>NC_080393.1:43512669-44144243 GCF_028751815.1 Salvia miltiorrhiza | reverse complement strand
CCCTAATTTTATCAGTGTGTTTTCCTGAGAGCTGACAGCTGTATTTAATAATACAAAAGAGGAGGAGGCGCCACTTAGTGAGAGGGCCGATTACTGTCTTCTAGGGCTTGGAGACATTGGGCCAGCCCAGGGACCAGATACAAGGAATAAAGATGGGCCTCAATAAATTAATTCATCCATGGTCAGCCCAGACCATAATTAATTTATAAATATCAGTTCATTCCACTAGAGAACCGATACTGACTTACCCCTTTATTGCCGGTGATGAGTCGGGGCTTGTATTTAGACTTATTAAATCTCCGTATTTAAAATATCCGACATCCATTAATTAATTAGAGCTCTGACAGCTTAAATTAATTAATCTCTTAATAATTCCTCAAGCAGTACCACTCAATCTTTATTATTACGCCTGAACTTAATCAACCTGCAGGGTTTAGCGTAATAAACCTTATTGAGCTCCTTAAGGGGATGTCATTATCCTATATCGGATACGGGTACTAATACAGATAATCAAATATCATATATTAATCGCTATCACCCAAGATACAGAGTACTCGAGTTAGTATATAACTTTCACCCATAGTAAGTCAAAGTGATATACGAGTTAACATATATATCTGAATACTTATTAGTATTAAGATTTATAAGTCACCGAGATCTTGATTCTTCACTTAAGTCAGATAGAAGAATACATCTCAAACTGTGGTACTATCAATACGTAATGACGTACCAGTATAGACAAGTAGCCAAGACAAACTACTTCCATCAATACTGCAGCCTAAACCAATAACTTGTCCTAGAGTTATTTCGGCTGTGATCATATTATATCTCTTAAGGTTATTCCAATTATATGGTATTCTGTGATCTACAACACACCATATAATCTACTTATACAGAGATAAAGAACATACATATGCAATCATGAACACCAAACAGATAGGAGATAAGAATAGTGAATAACAGGAATCATTGTATACAAGCATAAAGTTCTTGCTTTCAGTATACAAATCCAACAATCTCCCACTTATACTAAAGCAAAACTTTTAGTATACAATGTGTCTAAATACTAGCTATTACAAAAACTTCACTTCATCTCTCCCACTTATACTGAAAGTTTTTCTCTAAGTGGATGGCATCAACCGCAATCCCATCCCTCGAGCATGCTTCTCATAGGTCTTTTGCGGTAAGCTTTTCGTGAAAGGATCAGCTAGGTTCTCCAATGTATAAATCTTTTCTACTAGCACATCTCCTCTGTTTAGGATTTCTCGTATGATGTGGTACTTTCTCTCTATGTGTTTTGACGCCTTGTGGCTCCTGGGTTCCTTAGAATTTGCCACTGCACCCGAGTTATCACAATAAATTATGATACTCTTAGGCAAATTAGGGACCACTCCTAGATCCAAGAGGTAGTTCCGGAACCATACAGCCTCCTTCGCAGCTTCCGAAGCAGCTACATACTCGGCTTCCATGGTGGAGTCTGCAATGCACTTCTGCTTTGCACTCCGCCACGATACGGCTCCACCTCCCAAGGTAAACACATAACCAGAGGTAGATCTCTTCTCATCCCGGTCAGCCTGGAAATCCGAATCGGTGTAACCCAAAGGAAATAGACTGTCTGACTGGTAAACTAAGCCTATAATCTCGAGTCTCTTCAGGTACTTGAGAATATGCTTTACCGCAGTCCAGTGTCCTGGTCCAGGGTTCGACTGATATCTTGCAACCATGCCAACGACATAGCAAATATCAGGTCTCGTGCATAGCATTGCATACATGAGGCTACCTACGGCGGAAGCATAGGGTATCTTCCTCATCTCCTCAACCTCACTAGGCGTCTTAGGACACATGTCCTTGGACAGAGGAATGCCATGTCTAAAAGGTAGCAAGCCTTTCTTGGCATTCTGCATGCTAAAACGAGCAATCACAGTATCAATGTAAGACGCTTGAGATAAGCTCAACATCCTTTTCTGGCGATCACGAACGACCTTGATGCCCAGGATGTACGCTGCATCTCCTAAGTCTTTTCATTTGAAACTGTTCGGATAATCACTTCTTTATGTCCGATAATAGCTCAACATTGTTGCCAATGAGGAGGATATCATCTACATAAAGTGCAAGGAAAACCACGTCACCATTGACATCTAAACGGTACACGCAACTTTCGTTCTCACAACGAGTAAATCCATAGGATTTAATGACCTCGTCAAAACGTTTGTTCCATGACCTCGAAGCTTGCTTAAGTCCATAAATGGACTTCTTAAGCTTCCACACAAGATGCTCTTCACCCTTCTTCACAAACCCTTCAGGTTGCTGCATATAGATGTCCCTTCCTTCTTCAAGGAAACCGTTTAGGAAAGCGGTCTTGACATCCATTTGCCAAATCTCAAGGTTCATGTGGGCTGCTATGGCAAGGAGTATTCGGATAGACTTGAGCATGGCAACCGGCGAAAAGGTCTCATCATAATCTATACCCTGTTCCTGGGTATAACCTTTCGCCACCAGTCTAGCTTTAAAAGCTGCGACTTCGCCATCCGAATCTCTCTTTCTCTTGTATACCCACCAACTACCTATAGCTAAGAAGCCATCTGGTAGTTCGGTCTTTTCGTATACGTCCATAGCACCCATGGATTCTATTTCAGAAACCATGGCTTCGTACCAAGAATCTGCATCTTGATCTTTCATCGCTTGAATATAGTTATCAGGGTCGACATCCTTTTGTTCATCAACAGGGAGTAGATCCGAAGATTCTCCCAAGAACATAAATCGATCGGGTTGAACTACAACCCTCCCACTACGACGAAGTGGTGGTGGTACAGCTGTGACAATGGTTTGTGCAGTGTCTTGTGGTGCATTCACTTGTACACTTGGCTGGGGTGATGGAATCGCCTGTCCATTGCCTTCGATTTCTTGAAGGACAATCTCGGACTTAGACTTGTGATTATTTTCATAATCGTGTTCCAAGAATCGTGCGTTGGTGCTAACAACCACTTTCTGATCCTTCGGATTATAAAAATAACCACCTTTCGTTTCCTTAGGGTATCCTATAAACAGCATTAGTTCGCATCTCGGCTCCAATTTCCTCGCTTCCTTGTCTAGCACGTATGCAGGACAACCCCATATCTTTATATGATTCAAGCTGGGCTTACGCCCTGACCATAACTCAATAGGAGTTTTAGGAACCGATTTGGACGGTACCCGATTCAGCAAATAAACCGCTGTTTCCAAGGCATATCCCCAAAACGAAATAGGCAATGATGCATAGCTCATCATAGATCGTACCATTTCCATAAGAGTCCTGTTTCTTCTCTCTGCTACACCGTTCTGTTGGGGAGTACCCGGTGCAGTCAATTGGGATGTAATCCCAAAATCTGACAAGTATTGCAAGAACTCGTTCCCGAGGTATTCGCCACCGCGATCAGACCGCAATGACTTGATAGATTTACCCGTTCTCTTCTCCACCTCCGCCTTGAATTCTTTGAATTTCTCAAAGCATTCAGACTTGCGTTGAAGTAGGTAAATATACCCATACCTTGAGTAATCGTCAATGAAAGTGACGAAGTACTCGTACCCTCCACGAGCTCTAGTGGACATCGGTCCACACAAGTCAGAGTGAATCAATTCTAACACATCCGAGGCCCTATTCCCCTTTGCCTTAAAAGGCCTTGCCGTCATCTTTCCCTCTATACAGGATTCGCAGGTTCTAAATGGCACAGCTTGAAAGTCTTTCAAGATTCCATTTGAAACGAGCCTTTGGATCCTATTTAGATTGATGTGGCCTAATCTTAGGTGCCAAGTATGTGTATATTGTTCATGAGAATAATATTTTCTCTTATTTGGATTTGGAAGAATTTGTGATGTAGATGCAACATGGACAGAGTTATTCATTGGACATGTAATAGTATAGAGAGAGTTGTTCAAAATTCCAGAACAAATAATCTTGTTATCTCTCATGATAGAGACACCCCCATAAAAAATAACAGAATATCCATTCAAAAACAACTTTGAAACAGAAATTATGTTCCGCTGAAACTCCGGCACATATAAAATATCTCTCAAAACTAAATGTCATCACCAAAACATAAAGATAAATCTCCAATAGCAACAGCTGCGACCTTCGACGCATTGCCCATGGAGATGGTGATCTCATCACTTGCTAGCTCCCTTGTTGGGTGGAACCCCTGCAAGGTGTAACAAACATGGTCAGTTGCCCCCGTATCCACTACCCACGAATGAGTAGAAAACGAAGCTAAACATGTTTCTGTTACCAAAACTTGTGACGTACCTTGTCCCTTTGCCTTGAGCACTGGACAATCTTTCTTCCAATGCCCAACCTTGCCGCATTTGAAGCACTTTCCCTTGGCCGTTGGCTTGTTCACGCCGCCGCTAGGGCCATCAACTTTGGCTTTACCGCTCCCACTAGCCTCATGGTCATGCTTGCCCTTTGGACCTTTCCACTTCTTTTTCCCGCCTTTCGACGAAGAAGTAGATCCCTTGGCAGCAACAAGGACCTCTTTCCCATTGCGCGTGCCCATGACTCCCTCCGCCGAAACTAGAGCATTCAATAACTCATTGAGAGTATAGTTGGCCTTGCTCATAACGACGTTGAGTCGGAAGTTCTCATAGGTTTTGGGGAGAGTGTTGAGGATGATATCGACTTTGGCTTCGCCTTCGATACCCCCTCCTAGCAGATCAAACCTGTCAAACGAATTTGTCATATGCATGACATGATCGTGCACCGAGCTGCCCTCGCTCATTTTACAAGATAAGATTTCTCTCATCAAGTTATAACGAGCAGACCTCTCGGACTCCCCATAAACCTCCTTGAGGTTTAACATGATTTCAGCCGCGTCATTCATGACCTGATGCTGGAGTTGCAAAGTTTGTGACATAGTCATCATAATATAGCACTTGGCCATATTATTTGACTTATGCCACCTTTTATGCGCCTCACGTTCCGCATCAGTCGACTCATCAGTTAAGGCCGCGGGACGTGGAGTAGTAAGCACAAAACTGTGCTCATCAGCGTCAAGAATGTACATAATATGGCGTTTCCATTCGGTATAATTAGGACCGATGAGAGGATTGTTTGCTAGAATGTTAATAATCGGAGACATAGACATATCTGAAAGTAAACAAATAAATATGTAAGAACATGAAATGCATATAGTTCGTAACAGTAATATTGCAACCTTTTGATAAAACAATATTAATGAAACCTCCAACGGCTCAAAGAATCCCATGTGCAAGCCACGTTGGGTGGACGTTTACACATGAACTCCTCAACCAGACTATTTACCTAGTCATTTAATTTCCATCCATGTCAACTTAACCTTTTGACAAAGGAAATTAATAGTTGGCACCTTAACTAGACCATATCATCATCAAGAAGGGACTCCTTTGGGAGTTGTACATTGTACTTGATATGATATCTAAGCAATGACCACATTTTAACCTTGAAATCGAAATTAGCATACTCACTCGGACCATGCCGCTTTCAATTTAATTTTCTTGGTTATCTTATTTAATTCCATTCTCCAAAGTACTTGTGAAAATTACACAAGTAAGCCACGTTGGGTGGACGTTTACTGCATAACTCCCACTACTTTAATGGTTTAAATATTTTTTATAGAAACCTCTTCTGACAAACTTATGAAAAACAAATATGAAGTAAGCCACGTTGGGTGGACGTTTACTCATATTGCTAATCACTTTGTCTAGAGACCGCATGTGGAGGTCTAAAATAATTTTTAATTACTATAAAAATTATTAAACAGCTTAGTCTTTTTCTTTCAAAAGGTTTGTTCATGCTCAAGCACATAAACCTAAACATGCTTCTCTAGAACGCAACATGTAAATCATGCTCGCAGAATTCTAAAACATGCTTAAGAAAACGGCAAACCTACTAACATGCTCGTCTAAGCGAAATTAATAAACAAAGACGGGCAAAAGCAGGTAAAGAGCATAAGGGATTAACAACTACGACATGCAAAGAAAACATAATTAAAGAATTAAAATTCTTCGTGACCCATTCGTGGAAACCCAACATCTATTCTATTACAAAATAAAATAGAAAAACAAGCCCAAAAAACTAAAACGGCCCAAAAACTTCAAGCCCGTCGTTGGAATTAGGGGTTTGGGCCCCCTAGGGTTTGAGACGCAGCCACCTAGGGTTTGGAACCCTAGGCGCCGCCGCCTCTATGCACAGCCGCCCCGGCGCGCGCGGCAGACCGGCGGGCGCCGCACCAGCAGCCCGGCGAGCGGGCAGCCCAGCGGCAGCAGCCTCTGCGCGGCACCGGGCGAACAGCAACAGTCGGCAGCAGCCTCCAGCGCGCGCACAGCAGCAGCAGCAACAGGCCCTCGGCGATCTCGGCGGCAGCTGCTCCAGCGGACGTCAACAGCAGCGGCAGCAGCGGCAGCGCGCCGCCCGCCGGGCGCGCAGCACGCAGAGCGCGCAAACGCTGCCCCGGGCGCGCACCGCCCCTCCCCGCTGCTTCCAGCCGTTCGCCCAGCCCTAGCCGAGCCCGCCCCGCCATCAGCCCGCGTCCAGACCAGGGAGCAGCAGCGGCCGCGCGGTCGCCTGCCTGGGCGCGCTGCGCGCGGTGTGCAAGCACCCGCGTGCGCGCTGCCCCTCGGCGCCCACGGCCCCTCGCTCTCGGTCACACACGCCTCGTCCTTACACCATCCTCCGTTGTTGATTCGTCGTCATCCTCGTTTCGTTCTTCAATTTTACAGATTTACAACGGAAAAACAAATACAATTGAAATCCTAATCTAACCACGGATTTTCTCATGGTGAAAAACGATTACAACGTCAAACGACGTATCCCACGAATCAACGAACCACGAAGAACAACGGCAGTAAAAACAACGCATATTATTAATCGTACACAAATTAATAATAGAGCCAAGAAATTAATCCTGGGCTCTGATACCAATTGAAGGAATATTAAATTGAATTAACGTTCCACTTTGCCCGATGATCGTTTCTTGGATTATTATTAATTCATCATACAACGATTAATTCCTAACATGCTCCTATGAATTTAACAGCTGCACATAGGTGTTAGGAAATACTTACTTGAAAATTGGATGCACAGATGATTGATGATCGCGTCGAATGATTCAGACTCCAGCTCTGATCTTCTCGACTGTATCCCGCTCAATTCCCAACGTTGGATGGACAACGAGCTATGAGAACTCCCAAGACAGAAAGCCAATCACGTTCCTGCGCCTCCCTCTGCTCTCAAAACCCTAATTTTTATCAGTGTGTTTTCCTGAGAGCTGACAGCTGTATTTAATAATACACAAAGAAGGAGGAGGCGCCACTTTTAGTGAGAGGGCCGATTTTACTGTCTTCTAGGGCTTGGAGACATTGGGCCAGCCCAGGGACCAGATACAAGGAATAAAGATGGGCCTCAAATAAATTAATTCATCCATGGTCAGCCCAGACCATAATTAATTTATAAATATCAGTTCATTCCACTAGAGAACCGATACTGACTTACCCCTTTATTGCCGGTGATGAGTCGGGGCTTGTATTTAGACTTATTAAATCTCCGTATTTAAAATATCCGACATCCATTAATTAATTAGAGCTTTGACAGCTTAAATTAATTAATCTCTTAATAATTCCTCAAGCAGTACCACTCAATCTTTATTATTACGACTGAACTTAATCAACCTGCAGGGTTTAGCGTAATAAACCTTATTAAGCTCCTTAAGGGGATGTCATTATCCTATACCGGATACGGGTACTAATACAGATAATCAAATATCATATATTAATCGCTATCACCCAAGATACAGAGTACTCGAGTTAGTATATAACTTTCACCCATAGTAAGTCAAAGTGATATACGAGTTAACATATATATCTGAATACTTATTAGTATTAAGATTTATAAGTCACCGAGATCTTGATTCTTCAGTTAAGTCAGATAGAAGAATACATCTCAAACTGTGGTCCTATCAATACGTAATGACGTACCAGTATAGACAAGTAGCCAAGACAAACTACTTCCATCAATACTAACCAATAACTTGTCCTAGAGTTATTTCGGCTGTGATCATATTATATCTCTTAAGGTTATTCCAATTATATGGTCTTCTGTGATCTACAACACACCATATAATCTACTTATACATAGATAAAGAACATACATATGCAATCATGAACACCAAACAGATAGGAGATAAGAATAGTGAATAACAGGAATCATTGTATACAAGCATAAAGTTCTTGCTTTCAGTATACAAATCCAACAGGGATGTCATTATCCTATACCGGATACGGGTACTAATACAAATAATCAAATATCATATATTAACCGCTATCACCCAAGATACAGAGTACTCGAGTTAGTATATAACTTTCACCCATAGTAAGTCAAAGTGATACACGAATTAATATATATATCTGAATACTTATTAATATTAAGATTTATAAGTCACCGAGATCTTGATTCTTCACTTAAGTCAGATAGAAGAATACATCTCAAACTGTGGTCCTATCAATACGTAATGACGTACCAGTATAGACAAGTAGCCAAGACAAACTAGTTGCATCTATACTGCAGCCTAAACCAATAACTTGTCCTAGAGTTATTTCGGCTGTGATCATATTATATCTCTTAAGGTTATTCCAATTATATGGTCTTCTGTGATCTACAACACACCATATAATCTACTTATACAGAGATAAAGAACATACATATGCAATCATGAACACAATCAGATAGGAGATAAGAATAGTGAAAACAGGAATCATTGTATACAAGCATAAAGTTCTTGCTTTCAGTATACAAATCCAACAATCTCCCACTTATACTAAAGCAAAACTTTTAGTATACAATGTGTCTAAATACTAGCTATTACAAAAACTTCACTTCATCTCTCCCACTTATACTGAAAGTTTTTCTCTAAGTGGGTGGCATCAACCGCAATCCCATCCCTCGAGCATGCTTCTCATAGGTCTTTTGCGGTAAGCTTTTTGTGAAAGGATCAGCTAGGTTCTCCAATGTGTCAATCTTTTCTACTAGCACATCTCCTCTGTTTACAATTTCTCGTATGATGTGGTACTTTCTCTCTATGTGTTTTGACGCCTTGTGGCTCCTGGGTTCCTTAGAATTTGCCACTGCACCCGAGTTATCGCAATAAATTATGATACTCTTAGGCAAATTAGGGACCACTCCTAGATCCAAGAGGTAGTTCCAGAACCATACAGCCTCTTTAGCAGCTTCCGAAGCAGCTACATACTCGGCTTCCATGGTGGAGTCTGCAATGCACTTCTGCTTTGCACTCCGCCATGATACGGCTCCACCTCCCAAGGTAAACACATAACCAGAGGTAGATCTCTTCTCATCCCGGTCAGCCTGGAAATCCGAATCGGTGTAACCCAAAGGAAATAGACTGTCTGACTGGTAAACTAGCCTATAATCTCGAGTCCTCTTCAGGTACTTGAGAATATGCTTTACCGCAGTCCAGTGTCCTGGTCCAGGGTTCGACTGATATCTTGCAACCATGCCAACGACATAGCAAATATCAGGTCTCGTGCAGAGCATCGCATACATGAGGCTACCTACGGCGGAAGCATAGGGTATCTTCCTCATCTCCTCAACCTCACTAGGCGTCTTAGGACACATGTCCTTAGACAGAGGAATGCCATGTCTAAAAGGTAGCAAGCCTTTCTTGGCATTTTGCATGCTAAAATGAGCAATCACAGTGTCAATGTAAGACGCTTGAGATAAGCTCAACATCCTTTTCTGGCGATCACGAACGACCTTGATCCCCAGGATGTACGCTGCATCTCCTAAGCCTTTCATTTGAAACTGTTCGGATAACCACTTCTTTATGTCTGATAATAGCTCAACATTGTTCCCAATGAGGAGGATATCATCTACATAAAGTGCAAGGAAAACCACGTCACCATTGGCATCTAGACGGTACACGCAACTTTCGTTCTCACAACGAGTAAATCCATAGGATTTAATGACCTCGTCAAAACGTTTGTTCCATGACCTCGAAGCTTGCTTAAGTCCATAAATGGACTTCTTAAGCTTCCACACAAGATGCTCTTCGCCCTTCTTCACAAACCCTTCAGGTTGCTGCATATAGATGTCCCTTTCTTCTTCAAGGAAACCGTTTAGGAAAGCGGTCTTGACATCCATTTGCCAAATCTCAAGGTTCATGTGGGCTGCTATGGCAAGGAGTATTCGGATAGACTTGAGCATGGCAACCGGCGAAAAGGTCTCATCATAATCTATACCCTGTTCCTGGGTATAACCTTTCACCACCAGTCTAGCTATAAAAGCTGCGACTTCGCCATCCGAATCTCTTTCTCTTGTATACCCACCTACTACCTATAGCTAAAAAGCCATCTGGTAGTTCGGTCTTCTCGTATACATCCATAGCACCCATGGATTCTATTTCAGAAACCATGGCTTCGTACCAAGAATCTGCATCTTGATCTTTCATCGCTTGTCTATAGTTATCAGGGTCGACATCCTTTTGTTCATCAACAGGAAGAAGATCCGAAGATTCTCCCAAGAACATAAATCGATCGGGTTGAACTACAACCCTCCCACTACGACGAAGCGGTGGTGGTACAGCTGTGACAATGGTTCGTGCAGTGTCTTGTGGTGCATTCACTTGCACACTTGGCTGGGGTAATGGAATCGCCTGTCCATTGCCTTCGATTTCTTGAAGGACAATCTCGGACTTAGACTTGTGATTATCTAGATAATCGTGTTCCAAGAATCGTGCGTTGGTGCTAACAACCACTTTCTGATCCTTCGAATTATAAAAATAACCACCTTTCGTTTCCTTAGGGTATCCTATAAACAGCATTAGTTCGCATCTAGGCTCCAATTTCCTCGCTTCCTTGTCTAGCACGTATGCAGGACAACCCCATATCTTTATATGATTCAAGCTGGGCTTACGCCCTGACCATAACTCAATAGGAGTTTTAGGAACCGATTTGGACGGTACCCGATTCAGCAAATAAACCGCTGTTTCCAAGGCATATCCCCAAAACGAAATAGGTAATGATGCATAGCTCATCATAGATCGTACCATTTCCATAAGAGTCCTGTTTCTTCTCTCTGCTACACCGTTCTGTTGGGGAGTACCCGGTGCAGTCAATTGGGATGTAATCCCAAAATCTGACAAGTATTGCAAAAACTCGTTCCCTAGGTATTCGCCACCGCGATCAGACCGCAATGACTTGATAGATTTACCTGTTCTCTTCTCCACCTCCGCCTTGAATTCTTTGAATTTCTCAAAGCATTCAGACTTGCGTTGAAGTAGGTAAATATACCCATATCTTGAGTAATCGTCAATGAAAGTGACGAAGTACTCATACCTTCCACGAGCTCTAGTGGACATTGGTCCACACAAGTCAGAGTGAACCAATTCTAACACATGCGAGGCCCTATTCCCCTTTGCCTTAAAAGACCTTGCCGTCATCTTTCCCTCTATACAGGATTCGCAGGTTCTAAATGGAACCGCTTGAAAGTCTTTCAAGATTCCATTTGAAACGAGCCTTTGGATCATATTTAGATTGATGTGGCCTAATCTTAGGTGCCAAGTATGTGTATATTGTTCATGAGAATAATACTTCCTCTTATTCGGATTTGGAAGGATTTGTGATGTAGATGCAACATGGACAGAGTTGTTAATTGGACATGTAATAGTATAGAGAGAGTTGTTCAAAATTCCAGAACAAATAGTCTTGTTATCTCTCATGATAGAAACACCCCTATCAAAAATAACAGAATATCCCTTCAAAAACAATTTTGAAACAGAAATTATGTTCCGCCGAAACTCCGGCACATACAAAATATCTCTCAAAACTAAAATGTCATCACCAAAACATAAAGATAAATCTCCAATAGCAACAGCTGCGACCTTCGACGCATTGCCCATGGAGATGGTGATCTCATCACTTGCTAGCTCCCTTGTTGGCTTGAAGCCCTGCAAGGTGTAACAAACATGGTCAGTTGCCCCCGTATCCACTACCCACGAATGAGTAGAAAACGAAGCTAAACATGTTTCAGTTACTAAAACTTGTGACGTACCTTGTCCCTTTGCCTTGAGCACTGGACAATCTTTCTTCCAATGCCCAACCTTGCCGCATTTGAAGCACTTTCCCTTGCCCGTTGGCTTGTTCACGCCGCCGGTAGGGCCATCTACTTTGGCTTTACCGCTCCCACTAGCCTCATGATCATGCTTGCCCTTTGGACCTTTCCACTTCTTTTTCCCGCCTTTCGACGAAGAAGCAGATCCCTTGGCAGCAACAAGGACCTCTTTCCCACGGCCCATCACTCCCTCTGCCGCAACTAGAGCATTCAACAACTCATTAAGAGTGTAGTTGACTTTGCTCATAACGACATTGAGACGGAAGTGCTCAAAAGTTTTGGGGAGAGTATTGAGGATGATATCGACCTTGGCTTCGCCTTCGATACCCCCTCCTAGCAGATCAAGCCTGTCAAACAAATTTGTCATATGCATGACATGATCGTGCACAGGACTGCCCTCGCTCATCCTACAAGATAAGATTTCTCTCATCAAGTTAAAGCGAGCAGACCTCTCGGACTCCCCATAAACCTCGCTGAGGTTTAACATGATGGTCGCTGCGTCATCCATGACCTGATGCTGGAGTTGCAAATTTTGCGACATAGTCATCATAATATAGCACTTGGCCATATTATTCGACTTGTGCCACCTTTTATGCGCCTTACAGTTCCGCATCAGTCGACTCATCAGTTAAGGCCACGGGACGTGGAGTGGTAAGCACAAAACTGTGCTCATCAGCGTCAAGTATGTACATAATATGGCGTTTCCATTCGGTGTAATTAGGACCGATGAGAGGATTGTTTGCTAGAATGTTAATAATCGGAGACATAGACATATCTGAAACTAAACAAATAAACATGTAAGAACATGAAGCACATAATTCGTAACAATAATATTGTAACCTTTTGATAAAACAATATTAATGAAACCTCCAACGGCTCAAAGAATCCCATGTGCAAGCCACGTTGGGTGGACGTTTACACACGAAATCCTTAACCAGACTATTTACCTAGTCATTTAATTTCCATCCATGTCAACTTAACCTTTTGACAAAGGAAATTAATAGTTGGCACCTTAACTAGACCATATCATCATCAAGAAGGGACTCCTTTGGGAGTTGTACATTGTACTTGATATGATATCTAAGCAATGACCACATTTTAACCTTGAAAATTAAATTCTCGAAATTAGCATACTCACTCGGACCATGCCGCTTTCAATTTAATTTTCTTGGTTATCTTATTTAATTCCATTCTCCAAAGTACTTGTGAAAATTGCACAAGTAAGCCACGTTGGGTGGACGTTTACTGCATAACTCCCACTACTTTAATGGTTTAAATATTTTTTATAGAAACCTCTTTTGACAAACTTATGAAAAACAAATATGACGTAAGCCACGTTGGGTGGACGTTTACTCATATTGCTAATCACTTTGTCTAGAGACCGCATGTGGAGGTCTAAAATAATTTTTAATTACTATAAAAATTATTAAACAGCTTAGTCTTTTTCTTTCAAAAGGTTTGTTCATGCTCAAGCACATAAATCTAAACATGCTTATCTAGAACGCAACATGTAAATCATGCTCGCAGAATTCTAAAACATATTTAGGAAAACGATAAACCTACTATCATGCTTGTCTAAGCGCAATTAATAAACAAATATTAACAAGCAAAGACGTGCAAAAGCAGGTAAAGAGCATAAGGGATTAACAACCACGACATGCAAAGAACAGTAATAAAAGAATTAAAATTCTTCGTGACCCATTCGTGGAAACCCAACATCTATTCTATTACAAAAAAAAAAATAGAAAAAGAACAGGCCCAAAACAGAATAAAAAACTCGGCCCGAACACATGGGCCCGTCAAGCTAGGGTTTGGGCCCCTAGGGTTTGAAACGCAACTAGGGTTTGAGAAACCCTAGCCGCCGCCGCCGCCTTCCATCACAGCCGCCGCACAGCGCCGCCCGGCAGCACGCGGCGACCCGGCGCTGGCAGCAGCCCCTTCCAGCAACCTCCAGCAGCAGCAGCTCCTTGGCGAACTCGGCGGTAGCAGCAGCACCCGACGGCAACAGCAACGGCAGCAGCGGCAGTGCGCCGCCCGCCGGGCGCGCAGCGCGCAGAGCGCGCAGGCGTGGCCCCCGGGCGCACACCGCCCCTGCCGGTGGCTTCCAGCCCTCGCCCAGCACCTGCCCACCTCGCCTTCAGCGTCCAGACCGACCAGAGAACAGCAGCGGCTGCGCGGTCGCCGATCTGGGCGCGCTGCGCACGGTGTGCACGCACCCGCGCGCGCGCTGCCCCTCGGTGCCCGCAGCCCCTCGCTCCCGGTCACGAACGCCTCGCCTCGCCTCGCCATGGACCAGCAACCTCGGTGACAGCAGCACGCAGCAGCGCAGCCGCCTGACTAGGCGCGCGCAGCGCACGGTGCCGAAGCGCCCGTGCGCGCGCGGCCCTCGGCGCCGCGGCTGCCCGTGCCACACCGTGTCTGTGGCAACCTCCTTACACCTTCCTCGTCGTTGATTCGTCGTCATCCTCGTTTCGTTCCTCAGTTTTACAAATTTACAACGGAAAAACAAATACAATTGAAAACCTAATTTAACCACGGATTTTCTCGTGGTGAAAAACTATTACAACGTCCAACGACGTATTCCACGAATCAACGAATCACGAAGAACAACAGCAGTTAAAAACAACGCACATTATTAATCGTACATAAATTAATAATAGAGCCAAGAAATTAATCCTGGGCTCTGATACCAATTGAAGGAATATTAAATTGAATTAATACTCGATTGCCCGATGATCTTTTCTTGGATTATTATTAATTCATCATACAACGATTAAATCCTAACATGCTCCTATGAATTTAACAGCTGCACATAGGTGTTAGGAAAACTTACCTGAGAATCGGATGCACAAACTGTTGATGATTGCGTCGAAAGAATCTGACTCCAGCTCTGATCTTCTCGACTGTATCCCGCTCAATTCCCA
The DNA here is from genome assembly GCF_028751815.1 of Salvia miltiorrhiza. Classification (NCBI taxonomy): domain Eukaryota; kingdom Viridiplantae; phylum Streptophyta; class Magnoliopsida; order Lamiales; family Lamiaceae; genus Salvia; species Salvia miltiorrhiza. The sequence goes on along the minus strand of NC_080393.1, from coordinate 44,129,189 downwards.
ACGTTGGATGGACAACGAGCTATGGAAATTCCCAAGACAGAATGGCCACACACGTTTCCTGCGCCTCCCTCTGCTCTCAAAACCCTAATTTTTATCAGTGTGTTTTCATGAGAGCTGACAGTTGTATTTAATAATACAGAAAAGAGGAGGAGGCGCCAATCTCTATGTGAGGGCCGAAAATCTGTCTTCTTGGGCTAGGAGACATTGGGCCAGCCCAGGGACCAGATACAAGGAATAAAGATGGGCCTCAAATAAATTAATTTATCTATGGTCAGCCCAGACCATAATTAATTTATAAATATCAGTTCATTCCACTAGAGAACCGATACTGACTTACCCCTTTATTGCCGGTGATGAGTCGGGGCTTGTATTTAGACTTATTAAATCTCCGTATTTAAAATATCCGACATCCATTAATTAATTAGAGCTCTGACAGCTTAAATTAATTAATCTCTTAATAATTCCTTAAGCAGTACCACTCAAACTTTATTATTACGCCTGAACTTAATCAACCTGCAGGGTTTAGCGTAATAAACCTTATTGAGCTCCTTAAGAGGATATCATTATCCTATACCGGATACGGGTACTAATACAGATAATCAAATATCATATATTAACCGCTATCACCCAAGATACAGAGTACTCGAGTTAGTATATAACTTTCACCCATAGTAAGTCAAAGTGATACACGAATTAATATATATATCTGAATACTTATTAGTATTAAGATTTATAAGTCACCGAGATCTTGATTCTTCACTTAAGTCAGATAGAAGAATACATCTCAAACTGTGGTCCTATCAATACGTAATGACGTACCAGTATAGACAAGTAGCCAAGACAAACTACTTCCATCTATACTGCAGCCTAAACCAATAACTTGTCCTAGAGTTATTTCGGCTGTGATCATATTATATCTCTTAAGGTTATTCCAATTATATGGTCTTCTGTGATCTACAACACACCATATAATCTACTTATACAGAGATAAAGAACATACATATGCAATCATGAACACAATCAGATAGGAGATAAGAATAGTGAAAACAGGAATCATTGTATACAAGCATAAAGTTCTTGCTTTCAGTATACAAATCCAACAACCTCTGCATCCGCTTTACAAGTAAGTATTTCCTAACACCTATGTGCAGCTGTTAAATTCATAGGAGCATGTTTAAGATTAATCGTTGTATGATAAATTAATAATAATCCAAGAAACGATCATCGGGCAAACGGAACGTTAATTCAATTTAATATTCCTTCATTAATTATTGTGTTGTGATGGATTTTGTATTGAAAATTTGGTTTTTGTGATAGGTGGATGATTGTTGAGTTAGAATGTTATAAGGTTGGTGATTGTGCTACATTGAGAATTATCTTTTAGTCACTTAGCCAAATATATCCTACCCTACCAAAGAGCCTACGTTACAACCTTCAATAAAGACCTTTTTGATCTTGGTTATAGGAGCACACGTGTAGTGGTGGAGAGGTGAGACGATTGACAAGCCTATGGTTGAGCACTTGTCTTGCTTGAACTGAGCGTATACACGTCCATGATCTTGATTGATACACTAGAGAGTTGAGAGTTCTTAAATTCTTTATATTTTGGTGAGGATTGCAAGTCATTGAGACCATAATTTGAAGTTCGTCATGAGTGTGATATCTTGATGATAGGAGATACAAATGCATGTTGGTTTTTTGATGACAAATCTGAAGCCACAATGTTATCCACTTTTCCCTGCGCTCTTGTTGATTCATTCTTGATTCATCTTTGTATTGTCCGAGGACGGACAATAGTTTAAGTTTGGGGGGTTGATGAACATGCATTTTTTTACCTCTTGGTATGTCATATTTGATGGTTAGTTATGAGGTTTTTGTATGTTTGATGGTTTATTTTGAGCTTATATAGGTTTTTGGTCAAAAACTTGTCACTTACTTGTGTTTGAACATATTTTCAGAAATAAAGAAGCAGAATTTGGAAGATTTGGTTGAAATACAAGTTGTATTTCATCTCGAGAGGAGTTCGTGACCATAAACGGTTTGTAAATCGAAGTTCGGACGAGGGAGAACGAGCCACAACAAAATCACTGCGCAAGGCCGCGCGAGATCGCGCGGTTCAGGAGCGCGGCCGCGCGACCCAGCCGCGCAATGAAGGCAGAACTCTGGATAGCGCGCGTGGGCTCGGAGCGCGGGCGCGCGAGCAGGCCGCGCGAGACGCCGTTTTCTCGCCCAGTTTTCTGGATTTTTCACTTAAAGCGCGATTTTGGAGTATTTTTGGAGCTTGAAGACCTAGGGCATATAAATACCATCCAATAACTTATTCCCCAATCATCTTTATTATATTTTTAACATCGTTTGGAGAGCTGTGAGAGATGGAGCAAGAGCAAGATTGAAGATTCTCGACTTTACTACGGTTTTTCATTGTCGAATGTTCATTAGTTTTATTGAGTTTTTGATTGTTAGTCATATGTCTATGTGTGGCTAGAATCCTTTTTCCCAGAGTTTAGGGAGTAAACATGATTTGAATTTCTGACTGTTGATTCAATTAATTGAGATTTTTTTTCCTTTTTATGTTCTTGTTTATCTTGTTTGCTTTATTGATTGATCACCAATTTAACATAATCCTATGTTTTAATTTGAGATCGGGTTATGATAATTTTTACCTGAACTAAGAACATAGAACACATTTATTTTAATTCTAAAGGGAATTGATAATTGTGAAGGCGTTAATCCTAGAAACTTTTAGGAGTTACATGTTAGAAGTGTGATCCAGGGATGGTAACCTTGCATGTAATCAACGATTTGTATGCCACAGGAGTGGGTATGAATTAACTTAGAGATTGCCTTAGGAATTATCTTATTAATTGAATCAATTAACGTGTTAGTTAGGAGAATCTGATGAAACATTTGCCTTGGAAAACTCTCTTTCTTCTGTTACTTCGCATTCTCACAGCTTGATTTCTTTTCAGTGTTTCTTTATTTTAATTTAAGTTTGTTTTAAAAAAATCAAAACCTTTATTTTCGTTTGTCCAGATAGAGTAGAACAAGTTAGGATAGGCATTGATAACCATTAGTCCCTATGGATTCGACCTTGTCACTGCTATACACAATTACACTCATACACTTGCGGCGTGTTAATAAAATAACGAACAGTTTCCAGTCAACTATTAACATGGCTCCATATGAAGCCTTTTATGGGAAGAAGTGTAGGTCTCCGCTCTATTGGGACGAGGTAGGAGAGAGAAAGGTACTTGGACCTGAGGCAATAGAAGAAATTATTTCTATCGTGCGATAGATTCGTCAGAGAATCAAGAGGCCCAAGATCGTCAAAAGTCCTACGCAGATACCCGAAGAACGCAGATTCATTTCGATGTGGGAAATAAAGTTTTTCTGAAAGTTTCCCCGTCTCGAGGAGTGCATCGATTTGGAGTGAAAGAAAAGCTTAAATCGAGATACATAGGACCGTATGATATACTAGAGAAAGTAGGCCCTGTTGCTTACAGACTTGCGTTGCCACCAAACTTCGCGAACGTCCACGACGTTTTTCATGTATCTCAACTGAGGAAGTACATGTTTGATCCAAAACACGTCATTCACCAAGAAGAAGTATCCCTGGAACCAGACTTGAGCTATGAGGAGAGACCAGAAGTTATTCTGGATAGGAAGATACAACAGTTGCGAAACAAATCAATTGCTTTGGTGAAGATCCAATGGAAACATCACGGCCAAGAAGAAGCAACTTGGGAACTTGAGGAAAAGATGAAAGAGAAGTACCCCGAGCTTTTTCCCTAAGGTAAATAACGTAAATTTCAGGACGAAATTTTTTTTAAGGGAGGTAGGATGTAACAACACCCCGCTTTTTTCCTTATTATTATAATTATTGAGAGATTTATTATTAAGAGCACTGAGATATAAACAATAGCATATGACGAGATGAGATATCCCAATAGATTGAGTTATTATTGTTAGGTCCGAAGGGTCTCGAATAGGTGTATGGGGGGGGGGAATACCCCTATGAGCTATTTTTACAATTTCCTCTAAAAACAGAGGGATCTCAAGAATGAGATCAAAACAAAACTTTACACGCAAAGTATGACACCTGTTGACTGAAAACAGTTTTGACCAAACAGGGTTGACGACTGATACTGAAAACTCTTTAGTAAGGAGTTATCAGTTAAGTCACTGGAACTTAACTGATGCACGTAAGGGCCTCAGTCGAGTTTGCTAAAACAGAGATGATATAAGTCTTCCTAACTATCAGAGGATAGATCAGTCAGACTGAGAGTTTTACGTGGTTCGAAAAACACTTTCCTACATCCACGGTCGGTTGATCAGACCAACAATCCACTCCGCAAGTGCTTAACTGGTGTACGACCATCCACGGATTTCTCACTCCTAGCACGACCTTGCACTAGGATCTCACGGAGTCAGAGTACCTTCCTGAACTTCTTTTCACTCAAACAATCGGTTTCTTTCTTACGAAAGGAGGTTTGAAATTGCCAACTAGACTTCAAAGAACAATTTCTTTGGAGTAAGTTTTGACCTGGCTTCTGGGTAAACAGATATATGCCTAAGGTCTAAGAGAATGTGTGTAATCAGTAGTGACTGATTTTGGCTTTTGAATTCTCTTCTTCGATTCAAGCTTTGGGGTGATTAAGCTTTGGGCTGAGTAGCAATTTCGGCAGAGCTTCAGCTTAGGACGTTGAATTAGTGAAGATTGAAGTTGATCCTCGAGCGCTATTTATTGGAGAGGTCTTGAATAGATCCGTTGGCGGAGAACGTCTTCAAGATTTCTTCCGTTGGAGAGCATTTCGAATTTGGGCTGAGGCTTCAATCTTCGAGGTTTCTTGTTTGGTGGAAACGGCTCTCTTGAAAGACAGGAGTTGTGACGTCTCTGATAAAGTAGCCACCAAATAAGAATGACCTCTGAAAAGAGTAATGATCCTGAGATCTCTGCATTTAATGTGGCTATACTGTGTAAGCACGTGGCTTCCTTTGAACGTTGGAAGTTCAGTTCGAGGAAGAATATTTAACTGATACTTGACTTTAGTATCAGTCTGCTGAGTCCTCGAAGCACGCATTAAGTAATCAGTTCTGAACTGATTCTTCAACTGGCACTTCAGTTGGTATCTCCAGTCTTCAGTCCTTCAGTCATTCAGTCTTCAGTCTTCAGTCTTCAGAACTGCTAACTAAACTAGAAGCGAACTCTAACACTTGATGACTCATCCAAAAACACCTAACGGATGAACTCGAATTTATACGAGGTCGTCCTAGGGCGGTAAGGTGACTCAAGTCGTCTCTCAAGGAAGGCTTAGCAGGGCTTCGATCGTGCTACTTACAAGAAACAGGAAAGGAAACCTAAACACTCTAATCGGGTAGTTGGGTCTGACACTCTCTCTTTAAATCTAGGCGTAATTAAATAAAGCTTGTAAAATTATCTAATGCAGAATTAACAGAAAACATATAAATCTATCTAGGCGGAAATAGGAAGCAGATTAAGAACGCAGGAAACTAATAAACCTAGGGTTCTAACTAGCAATCTAGAAAGCATTAGATAATTCAATCAATCATAAACAACGATTATCTAGGCGAGAATAAAGAACAAATAATTCATCAAGTAAACTCGAAGCAACAATAATCTAAGCAAGGAAATAAACTAGCATTCATTCATATAGAAAACAATAACTAAGTTCTTACAGCGAGTACGATCCAAATCTTCAATCTAATGTAATGAAAACAATCATAATCTTCAATCCACCAAGCCACAAGATGTTGTTGATGTTTTAACTACTCTAAAGCTAAGGGAAAAACGTCTAGGAGGCTGCTGGGGTCGGAAGTGCCCTGAAAAACCCTAAAAAATGGGTTTTAAACCAAAAATCCGTAACTGCCAGAAATACGCAGTAGGCGGCCGCCTAGAAGTAGGCGGTGGCCGCAGAAAGTAGGCGGCCGCCTACTACCCCTTTCGTAAATCCAAGGTAGGCGAGCGGCGAGGCTAGGCGGGCGCCGTGTGTGCGGCGGTGGCCGTAAGAGAAGGCGGTGGCCTACCCGGAGGCGGTGGCCGCAAGAGAAGGCGGCCGCCTACCCAGGAGGCGGTGGCCGCAAGAGAAGGCGGCCGCCTACCCGGAGGCGGTGGCCTAGTCTGGCGGCGGCAGCTGCTCCGGCAGTTGCCTCTTTATCCAAAAATGCTCAAAACTTCACGAAAGATTCCCAAACTCCGGAATCCTGCACCAACAAGAAAATACAGCAAACAACACTCTAGCAAGAATAAAAAGGCACGAATATGCATAGAGCATGCTCGAATGTGTATCACACAACCCAACAATAACACTAAAAAACAAGGTAAACAACCCCCCCACACTTAATCCATTGCTTGTCCTCAAGCAACACCCACAATATCAAATGGGAATCCACAAGCGATTCTACGCACCAAGCAAAACACCAACCAATCCAAGTCTTTCTAGATATCAATGTCCCCAGTCAAGTGTTCAAAGCTAAGGTTTAAAATGCAACAACAAGATGATACAACCCAATCCGATCAGACCCAATTCTCCGCTAGGGGTGAATTTCCTAATGCAATTTCCTTTATAATCATATCTCGTTCTTTTCATTTCACATTCTTTCATCTTTTCACATTTCACTCTTTTTTTGTGTCAAGTTATTTCCGCTCTTAATAGATAGGCCATATTTCACGATATTGACATTTTTGGAGGTGATCCAAAATATTCTCGTGTGGTTTCCCATGCTCATAATGATGCTATTAGAGGAGCAGAGACCCAGAGCTATCAAAGACTTCAACAACCAACCATACATTTCAATGCAGAGATAGATATTAGGATATTGCAATGAAAACACTCCCCCTAGCATCTACCGGACAAATCACGTCAAGAGTTGCTCATCAGGGTGTTGCATCCAAACATTAAACTAATTACACCACATTGGGAACAAATCAATCACAAAAGACAAGGACAACAATCAACTCGAATCACAAACCAGAATCGCTAGTGAACCCCCATCAACATGCGAGGTGCACTTTAAAGCAAACAAGAAATCAAGATAAGGGGACCATTCGCCCCACACAAGAAAGCCCAAGAACACAACAAGAAGACACCCACAGGATTTACAAATACCAACAAACACCCCCCCCTCCACACTTAAAATCTGGCACTGTCCTCAGTGCAAACCAAAAAGAGGGGTGAAAGAGGAAACTTTCCTAAATACCGATCCAGTGGTGAGTCTGTAGTGTCCCACGATGTCTGCCTCTCTCTAATCCATAGAACAGACAGTCTCCAACGCAACAACCTGCACCAAACAACAGAAGCAACCAAACACAACACAAACAAAACGAAAGAAAAACGAAACAGGAAAAAGTAAGAAAACATGGGTTGCCTCCCATGCAGCGCTAGTTTTTAAGTCGCCAGCCCGACTAAGAGAACCCCTTAACCAAAATCCGATTGAAGCTCTAGCTGCCTTAATGCCCTTGTAAACACATTTTCTTGAATTGCAGCTGCGGGTCTTCCAAATGAGCGCTTCATGCTCATATCATGAGATGGTATTCTATCCACACATCCAAGGGGATCAAGTGACACAACCTCATCAAGCTTCTCTTCCAATAGCAAGGCACACAGAAAGCCTTGCTCTATATCATCCTCGTGCAGCTTATCCAGAGATTCCTGCTCAATGTCAGCCTCATCCTGCAAGTTGGCAAGGAATTCCTCCTCAATCTCGTCCTCCTCCTGTAACTTATTAAGGAATTCCTGCACAATACAATCCTCATCCAAGGCATCAAATGTTTCAACATAAGAGCAGATTTGAATTAAGGAAGTGGGGGTAGTAGGTTTTCTATAAAAAACAGAGAATGTTACCGCTCTACCCGCCCCTACCATACTTACAGTTCTCGTACCCACATCGATGCGAGTACGGGTGGTAGCCATAAAGGGTCGGCCAAGTAGCACGAGATGCCCATTCTCGCCTCTAATCCCTTTTCCCACATCCAGGACAACAAAATTAGCCAAGACTCTAATCCCCCTCACAACCACCTCAACATCCTCAACAAGGCCTCGTGGGCTGCTAATGGAGCCGTCAGCTAGCTCTATCTTAATGTTCGTGCATTTCAGCTCTTTATTACCCAATTTCTCAAAAATATCAAGCGGCATCAAATTGACTGCCGCGCCCAAATCAAGCATTCCTAAAGCCTTTTCAACCCCACCTAAGCTAATATCAAAAATAAAACTACCTGGATCTCCTTGCTTGGGTGGTGGTTGTTCTGGTGCAACTGTGACAGGTGGCAGTGGCTCACTGGGGCATTGGGTAGCCTTGATTGCTTGCACGGCTTTGCTTCTCCATTTCCCCGTGGTTATTGGGGCATTCTCCTTGATTACCGCCACGGCATGAGCTTGATGCGGCTGTTGGTCCTGGTTTGGGAACTTCCCAGTTGGCTGTTCTTACTGCAGCTGATTCAAGGCTCTTGTTAGTTGCCCAACTGTAGTCTCGAGGTGCTTGATGGTAGCACTCTGAGCCTCCATCGCCTGTTTGCTAGCTTGCATGAAAGCTTGCATCTAATCTTCAAATAAGGAGCCTGGAGGTTGGTGCTGCTGAGGTGGGTAGAGTTGCTGCGGTGTTTGCTGTTGCTGATATGGTTGGGGGTAATGCTGCTGCTGAGGAGAATGAGGGCTGTTGTTGAGATGGGTAGAGCTGCTGCTGGTTCTGATACCCCATTTGCTGTGAAGGTCGGGGGAACTGATTGCCTTGGTTTGATCCCGACCCTTGGCCAGGAGCTTGGTTCCTCCATCCTGAATTCTGCTCATTTCTCCAACCCGAATTGGAGCCTTGTTGCCCTTGATTAAAGCTGGGCCTCTGTTCAAATTGAGTCCTCCCCGGATAGCCCTGAGCAGCGTAGACTTCTGCTTGTCCTTCAGGTGGGAATTCGCCCATTCGATGGCACGCGTTAATTCCATGGCCAAATTCACCACATATGCCACAACCTTCTGCAGATGGTGCGCGAACGGGTGGAGCCTCAACCTGGTTCATCGTGAGGTGTTGTACTTGCCTCATCAGGTCCGCTACCTGCTTCTGAAGCTCATTGTTTGGAGCTACTGCATTGGCTTCAACCCTCCTTCCTCTAACTAATTTCTGTTGAGAACTCGCGGCAAGTGTTTCGAAGATCTCCTTGAGCTCATCAGCTGTCTTCCGGGCAATGTTGCCCCCTGCTGTACTGTCCACCATAAACTGTGCCGTCTGAATCAATCCATCATAGAAGAACTGCATCAACATGACGGGTGCTAACTGGTGCTGCGAGCACTGGCGGATGAGCTCTTGGAATCTCTCCCAAGCTTCGTGGAGAGGCTCGTCGGCTCCTTGCATAAAGTTCATTATTTGAGTCCTAATCTCCTGTGTCTTGTGATTACGGTAATATTTGAGCATGAACTTCTCACATGCCTCGCTCCACGTGGCTATGGAGTTCGGCGGCAGGGACAGCAACCACGTCCTCGCCCGGTCTTTGAGTGCATAGGGTAAGCACTTGAGTCTCAACTGATCCTCGGTGAGCTGCAACAGTGGGAAGGTCTGTACTTGCGTGCAGAAGTCCCGGATGAATTGTAGATCATCCTCACTCGGCATCCCATAAAAGAGCGGCAGCAGGCTTGAGTCGTTCGGCTTCAGATTATAATTCCGGACTGCCGTGGGAAGCACTATTGCCGACGTGCTAGTGTTCCCGATAACAGGCCTGGAAAAATCCCCCATATACTGTACATTCTGCTCTGCCATGACTTCTTGGTCGAGACTAAGATAATCCTCTTCACAATCTTCCTCTGGACCCTGCGATTCCATGACGTTTCTCGAACTGGACTCGGACTCCTCCTCCAGGCTAGAAAGGACCTCACGAGGTCGGTGAATGTTGTCAAAGTAAGGTACTAGCTTTCTCTTCAAGCTGCGGCGACCTTGCATACACAACACTAGCAAACCAAATCAAACGCACCGGAGGGAGAAAATAGCCAAGTCAAAAGAAAGAAACAAAATAAACACTGAAAACAAATGCAACACAATCAAATGCCTAAAGCCTTCCCCGGCAATGGCGCCAAAATTTGACTCATCCAAAAACACCTAACAGATGGACTCGAATTTATACGAGGTCGTCCTAGGGCGGTAAGGTGACTCAAGTCGTCTCTCAAGGAAGGCTTAGCAGGGCTTCGATCATGCTACTCACAAGAAACAGGAAAGGAAACCTAAACACTCTAATCGGGTAGTTGGGTCTGACACTCTCTCTTTAAATCTAGGCGTAATTAAATAAAGCTTGTAAAATTATCTAATGCAGAATCAATAGAAAATATATAAATCTATCTAGGCGAAAATAGGAAGCAGATTAAGAACGCAGGAAACTAATAAACCTAGGGTTCTAACTAGCAATCTAGAAAGCATTAGATAATTCAATCAATCATAAACAACGATTATCTAGGCGAGAATAAAGAACAAATAATTCATCAAGTAAACTCGAAGCAACAATAATCTAAGCAAGGAAATAAACTAGCATTCATTCATATAGAAAACAATAACTAAGTTCTTACAGCGAGTCCAAATCTTCAATCTAATGTAATGAAAACAATCATAATCTTCAATCCACCAAGCCACAAGATGTTGTTGATGTTTTAACTACTCTAAAACTAAGGAAAAACAAGGAAAAAACGTCTAGGAGGCTGCTGGGGTGGGAAATGCCCTGAAAAACCCTAAAAAATGGGTTTTAAACCAAAAATCCGTAACTGCCAGAAATACGCAGTAGGCGGCCGCCTAGAAGTAGGCGGTGGCCGCAGAAAGTAGGCGGCCGCCTACTACCCCTTTCGTAAATCCAAGGTAGGCGAGCGGCGAGGCTAGGCGGGCGCCGTGTGTGCGGCGATGGCCGCAAGAGAAGGCGGTGGCCTACCCGGAGGCGGTGGCCTAGTCTGGCGGCGGCAGCGGCTCCGGCAGTTGCCTCTTTATCCAAAAATGCTCAAAACTTCACGAAAGATTCCCAAACTCCGGAATCCTGCACCAACAAGAAAATACAGCAAACAACACTCTAGCAAGAATAAAAAGGCACGAATATGCATAGAGCATGCTCGAATGTGTATCACACAACCCAACAATAACACTCAAAAACAAGGTAAACACTTGAGTTCAAAACAGTTCTAGTCTATTACAAATTAAACCTAAGGGTTTTGGTATCATTAAAATAAAACCTGATATTCCATGGGGTTCCCAACAATTTTCCCCTTTTTGATGACACTACAAGAAAATCGACTGTTGTAAATGAGAGTATTGTCTATTGCAGGGCGGTCATAGACAACGGTTTTCTGACCGTTGTCTATTCTCTAATAGACAACGTCTAATAGACAACGGTCGGAAACCCGTTGTCTATTCTCTGATAGACAATGTTCAAAAAACCGTTGTCTATTCTAATATAGACAATGGTTTTTAAAATATTTTTTTTGTAATTTATTTATATTTTTTGATTTTTTAAATTTATATTTACCAATACTAAAAACTCATAATAGAAAACTAAAAATACATATATTAATACTAAAAATCCATACATTCATTCAAACATTATTAATCCAATATTACATCCAACATCACAAATTTCATCCAACATTTGAATCTTGATACTTTTACTTTTGGGCTGAGATTTGTATTCTGGGAGTTTGGGTCGGGTTCGGCGATGGCGGCAGCGGAACCGCGGTGGTTTCCGATCTGCCAAAGAGGGAAATGAGAAGAGAATTTCAGTTTTTAAACAAAAAGGGGAACGAAATGAAAGGAATTAGAAACTCCAACTCTTCTCGCCTACCCTTTTCTTCTCTGCTTTTTAGCACCAACTCCAATATGTGAGAAAGGGTGTCGTTAGGTGGTGTTGGGATTTCGGGAGACACTCGTTTCAGTACTGGCTTCACCCCAATGCCCTCACCTTCAAGGTGGCAGACTAAAGAAACCACTTTCTCTTCCTCCTCTTGTCCCACCCAAGGGACGGCTTCCAAGTACTCTAAACAATATTGGATGCAAGTCGTGTAACCAATCTGTTCGCTGACCTATAAACAAGTTAACAACAGAATTGTAACATTATTCTAATGCATCTCAGAATATCAGAGCAATAAGACAGTTAACAAGATGATGGTAGCCTTTGTAGAATCAACAATGATTGAGTTTGCCGTATGACATGTTGTAAACAGTAAGATGCTCGAAGAGTAGCGCTTACTTTCTGAAAAAAGTTGCATGTTACTTCACAGAGAACAACAAAATCAAGTAGTATGCATTATCACCTTCAACTTATATCACAGACAGCTTCACTAAGGTTTGAGAATATTTAATGAGCAAACCAATTATCTTAATTGAAGTTCTAATCCATAAAAGTATGTAAGAGCCACAACCCTAAACTATGATCTGGCCTTGCAACTCATCAAGCGAAAAAAAGGCTATTTTTCTTTTACATATGGAACAACAAGACTAGTACTGTTGCATCTAGAATCAGTAATGTCAACAAATTATTCAACTTAGACGGGCAAACCAAGAATGTTTTGACAAAATCTTGCACTTCTATTAGAACCGAACAAAAATTACAGAAGTACACAATCCTAATATCCAAACTTCCAAACAGCTTCAATTCCAAAGCAAGTTCCTATATTCATGAGTAGACTACGGGAAAACGAATCAATCATCACAGAACTTGAGAATTACAGTCTTATATCAACAAAAAACACAAAGCGTAGCTCTGCTAGTTACCTTGAGAATACGTAAAACACGTGAAACACAAAGCGTTTCTTGATTAACCATAAAGCAGAGAAGAAAATGGTAGGCGGCGGCCGCGACTCTGCTGTTGTCGGTTGAAGATTTGAAGGGGAGAACGAGCGGTGGCGGCGGCCGGAAAAGGGTTGCCGTCGTCCGCCGAAGTTTGTTCGAAAGAGAGAGAGAGATTTTGTCAGATCTGGGGGAGAGGAGAATGAGGACGGCGGCGCTAGTGTCGTCGGTAGGAGTCAGGAGGGGGAGGCGGCGTGGCTGGCGGCGGCGGATTCTGTGGGAGCCGTGATTGGGGCTAGGGCTCAAACGGCGGAGGCTCTCACCGTCGCCGATCTAAGTCAGAGGGGTAAAGGAGATAAGGCGGTGATGCCGCCGAGAGAGAGAAGGGAGAGCCGAGCGTGTCAGCGGCTTATCGTCGTTGCTTTGCCGGGAAGGACGAGCGGCGGCACCCACGCCGCTAATTTGAGTGCGGATCTGGGTGTGTGCATTGGGTGTGAGAAGAGAGAAAGTGATAGAAAGAAAAGGGAGAGGAGGGAGAAGATGGCGGTTGGCCGCGATGGATCTGCCGGGCTCCGGCGATGGCGCAAAGTGGTTGTGGCGGCGGGACCTAGGGCTGAGAGAGAGGGATGAAATTCTGAGAGAGAGATAGTGAGATGGGAGGGGGCGCAGGAGAGATAAGGGGAATAGGGTTGGAGTTGGGTTTGTGTTAGGTTTAATATGGGTATAAAATGTTAATGAGGAGAAAAAAAATAAAATATTTTTAATTTTGTTTTTTCATAATTTATTTATTTTTTATGATTTTTATACCATATTAAATATTTTTTCATTAACTTAAATTTAAGATGTAGTATTAAGTATTTTTTTTATGAATTAAATTTGATGATGTTCATAAAAAAACATTAAAGAAAAAATAGTAAAAAAAAATTAGTGAAAGAAGAGAGAGAAAAATGTAGGAAAAAACTCCTCTTTTATAGACAACGATTTCCAAAATCGTTGTCTATGACCGCCCTAAATAGACAACAGTTTTTCAAAACCGTTGTCTATAGTTATAATAGACAACGGTCTTCAGACCCGTTGTCTATGACCGCCATAAATAGACAACGGTTTTTCCAAAACCGTTGTCTATAGTTATCATAGACAACGGTTTTCAAATCCGTTGAAAACCGTTGTCTATGACCGCCCTAAATAGACAACGATTTTTCCAAAACCGTTGTCTATAGTTATCATAGACAACATGTTTAGAAGCATGTTGTCTATATTATGTTGTCTATGAGCTGAATTCTTGTAGTGTGATGCCAAAACCTTACAGCGGTTCTAAGCACAACAAAGACTGAACTCAGAGCACAAGTTCTAAAATAGGGTGAAACAGTTCCCCCTTAACAATAGAACCGAATAACTTGTACTTCAGAGTTATGAACACAACAGTTCAAAATAGGAACGAGGACAAAACGATAATCAAAGCCTGGACAAAAAGTTATTGTCTTCAGGTTGAGATAAAAAAGAAGTTCTTTTCATTTCAATAATCTGATTGATGAGACATAAGACGAGGTACAGAGCAAACTTACATTGGAGTACAAAAGTAAATACAAAACTTATGGGAAAACCCATGGACTCCAGCAGTCTGCTTGGCTGCGCCTTGAACTTCTTGATCTTCATCTTCTGTCTTCAGTCTTCATGTTCCTAAGTTTGTTCTATTCCCACTTGTTTTCCTTCAACTTGAGGTCTTTACTGGAACGTCCTCCTTTCTACTTCTGGTGATCTTTTTGCTGTCCCATCTTCAGTCAAGAAAGAAGATGCAGGAAAAACCTTTGAGAAGGATTTTTCTTCTGACTTCCTACTTTTCCCCCTTTTTGGCAACATAAAAAAGAGAGCTGATGATGGAGGCAATGATCGGATGGGACTTCAACTCCGACTCTCAAGCACTCATGGGAGGACTTGAGAAGGGGAAGAGGTCCCGAGATGCAGAAGAAAGATGACGCCAGTGGAGAGGTGGAGAGATGAGAAGGGAGACGGAGAAGTGAAGGAGATGTAGAGATGGAGAAAAGCAAAGTGATGGAAGGGAAAGTATGTATAACATCTTAGAGATAATCATGAGATGCAGCTATACATACTATCCGGAGGGCGAGGAGACAGACGAGGAAGGGTGGGAAAGAGGAGTGCAAGAAGAGGGGAGAAGAAACAAAGGAAATGCATGGCGAGGCTTTGATGAAAGAATTAGATCAAAATGCGCCTCGTCATACATAGAGGAAAGAGAAGGTGAGGATGAAAAATCGAATCAGTGGTAGTCGTGAGGACTAGCACTGTCGATGTTGCGCCGGCTGACAGCGAGCTTCTGCTCATTGTTGTTGCACCACATGGAAGCTTCACAAAAAGGTGAGAAGCTCGCCTGAGGAACACGTGAAGACCATTTTCTTGAGACAGGTACTTCAAGCCATATGCTCCGGGCATGAGGATGGAAGACGCTCGCATCGATGGATACAAGTGAGAACAGCGCAAGCTTTCACGTCGGAGGGACGTTAAGTTCCAGTGGAAGGGTCCGGTGAAGACCAAGTATGTGAGCGTCATTCTTCCACTTCATGACTTTGCAGTCATTGAATTCTCCTAAGTCGGAACAGAAATTTTCTCTGCAATTTTGAAAGAATTTGAAATTTTCTCACAGTGAAAGCTGTGGAGAGTTGTTAGTTGATGCAGAAAACTATCGAAGACACCAAGGTATAAATAAACACAAATACCAAGTGAGAAGATGAACAGGTTTTTGAAAACTGTGCCTAAAATGTTTTTGAAGAAAAATTCACGTCTACCGTCACTGCAGGGAACGGAAGCTTCAAAAGGTGAGATATATCATGTCGAGTGATATTCTCAAGGAGTTTGACCACATAGGCAAAAAGGTTGGAAATATTTTTGGTAAAGATCAGGGCAGATCACATCAAATCAAATCAAATCTTAATCAAATCCTCGTCTTCCAATAATATTCCATGACCCAACAATCAAGACAAATCAGTTAAAGATTTTGAAAGGAATTGATCAGTCAGAGAAAGATTTTGATTTGGAAACACATAAATCTTGACTGAAATAATTGATTTTAAATAGTAAGCTTAAAACAATACTTACTGATCGACTGATCATTGTAGTCAGTCGATACCACTTGATCCTGGTTGACTCATCAGGGTGAGTTTTCTTCATTGCTTTCCACGACAGCAGTCGTAGAACAGCAGTTGGTTGACCACCAGTCATCATGACTGTTTGAGAGAAATCTTCAAACACAGCATCACTCTTCGGGGTTGATGAGGCCGATCATTCCACAAAGATAGTTGAACCTTTCTTCTGGAAGAGCTTTGGTCAGCAAGTCTACTCTGTGAATTGTGTGTTGGATTTGTATACTGAAAGCAAGAACTTTATGCTTGTATACAATGATTCCTGTTATTCACTATTCTTATCTCCTATCTGATTGGTGTTCATGATTGCATATGTATGTTCTTTATCTCTGTATAAGTAGATTATATGGTGTGTTGTAGATCACAGAAGACCATATAATTGGAATAACCTTAAGAGATATAATATGATCACAGCCGAAATAACTCTAGGACAAGTTATTGGTTTAGGCTGCAGTATTGATAGGAAGTAGTTTGTCTTGGCTACTTGTCTATACTGGTACGTCATTACGTATTGATAGGACCACAGTTTGAGATGTATTCTTCTATCTGACTTAAGTGAAGAATCAAGATCTCGGTGACTTATAAATCTTAATACTAATAAGTATTCAGATATATATGTTAACTCGTATATCACTTTGACTTACTATGGGTGAAAGTTATATACTAACTCGAGTACTCTGTATCTTGGGTGATAGCGGTTAATATATGATATTTGATTATCTGTATTAGTACCCGTATCCGGTATAGGATAATGACATCCCCTTAAGGAGCTCAATAAGGTTTATTACGCTAAACCCTGCAGGTTGATTAAGTTCAGGCGTAATAATAAAGATTGAGTGGTACTGCTTGAGGATTATTAAGAGATTAATTAATTTAAGCTGTCAGAGCTCTAATTAATTAATGGATGTCGGATATTTTAAATACGGAGATTTAACAAGTCTAAATACAAGCCCCGACTCATCACCGGCAATAAAGGGGTAAGTCAGTATCGGTTCTCTAGTGGAATGAACTGATATTTATAAATTAATTATGGTCTGGGCTGACCATGGATAAATTAATTTATTTGAGGCCCATCTTTATTCCTTGTATCTGGTCCCTGGGCTGGCCCAATGTCTCCAAGCCCTAGAAGACAGTAAAATCGGCCCTCTCACTAAAAGTGGCGCCTCCTCCATCTTTGTGTATTATTAAATACAGCTGTCAGCTCTCAGGAAAACACACTGATAAAAATTAGGGTTTTTGAGAGCAGAGGGAGGCGCAGGAACGTGATTTGGCTTTCTGTCTTGGGAGTTCTCATAGCTCGTTGTCCATCCAACGTTGGGAATTGAGTGGGATACAGTCGAGAAGATCAGAGCTGGAGTCTGAATCATTCGACGCGATCATCAATCATCTGTGCATCCAATTCTCAAGTAAGTATTTCCTAACACCTATGTGCAGCTGTTAAATTCATAGGAGCATGTTAGGAATTAATCGTTGTATGATGAATTAATAATAATCCAAGAAACGATCATCGGGCAATCGAGTATTAATTCAATTTAATATTCCTTCAATTGGTATCAGAGCCCAGGATTAATTTCTTGGCTCTATTATTAATTTGTGTACGATTAATAATATGCGTTGTTTTACTGCTGTTGTTCTTCGTGGTTCGTTGATTCGTGGGATACGTCGTTTGACGTTGTAATCGTTTTTCACCACGAGAAAATCCGTGGTTAGATTAGGATTTCAATTGTTTTTGTTTTTCCGTTGTAAATATGTAAAACTGAGAAACGGAACGAGGATGACGGCGAATCAACAAACGATGAACGGTGTGACGAGTGCGGCACGGGCTGCCGGATAATGGCGAGGCGCGGGTGACCGAGAGCAAGGGGCCGCGGGCGCCGAGGGGCAGCGCGCGCGCGGGTGCTTGCACACCGCGCGCAGCGCGCCCAAGCAGGCGACTGCGCGGCCGCTGCTGCTCCCTGGTCTGGACGCGGGCTGATGGCGGGGCGGGCTCGGCTAGGGCTGGGCGAACGGCTGGAAGCAGCGGGCAGGGGCGGTGCGCGCCCGGGGCAGCGTCTGCGCGCTCTGCGTGCTGCGCGCCCGGCGGGCGGCGCGCTGCCGCTGCTGCTGCTGCTGTTGACGTCCGCTGGAGCAGCTGCCGCCGAGATCGCCGAGGGCCTGTTGCTGCTGCTGCTGTGCGCGCGCTGGAGGCGCGCTGAAGGCGTGCTGGAGGCTGCTGCCGACTGTTGTTGTTCGCTCGGTGCCGCGCAGAGGCTGCTGCCGCTGGGCTGCCCGCTCGCCGGGCTGCTGGTGCGGCGCACGCCGGTCTGCCGCGCGCGCCTGGGCGGCTGTGCATAGAGGCGGCGGCGCCTAGGGTTCCAAACCCTAGGTGGCTGCGTCTCAAACCCTAGGGGGCCCAAACCCTAATTCCAACGACGGGCTTGAAGTTTTCGGGCCGTTTTAGTTTTTGGGCTTGTTTTTTCTATTTTATTTTGTAATAGAATAGATGTTGGATTTCCACGAATGGATCACGAAGAATTTTAATTTTTTTTTCTGTTCTTTGCATGTCGTGGTTGTTAATCCCTTATGCTCTTTACCTGCTTTTTGCACGTCTTTGCTTGTTAATATTTGTTTATTAATTGCGCTTAGACGAGCATGTTAGTAGGTTTGCCGTTTTCTTAAGCATATTTTAGAATTCTGCGAGCATGATTTACATGTTGCGTTCTAGAGAAGCATGTTTAGGTTTATGTGCTTGAGCATGAACAAACCTTTTGAAAGAAAAAGACTAAGCAGTTTAATAATTTTTATAGTAATTAAAAATTATTTTAGACCTCCACATGCGGTCTCTAGACAAAGTGATTAGCAATATGAGTAAACGTCCACCCAACGTGGCTTACTTCATATTTCTTTTTCATAAGTTTGTCAGAAGAGGTTTCTATAAAAAATATTTAAACCATTAAAGTAGTGGGAGTTATGCAGTAAACGTCCACCCAACGTGGCTTACTTGTGTAATTTTCACAAGTACTTTGGAGAATGGAATTAAATAAGATAACCAAGAAAATTAAATTGAAAGCGGCATGGTCCGAGTGAGTATGCTAATTTCGAGAATTTAATTTTCAAGGTTAAAATGTGGTCATTGCTTAGATATCATATCAAGTACAATGTACAACTCCCAAAGGAGTCCCTTCTTGATGATGATATGGTCTAGTTAAGGTGCCAACTATTAATTTCCTTTGTCAAAAGGTTAAGTTGACATGGATGGAAATTAAATGACTAGGTAAATAGTCTGGTTGAGGAGTTCATGTGTAAACGTCCACCCAACGTGGCTTGCACATGAGATTCTTTAAGCCGTTGGAGGTTTCATTAATATTGTTTTATCAAAAGGTTGCAATATTACTGTTACGAACTACATGCGTTTCATGTTCTTACATGTTTATTTGTTTACTTTCAGATATGTCTATGTCTCCGATTATTAACATTCTAGCAAACAATCCTCTCATCGGTCCTAATTATACCGAATGGAAACGCCATATTATGTATATTCTTGACGCTGATGAGCACAGTTTTGTGCTTACTACTCCACGTCCCGCGGCCTTAACTGATGAGTCGACTGATGCGGAACGTGAGGCGCATAAAAGGTGGCATAAGTCAAATAATATGGCCAAGTGCTATATTATGATGACTATGTCACAAACTTTGCAACTCCAGCATCAGGTCATGAATGACGCGGCTGAAATCATGTTAAACCTCAAGGAGGTTTATGGGGAGTCCGAGAGGTCTGCTCGTTATAACTTGATGAGAGAAATCTTATCTTGTAAAATGAGCGAGGGCAGCTCGGTGCACGATCATGTCATGCATATGACAAATTTGTTTGACAGGCTTGATCTGCTAGGAGGGGGTATCGAAGGCGAAGCCAAAGTCGATATCATCCTCAACACTCTCCCCAAAACCTATGAGAACTTCTGACTCAACGTCGTTATGAGCAAGGCCAACTATACTCTCAATGAGTTATTGAATGCTCTAGTTTCGGCGGAGGGAGTCATGGGCACGCGCAATGGGAAAGAGGTCCTTGTTGCTGCCAAGGGATCTGCTTCTTCGTCGAAAGGCGGGAAAAAGAAGTGGAAAGGTCCAAAGGGCAAGCATGACCATGAGGCTAGTGGGAGCGGTAAAGCCAAAGTTGATGGCCCTAGCGGCGGCGTGAACAAGCCAACGGCCAAGGGAAAGTGCTTCAAGTGCGGCAAGGTTGGGCATTGGAAGAAAGATTGTCCAGTGCTCAAGGCAAAGGGACAAGGTACGTCACAAGTTTTGGTAACAGAAACATGTTTAGCTTCGTTTTCTACTCATTCGTGGGTAGTGGATACGGGGGCAACTGACCATGTTTGTTACACCTTGCAGGGGTTCAACCCAACAAGGGAGCTAGCAAGTGATGAGATCACCATCTCCATGGGCAATGCGTCGAAGGTCGCAGCTGTTGCTATTGGAGATTTATCTTTATGTTTTGGTGATGACATTTTAGTTTTGAGAGATATTTTATATGTGCCGGAGTTTCGGCGGAACATAATTTCTGTTTCAAAGTTGTTTTTGAATGGATATTCTGTTACTTTTGATGGGGGTGTCTCTATCATGAGAGATAACAAGATTATTTGTTCTGGAATTTTGAACAACTCTCTCTATACTATTACATGTCCAATGAATAACTCTGTCCATGTTGCATCTACATCACAAATTCTTCCAAATCCAAATAAGAGAAAATATTATTCTCATGAACAATATACACATACTTGGCACCTAAGATTAGGCCACATCAATCTAAATAGGATCCAAAGGCTCGTTTCAAATGGAATCTTGAAAGACTTTCAAGCTGTGCCATTTAGAACCTGCGAATCCTGTATAGAGGGAAAGATGACGGCAAGGCCTTTTAAGGCAAAGGGGAATAGGGCCTCGGATGTGTTAGAATTGATTCACTCTGACTTGTGTGGACCGATGTCCACTAGAGCTCGTGGAGGGTACGAGTACTTCGTCACTTTCATTGACGATTACTCAAGGTATGGGTATATTTACCTACTTCAACGCAAGTCTGAATGCTTTGAGAAATTCAAAGAATTCAAGGCGGAGGTGGAGAAGAGAACGGGTAAATCTATCAAGTCATTGCGGTCTGATCGCGGTGGCGAATACCTCGGGAACGAGTTCTTGCAATACTTGTCAGATTTTGGAATTACATCCCAATTGACTGCACCGGGTACTCCCCAACAGAACGGTGTAGCAGAGAGAAGAAACAGGACTCTTATGGAAATGGTACGATCTATGATGAGCTATGCATCATTGCCTATTTCGTTTTGGGGATATGCCTTGGAAACAGCGGTTTATTTGCTTAATCGGGTACCGTCCAAATCGGTTCCTAAAACTCCTATTGAGTTATGGTCAGGGCGTAAGCCCAGCTTGAATCATATAAAGATATGGGGTTGTCCTGCATACGTGCTAGACAAGGAAGCGAGGAAATTGGAGCCGAGATGCGAACTAATGCTGTTTATAGGATACCCTAAGGAAACGAAAGGTGGTTATTTTTATAATCCGAAGGATCAGAAAGTGGTTGTTAGCACCAACGCACGATTCTTGGAACACAATTATGAAAATAATCACAAGTCTAAGTCCGAGATTGTCCTTCAAGAAATCGAAGGCAATGGACAGGCGATTCCATCACCCCAGCCAAGTGTGCAAGTGAATGCACCACAAGACACTGAACAAACCATTGTCACAGCTGTACCACCACCGCTTCGTCGTAGTGGGAGGGTTGTAGTTCAACCCGATCGATTTATGTTCTTGGGAGAATCTTCGGATCTACTCCCTGTTGATGAACAAAAGGATGTCGACCCTGATAACTATAGACAAGCGATGAAAGATCAAGATGCAGATTCTTGGTACGAAGCCATGGTTTCTGAAATAGAATCCATGGGTGCTATGGACGTATACGAAAAGACCGAACTACCAGATGGCTTCTTAGCTATAGGTAGTAGGTGGGTATACAAGAGAAAGAGAGATTCGGATGGCGAAGTCGCAGCTTTTAAAGCTAGACTGGTGGCGAAAGGTTATACCCAGGAACAGGGTATAGATTATGATGAGACCTTTTCGCCGGTTGCCATGCTCAAGTCTATCCGAATACTCCTTGCCATAGCAGCCCACATGAACCTTGAGATTTGGCAAATGGATGTCAAGACCGCTTTCCTAAACGGTTTCCTTGAAGAAGGAAGGGACATCTATATGCAGCAACCTGAAGGGTTTGCGAAGAAGGGTGAAGAGCATCTTGTGTGGAAGCTTAAGAAGTCCATTTATGGACTTAAGCAAGCTTCGAGGTCATGGAACAAACATTTTGACGAGGTCATTAAATCCTATGGATTTACTCGTTGTGAGAACGAAAGTTGCGTGTACCGTTTAGATGCCAATGGTGACGTGGTTTTCCTTGCACTTTATGCAGATGATATCCTCCTCATTGGCAACAATGTTGAGCTATTATCAGACATAAAGAAGTGGTTATCCGAACAGTTTCAAATGAAAGACTTAGGAGATGCAGCGTACATCCTAGGGATCAAGGTCGTTCGTGATCGCCAGAAAAAGGATGTTGAGCTTATCTCAAGCATCTTACATTGATACTGTGATTGCTCGTTTTAGCATACAGAATGCCAAGAAAGGCTTGCTACCTTTTAGACATGGCATTCCTCTGTCCAAGGACATGTGTCCTAAGACGCCTAGTGAGGTTGAGGAGATGAGGAAGATACCCTATGCTTCCGCCGTAGGTAGCCTCATGTATGCAATGCTATGCACGAGACCTGATATTTGCTATGTCGTTGGCATGGTTGTAAGATATCAGTCGAACCCTGGACCAGGACACTGGACTGCGGTAAAGCATATTCTCAAGTACCTGAAGAGGACTCGAGATTATAGGCTTGTTTACCAGTCAGACAGTCTATTTCCTTTGGGTTACACCGATTCGGATTTCCAGGCTGACCGGGATGAGAAGAGATCTACCTCTGGTTATGTGTTTACCTTGGGAGGTGGAGCCGTATCGTGGCGGAGTGCAAAGCAGAAGTGCATTGCAGACTCCACCATGGAAGCTGAGTATGTAGCTGCTTCGGAAGCTGCTAAGGAGGCTGTATGGTTCCGGAACTACCTCTTGGATCTAGGAGTGGTCCCTAATTTGCCTAAGAGTATCATAATTTATTGTGATAACTCGGGTGCAGTGGCAAATTCTAAGGAACCCAGGAGCCACAAGGCGTCAAAACACATAGAGAGAAAGTACCACATCATACGAGAAATCGTAAACAGAGGAGATGTGCTAGTAGAAAAGATTGATACATTGGAGAACCTAGCTGATCCTTTCACGAAAAGCTTACCGCAAAAGACCTATGAGAAGCATGCTCGAGGGATGGGATTGCGGTTGATGCCACCCACTTAGAGAAAAACTTTCAGTATAAGTGGGAGAGATGAAGTGAAGTTTTTGTAATAGCTAGTATTTAGACACATTGTATACTAAAAGTTTTGCTTTAGTATAAGTGGGAGATTGTTGGATTTGTATACTGAAAGCAAGAACTTTATGCTTGTATACAATGATTCCTGTTATTCACTAATCTTATCTCCTATCTGATTGGTGTTCATGATTGCATATGTATGTTCTTTATCTCTGTATAAGTAGATTATATGGTGTGTTGTAGATCACAGAAGACCATATAATTGGAATAACCTTAAGAGATATAATATGATCACAGCCGAAATAACTCTAGGACAAGTTATTGGTTTAGGCTGCAGTATTGATGGAAGTAGTTTGTCTTGGCTACTTGTCTATACTGGTACGTCATTACGTATTGATAGGACCACAGTTTGAGATGTATTCTTCTATCTGACTTAAGTGAAGAATCAAGATCTCGGTGACTTATAAATCTTAATACTAATAAGTATTCAGATATATATGTTAACTCGTATATCACTTTGACTTACTATGGGTGAAAGTTATATACTAACTCGAGTACTCTGTATCTTGGGTGATAGCGGTTAATATATGATATTTGATTATCTGTATTAGTACCCGTATCCGGTATAGGATAATGACATCCCCTGTCAGAGCTCTAATTAATTAATGGATGTCGGATATTTTAAATACGGAGATTTAACAAGTCTAAATACAAGCCCCGACTCATCACCGGCAATAAAGGGGTAAGTCAGTATCGGTTCTCTAGTGGAATGAACTGATATTTATAAATTAATTATGGTCTGGGCTGACCATGGATAAATTAATTTATTTGAGGCCCATCTTTATTCCTTGTATCTGGTCCCTGGGCTGGCCCAATGTCTCTAAGCCCTAGAAGACAGTAAAATCGGCCCTCTCACTAAAAGTGGCGCCTCCTCCATCTTTGTGTATTATTAAATACAGCCGTCAGCTCTCAGGAAAACACACTGATAAAATTAGGGTTTTTGAGAGCAGAGGGAGGCGCAGGAACGTGATTTGGCTTTCTGTCTTGGGAGTTCTCATAGCTCGTTGTCCATCCAACGTTGGGAATTGAGCGGGATATAGTCGAGAAGATCAGAGCTGGAGTCTGAATCATTCGACGCGATCATCAATCATCTGTGCATCCAATTCTCAAGTAAGTATTTCCTAACACCTATGTGCAGCTGTTAAATTCATAGGAGCATGTTAGAAATTAATCGTTGTATGATGAATTAATAATAATCCAAGAAACGATCATCGGGCAATCGAGTATTAATTCAATTTAATATTCCTTCATTGTGGTCGGAATCCATTCAACAGAGATATCCTTCTTTTCGACGTGATCACGAATGAAGTGATGTCGAATAGCAATATGCTTGACTCTAGTGTGATGAACTGGATTCTGGGATATTGCAATAGCACTAGAGCTATCGCAATAGATTGGGACTTCCTTTTCTTCGATCCCATAGTCCTTCAATTGTTGGACTAACCATAGAAGTTGTGAACAGCAGCTTCCCGCAGCAACATATTCAGCTTCAGTTGTGGAGGTGGCGACTGAAGTCTGCTTTTTGAAAACCAAGAGATGAGCTTGTTGCCTAGGAATTGACAGGTTCCGGATGTTGATTTGCGATCAATTTTGCATCCTGCAAATCCGAGTCTGAATATCCGGTGAGCTTGAAGTCGTCGTCAGCTGGGTACCACAATCCTAAATTGGGTGTGCCTTTAAGATATCGCAAGATCCGCTTTGCAGCATCCATGTGAGCTTCCTTTAGATCTGACTGATATCTCGCACAAACCCTGACTGCAAACGCAATATCTGGTCTGCTAGCAGTCAAATACAGCAATGATCCAATGATTTCTCTGTACTTGGTTGAAGATACAGATTTCCCTTCTTGTAGTAACCCGCTCTTTTATCAGTATTTTAATTACAGTATTGTGTGTTTATTTACATATCTGCAGTAATTGAAGTTTATGTTTTCTATTATGTTTCTGAATTTATGAATCTTGGTGACAAAGTCACTAGGCTTACAAGATGCTTTATTTATCTTCGCGTGTTTAAGACCGCGATGAGAATCTTTGAGTTGATGAATGATTAATTCGAGTTATAACCAACTTAGCTAAGTTGTGTTATTTACCAAGATAGAGTGTATCTTCGAATGATTTACTTAGTCGTGAATTAATTCCGACTTTAGGCTAATTAAATCTACGGATTTAATTTATGTATTAGAACGACGAACGAATTAATTCTACGGATTTAATTTAGCATTATCGACTTTAGGAAACAAGAAACCAGTATTTCTAATACTGAGAAAAACCAACCCTGAAGGGTTTTAATTAGATTCTTCCTCTTACATCACTTCACCTCTCACACCACCCTATCCTACCACCTACCCACACAATGATTAAGAAAGAGAAGGAAAAGGGAGAAAGAGAAAAGGTAGGAAAAAGTGCTGCAGCCATTGGCTGGGCAGCCGAAAGGCCACCCTCCTTCCCCACGCAAAGCTAGCAGCAGCAGCCCCCATTGGGCGAGCAGCCGAGAGGCCGCACGCCACCTCCACGTCAGAGCAGCGGCAGCCACGACGGCAGCTCCCATTGGCTGGGCAGCCGAAGGGACGCCCACGCCTCAGTTGCTGCCACACTCAACCTCTCCACGCTTGCCGAGCTCAGCACGCCAGAGCAGCAGCAGCCTCTCCATTGGGCAGCAACCGAAGAGTCTCCCCTACTCCACGCATGGCAGGGCTGCCAGCCGAGCCCTCCCCCTTAGGCACTCGAGTACACCAGCCAAGCTCCCCTATTTAAACTCCCCTTCAACCCCTTTCTTTGCCACCCTTCTCTCCCTTCGACACTCTGAAAAACCAGCAGCAACAGCAGGAGCTCCATCCCTCTCTCTCGACGCCTTAAACCTCAACGATCGGAGAAGCGAGGAACCATCGTGCTGTCCGACCAAAGCACGCGACAACAGGTAACTCTCGACCTCTATAACTACTCTTTTCAGCATGAAAAACACGAACACTAGAAGCATGTTAGGTCACTTTTCCGGTGGAACCACGGCTTGAAACTTCTATTAAACGATGAGAACTTTAGGCTTTAAACGTAGATGAACTTGAACAAGCACAGCATGCTCACATAGGAATAGATTAGGGCCGATGTATGAGTGAGAATCGAGGCAGGAAAGGATGAAGAACTCTGGTTTGGAAACTGGAAACCCTCGTCGTTCTGCCCAGAAAATGCCAGAGCAGAGCTGGAATTGCCAGAGCAGAGCTGGGAATTCCAGAGCAGAACTAGAAACGCCAGAGCAGAGCTAGAAAATGCCAGAGCAGAGTTGGAAATGCCAGAGCAGAGCTGGAAACACCAGAGCAGAACTAGGAAATGCCAGAGCAGAGCTAGAAAATGCCAGAGCAGAGCTGAAATTTCCAGAGCAGAGCTAGAAACACCAGAGCAGAACTGGAAATGCCAGAGCAGAGCTAGAAGATGCCAGAGCAGAGCTAGAAGATGCCAGAGCAGAGCTGAAATTTCCAGAGCAGAGCTGGAAACACCAGAGCAGAGCTGACCAGAGCAGAGCCGAACATCCAGAGCTGACTTCAACCGTCAGAACTAACTTGCCAGAGCTGACTTTCGGAGGCCAGAGCTGACTTTCCAGAGCTAAGTTACCAGAACTGACTTTCGGAGGCCAGAGCTGACTTTCCAGAGCTAAGTCACCAGAGCTGACTTTCGGAGGCCAGAGCTGACTTTCCATGAGCTAAAACACCAGAGCTGACTTTCCGAGTAAATCGCCAGAGCTGACTTTCGGAGGCCAGAGCTGACTTTCCAGAGCTAAAACACCAGAGCTGACTTTTGGAGGCCAGAGCTGACTTTCCGAGTAGATCGCCAGAGCTGACTTTCAGAGGCCAGAGCTGACTCTCCAGAGCTAAATTCACCAGAGCTGACCTAAAGGCCAAGGCTGACTTTCCAGAGCTAAAATCGCCAGAGCTGACCAAACAGCCAGAGCTGACTTTCCAGAGCAGAGAACAATGAGGCAGAGCAGACGTGAGATAGAGAGAGAAAGAACTTAGGGTGTTTTGAGTTTCATTTCTTTTCCCTTACCTCACGAAGGGAGTTTATTATTAAATTAGCAAATTAGAACACCCTTAAGAGAGCAAATCAATATAGTAATTACTAGATCTCACGAGACGAAACCTAGATGGTTTATTTGCTTTAATAACAAAGACTAGAGATAAGATTTCCCTTAATATCACCTTAGTCTAATAAACAGAATATGAGCCATGCATAATTACGATACGCATCCTCATTTATGTTAGATTTTCCACGGTCTAAGACCTTGCGTTATTCTTTTCAATTAAGGTTGAACGCAAAGAGTTTAAGGCTTAGACGTGAGTCACCACTACCAGGTGAGGCTTTCTTACGAAAACTAAAACCATATTATAGAATTGTTACAATTTTGATGCTTAAGATTTTTGAATGATATTGTCAATGCCTAAATGCTTTACGTTTTGTTGTTAATTACCTATCTGATGCTAATCGAATTCGGATTCTGGATGGGACCGCAAATCCCTTCGGAATTAGTGTACACCCTTGTGATCGTGAGTCATCTAGCGGGTTGGCCGATCATAGTGTCCGTAGAGGGAGGCCTACCTCTCGGCACGAGTTACTGATATGGTGATTAATGATGTTAAAATGCCTGCGCGGGATATTTGTTAAAGAAATTATATTTTTGGTAAATACGAGTCTTTAATAGAAAACCCTCGTATCTTACTACTGTTGAAAGGCTTGACAATTAAATGTATGTATGTATGTATATTTCGGCATGTGTCCACTAAGTACTTTCGTACTTAGCCCTGCATATATTTCTAAATGTGCAGGTTGAGCTGTGATCGGGGATGTGGTGTGCAAGCGGAGCTTTTGTCGAGCTAGGACGAGTACATCAGAGCAGGGTATATGTCTTCATACATATGCCCGAGTTGTTGTTATTCCGCTGCATACATTGATTTTGTTAGATATCATGATATCCGTCAAACAATATGTACTATTCAACAATGTCCTCACATACCCGTTTGGATAATATTATGTTTCCCCTTTGATCTCCATCAATATCTGTTGTTCTTAATTTGTGGTCTTCTATAATGTTGAGTCATCAAAAGGTTAGATATGCCCCTTTCTAATCCCGCTCCTAAATCCCCTCCCCTCGTCGCGATTTCCCCGAGTTCGCTATCCCTAGCGGGCGCGGCCGCGACACTTCTAATCCTGGATCCACTTTCCAGTTTGTATTCTTTGGGATCTTGACTAATTTCATGTGCTGAATACCGAACTTGGTGATTAGTTCCTTGGCGTACTTGGACTGATTGATCAGTATTCCTTCGCTGGTCTGCTTGACTTGCAATCCGAGAAAAAAATTCATTTCTCCCATCATGGACATTTGGAACTTGTTGGTCATGATGTCAGTGAACTTCTTGCACATGCGTTCGGATTTGGATCCGAAGATTATGTCATCGACATAAATCTGAACAAGTAGGAGATCTTCTCCTTCTTTGAGAGTGAACAGAGTTCTGTCCACTGATCCTTTCTTGAACCCTTGTTCAATGAGATACTCAGAGAGAGTATCATACCATGCTCTTGGAGCCTGTTTCAATCCATAGAGCGCTTTCTTCAGCTTGTACACCTTTTCTAGACCTGCAACCTCAAACTCTGGAGGTTGTTCAACGAAGACTTCATCTATGAGCACTCCATTTAGAAAAGCACACTTCACGTCCATTTGATGTACCTTGAATCCTTTGTGAGCTGCAAAGGCTAAGAAGAGCCTGACTGCTTCCAATCTGGCCACTGGTGCAAAAGTTTCATCGTAGTCGATTCCTTCTTCTTGACTGTATCCTTTTGCAACTAGCCTTGCTTTGTTTCTCACAACGTGACCTTCTTCGTCTTTCTTGTTCTTGAAAATCTGTTTCAAGCCAATCACCTTTGCATCATCTGGTCGATCCACAAGTTCCCAAACCGAATTCCGATTGAATTCATTGAGCTCTTCTTGCATTGCAATGACCCATTCAGTGGACTTCAGAGCTTCTTCAATATCCTTGAGCTCTGTAGATGATAAGAAACAACTGAAATTCTTATCTTCATTGATGCAGTTCTGGTTGATATCAAAGATGAGGTTGCACATTGATCTTCGAGTCTTGACACCGTCTGATGGTTCTCCAATGATGTTATCCTTTGAATGGAGTTCAAACCATCTTCGATACTTCTTGATCTCTTCTGAGGTGTTGGGCATTGTTCTAAACTGGTGAGAGATGAGTTGGCTCATCTTCGGCTGGTTCAGCTCTGTCCTTATCGGTAGGAGTTCCCCCTTGACTGATGTCGTCTGCATTGGCTCCAGTCTGAACTTCTGACCTTTGACTGATCTTCTAATACTGATGCTTTTCAGTATCTTCATCTTTTTCGGGTCCCCACACCAGGACTGTAGAGAGTTCGGTGTCCTGCTTTTTAGTTCTAGAAACTTCAGCATTCTCTGTTTCCTGTTTCCTGAACTCATCAGCAGACTCATCAAATACAACATAAGGTGTTTCTTCAACACAGAGAGTTTGAGAATTAAACACTCGATAGGCTTTGTTGGATCTTTCAGTTCCAGAGTATCCAAGAAAAATTCTTGGATTAGCCTTGCTATCAAATGTGTTTAATCTCCTCTTGTCGTTGTTGTGAATGAAACACTTAGAACCGAAAGCATGAAAATACGAGATTGAAGGCTTTCTGTTCTTCCATATCTCATATGGAGTTTTTCCTTGTCGTTGAGTGAGGAAGGAGCGATTTTGCTTATAGCATGCGTTGTTGACAGCTTCTGCCCAAAACTTCAAGGGGAGTTTTGATTCAGCTAGCATCGTCCTTGCTGCTTCCTTCAACGATCTATTTCTTCTTTCCGCAACTCCATTCTGTTGAGGAGTCCTTACTGCAGAAGTTTGATGACTGATTCCATGTTCATCACAATACTCGCGAACGACAGTATTGAGGAACTCAGTCCCACGATCTGATCTGATGCTGATGATGTTGACTTCTTTTTCCACGCTCAATCTTCTCAGCAGCTTTGGAAGTTCTTCCAGTGTCTCCTTCTTGGTGAAGAGAAAGATAACCCAAGTATATTGTGAATAATCATCCACAACAACTAAGGTGTACTTCCTACCGTTGTAGCTTCTTGGGGAGATTGGGCCAAACAGATCCATGTGAAGTAGTTGAAGAATTCTTCCAGAGGAGTGTACTGACTTTGACTTGAATGACATTCGCGTCTGCTTTCCTCTTTGACATGCTTCACATTCTTGCTTCTTCTGGAACACAATAGAAGGTAAACCTTCTACCAGTTGATGTTTAGCAAGTTTGTTGATCGTCTTGAAATTAAGATGGTTGAGTCTCTTGTGCCACAGCCAGTTGAGCTCCGAGCTACTCTTGCTGATGAGACATGTTTCTGGAGGACTGTCTTCCCATGAAACAACATAGAGACTCCCTTGTCTGAATCCTTTCAGAACCACCTTCTTTTGATTGTTTCTAACAGTGAATTCATCCTTTTTGATCTTTACTGTGAAACCGCTGTCACAAAATTGACTCACAGACAACAGATTATGTTTAAGACCAGAAACAAAGCTAACATTACTGATACTGGCGTTACCCATGTCGAGCACACCATAGCCTTTTGTTTCTCCGATTGAGTTATCTCCGAATGCAACTTTGGATCCAGCTTTCTCAACATACTGGGATAGATATTCTTTGTAGCCCGTCATGTGCTTTGAACAGCCACTGTCAAGATACCACGTTCTGATCGATGCTTTGACTTCTTCCTTCTTCTTGGATTTTTTGTTCTTGGCCTGCAAGGAAGAGTCAATTTAGGAACCCATATCTGCTTCAGAACAGGTTTTACTGAACTCTTGCGCTTTGCTGGTCATCTGATAGAAGTAGTCGTATCTTTGATTGGCACATGAGCATTCTGATGTTGAGCTTTCCTTTTGAAGGCCTCACTCTTGTAGTTGTTCTGTCTGATGAGAGGTTGAGGTCTTCTTTGCTCGGCAAAGTATCTTCCTTGAGATACTCGAGTCATTCCAGACTGATGGAGACTTGACTGATGTCGTGGGACATGAGTCATGTGATGTCCAGTCGCTTGTCGTCGTGGATGTCGCTTGGCTCGTCTGGACTCATCACTGCTTTATCTCCATGGATGTTGTTCTTTCTGAAACTGAACTGATTTCAGTTTCTGTCTGATGTGACAGTTCTTCCCCTTGGACTGATGAGGAAGATTCTTCTTGATTCCAGATGTTCCTTTGTAACACCCCGTACTTTTATGAGTAGTAGTAGTGTCGAGACACTACAGAGAGTACTGCGGTACTGAGATATGAGATTATAAATAAAATGAGATGGAGTAATGATGATAAATAGAGATACTGAGCATTAGAGTTACATTATTTTGATGAGACGAGTTATTCTTCTAGATGGAGATATGAGTATGATAGAATCAATGATGAGGATAGAGAGTGAGTAGTTTGAGAAAACGAGTTGAGATAGAGATGCTGATTGAATTGAGAAAAGAGCATAATTTATTTTTCCCGATGACGGATACAGAGGTATCTGTGAGATTAATTGTCCTATTGTTAATAGGAACATCTGATTAAGAATAGAGTTGAGATAAGTGAGTGAGAAACCCTATAGAAGGGAGAGTCGATCTGAGAGATGATCTAATTGAGAGATGATTGCTGATTGCTTTGATGTGAATTGTATCCGTGTTTTATCTGAGATGGTTTGAGTGATTGTCTACGTGACTATTTGTTACGATGATGTGAGTATGATTTGTTTTGTGTTATGTTAACACGGATTATTTTCAAGATTTTGGAGAACGAGATTATTTTTAAAATCGGGAAATAGCATACAGCTATTATTATTTTGCATATCAGTATTTTATGAGAAATATTTTACTGAGATATATATATATATATATATATAAGTTTATGATGAGATGAGATTTTCCAATAGTTTGAGCTATTGTATTTTTCGATGAAGAACTACTGAATGTAATACATTGAGGAAATAAGGATGTATAGAGTTAATGGTTGAACGTTGTTAATGTTAAAAATCTGACCTTGGAGTTCTGCTATGGCGTGGGAGTTTTGCTCTGGCTTGCGAGCTCTGCTCGGGACGCGAGCTCTGCCCTGTCAGAGGGGAGCCGAGTCCTCTGCCCTGCCAGAGGGGAGCCGAGTCCTCTGCCCTGCCAGAGGGGAGCCGAATCCTCTGCCCTGCCAGAGGCGAAGGCATTCGTCTGCCCAGACAGAGGGGAAGTCAGTCCTCTGCTATGCTAGAGGCGAAGGCATTCGTCTGCCCAGACAGAGGGGAAGTCAGTCCTCTGCTATGCCAGAGGCGAAGGCATTCGTCTGCCCAGACAGAGGGGAAGTCAGTCCTCTGCTATGCCAGAGGCGAAGGCATTCGTCTGCCCAGACAGAGGGGAAGTCAGTCCTCTGCTATGCCAGAGGCGAAGGCATTCGTCTGCCCAGACAGAGGGGAAGTCATTCCTCTGCCCTGACAGAGAATGCATTCCTCTGGCGAGCATTTCTCTGCTCTAGTGCAGAACCTACTTTTGAGAGAGAGGAGTCAAAGCAAGTGGATAAACATTGTTAACGGATAAGATATTTTATGCAAGTGGATAATTAAGCATGTGTTAATTATCCAATACTTGATGGCTAAGTAAAAGGGGTTATATAAATAACACCTTTCTCTTTCACCCCCATAACAGACGTCCCTTTCCTCTCTCTCCTCTCTCTTTTTTCTCTTTTCTCTCGACTGTCATTATCCAACGCCATTGATGAGCTAGTTAAAAAAACTTTGTAAGCTACTTTTTATCCCATAACCACCGATTAAACCAAGCTGAAAACACTCGTATATCCATAAAACAAAAGCTGGACGAAGGTTTGAGCTAGGAATCAAGAAAGTGGAGTTATACTGTTCGTTATACAGATCATAAGAGTAAGTCTCTAAACACATGAATCTACTTATATCTAAGCTTTATGAGCATGTATATAGATGATTAGAGTATTAAAACAACTCCTAATTCAAGTTGAAGATCATGAAGAGAGTGAGGATTCGAGTATATAAATGAGCCTTAGAGATTGTAGTTATGATAGTTGATGGATTAAAATGATGATTAGAAATGAGTGATAACGAATATGAGTTCTTGAGTTAATTTGAAGATTTGAGTGGTTATATGAGTTATTGAGCATGCTATGATGTTAAGTGATGGTTTAGATTGATGATTAGAAGTGATGAAATGAGTTTTGGTATGAGTTTGTTGTTGAGAATTATGATGTTGTATTCATGATAGAGATGTTTTTGAGATATATGATTTTTGAGTCCAAATTGGAGAAATTCCGTAGGCCTACTGACCTACTGTGATCGATGGTTTGTCGATGTCTAATAGCTTTGAAAATTTTATAGAAAGTCCCTACATGAGTCTTGAGTACCCTGATAAAATTTTAAGCCATTTCAACTTCGTTTGATATTTCTTTAAAATACAAAACCTAAACTGCACATTACTACCGAGAAATTCAGAGAACAGAGTCATTCATTTCAGTAGCTTCCTATGTGATCTAGCTTTCCAAATTTTTATGGTATCAATATTATTGTGTTAGCTAGATATCCACTAAGATTGAGCCCAGTTTGACAACGTTTACGGTTTTTCAAAAATTGTAACTTTCGATTGCTCAAAACTGCCAGAAATGGTAGATCGTGGTAAAAATGTCATATCTCTCAAACAACTTGGAGTTTTCGACTCTACTTTTTTTTAAATGAAACGAGACTCGTAGATCTTTCTTTTGGTATGAGTCTCGAGTCCAGGAGATGTCGGAGTCAGAACAGTTTAAATTTTGAAGTTGAGTCAGTGTATAAACAGAGCATGTTTTGATGATGTTTGATTGTGATTGCTTATGTGCCTTATGTGATTGTGTTGCCTATGTGTTTGAATGAGATTAGACGAGCCTTATATGAGAGATAAATCGAGACTTAGAACCATGATTTTTCTTGAAACCTATCCTTGAACTTAAGGATTTGAGACGAGTGAAGAGTTTATATAGAGTTGAGTAAGGAGATAGAATATGAGATAGAGCACGAGTTAAGGCTTGAGAATTAGTCAAATGAGTTTCTAATCGAGATTCATTTTATGACATGAACCTTCGATGATGATGATGATCCCTGAAGACACGAGCAGAGCAAGGTAATAAGTAACTCTGCTTTGACGGGAGATTTTGAGTAAGGTCTTCAGGTGGGCATTATTTTGAGTATACGGTTTAAAAGTTTTTCTAAACTGTTTTAAATGATGATGAAATTATGAGATGTTTTGATGTTTTGAGATTATGATGATGTTTGAGAATTATTGACTTGCCAATATTTTTATGATGATGTGGAGCTTGTATGTTTACCCTCTACTGTTGAGATAAGACGATCGGGTCCTGGGCAGTTGATAGCTATCCTGCCAGGGCTAGTGTACACTGAGGTGACTGTGAGCCGTTGAGCGAATCGGCCGGTCACGGTGCTTGAGAAGGAGGCCTACTTCTCAGTACCTGAGTTGAGATAATGATGAGTTGTAGATGTGGTACTTACTTGCTGAGTTTTGACTGCAGTCATTTGAGTCATTCATTCATTTATTAATGATGTTGAGTTTTAACTGCTTGCACAGGTTCCTTTAAGATATAATTCCTGTGTATTGCTGAAGTGTGGCAAGTTCAATTTATAGCTCTATGAGCAGCTTTGTTTTTCGGCGATATGTCCACTGAGTATTTATGTACTCACGCCCTGCATGTATTTCTAAACGTGCAGGATAAGCGGAGGGGGAGTATGGTGCGGTGCTGGTGGGGAATGTTTCGGGTTGACATTTTCTTTCTCTATCGTATGACTGTTTTGTCGATAGAGTTTCGATATGAAGTTATGTTGTTTTAAATCAAGCATTTTACTCACGATTATATGTCTTCATACATATAGTCGGTTCACCTTTTGTTATCAAACTCTGAATATTATGACTCTATATAAAAATTGAGTTATACTTGTTTTGCTTTTCATGTTGAGATTCCTGATATTTATCGGGTTATGACGATATTGACAAATATACCCTTTTGATGAATTATGATGATCTTTCCTTAGCACGTTTCTTTGTGAGCTTCCGCTGTTGATCTATGTATTCTTTCTATCTTTCCCCTTTCTTTTATTAGTCGTATCGATACTCGGTCCCCGCTATTACTAGTGTCGGGATCGGGCTGCGACAGAGTGGTATCAGAGCATGTCGTCTGCTCTGAGTCTAATGCTTGATTGAGTTGAGCTTTTATTTGCTCTTATTTATGAGTTGAGTACTAGTCTAACTTGAGTTCTTAGACTGGTTTGAGAGTCAGTCGAAACAGAACCCCAGCACCCCATCTCCTCCGACTTATCGAGGTAAGAGTTTTGATGTTTTCTTTTCCGCTTTCATGCTGAGTTTTGAGTTGACTCACTAATGAGTTATGTGATGTTTGATGATGGAACTATCTGAGCATGATGGAACATGATGAGAACCATGAGTTGAGGAATATTTAGGAGTTATATTAAGGCTAGTATAGTCGTTGCCTCACCGTACCAAATGAGAAAGAGTATGTTGATGATTAGGGTGGAATACCAAGTAAGTTTCGTATCCACTTTTGAGAAAAACGATGTTTTTGTTTTTAGGATGCAGCGTATTGTTGAAGCATCAACGAAATGCTGGTTTAGAGAGTGCGAGTCAGATGAGGACGATACGCTAGGAGAGTTTCTAAGCCCATTACCATCGACGCTGGCAGAAGGTTATTCCCTACGGAATCGACGGAGCGGAAGCTATCGACCTTCTGATTCCGCGGTTATCACCCACGTGGGGAGTTTGGGCGACATCATTAGTCCCCCTATTCGTGGGCACTACGTGGTTGGAGAGGAGTGAGGCAAGGTGATATTAGCGGTTTTATCGCGACGCTAAGCCATCGTTATTTTGCGTTCGGCGATTCCCCTGCACCGCCGTACGAAGTGCCCGATGGGCCAGTCCAGGGTGGAGAGTTAGTGGTTGTACCACCACCCCCTAGTGAGGCAATGCCAGTTATACCTGACCAGGCTGATTCAGATTCGATAGTTTTCGAGACGTATTCACCGATCGTGGAGCACGATCCGTTTTCGTATTTGGCGATGATCACATATCCTAGCGCCGACTTACCATTATGGGATTTGACCCCGGTAACGGCACCTTTACCAGTGCTACCTACCAGGTCAGCACCGCCGATTGGTCTTACAGAGCCTCTGATTCAGCGAGTATCGGGCCATCCGAATCGAGAGTTGCCCCAGTACTAGATTCCGATGTTTTGGCTTTACAGCCTTACACGCACCAACTCCACTATGCACCTTATCAAGGCGCCCAAGAGGGAGGGTCTCGACCTACGAGGTCAGATAGCGATGAGGAGGATCCAGACGAGGAAACTCCGGATATGACAGTTGAACGCGGGCGAACCCAGCCTTTTTTGCATCAGGTTGCGGACGACGGCACCGAGACATGGGTTTCTATTCCCAAGGTGCCGGTTTACTATCTGATGTATGACACGGATGTCGAGGATGAGTCGAGCGACGATAGCAAGTATCGGGTCATAGACGAGTATAAGGAGGAAGAGTCGGAGCCGAGTGAGGATGCACCGACTGATGATGTTGGGAGTAGGACATCAGGTGATGACGATGACGATGACGAGGTGGAAGATTGATAGATGACGACCGAGACTATCTAGAGATGTATATGTATATGTATATATAGTGATGCATAGTCAATGTACATAGCTAGAAGCATAATATAGAACATATATAACGCTCAGTCCCTATGATGCTTGCATAGCGAAAGCATCATTGTAGTAATAGGGCGTTTTGTACAAAGAACCTTCGCTTTTGTGTAAGACCTCAAAAGAGAGGCAATTTTCCCTATGATATAGAGATGTCGTTGATGACTAGAGAGCTTTATGTCACATCAGAGTTTTGAGATTGATGATTTGAAGCATGATGTTAGATGAACGATAGAGATGACGAGAACTATGAGAATTCTATATGAGAAATATAGAATTGAGTTGAGATATAGAGAACTGAGATGAGAATTCTATATGATATATATAGAACCGAGTTGAGACGTCTATTTGAGTTGAGAAAATAGAACTTGTATTTTGAGATGACGAAAAGATTAGCTTTGAGGCTGATATATTTATATCTTATAGTATGCCTCCGAGAAGGAGAAACAGAATCCAAGAAGAAGATGAGGAACAGAGAAATCCTACACCACCACCTCCTCCACCACCAGAGAGGAGAATAGAGGAATTTTTCCTAAGACAAAGTCCACCGGTGTTTAATGGATCTGGAGATCCTGCTGAGACGGAAGAGTGGATCCGGAGTATAGAACGGATCTTTAGATTTTTGAGATGTGATGATCACGAGCGTCTTACATGCATGTCCTATCAACTCAAGGGATCTGCAGATTTCTGGTGGGAAGCTAAACAGAGAACCATGACCCCAGAGCAACTAGATGCCCTTACTTGGGATCAGTTCAAAGCAGCTCTGTGTGAGAAGTATATACCCCGGAGTTACCGGAAAAAGAAGGAAACAGATTTTGCCAATTTGAAGCAAGGCAATAAGACAGTAGCCGAGTATGACCGGCAATTCTGCGATTTGGCTCGATATGCCCCATATCGAGTGGACACGGACGAAAAGATGTCGGAACTATTTTGTTCTGGTTTGAAGCAAGAGATACGAGTTGTGTTAGCAAGCCAGAGTGCGCTAACTTATGCTGAAGCGCTGAACAGAGCGCTAGATATGGAATTGGCTATGCAGCCAGAGAAAACGAGTCAAGCTTCGACGCAATTGTCGAACCCGAATTTTCAATCGGGAAGCCAATCTTTTTCTGGCCAAGGCCAGAAAGGCAAGAGAAAATGGGACGACCGAAGTCAAGGTCCCAAGAAGCTGTGGCAGAGTCAGAATGCACCGCCACACTATCAGAACCGAGATAGCCGACCTTACGTTGGCCAGACTGCTCCAGCAGTAGCTCCATAAGGATCGCGAGGAATACCTCCTTGCCCGAAATGCAACAAGCTACACTTCGGAGAGTGCAAGATGGGACAGAACAGCTGCTACACCTGCGGAAGGATCGGACACTACTCCAATCAGTGTCCAAATCGCCAGCAAAGTGGAGGCGGAGGAAGGCTGAACCAGTACCAGCCGCAGCTCAAAGCGATGGAGGGAGTCCTACCGTTACCACCGCCACAGCGACAGCAGCCAGCCTATCGACCACGTCAGTCAGGAAGGCAGCCGCCAGCCCCGCAGGCGAATCAACCCCATCATCAGAGAGTGTTTGCGTATGAGCGGAAGGCTCAGGACAAGAATCGAGGAAATCTAGCAGGTATTGGTGAGTTGAAGGGTGTATCCATAGTAATACTGTTTGACACGGGAGCACCCCATTCTTTTATTTTCCCATACTTGTGTCGATACTATAGATTTGAACATAGAGCCTGCTCCGCAACATCTAAGATTGATGACTCCTATAGGCAGAACCACTATGATCTCACTCGTATGTCCTAACTTAGAATTCGAGCTAGAATCGATTACGCTTAAGGCTAAAAACCTAAGGATGATGTCTATGTGGCACATAGATATTATTTTAGAGTGGATTGGTTAGAGGGGAACCATGTGACGATACAATGCAAGGAGAGATGAATATTGTTTCAATTTCCAGGCCAAGAGCCTACTTCGTTTTTTTGGCGTTGAGAGAAAATGGAGAAAGCCGCCAATAATTTCGGCGTTTCAAGCCTGAAAGCTTTTGCAGAAAAAGATACAACCGAGTATGTTGTATACCTGAATCAGAGTGAAGAGTCCAAAACAAACATAGATGATGTGCCCGTCGTGCGAGAATACAAAGACGTTTTTCCTGAAGCTTTACCAGGATTACCCCCAGATCGATAGCTCGAGTTTACGAATGATCTTGAGCCCAGAGCCGCACCGACGTCAAAGGCACCATATAGAATGGCCCCGATAGAGTTGCAAGAGTTGAGGCTGCAACTTCAAGAATTTTTTTAGATTTGGGCTTCATTCGACCTAGTGTTTTCCCCTTGGGGAGCACCTGTTCTCTTTGTCAAAAAGAAGGACGGTAGTTTGAGGTTATGCATTGACTACCGCGAGTTGAATAAGGTGACACTGAAGAATAAGTATCTGTTACCTCGGATCGATGATTTATTCGATCAACTCCAAGGAGCAAGTACCTTTTCTAAGATTTACTTGAGATCGGGGTACCATCAGCTGAAGATAAGATCGGAAAATATTCCGAAGATGACATTTCGTATGAGATACGGGCACTATGAATTCATAGTTATGCCTTTTGGATTGACGAATGCTACAGCAGTATTCATGGATCTCATGAACCGAGTCTTTCACGAATACTTAGACAAGTTCGTGTTAGTGTTCATAGATGACATTCTGATTTACTCAAAGAGTAAACGAGAACACGAAGAGCATTTGAGAATCGTGTTAGAGTGATTAAGAGCTGAAAAGCTATATGCTAAGTTCAGCAAATGTAAGTTTTGGCTTAAAGAAATAAATTTCCTTGGCCGTGTCGTTTCTACGAGAGGAATTGAAGTAGACCCAGCAAAAGTTCGAGCGGTAGAGTGTAGAACACCGACTACACTACATGAAATCCATAGTTTTCTGGGATTAGCAGGGTATTACCGAAGATATATTGAGGGCTTTTCGAAAAACGCTAAGCCATTGACGCACCTGCTAAAGAAAGAAGTTAAATTTGAGTGGACGAACGAGTGTGAGTTGAGTTTTCAAGAGTAGAAGAAGAGAATTACCACTGCCCCAGTTTTAGCTGTTCCAAAGGCGAACAAAGAATATGCAGTCTATACAGACGCATCGAAGAATGGACTGGGAGGTGTACTGATGCAAGATGGAAGAGTTATTGCATATGTCTCACGACAACTGAGGCCGCATAAGATGAATTATCCGATGCATGATTTAGAGTTAGCAGCCGTAGTGCATGCTTCAAAGGTTTGGAGACACCACCTTTATGGAGTACGGTGTGAGATATACACCAATCACAAAAGTCTCGAGTACTTCTTTGAGCAAAAAGACCTGAACATGCGACAGAGAAGATGGCTAGAGTTGGTGTAAGATTATGATTGCGGGATAAATTATCACCCCGAAAAAAAACTAACGTTTGTCGCTGATGTGTTGAGTAGAAAGAATCAAGGAGAGTTAAGATTTTTCCTTACTCAAGAAGAAAACTTGATCAAAGAATTCGAGAGATTGAGATTGGAGGTAGTGATACCACCTCAAACGACGGAAATAGTGATTGCTACACTGAACGTTACATCTGACCTACGGTCAAGGATAATCACAACTCAAAGAGAGGATGAAAAGATAGAGAGGTTACGAATGAAGATTCGAACCGAGAAGATGGAGAATTATCAATAAACGACAGACAAAGCCATATTATTTGATGGAAGAACGTGTGTGCCTGATAGAGAAGAATTGAAAAATGAAATCATGAGTGAAGCTCATGACACCCCTTATACAGCACACCCAGGAGGTACGAAAATGTACCAAGACTTAAAAATGAAATTTTGGTATGAAACGAGAGATAATGCGATTGCATGGAGTACGGATGATGATCACATCGGATCGAGATTCCAGATTTACTTTACGTTTCTGGACGAGCATGTAAAAAGAGTTAGGTACTAAAATGAATTTTAGTACAGCCTTTCATCCGCAGACGGATGGACTGTCCGAAAGGACTATACAAGTTTTGAGAAAACGTAATTAGAACTGTTGTGCTAGATAGAGGAAGTCAATAGGAGCAAGTTTTGCCCCTGATCGAGTTTACTTATAATAAAAGTTTCAATTGACTATTACCATGGCTCCATACAAAGCCTTGTATGGACAAGAATGTAGATCCCTGCTTTATTTGGGATGACGTTGGAGAACGAGGAAGTGCTTGGATCAGAAGCCATTTAAGAAATAATCGCCATTGTGCGACAGATTCAACCGAAAGTTAACGAAGCACAAGATCGCCAAAAGTCTTATGCAGACACTAGGCGAACAGAGATTCATTTTGATGTAGGAGACAAAGTCTTTCTTAAAGTTTCCCCATTCAGAGGAGTACATCGTTTTGGAGTTAGAGGAAACTCAAACCGAGATATATATTAGACCCTACAATATACTTGAGAAAGTAGGCCCTGTTGCCTATAGACTTGCGTTGCCTCCGAGCTTCGCGAACGTTCATAACGTTTTCCATGTTTCACATTTAATTAAATACGTGTTTGATCCAAGACACGTCATTCATCAAGAAGAAGTGTCCCTAGAGCCGGACTTGAGCTACGAAGAGAGGCCCGATGTTATTCTGGACCGGAAGATCCAGCAACTGAGAAACAAGTCAATTCCTTTGGAAAACATCCAATGGAGACATCATGGCAAGATAGAGCAACATGGAAACTTGAAGAGAAGATGAAAGAAAAATATCCCGAGCTTTTTCCCGAAAGTGAATAACTCAAATTTCGGGACGAAATTTTTTTTAAGGGGGGTAGGATGTAACACCCCGTACTTTTATGAGTAGTAGTAGTGTCGAGACACTACAGAGAGTACTGCGGTACTGAGATATGAGATTATAAATAAAATGAGATGGAGTAATGATGATAAATAGAGATACTGAGCATTAGAGTTACATTATTTTGATGAGACGAGTTATTCTTCTAGATGGAGATATGAGTCTGATAGAATCAATGATGAGGATAGAGAGTGAGTAGTTTGAGAAAAAGAGTTGAGATAGAGATGCTGATTGAATTGAGAAAAGAGCATAATTTATTTTTCCCGATGACGGATACAGAGGTATCTGTGAGATTAATTGTCCTATTGTTAATAGGAACATCTGATTAAGAATAGAGTTGAGATAAGTGAGTGAGAAACCCTATAGAAGGGAGAGTCGATCTGAGAGATGATCTAATTGAGAGATGATTGCTGATTGCTTTGATGTGAATTGTATCCGTGTTTTATCTGAGATGGTTTGAGTGATTGTCTACGTGACTATTTGTTACGATGATGTGAGTATGATTTGTTTTGTGTTATGTTAACACGGATTATTTTCAAGATTTTGGAGAACGAGATTATTTTTAAAATCGGGAAATAACATACAGCTATTATTATTTTGCATATCAGTATTTTATGAGAAATATTTTACTGAGATATATATATATATATATAAGTTTATGATGAGATGAGATTTTCCAATAGTTTGAGCTATTGTATTTTTCGATGAAGAACTACTGAATGTAATACATTGAGGAAATAAGGATGTATAGAGTTAATGGTTGAACGTTGTTAATGTTAAAAATCTGACCTTGGAGTTCTGCTATGGCGTGGGAGTTTTGCTCTGGCTTGCGAGCTCTGCTCGGGACGCGAGCTCTGCCCTGTCAGAGGGGAGCCGAGTCCTCTGCCCTGCCAGAGGGGAGCCGAGTCCTCTGCCCTGCTAGAGGGGAGCCGAATCCTCTGCCCTGCCAGAGGCGAAGGCATTCGTCTGCCCAGACAGAGGGGAAGTCAGTCCTCTGCTATGCTAGAGGCGAAGGCATTCGTCTGCCCAGACAGAGGGGAAGTCAGTCCTCTGCTATGCCAGAGGCGAAGGCATTCGTCTGCCCAGACAGAGGGGAAGTCAGTCCTCTGCTATGCCAGAGGCGAAGGCATTCGTCTGCCCAGACAGAGGGGAAGTCAGTCCTCTGCTATGCCAGAGGCGAAGGCATTCGTCTGCCCAGATAGAGGGGAAGTCAGTCCTCTGCTATGCCAGAGGCGAAGGCATTCGTCTGCCCAGACAGAGGGGAAGTCATTCCTCTGCCCTGATAGAGAATGCATTCCTCTGGCGAGCATTTCTCTGCTCTAGTGCAGAACCTACTTTTGAGAGAGAGGAGTCAAAGCAAGTGGATAAACATTGTTAACGGATAAGATATTTTATGCAAGTGGATAATTAAGCATGTGTTAATTATCCAATACTTGATGGCTAAGTAAAAGTGGTTATATAAATAACACCTTTCTCTTTCACCCCCATAACAGACGTCCCTTTCCTCTCTCTCCTCTCTCTTTTTTCTCTTTTCTCTCGACTGTCATTATCCAACGCCATTGATGAGCTAGTTAAAAAAACTTTGTAAGCTACTTTTTATCCCATAACCACCGATTAAACCAAGCTGAAAACACTCGTATATCCATAAAACAAAAGCTGGACGAAGGTTTGAGCTAGGAATCAAGAAAGTGGAGTTATACTGTTCGTTATACAGATCATAAGAGTAAGTCTCTAAACACATGAATCTACTTATATCTAAGCTTTATGAGCATGTATATAGATGATTAGAGTATTAAAACAACTCCTAATTCAAGTTGAAGATCATGAAGAGAGTGAGGATTCGAGTATATAAATGAGCCTTAGAGATTGTAGTTATGATAGTTGATGGATTAAAATGATGATTAGAAATGAGTGATAACGAATATGAGTTCTTGAGTTAATTTGAAGATTTGAGTGGTTATATGAGTTATTGAGCATGCTATGATGTTAAGTGATGGTTTAGATTGATGATTAGAAGTGATGAAATGAGTTTTGGTATGAGTTTGTTGTTGAGAATTATGATGTTGTATTCATGATAGAGATGTTTTTGAGATATATGATTTTTGAGTCCAAATTGGAGAAATTCCGTAGGCCTACTGACCTACTGTGATCGATGGTTTGTCGATGTCTAATAGCTTTGAAAATTTTATAGAAAGTCCCTACATGAGTCTTGAGTACCCTGATAAAATTTTAAGCCATTTCAACTTCGTTTGATATTTCTTTAAAATACAAAACCTAAACTGCACATTACTACCGAGAAATTCAGAGAACAGAGTCATTCATTTCAGTAGCTTCCTATGTGATCTAGCTTTCCAAATTTTTATGGTATCAATATTATTGTGTTAGCTAGATATCCACTAAGATTGAGCCCAGTTTGACAACGTTTACGGTTTTTCAAAAATTGTAACTTTCGATTGCTCAAAACTGCCAGAAATGGTAGATCGTGGTAAAAATGTCATATCTCTCAAACAACTTGGAGTTTTCGACTCTACTTTTTTTTAAATGAAACGAGACTCGTAGATCTTTCTTTTGGTATGAGTCTCGAGTCCAGGAGATGTCGGAGTCAGAACAGTTTAAATTTTGAAGTTGAGTCAGTGTATAAACAGAGCATGTTTTGATGATGTTTGATTGTGATTGCTTATGTGCCTTATGTGATTGTGTTGCCTATGTGTTTGAATGAGATTAGACGAGCCTTATATGAGAGATAAATCGAGACTTAGAACCATGATTTTTCTTGAAACCTATCCTTGAACTTAAGGATTTGAGACGAGTGAAGAGTTTATATAGAGTTGAGTAAGGAGATAGAATATGAGATAGAGCACGAGTTAAGGCTTGAGAATTAGTCAAATGAGTTTCTAATCGAGATTCA
The DNA here is from genome assembly GCF_028751815.1 of Salvia miltiorrhiza. Taxonomy (NCBI): domain Eukaryota; kingdom Viridiplantae; phylum Streptophyta; class Magnoliopsida; order Lamiales; family Lamiaceae; genus Salvia; species Salvia miltiorrhiza. The sequence continues at coordinate 44,084,304 of NC_080393.1, read as the reverse complement.
TTTTATGACATGAACCTTCGATGATGATGATGATCCCTGAAGACACGAGCAGAGCAAGGTAATAAGTAACTCTGCTTTGACGGGAGATTTTGAGTAAGGTCTTCAGGTGGGCATTATTTTGAGTATACGGTTTAAAAGTTTTTCTAAACTGTTTTAAATGATGATGAAATTATGAGATGTTTTGATGTTTTGAGATTATGATGATGTTTGAGAATTATTGACTTGCCAATATTTTTATGATGATGTGGAGCTTGTATGTTTACCCTCTACTGTTGAGATAAGACGATCGGGTCCTGGGCAGTTGATAGCTATCCTGCCAGGGCTAGTGTACACTGAGGTGACTGTGAGCCGTTGAGCGAATCGGCCGGTCACGGTGCTTGAGAAGGAGGCCTACTTCTCAGTACCTGAGTTGAGATAATGATGAGTTGTAGATGTGGTACTTACTTGCTGAGTTTTGACTGCAGTCATTTGAGTCATTCATTCATTTATTAATGATGTTGAGTTTTAACTGCTTGCACAGGTTCCTTTAAGATATAATTCCTGTGTATTGCTGAAGTGTGGCAAGTTCAATTTATAGCTCTATGAGCAGCTTTGTTTTTCGGCGATATGTCCACTGAGTATTTATGTACTCACGCCCTGCATGTATTTCTAAACGTGCAGGATAAGCGGAGGGGGAGTATGGTGCGGTGCTGGTGGGGAATGTTTCGGGTTGACATTTTCTTTCTCTATCGTATGACTGTTTTGTCGATAGAGTTTCGATATGAAGTTATGTTGTTTTAAATCAAGCATTTTACTCACGATTATATGTCTTCATACATATAGTCGGTTCACCTTTTGTTATCAAACTCTGAATATTATGACTCTATATAAAAATTGAGTTATACTTGTTTTGCTTTTCATGTTGAGATTCCTGATATTTATCGGGTTATGACGATATTGACAAATATACCCTTTTGATGAATTATGATGATCTTTCCTTAGCACGTTTCTTTGTGAGCTTCCGCTGTTGATCTATGTATTCTTTCTATCTTTCCCCTTTCTTTTATTAGTCGTATCGATACTCGGTCCCCGCTATTACTAGTGTCGGGATCGGGCTGCGACATCCTTCCTCGATCTTTGACTGAAATCTGCTTTCCATTCTTCTTAGTAGAGTGATCTGGTTAGTGGAGGTGGAACATTTGTTCTTGCCATCAGTTTGCGTTTGCGAACTTCATCCATATCATAATCTCTTGATTCTTCTGATGTGGTGATTTCAGAAGTATCGTCCTTTAAATTGATCATGACATTCATTCCTTTATCAGCTCCAACCTTTCCTCCAATGCTTTCAACAAGACCTTTCGAAGGAAAGTTGTTTATCATGGGAGACTTTATCATGCAATCTTTGACTGTTTCTTCCAGTTTGTGATTTAGCCTCTTGATTTAATGAGAAGCTCTATCACATTCTGAATTGGAGATTCTGAGCTTCTCTTCCAGTTGACTGTTCTCCATGATTAGCTGATCAAGACCAGTTTCATCCGGAAAGTAGATGACTGTCTGATTCTTGGCTCGTTCATCATTAATCTCCTTTTCCATAATCTGATTCTGCTTGAGGAGATTTTCAAACATTTTCCTCAACTGACAGTGATCAGTCATGAGCTGATCAAGCTCGTCAGCTTCATAGGTTGAGCCTTCTCCAGATTCTGAATGATCTCCTGTAGAAATCAGGGAATTATCAGTATAAGGAGTTTTTGAATGAGAGTTTACCTCTGAGCCATTCATTCCATTGTCGTAGCTATTGTCAGCCACATTTTCAGTTTCATTGGCCATCAAAGCTTGACTCTCATCATCTGAGCTGTCAGAGTCAAATTCAGATGATTCTGTTGTATCCTTGGAAGATTCAGCATCATCAGCAACCATCGCCTTCTTCTTCGCATACTTGTGATCTCTTTTGGCGTTCAACTCTTTACGCTCAGACTGCGTCAGTTCAGGGCATTCATTTCGAAAGTGCCCTTTCTTTTTGCATCCAAAGCATTCCATATCTTTGATGTCGTAGGCGGCTGACTTCCTTTCACCACTTCGATCGGTGGAATGTCTGGAGTTGCTTTCTCTTTCCTTTCCTTTGTAGTACTACTTGTGGAACCTTCTGTACTTGTGAAATTTGGACTCCATCTTATTGAATCTTTCAGTCAACAGAGCATATTGACTGAAGAAGTCCTCTGCTTGAGTTCCGCTGGTTCCTTTGTTTGCTTTTTTCTTTCTCTTGCTGAAGCTTTCAGTGCTACTCCTCTTGAGGTTGAAGGACCATCTTCGTCTGATCCTCCAGCCTTCTTGATTCCAAGATTTCTCTGAAGGTCAAACTCATTTTCCATGAGATCAAAGAAAAGCTTGTTTGTCGGGAGCTGACTGAATCCAGGCTTATGCTGATGAGCGACTGAGTAGATCTGTCATTCTCCTCGTGGCAGTGCTCGAAGAATCTTCAAATTTATTTCTCGTTGAGTGTACTTCTCCTTCGAGATGGATTGAAGTTCATTCAGGATTTGATTAAATCTAAGTTCCATCTCTTCGACAGATTCATTCTTGAGCATGAGGAAGGAGTTGAACTTTTGACAAGCAATGGATAGCTTGTTCTCCTTGATTTCCTCAGAGCCTACGCACATTCTTTCAAGAATATCCCACATCTTCTTTCCACTTTGACACTTGATGATCTTGGTGACATGCTTGTCTGGTACTGTGCTGGAGATGATGCTCTTGGCAAGATTGTCAAGCTCATCTTGCTTCCTTTCTTTTGTGGTGAAGTCTGCCTTCTGCTTGTTCTGGACTTCATCGAATGGATCTAGGGAAGGATCAACTGGAATTCTTTTGACATTTTCGGTGATGATGATTGGTCCATTGGTGATGACTTCCCACATTTGGCAATGTTGGGCAATGAGGAAGCTTTCAAGCCAAAATTTCCATATGTCGTATATTTCAATACTAAACATAGGTAAAGAAGATAACCTTCCATGGTTAGTCTCCATAACAACAGATAACAGCAAATAAGAGCAAATAACAAGCACTACTTGAAAGAGAAAGGTTTTTCGAGACCTTTGAGAGAAAGGATCTAGTTCAATTAGAACCTAGTCAGAAACAGACTATTCTTGCGAACAACCTGCTCTGATACCAATTGTTAGGTTCGGAGGGTCTTGAATAGGTGTATGGGGGGGAAATACACCTATGAGCTATTTTTACAATTTTCTCTAAAAATAGAAGGATCTCAAGAATGAGATCAAAACGAAACTTTACACGCAAACTATGACACCTGTTGACTGAAAATAGTTTTGACCAAACAGGGTTGACGACTGATACTGAAAACTCTTCAGTAAGGAGTTATCAGTTAAGTCACTGGAACTTAACTGATGCACGTAAGGGCTTCAGTCGAGTTTGCTAAAACAGATATGATATAAGTCTTCCTAACTATCAGAGGATAGATCAGTCAGACGGATATCACACGCAGCGGAAATAAACTTGTTTCGTAATAGCCTCGGTTGAGCACGTTGTTAGTCTTAGGTTTCTCTGTGCAGTTATTCGGTATTAAGTTTATCAACAGTAAGAACACAGTTAAGAAGGTAAAGACTAAAAGCTGTAAATAACACAGAGAGTTTTACGTAGTTTGGAAAACACTTTCCTACATCCACGGTCGGTTGATTAGACCAACAATCCACTCCGCAAGTGCGTAACTGGTGCACTGCAAACCGAACCGTGTGCTTGCCGGGTGCACATAACCGTTTCACTGAAGAGACCTTACTTCAGTACCCACGCTTCACTCGCGTCGGATTTCTCACTCCTAGCACGACCTTGCACTAGGATCTCACGGAGTCAGAGTACCTTCATGAACACCTTTTCACTCTAACACTCGGTTTCTTTCTTACGAAAGGAGGTTTGAAAAACTTGCCAACTAAACTTCAAAGAACAAGTTCTTTGGATCAAGTTTTGACCTGGGCTTCTGGGTAAACAGATATATGCCTAAGGTCTAAGAGAATGTGTGTAATCAGTAGTGACTGATTTTGGCTTTGGAATTTTCTTCTTCGATTTAAGCTTTGGGGAGATTAAGCTTTGGGCTGAGTAGCAATTTCGGCAGAGCTTCAGCTCAGGTCGTTGAATCGGTGAAGATTGAAGTTGATCCTCGAGCGCTATTTATTGGAGAGGTCTTGAATAGATCCGTTGGCGGAGAACATCTTCAAGATTTCTTCCGTTGTAGAGCATTTCGAATTTGGGCTAAGGCTTCAATCTTCGAGGTTCCTTGTTTGGTGGAAACGGCTCTCCTGAAAGACAGGAGAATTGACGTCTCTGATAAAGTAGCCACCAAATAGGAATGACCACTGCAGAGAGGGATGATCCTGAGATCTCTGCATTTAATGTGGCTATACTGTGTAAGCACGTGGCTTCCTTTGAACGTTGGAAGTTCAGTTCGAGGAAGAATATTTAACTGATACTTGACTTTAGTATCAGTCTGCTGAGTCCTCGAAGCACGCATTAAGTAATCAGTTCTGAACTGATTCTTCAACTGACACTTCAGTTGGTATCTCCAGTCTTCAGTCCTTCAGTCTTCAATCTTCAGTCTTCAGAACTGCTAACTAAACTAGAAGTGAACTCTAACACTTGAGTTCAAAACAGTTTTAGTCTATTACAAATTACACCTAAGGATTTTGGTATCATCAAAATAAAACCTGATATTCCATGGGGTTCCCAACAGTTATATTTTGATGATGGAACTAGTGAATGAAATACTTTGAGAGAATAAGGATTTATAGAGATGCTGGTTGAACAAGGATGAAGTTAAAATTTCTTTTCTTTTGATAGTTTGTAGTAGCTCTGGCATAGCCGAGCTCTGCTCTGGTAGCAGAGCTGAACTTGAGCCAACTTTGCTCTGCAAGCAGAGTTGAAGTTGAGCTGAGCTCTGCTCTGGCAGCAGAGCTGAAACCGAGCTCTGCTCTGGTAGCAGAGCTGAAACCAAGCTCTGCTCTGACAGCAGAGCTGAATCGAGCTCTGCTTTGATAGCAGAGCTGAAATCGAGCTCTGCTCTGGCAGTAGAGCTGAATCGAGCTCTGCTTTGGTAGCAGAGCTGAAACCGTGCTCTGCTCTGACAGCAGAGCTGAATCGAGCTCTGCTTTACTCTGATAGCAGAGCTGAAACCGAGCTAAAGCAGCTCTGTCTGCCGAGTTTTCACAGCTCTGTCACCAAGATTAGTGTGCAGAACTTACTTTAGACAGGGGAGTCAAAGCAAGTGGATAAAACAAACCAAGTGGATAAGATATTTTATGCAAGTGGATAATTAAGCATGTGTTCTATATTCTATACTTGGTGGCTGAGTAAATGGGATTAAATAAAACATATCATTTCTCTTTCATCCCTCATAGTAGCCGTCCCCTCCCTCTCTCTTCTCTGCCAACTTTCTTCATCCACCACCATTAGTGAGTAAGTAAAAAACTGCACAAGCTAATACATCACCATAATCATCTACAAAATCAAACTGAAATCTACATATATTTTTATATCACAAGCTTGATTGAGGTTGAAAGCTTGGTTCAAGAAGGAGGAGCTATACTTTCCTCTTCAAAAATGTCGCAGCCCGAAATCCCGACACTAGTGATAGTGGGGTACGAGTATCGATACGACTATTTTTAAAGAATAAAGGAATAGAAGAGTAGGTCGAACATCAAGCGGAAGCTCACATCAAAGCATGCTAAGGAAAATATTATCAATTGAACCCAAGGGTAAAATCGTCAACGTCGTTATAACTTTTTAATTATCAGGAATTTCACGAACAAAAACAAAACAGGTATAGCTTATTTTTCATAAGGAAACATAATATGCAGAGTATCGCAGCAAAAGGCGAACCAGTTACATGTATGGAGACACATAACCGTGAGTATATTACTTGATTCATATTCAAAGTAACTTCACATCGGGACTTTATCGATAAAAAGAAAATACGATAAAGCAAATACGTCATCTAACGATTCCCCACCAGCACCAGACCAATCTCACTCCTCGCTTAGCCTGCACATTTAGAAATACATGCAGGGCGTGAGTATATAATACTCAGTGGGCAAACGCCGAAAAACAAGAAAGGTGCTCTTAGAGCTATAAGTCTGAAGCTTGCCACATCACAGCAATACACAGAAATAAGTTAGTATCAATGAATCTGTGCATGCAGTTTTTATAATCAACATCATAAATAAGTAACTGCGCAGTTTAAACATTCATCATGTATGTACCACATCCACTACTCATCATCAAAGGTACTGAGAAGTAGGCCTCCCTCTCAAGTACCGTGACCGGCCGACCCGAAGACGGCTCACAGTCACCTCTGTGCACAAAATCCTGCTTGTGGCAGGACCGAATTCGTCTCATCAGTAGAGGGTAACACACAAGCTCAACATCAAAAATTGGCAAGTCAAACAGTTCTCAAATATCATTTATCTCGAAACATTTGTTAATCTCATAACATCATTATATCATTAAATCAGTTTAGAAAACTCGGATAATATGTTATACTCAAAATATTGCCCACCTGAAGACCTTACTCAAAAACTCCCGTCAAAGTGGAGTTACTTACTTCCTTGCTCTGCTCGTGTCTTCAGGGATCATCGTCATCATCGAAGGTTCATGTCATAAAATGAATCCCGATTAGAAACTCAACGACAAAAACTCATGCCTCAACTCATGCTCTATATTATATTCTATCTCCTTAACCAACTCTACATAAACTCTTCACTCATTTCAAATCCTTAAGTCCAAGGATAGGTTTCAAGAAAATCATGGTTCTAAGTCTCGGTTCATCTCTCATATAAGACTCGTCTAATCTCATTCAAACACTTAGGCAACACAATCACATAAGGCACATAAGAAAATACCATCAAACATCATCAAGACATGTTCTGTTTTTACACAGACTCGACTTCAAACTTTAACACGTTCTGACTCCGACATCCCCTGGACTCCAGACTCATACCAAAAGAAAGGTATTTGAGTCTAGTTTCATTTAAAAAAAAATAGAGTCAGAAACTCCAAGTGGTTTGGGAGATATGGCGTTTTTACCACGGTCTACCATATTCGGCAGTTTTGAGCAATGGAAAAGTTTGATTTTTCAAAAATAGTAAACGTTGTCAAACTGCGCTCAAATTTGGTGGATATCTAGCCCATACAGTAAGGTTGATACCATAAAAATTTGGAAAGCTAGATCACACAGGAAGTTACTGAAATAAATGACTTTGTCCCCTGTTCTCTGAAATTCTCGGCAGAAATGTGCAGATTTGGTTTTGCATTTTATAAAAATAGTACATCAAGTCCAAATGACTTGAAATTTTACAGAGGTGCTCAAGACTCATGTAGGGACATTCTGTAAAATTTTCAAAGCTTTTTGACATCGGCAAACCGTCGATCACAGTAGGTCAGTAGCCTACGAAAAATCATCAAAAACTCATCTCAAACTCTTAAATGCTCAATTCAACATTCCTTCAAGGAAAACCAATCAAAACTCAATTTAAACACATATAACACTCAAAAACATTAAAATACTCATCATACTCAAATTAACTCTCCTCTTTTACATCTTAACTCAAATCTCAAGGGAAACGTTTCAACAACGTATCAATCAAATTCTCTTTTCAATCTCATGCTCAAAAACACTCAATCATTCATTATTGACTCCATACATCATGTAACTCATTTTACACATATATTTCCCTTTTTATCATGTAAACTAACTCTAGTGAAAAACTCATATATCAACATAAAATTCTCAACAAAAGCATGACATCTTTCACATAATGGTCATAGATCAAAATAGACCACATTTTATCAATCATCGACTTCTTAAAAATATGAAAACTCAAAAATTCTCATAAACCATCTCAAGTCAAATTTTTACTTAGTTAACAATAGACTTAATCATACATAATAAAACACTAATATCATGCTTAAAAACATATATTTTAAGCCAAAACACTTAATAGACATATATACAAGAAAGTCCCAATTTTTATTAAACTAAACTCTAAGAAATTTTATAAAGAGTAAAATTTTGAAGTAGCCAAAATGAAGCATAAAACACAATTTATGGCCACACATTGAAAAAACACAAATTTTGGCCATTTTTATAGCTTTGGGACGCTTTTGCCCTTAATTGGGCGGACTGAGTAGGGTCAGACACGCGGGTCGCGTGCCGGGTCGGGTTAGGCACTTATGGCACTATTAGTGCCATAAGTGCCAAGATGGCACTTATGGCACTAATAGTGCCATAAGTGCCATCGAAAATTCAAAATAAAACCAAGTAAAATAGTCATTTTGGCACTTATGGCACTATTAGTGCCATAAGTGCCAACGAAATTCAAAATAAAACTAAGTAAAATGGTCATCAGCACAAATACAGAAACAACAACATCATTTAAACCCTAAATGGAACATCTAAACCCTAAATGGATAATCTAAACCCTAAATGGAACATCTAAACCCCAAATGAATAATCTAAACCCTAAATGGAATATCTAAATCCTAGGGGGAAGTGTGCACTTATGGCACTTATGGCACTATTAGTGCCATAAGTGCCATCTTGGCACTTATGGCACTAATAGTGCCATAAGTGCCTAACCCGACCCGGCACGCGACCCGCGTGTCTGATCCTACCCAGTCCGCCTCATTAAGGGCAAAAGCGTCCAAATCAATAAAAATGGCCAAAATTTGTGTTTTTTCAAATGGTGGACAAAATTTGATTTTTATTCTTCATTATGGCCATTTGGGTGGATTGTTTCTTTTATAAACTCACATGGATCTTTAATCTCATCATATATCTATCAATCTTAACCCATTTAACTCACATATAAACCATCAATTTATAAATTAGAGCTTAGATACACATAGCCCTAATTTTAGTAAGCTAACTCATATCAAAAACATCATTCAACATCATATACTCAATTTAATCCATCATATACATCTCATAGACTCATATACATCATCAATTCATCACCTTGATCATCAACTCAAAAATTCCCAAATTGGGGTAAACTTACTCAAGCAAATTTGTACATCACAAAGCATAGCTTTTCAAAACACATGCTAATCATCACCAAACATCACATAGATCACTTTTCTCACCTCAATTCAAGGAAAGAAGAAGAAAAATTTTTGAAGGGTAAGATACCCATTTTTTTCGAAAATTTGAAGGAAAAAGGGAGGGGGTGATTTCTTGCTCCAATCCTTCAAATAAACTCACATACAAACTCATACAAGTCTAATCTATGAATATAGAGATTACTTACTCAAGTTCTTCACCAAAACTCAAACTTTCTCTCTCTAGTCTTGAAGCCTTCCTTCAAGGATTCTCTTGAATTCAAGTTAATAGGATGTGTTTATGGAGGATTTAAGTAGTGATTTATGTGTTTGGCATACTTGGGTGAAGCTTCGAAGGTTTCATCAATGGCTAACAATGGAGGAAAGTGAAGTGAGAGATGAGGGAGAGGGAGAGAGATCGAAAATGGGGTGGAGGAAAGGTGAGAGAAATATTTGCAAGATATGAAATTGATCTTGGCTAAGATTTGAAAATCTTAGAGAATATATGCAATTAATGCATCTTCTCACTCTAATCTCTTCTTTCTCTCTCAAATCTCTACACTTTCCTCTCACTAATCTCTACACTCTCTCTAATGTACTCTCAACTCTCTACTCTCTCAATTCTATACTTAGCAAAATTTAGGCATATAACATATGGTATGGGTAATTAAATAAAGTGTGTGAAAGGTGATCAAATAAAATCACAAAACTATGGTAAAGTCACTCATTAATAAAATACCACATCATAATTATTCATGTGACCAAAATAATAATTATAGCACTCATATTAGTGCACTCACATATATATAATATTCCTCTTCGTAGGAAGAAAAAAATAATTTAAAAAAAATATTATGCTCGGAAAAATTTTCATAAACCGGCATCATTCGATTTCTCGATAAAAATAAACCATACTTGCTTTGGAAACTTAAACAAAATTCCAAATGCTAAGGTCTCGAATAAAAATCATAATAACTCGGTCATAATGACACACGTCACGAAAATCACATAATCATTCAGTCATGTAAATTCACATAACATTACATCAAAATAGTCGGCAGGCTCAAATAAGCTAGGCGTCTCTCTGACCGACTCTATATATCAAGGTTTCTCACTCTTTCTTCCTCGACTCTATTTCCAACTCAGTATTCCTATTTTTCTTAATAGGACAGTCAATCTCTAATAAATCAGTATCCGGTAACTCTATTCCCGGTAGTTGGAAATAAAATCTCAGCTTAAAATCAATCAGCATCTCTATCTCAACTCATTTCTCAAATCTCATCACTCTAATTCCATCATCGGTTTATTCACTCGTATCTCTATTTAAAAGACAATCCGTCTTATCTGCTCATAAAAAAAAAGTCTCGTAATTCGACATCTCGGTACTCTTATTAGTGTTAAGACACTATCTCACAACATGAGGAAAAGTACGGGGTGTTACATCCTACCCCCCTAAAAAAAAATTTCGTCCCGAAATTTGAGTTATTCTTCTTCGGGAAAAAGCTCTGGGTACTTCTCTTTCATCTTCTCTTCAACTTCCCATGTTGATTCTTTTTGACTATAATATCTCCATTGGATTTTCATCAAAGGAATCGATTCGTCCCTCGATTATTGGATCTTCCAGTCCAGTATAGCATCAGGTCTATCTCTTCGTAGCTCAAAACTGGTTCCAGGGACACTTCTTCTTGATAGATGACGTGTTTTGGATTAAACACGAACTTTCTCAATTGAGAAACATGGAAAACGTCATGGACGTTCGCGAAGCTCAGAGGCAACGCTAGTTTATAGGCTACATGGCCTATTTACTCTAATACATATCATAAGGTCCTATATATCTCGGTTTGAGTTCTTGTTAACTCAAAAATAACATGCTCCCCGAGATAGGGAAAAACTCACATAATCATCGTTTCTATCATCAACAGAATCTATTCACAATTACTCAATTGTTGAGTTTTCTTTTCTCGATTTTGCTAATCGATACCATAATTCATGGCTAAGTGGTCTCACTTCTATTGTGGAAGTCTCTAATAGGTATAATTGTATAAGGTTGCCAAAGTGGCGCCTTCACGTGTTAACACGTTAAACATCCTTCTACGAATGATGCCATCTCTCGCTTCTTATTCTCCTATCAAAGCGTCGTTTCAGTCTTGGCACGTATTTAAACTTTTCGCATGTGCGGTGTAAGGGGTATCATGAGCTTCGCTCGTGATTTCATTCTTCAATTCTTCTTTATCAGGCACACACAGTCGTTCTCTTTAAACAAAAATGGCATTATCTGCCGCGTCCTGATAACTCTCTACTTTCTCGGTTCGAATCTTCATTCGCAATCTTTCCATCTTCTCATTCTGTCTTTGAGCTATGACTATTCTCGATCATAAGTCAGGTATAACGTTCAGTGCAGAAATTATCATTTCTGTCGTTGGTGGTGGTATTACTACCTCCAAATTCATCTTCTCGAATTCCTCGATTAGGTTCTCTTCTCGAGTAAGGAGAAATCCTAACTCTCCCTGATTCTTTCTGCTCAACGCGTCAATTACTACGTTAGCCTTCCCAGGGTGATAATTTATTCCACAATCGTAGTCCTTCATCAACTCTAGCCATCTTCTTCGTCGTATGTTCAGATCTTTTTGCTCAAAGAAATATTTGAGACTCTCATGATCGGTGTATATCTCACACCGTGCTCCATAGGAATGGTGTCTCCAGATCTTCAAAGCATGCACTACGGCTGCTAATTTTAAATCATGCGTCGGATAACTCATCTCGTGTGATCTCAGTTGTTGCGAAGCATACGCTATAACTCTTCACTCTTGCATCAGTGCACATCTTGGACCATTTCTCGATGCATCAATATAAACTGCATACTCTTGATCCGCTTTTGGAATAGCTAACACTGGGGCTATTGTGAGCCTCTTTTTCAGCTCTTGAAAACTTCGCTCACATTCGTCCGTCTGACGGACTTGACTTCTTTCTTTAGCAGGTGCGTCAATGGCTTGGCGATTTCTGAAAAGCCCTCAATAAAACGTCGATAATACCCTGCTAACCTCAGAAAACTGTGAATCTCGTGCGGTGTGGTTGGCGATCTCCGCTCCTGTACCGCTTGGACTTTCGCTGGGTCCACTTTAATTCCTCTCGCAGAAACAATATGGCCGAGAAAATTAACTTCTTCAGGCCAGAACTTTCATTTGCTAACCTCGCTTAAAGCTTTTCAGCTCGTAATCTTTCTAACACGATCATCATACGCTCTTTGCGTTCTCGTTTACTCTTCGAGTAAATCAAGATATCGTCTATAAAGACTATCACGAACTTGTCTAGGTATTCGTGAAAAAAAATGCGGTTCATGTGATTCATGAACACAGTTGGTGCATTTGTCAAACCGAAAGGCATTTCTTCCAAACATCTTTGAGTTTATAGTAATGCCATATTGCATACGCGATGCCGTCTTCGGAAATATCTTCCGATCGTAATTTCAGCTGATAGTATCCCATCCTCAAGTCAATCTGTAAAAAGGTGCTTGCTCCTCGTGGTTGATCGAACAGATCATCGATCCGGGGTAACGGATATTGATTCTTCAACGTTACTTTGTTCAGCTCTCGATAAACGAAACACAACCTCAAGCTTCCATCCTTCTTTTAACAGAAAGAACTGGTGCTCTTCCACGGAAAAACACTGGGTCGAAAGAAACCCATATCTAGAAGTTCTTGTAGTTGCAGCTTCAACTCTTACAACTCAGCGGGGTCATTCTATACGTTGCTCTCGACGTGGGTACAACGCTAGGCTCTAAATCGATCGTAAACTCAAGCTTTCGGCCTAGGGTAATCCCGGTAGAGTCTCGGGAAAAACGTCTTTATGCTCTCGTACAACTGGCACATCATCCACGTTTATCTTAGATTCGTCTCTCTGGTTCAGATATACAACGTACGCGGTTGTATCTTTTCTTCGCAAGAGATTTCTTGCTTACAGTGCCGAGATGATCGGCGTCTTCTTCCATTTTCTCTCAATACCAATGAAGGAAATTGGTTCTCGGCCAAATGGCTGAAAATATATTCGTCTCTCCGTGCATTGTATCTTCGCACGATTTTCTTCTAACCAGTCCATTCCTCACATTTATATCCAAGTACCACATATGCATCAGTCTCAGATTTCTAATCTCGAGCTTAATCGATTCTAACTTAAATTCTAAGTTAGTGCATACGGATAAAACCGTAATAATTCTGCCTATGGTGTGGCTACTCTGTAGAGGTTGTGGAGCAAGCTCTATGTTCAGTGTCGAACAAACATACTATGGGCACATCTTTCAACTCGCCTAAATCTAACGAATTTCCTCTATTCTTGTCCGGTGCTTCCTACTCAAGCGCGAACAGTTTCTGGCGATGTGGTTGATATGCCCACGACGATGCAGTCGATTCGCCTGCGGGGCTGGTAGTTGCCTTCCTGACTGACGCGGTCAATAGGCTGGCTGTTGTCGCTGTGGTGGAAATAGCGGTAGATTCCCTCCATTGCTTTGAGTTGCGGTCGAAACTGTATCGGTCGTCTTTCGCTTCCACTTTGCTGACGATTCGGACACTGATGCGAGTAGTGTCCGACCCTTCCACAGGTGTAACAGCTATTCTGTCTCATCTTGCATTTTCTCAGATGTAATTTATTGCTCTTCGACAAAGCGATAACCCTCGCGGTCCTTGAAAAACTGCTGCTGGGGCAGCTGGGCCAACATAAGGCTGTTTGTCTCAGTTCTGATATTGTGGTGGCGCATTCTGACTCTGCCACGGCTTTTTGGGATCTTGACTTCGGTCGTCCCATTTTCTCTTTTCTTCTTGCCCGCATCCAGGAAAGGATGGATTGCACATTTTCGTGCTCAAATTCGTTCGGGGTGCTGAAGCTTAAATTACGTTCTTTGGCTGTATGACCAGTTCTATATCCAACGCTCTATTTAATGCTTCAGTACACATAACCGCTCTCTGACTCGTTACATCGTCTCGTACCTCTTGTCTCAAACCTGATCGAAACAAAACTGACATCTTCTCGTTCATCTCTTCTCGATATGTGGCATACCGAACCAAGTCGTGAAACTGACGTTCGTATTCAGCTACGGTTTTATTGCCTTATCTCATATCATCAACTCTATTTTTTTCTTTGATCGGTTTCTCTTTCTCGGTAAAAGTCTAAGGGAACATATATCAACCTTAGAACTAATTCTCATAACTCACGAATCATAAGACTCTTACTCAACATCATACTATTTTCTCAATTCTCATAACTCATCGTCAAAGACATATTTCATGTCTATCAATGCAACATTAGCTCAAAACTCTACTCAAGCTTAGAGACTCTCTCTGGTCATCGTCATATAGACATATAAGAAAATTTTCTCTTTCGAGAACTCTTACTAATTGCGGGGCGTAACGAAAATAAAACATCCCCTATTATTACGACGATGCTACATCTATACTAGTCGTCATCTCAGTCTACTATCGTGGAAAACATTATCTGCTCTAACCCATCATCTCGATCTTCTTGAACCTGCTATTGCCTATTCTGGCTTAGCATCACTCCTTCTCGTCCTCGAATTTGTTAGCTTGTTGCATACTTGGCTAATATAAGAAAATCCATAATCGAAAAGTTATGCTCGTCCCGTAATAATTATATTCTATGGCTGCTCCCACATATCGTGTTTCTTCCAAACACTCTTCTTGTTATACCATCCTAGTTACCTAGACATTCCTAGTTCTTGTCGGATGTGGTAGGGTAATAGGATGTGATGAATAAAAATGCTTGATTTTGAACAAGACGAGCTCAAGTAATGGAATGATTCCATAATAGCCAGTGCTATTTCAAGGATAATGAAGAAGTTACAATCAAGGCAAGATCAAAAGCTAGAACAAAATCTAGAACAAAAACTGAGATATGATATGATAGAAATAAATCAATACTGGAGGTAGAAACAATCCACTAAGTGGAAAATGAATAAATTGTCCACTGTTAAAGCAAGGGGCAAGGATTTCCAACACAAACGGCTCAGGCTCAAACAAAGTGGATCTGGAAAAATTTTCTCAATAGGAAATAGTTCATCTCCTGTTGGAGTTCAACTGGATGCAGAAAAATTTAAATACGACCAAGCGGGATAGGGACTCAATAAGTCTACTCTCATGACTACTCTAGCGATGAAACGCGCGGTCCCGGTGAAAGTACCTCTATTTCAAAGTACTATTGGTCAATAGTATCTATGCATCCCATGAAGTCTCCATAACACGTTCGTCCTATTAGGGTCGTGTCCCTAAATCGCGATGAAAACTCTAACTCTCGTCGTATTATCTCAACGGTTGGTTTCTCTGTTCCTTTTTTTTTTTTCATCTTCTTCATCTTCTTCTCGGTTTATGCTTGGTTCCCTCTTCTTTTCGGAGGTATACTACAAAAGGAAAAAGAGTTATATAACTATCGATCTCTAAACTAACCGTTCGTCTTTACAAAATACAAATCCTCGTTTCTCATTTCACTTCTATATCTCATTTGTGATCTCAAAGTTCTCAAAACTCTCATCCAGTCTATTTCTCGTCTATCATCGTTCGAAATTCTCATCAATCTCTATTTCTCATTTTTCATCATGCATCAGCATCATCATCATTCTCAAAGCTCTGCTAAAGATAGTGAAACTCACTAATCATAAACATCTCTTGTATATATCTATATATGGAAAATTGCCTCTCTATCGAGGTCTTTTACAAAAGTGAAGTCTTATGCACAAAAGTCCTAACTCCAAAATGATGCTCTGGCTATACAAGCATCGTACATACTAAGCATATATAGATCTAGGCTATACACACATACACACTATACTATGCTCCTCTACCTATATATATATATAACAACTATGCACCTATACATATATACGCGTCTACAAGACATACGTAATCACTAGGCATCATCTCTCGAGATCCAGCTCGTCGCCTCAATCAATACGGGCTGTCATAATCTGACTCATCCACTATCGGAGTATAGACAGGTGTCTCAGGAATAGGTATCCACGTATCAACTCCATCGGCCGTAGTCTGACGCTGCAGTGGCTGAGTCCAACCATAGCCGACCGTCATCTCTGGAGTCTCCTCATCGGGGTCCTCCTCATCACTATCGGAGCGTGCCGGCCGAGATCCTCCCTCCTGAGCGTCTCGGTACGGTGAATATAGAATCGGGTGCATGTACGTCTGGAAGGCCAAAGTGCCAAGCTCAGGCAGCGGGGCAACCCTCGGATATGGATCGGAAGGAACATGCTGCGTCCCAGACTCAGTAGAATCAATCGGCTGTGTCGACTCAACAGGTGGCAATGGCAACGGTGTCGTCGCCGGTGTCAAATCCCAAGGCGGGAAATCAGCACTGGGAGAAGGAATAAGTGATACAAACGCAAACGGATCACGCTCAATCCCAGGTGAGTACGGCTCGAAAACCATCGGCTCTGGATCATCAGACTCGAGAGAAACTGAAATCGGATCAGCTGGGGGTAGAGGTGCCATCAGAATCGGCTCCTCGAGAGGTGGAGGCACAACAACTAGCTCCCTTCCCTGGGCTGGTCCCTCTAGCTCTCCATACGGCGGTGAAGGCGGATCGCCATGAGCAAAATAACGGTGGCTCAGCGTCGCGATGAAGCCACTAAGGTCTCCGTACCTGATGCCCTCCAACCAGGTAGTATCTACGTACTGGGGCACTAAAGATGTCGCCCAGTCTCGCCACAAAGGTGGCAGTAGTGGAATCAAAAGCGTAATGGCCTCCGCGCCATCGATCCCATAGGGAATAGCCCTCCTCCATCGTCGGTGATAGTGTGCCAGAAGTTCACCCAAGGTGTCATCCTCGTCCGGGATATACTCCCTGAACCATCGCTGCATCGCTGTCTCGATATGACTCGGCATCCTGTAATATAAAACATCATATCCATTAGAAAATGGATGACGAAACTTACTTGGTACATCTCAATCAACAACATACTCGTCCTCGTTTGGTACGGTGGGGGCATCGGCTATACTAGCCTCAACATTCCTCCTCATATTCCACATCAACTGCCTCATATCAGATTCCATCATCTCAAATAATTCCGTCATCAAAACAATTCATAACTCATTAGTAACCCAAACTCAGCTTTTAACAGAAAAGCAATAAGAAACAACATCAACCTCTTACCTCGTTAAGCCGGAGGAGATGGGGTGCTGGGGTTTCGTTTCAAACTGACTCTCTCAAACTAGCCTAAGAATTCAAATTAGACTAGTACTCAAGTTAAAAAGATACCAGTAATCAAAGGTTCAACTCAGTCAAGCAATAGACTCAGAGCAGATGACCTGCTCTGATACCACCCTGTCGCAGCCCGAAATCCCGACACTAGTGATAGTGGGGTACGAGTATCGATACGACTATTTTTAAAGAATAAAGGAATAGAAGAGTAGGTCGAACATCAAGCGGAAGCTCACATCAAAGCATGCTAAGGAAAATATTATCAATTGAACCCAAGGGTAAAATCGTCAACGTCGTTATAACTTTTTAATTATCAGGAATTTCACGAACAAAAACAAAACAGGTATAGCTTATTTTTCATAAGGAAACATAATATGCAGAGTATCGCAGCAAAAGGCGAACCAGTTACATGTATGGAGACACATAACCGTGAGTATATTACTTGATTCATATTCAAAGTAACTTCACATCGGGACTTTATCGATAAAAAGAAAATACGATAAAGCAAATACGTCATCTAACGATTCCCCACCAGCACCAGACCAATCTCACTCCTCGCTTAGCCTGCACATTTAGAAATACATGCAGGGCGTGAGTATATAATACTCAGTGGGCAAACGCCGAAAAACAAGAAAGGTGCTCTTAGAGCTATAAGTCTGAAGCTTGCCACATCACAGCAATACACAGAAATAAGTTAGTATCAATGAATCTGTGCATGCAGTTTTTATAATCAACATCATAAATAAGTAACTGCGCAGTTTAAACATTCATCATGTATGTACCACATCCACTACTCATCATCAAAGGTACTGAGAAGTAGGCCTCCCTCTCAAGTACCGTGACCGGCCGACCCGAAGACGGCTCACAGTCACCTCTGTGCACAAAATCCTGCTTGTGGCAGGACCGAATTCGTCTCATCAGTAGAGGGTAACACACAAGCTCAACATCAAAAATTGGCAAGTCAAACAGTTCTCAAATATCATTTATCTCGAAACATTTGTTAATCTCATAACATCATTATATCATTAAATCAGTTTAGAAAACTCGGATAATATGTTATACTCAAAATATTGCCCACCTGAAGACCTTACTCAAAAACTCCCGTCAAAGTGGAGTTACTTACTTCCTTGCTCTGCTCGTGTCTTCAGGGATCATCGTCATCATCGAAGGTTCATGTCATAAAATGAATCCCGATTAGAAACTCAACGACAAAAACTCATGCCTCAACTCATGCTCTATATTATATTCTATCTCCTTAACCAACTCTACATAAACTCTTCACTCATTTCAAATCCTTAAGTCCAAGGATAGGTTTCAAGAAAATCATGGTTCTAAGTCTCGGTTCATCTCTCATATAAGACTCGTCTAATCTCATTCAAACACTTAGGCAACACAATCACATAAGGCACATAAGAAAATACCATCAAACATCATCAAGACATGTTCTGTTTTTACACAGACTCGACTTCAAACTTTAACACGTTCTGACTCCGACATCCCCTGGACTCCAGACTCATACCAAACGAAAGGTATTTGAGTCTAGTTTCATTTAAAAAAAAATAGAGTCAGAAACTCCAAGTGGTTTGGGAGATATGGCGTTTTGACCACGGTCTACCATATTCGGCAGTTTTGAGCAATCGAAAAGTTTGATTTTTCAAAAATAGTAAACGTTGTCAAACTGCGCTCAAATTTTGTGTATATCTAGCCCATACAGTAAGGTTGATACCATAAAAATTTGGAAAGCTAGATCACACAGGAAGTTACTGAAATAAATGACTTTGTCCCCTGTTCTCTGAAATTCTCGGCAGAAATGTGCAGATTTGGTTTTGCATTTTATAAAAATAGTAACTCAAGTCCAAATGACTTTAAATTTTACAGAGGTGCTCAAGACTCATGTAGGGACATTCTGTAAAATTTTCAAAGCTTTTTAACATCGGCAAACCGTCGATCACAGTAGGTCAGTAGCCTACGAAAAATCATCAAAAACTCATCTCAAACTCTTAAATGCTCAATTCAACATTCCTTCAAGGAAAACCAATCAAAACTCAATTTAAACACATATAACACTCAAAAACATTCAAAAACATTAAAATACTCATCATACTCAAATTAACTCTCCTCTTTTACATCTTAACTCAAATCTCAAGGGAAACGTTTCAACAACGTATCAATCAAATTCTCTTTTCAATCTCATGCTCAAAAACACTCAATCATTCATTATTGACTCCATACATCATGTAACTCATTTTACACATATATTTCCCTTTTTATCATGTAAACTAACTCTAGTGAAAAACTCATATATCAACATAAAATTCTCAACAAAAGCATGACATCTTTCACATAATGGTCATAGATCAAAATAGACCACATTTTATCAATCATCGACTTCTTAAAAATATAAAAACTCAAAAATTCTCATAAACCATCTCAAGTCAAATTTTTACTTAGTTAACAATAGACTTAATCATACATAATAAAACACTAATATCATGCTTAAAAACATATATTTTAAGCCAAAACACTTAATAGACATATATACAAGAAAGTCCCAATTTTTATTAAACTAAACTCTAAGAAATTTTATAAACTCACATGGATCTTTAATCTCATCATATATCTATCAATCTTAACCCATTTAACTCACATATAAACCATCAATTTATAAATTAGAGCTTAGATACACATAGCCCTAATTTTAGTAAGCTAACTCATATCAAAAAACATCATTCAACATCATATACTCAATTTAATCCATCATATACATCTCATAGACTCATATACATCATCAATTCATCACCTTGATCATCAACTCAAAAATTCCCAAATTGGGGTAAACTTACTCAACCAAATTTTTACATCACAAAGCATAGCTTTTCAAAACACATGCTAATCATCACCAAACATCACATAGATCACTTTTCTCACCTCAATTCAAGGAAAGAAGAAGAAAAATTTTTGAAGGGTAAGATACCCATTTTTTTCGAAAATTTGAAGGAAAAAGGGAGGGGGGTGATTTCTTGCTCCAATCCTTCAAATAAACTCACATACAAACTCATACAAGTCTAATCTATGAATATAGAGATTACTTACTCAAGTTCTTCACCAAAACTCAAACTTTCTCTCTCTAGTCTTGAAGCCTTCCTTTAAGGATTCTCTTGAATTCAAGTTAATAGGATGTGTTTATGGAGGATTTAAGTAGTGATTTATGTGTTTGGCATACTTGGGTGAAGCTTCGAAGGTTTCATCAATGGCTAACAATGGAGGAAAGTGAAGTGAGAGATGAGGGAGAGGGAGAGAGATCGAAAATGGGGTGGAGGAAAGGTGAGAGAAATATTTGCAAGATATGAAATTGATCTTGGCTAAGATTTGAAAATCTTAGAGAATATATGCAATTAATGCATCTTCTCACTCTAATCTCTTCTTTCTCTCTCAAATCTCTACACTTTCCTCTCACTAATCTCTACACTCTCTCTAATGTACTCTCAACTCTCTACTCTCTCAATTCTATACTTAGCAAAATTTAGGCATATAACATATGGTATGGGTAATTAAATAAAGTGTGTGAAAGGTGATCAAATAAAATCACAAAACTATGGTAAAGTCACTCATTAATAAAATACCACATCATAATTATTCATGTGACCAAATAATAATTATAGCACTCATATTAGTGCACTCACATATATATAATATTCCTCTTCGTAGGAAGAAAAAAATAATTTAAAAAAAATATTATGCTCGGAAAAATTTTCATAAACCGGCATCATTCGATTTCTCGATAAAAATAAACCATACTTGCTTTGGAAACTTAAACAAAATTCCAAATGCTAAGGTCTCGAATAAAAATCATAATAACTCGGTCATAATGACACACGTCACGAAAATCACATAATCATTCAGTCATGTAAATTCACATAACATTACATCAAAATAGTCGGCAGGCTCAAATAAGCTAGGCGTCTCTCTGACCGACTCTATATATCAAGGTTTCTCACTCTTTCTTCCTCGACTCTATTTCCAACTCAGTATTCCTATTTTTCTTAATAGGACAGTCAATCTCTAATAATCAGTATCCGGTAACTCTATTCCCGGTAGTTGGAAATAAAATCTCAGCTTAAAATCAATCAGCATCTCTATCTCAACTCATTTCTCAAATCTCATCACTCTAATTCCATCATCGGTTTATTCACTCGTATCTCTATTTAAAAGACAATCCGTCTTATCTGCTCATAAAAAAAAAGTCTCGTAATTCGACATCTCGGTACTCTTATTAGTGTTAAGACACTATCTCACAACATGAGGAAAAGTACGGGGTGTTACAAAAAATCATAGAGTAAGCTTCTAATCACATGAATCTACTTATAATTAAGCTTGATAAACATGTAGATGAAGGGTTAAAGCATGAAAACATCACCTTTTCTTCTCTTCAAAATTTTCGACAAAATAGGGTTGGAAGTCTTCTAAAATTTTTCATCTTCTAACCTTAAGTGGAGAGTGTATTCATGTTATTGAGATGTTATTTATTAATCTTTTGCATGAAAAGCATGGATTTATTTTGGTATATGGATTATTGAAGGTATTAGTTTGTGTGATGTTTGGAAATATGAAGTTCATGAAATAAGTGAGGATTTGAGTATGAAAATGAGCCTATGAGATTGTAGGTATGATAGTTGATGGATTAGAATGATGATTAGAGATGATTTATAAATATTTTGATGAATTGGGTTGATGGGAAATAGGGTATACTTGGCTATATGCTTAAGATTGACTAATTGATGAGTTAATATGACTAGCTTAAAAAGCTGCTGACTTGATGTAATTCGACGGGGTTATTGATACCCAAAAATCTTAAGCATTTCTGGTAAGTATATATAAGTTCTAGGAACGTTCATGTAAAATTTTAAGTCATTTCGACATCGTTTGATACCCTGTTAAAATATTAATCACCAACTGCAACTTTCTACCGAAAGTTTGGAGGAAACAAATACTAGAGTCACCCTTTTCAGTATTATCCACTGTGTTTTGGTTTCCAAATTTTTATATGAACTATATGAACATGTTAGCTAGCTACCCATAAAATTTCAAGTCATTTTGACAAGATCTACTATTTTGCAAAAATCAAAACTTACAATTGCACAAAAACTGCCGAATATGGTAGGCTGTAGGAAAATGGTCATATCTCCTGAACCACTTAGAGTTTTGCAACCTACGTTTTTTTTTAAATGAAACTAGACTTCAAAAGGTTTCAAATGGTATGAATCCCAAACCCAGGGGAGTTCCGAGGTGAAACAGTTTATTTCTTGAAGTTAAAACAGAGGGTATGAGGTCAAGTATATATAGGCATTCACAACACACCTATTTTTGATTTATTATAAGTTCATGTTGGTGAAGCTCAACATTCAAACCTAGATCTAAACAAGTCGGAAAAGGAGATCGGATCAACTTGTGTAACGATGAGAGAAAAACTTGCTTGAAACTTGCAGATGAGTTCCTTAAAGAAATTTTGCGTGTGTATTATAATGAGTTACAAGGAGTATTTATAGAGTTACATTAGGGCAAGGGGTAAAAGGGACTTTACAAGTCATTCACGTGCTCCACAGGCGGTGTACGTGAATGATTCTCTATCTTCTAACAAACTTTCCTAACTACTTTGCAGCTTTACGTTGAACATGTGGTCTTTCCGAGCTTTCGACGTTGGTTGCTTCCATTCTTTTGTCTACGCTGACTTTACTGGGACGAGCTTCTGTCCGTACTGACTTTAATCAGGATGGAAACTTCGTCTGCGCTGCTCTTTATATAGGGTGTACTTGGGCCCTTCATGTGTGTTGTCTCTTTGTCTTATCCGCGTAGCTTTTTTAGTCCTTATTCCCATCGGAGCTGTTTCTTTCTTTGAATCATCTCCGGATGTTGCCTTAATGTCGTGCTGTCTCTTCTAGTCTGCGCCGACTTTCTTCTGCGCCGCTATCTTGCTTTGACAATTTTATGACGCGACTCTGCTCCTCCGGGCCAAGTGTGCCTAGAGTCTGGATCAGTTCCTTTCTTAGTCTGCGCAGACTTGGGTCTGCGCCGCTAATTCGACATTTCTGGAATAGGGTGGCTGATAAGATCCTTACTCCTCATCAGCTACTCCCCCTAGTTTACGAAAAGAAGTTTTGAATTTTTCGTAATTGTACTGAGCCCTTGATGCTTTCTTGTCTACGCATGTTTTCTCTGTCTCTACACTACAAGAAAAACGCCAATAGACAACGAACAAAACCCGTTGTCTATTAGAAAATCGACTGTTGTAAATGAGAGTATTGTCTATTGGAGGGCGGTCATAGACAACGGTTTTCTAACCGTTGTCTATTCTCTAATAGACAAAACGTTCAAAAAAACCGTTGTCTATTCTAATATAGACAATGGTTTTTAAAATATTTTTTTTTGTAATTTATTTATATTTTCTGATTTTTTAAATTTATATTTACCAATACTAAAAACTCATAATAGAAAACGAAAAATACATATATTAATACTAAAAATCCATACATTCATTCAAACATTATTAATCCAATATTACATCCAACATCACAAATTTCATCCAACATTTGAATCTTGATACTTTTACTTTTGGGCTGAGATTTGTATTCTGGGAGTCTGGGTCGGGTTCGGCGATGGCGGCAGCGGAACCGCGGTGGTTTCCGATCTGCCAAAGAGGGAAATGAGTAGAGAATTTTAGTTTTTAAACAAAAAGGGGAACGAAATGAAAGGAATTAGAAACTCCAACTCTTCTCGCCTTCCCTTTTCTTCTCTGCTTTTTAGCACCAACTCCAATATGTGAGAAAGGGTGGCGTTAGGTGGTGTTGGGATTTCGGGAGACACTCGTTTCAGTACTGGCTTCACCCCAATGCCCTCACCTTCAAGGTGGGAGACTAAAGAAACCACTTTCTCTTCCTCCTCTTGTCCCACCCAAGGGACGGCTTCCAAGTACTCTAAACAATATTGGATGCAAGTCGTGTAACCAATCTGTTCGCTGACCTATAAACAAGTTAACAACAGAATTGTAACATTATTCTAAAGCATCTCAGAATATCAGAGCAATAAGACAGTTAACAAGATGATGGTAGCCTTTGTAGAATCAACAATGATTGAGTTTGCCGTATGACATGTTGTAAACAGTAAGATGCTCGAAGAGTAGCGCTTACTTTCTGAAAAAAGTTGCATGTTACTTCACAGAGAACAACAAAATCAAGTAGTATGCATTATCACCTTCAACTTATATCACAGACAGCTTCACTAAGGTTTGAGAATATTTAATGAGCAAAACAATTATCTTAATTGAAGTTCTAATCCATAAAAGTATGTAAGAGCCACAACCCTACATATGGAACAACAAGACTAGTACTGTTGCATCTAGAATCAGTAATGTCAACAAATTATTCAGCTTAGACGGGCAAACCAAGAACGTTTTGACAAAATCTTGCACTTCTATTAGAACCGAATAAAAATTACAGAAGTACACAATCCTAATATCCAAACTTCCAAACAGCTTCAATTCCAAAGCAAGTTCCTATATTCATGAGTAGACTATGGGAAAACGAATCAATCATCACAGAACTTGAGAATTACAGTCTTATATCAACAAAAAACACAAAGCGTAGCTCTGCTAGTTACCTTGAGAATACGTAAAACACGTGAAACACAAAGCGTTGCTTGATTAACCGTAAAGCAGAGAAGAAAATGGTAGGCGGCGGCCGCGACTCTGCTGCTGTCGGTTGAAGATTTGAAAGGGAGAACGAGCGGTGGCGGCGGACGGAGGAGGGCTGCCGTCGTCCGCCGAAGTTTGTTGGAAAGAGAGAGAGAGATTTTGTCAGATCTGGGGGAGAGGAGAGTGAGGACGGCGGCGCTAGTGTCGTCGGTAGGAGTCAGAAGGGAGAGGCGGCGTGGCTGGCGACGGAGGATTCTGTGGGAGCCGTGATTGGGGCTAGGGCTCAGACGGCGGAGGCTCTCACCGTCGCCGATCTAAGTCAGAGGGGTAAAGGAGATGAGGCGGTGATGCTGCCGAGAGAGAGAAGGGAGAGCCGGGCGTGTCAGCGGCTTATCGCCGTTGCTTTGCCGGGAAGGACGAGCGGCGGCACCCACGCCGCTGATTTGAGTGCGGATCTGGGTGTGTGCGTTGGGTGTGAGAAGAGAGAAAGTGATAGAAAGAAAAGGGAGAGGAGGGAGAAGATGGCGGTTGGCCGCGATGGATCTGCCGGGCTCCGGCGATGGCGCAAAGTGGCTGTGCCGGCGGGACCTAGGGCTGAGAGAGAGGGATGAAATTCTGAGAGAGAGATAGTAAGATGGGAGGGGGCGCAGGAGAGATAAGGGGAATAGTGTTGGAGTTGGGTTTAATATGGGTATAAAATGTTAATGAGGAGAAAAAAAATAAAATATTTTTAATTTTGTTTTTTCATAATTTATTTATTTTTTATGATTTTTATACCATATTAAATATTTTTTCATTAACTTAAATTTAAGATGTAGTATTAAGTATTTTTTTTATGAATTAAATTTGATGATGTTCATAAAAAAATTAAAGAAAAAAATAGTAAAAAAAAATTAGTGAAAGAAGAGACAGAAAAATGTAGGAAAAAACTCCTCTTTTATAGACAACGATTTCCAACCGTTGTCTATGACCGCCCTAAATAGACAACAATTTTTCAAAATCGTTGTCTATAGTTATAATAGACAACGGTCTTCAGAACCGTTGTTGTCTATGACCGTCATAAATAGACAACGGTTTTTCCAAAACCGTTGTCCCGTTGTCTATGACCGTCCTAAATAGACAACGGTTTTTCCAAAACCGTTGTCTATTGTTATCATTGACAACGGTTTTCAAACCCGTTGTCTATGACCGCCCTAAATAGACAACGATTTTTCCAAAACTGTTGTCTATAGTTATCATAGACAACAGGTTTAGAAGCATGTTGTCTATATTATGTTCTCTATGAGCTGAATTCTTGTAGTGCTATGACGTCTCTTCATTTAATGACTGACACTTTTACTATTCCCCGTACACGTCTTTTCACAGCCCCTGATTCAATCTACACCCTCCATTTTCAACCGCCATTTTGCGATTCAATCTGGACCCTTCTTTTCTGTTTAGGTTTTAGCCCTAATGATTTCCCTCCTTCCCCGTCTTTTCGAATTCACTTCCTCTATAAATATCCGTCATCTCCTTCTTTCTTCTTTTCATCTTTTTTCCTCTCACTCATCTGTGCTCTATCGCTGTTTCAGTTTCTTCTTCTTCTCTGCCGATCACTCCCCCTCTTCTCCTCCCCTTTCCCGTTGCTAGGTCTAACCAGGTATCCCCTCTCTCCTTCCTCTGATTTGTAATACTTTACTTTTTCTTTTAGCAGTTTCTTCGTCGTCCTCCCCTTTCCCGCTTCGTACTATCTCTCTGTTCAGAGCTTTGCATCGTCCATGGCCGCCGTAGAGTCTGAACTTCCCCAATCCACTTTGCCTGCCCGGTTTATGAAGGCGATAAGGGATATTCTTCGTATCGATATCGCCGATCCGGACTATAAAGTCCAAATCCAAAATCCGGCTGATCCTGCTTCCAATATACCTGACACTTGTCGATGCCTTAATCCCGATGTTATTCTGGTCTGGTTGCATCAAGTCAATGCGGGATTGTGAATCCCTCCCTCTCCCTTCCTTATCGATGTGTGTAATCTGTATGGCATTCCCTTTTTCCAACTTTTTCCTTCCTCTATTCGTCGGGCCCATTTGTTGCACATAGTCTGCGTCGCTAACAATTACCCTCACAACGCCGCATTATTCCATAAGACCCATGTTTTAAAACGGACCGGGTCCTATTATAGTTTCACTTCCAAGGCTGGGGGCTACATGGCCTTTATGAACAAACTAACCTCTCTAGATAAGGATTTTCATGAAAAATACTTTTTTGTCCAAACCCGACATGGCACTTGGGCAGACATCATCGGCGCTGACGCTCAGATTCAGTGGCATCGTACTAAGCATCTTTCCCCCTCAAGTTCTGCATGTGTCACTAATATTGAAGATAGCCTTCTAAAACAATTGGTTGCGGCTCGGGATAAAAATGAAACTCCCTGGATCTTCTTTCTTTGGCAATGGTTGGGTTGGATCAATAATTGATGGTGGTAGAGGCGGGCTGGGCTTCGGTGGTTGATATGGCGTACTTGATTTGTGAAGTTTCTGCTCTGGCCTTATCAACTCTGGCGCTCTCCTCTGCTCTGTCATCCTTCTCCTCTGCTCTGGCTGTCGAGTCAGAGCTGACTCTCTCCTCTGCTCTGGCTGCCAAGTCAGAGCTGTCAGCCTAGTCTGCTCTGGCATCCTCGCCAGAGCTAGCACTTGATGAGTTTGGCTCTGCTGCTGCTGTAGCTGGTCCAGCGCGCCCGACAGTTGCCCTACTGTGGTCTCAAGGCGTTTAATAGTGGCAGCCTGAGACTCCATGCTCTGCTTGCTAACCTCCATAAACACCTGCAACGTATCCTCTAGAGATTGTTTTTGCATTGGAATTTGTTGTGCACTCTGGAATTGATTGCGCTGAAAGCTTCCTTGCTGTTGACACCTCGGAGGGTATTGTTGGGAGTAGTTAGGCTGCGGTGTATAGGGCTGCTGTCCTCTCCAGGTACCAGCGAAATTCTGTTGGCCTTGGTTATAGCTCTGCCCATACTGCAGTCTGCTCTGCCCGTCTGGTCTGCTCTGCACGTCCGGTCTGCTCTGCAATCGTTGCGCAGAGTGGACTTCAGCATGTCCTTTCGGCGTGAACTCGCCCATTCTATTGCATTGATCAACTCCGTGGCTGCAATCACCACAAATCCCACACGGCTGTACGTTTTGCATAGGGGTAGGGGGCGGTTCCATTCTTCCCATCTTCATTTGCTGCACATCTCGCATTATTGAGGCCAATTATTTCTGTATCTCAAATTGATTCGTCACAGCACTGGCCTCAACTTTCTTTCCACGGACCAACTTTTGTTGAGAGCTCTCCGCTAATGTTTTGAATATTTCCTTAAGCTCTGCCATAGCATTCCAAGCTATGTTCCCTCTTGCAGTGCTGTCCATCATAAATTGGGCAGTTTGCACTAACCCATCGTAGAAAAATTGCATCAACATCACGTTAGGAAATTGATGTTGCGGGCACTGGCGAAGAAGTTCTTGGAATCTTTCCCAAGCTTCATGAAAGGGCTCGTCCATTCCTTGGGTGAATTCCATGATTTGCAACCTTAGCTCCTGAGTCTTGTGGCTGGGATAGTATTTTAGCATGAATTTCTCACAAGCTTCTCCCCAAGTGGTGATAGAGTTGGGCGGCAGAGTTAGCATCCATGTTCTCGCCCGATCTTTAAGTGCATAGGGGAAGCACTTGAGCTTAAGTTGGTCCTCCGTGAGATTCAGCAATGGAATGGTTTGAACTTGTGTGCAAAAATCACGGATGAATTGTAGGGCATCTTCACTCGGCATCCCATGGAACAGAGGTAAAAGACTTGAATCATTTGGCTTTAGATTGTAATTTCTGACGGCGGTGGGAAGGACAATAACCGATGTGTTGGTGTCTCCGATGACGGGCCGGGTGAAGTCCCCCATGTACTCCATGTTCTGCGCCATCTCTTCTTTGGTGTGCTGGGCTGGCTGTTTTTCCTTGTCGGCAGTGCCGAACTCGTCAGCACTGTACTCTTCTTGTGCTGAATTCAGCTCTGTACGGTTGAGGTCAGAGCAGAGCTCGTCAGCTCTGTCACTTTCCCTTTCATCCGAACTTGAATCAGAGCTCTCCTCTCCTTTCTTTTTGAAAACCCTTGTGCTCGTGCTATCCAACGGAGACACCAACGGTCCTTTCAAACTACAGAGTCCTTGCATGCACAACACTAAACACACGGATTAAACGCACCGGAGGGAGAGAAAGGTAACAAAAACAAAAAAAAACACAAATTTAAATAAAGCTAGTAAAAAGCAACACAGTTAAAACGCCTAAAACCTTCCCCGACAACGGCGCCAAAATTTGACTCAACTAGAAACACCTCTAGATTGACTTGCAATAGAACAAGGACATCCTAGCGATGGCAAGTTGACCCAGTGTCATCTCTCAAGGAAGATTTTTAAGGGCTTTTAATTATGTCACGAAAAAGCAGTAAAAGTTGGATTATTAAACTAAAACATGGAAAGTAAATTTACGTGAATTAAACTTAACTAGGCAAAAAGGAATTATTAACTAATGCTTGTAATTTAAACTTAACTAAAAACTTAATCTTAAAATTATCTAGGCGTGAAACTATTAAACCTTAGGCAAGAATTAAATGAACTTAAAGTAAAGGAATTAACTAGGCAAATTGAATTTAAATAACTTTAATTAAAATCTTCTAATATAATCTAACTAGGCAGAAACTAAATTGCATAATTTAAAGAAAGCATAAGTAAAAGCAAATAAATAAACTTGATTAAAGAAATACCGTAAATTCATCTCGAGAAGTAATCTGTCACGTAATTACAACTCTAAACGAGAAACTAATCTAAAACATGAATTAAAAGAATTATACTAAACTAACTAAGAACAATAATCGAAACTAACACTAGAAAAGCAATAAACCTAAGCTTTAGCTAACTTGGCGGAAACTAAATATTAGGGCAAAGGTAATTATCTAAGTACACGCCTGGAGGCAGAAGGATTGATTTTACAATGAATAACTAAGCCCTATTTATAGACTTCAAATCCCTCTTGATCACTATCAAAGTTGCCATGTAAAGTAGAACTCTAAAGGCAATAAAATCGTGCAAGATAAGGCAACTTCAGCTGGATGCGCGCTCTGGAAAACACTCCTACGTTGGCCAATTTCGCAGCTCTAAAAAGGGCAGTGCAGAGCTGATAGTCAGCTCTGGCAGTCAAGGCAGAGCTGGAAGTCAGCTCTGGAAATTAGCTCTAGCGAGAGTAACTCAGCTCTAGAAGACGAACTCTGGTGTGTCAGCTCGGGAAAGGTAGTCAGAGCTGAAAAGTCAGCTCTAGCATAGTTGACTCTCGCGTTTGACTCTCGCGTTTGACTCTGTAAAGTACAGAGCTGAAAAGTCAGCTCTGGCAGTTGACTCTGGAGATGTCAGCTCTGCTCTGGATGTTGGCTCTGCTCTGGCGAGCGGGCCTTCAGCTCTGGCGCGGGCCTTCAGCTCTGGCGACAGAGCTATGCTCGCAGCTCAGCCCTGCACACCAAAACACCTAAAAAAATGCCAATTTCATCCACAATTGCACTCTTCCATCTATAAAATCTAAATCTCCTGCAGAGCATAAAATAAACCATAAAACGCACCAATTTCCAGAAGATTATCTTAAAATAAAGCTCATACAAACCCCAAAATTTAGAACAATTAAGCATAAATCAGTATGGTCACCGTAACTGTGTTCAGTTTGTATGGTTAGAAACCTTAACTAAATCTCCTGTAACAATTCTCTTGTTTTTATTCTTTGACTGTGTACATCAACTAATGTTTTATCAGTATGATGAACAATTAATTCTTCATGCCTTCTGAATCCATTCTGATGACAATCCCCAGTTGTCTAGGTTTCGATGTTATTCTCTAACTTTTACATCCTTTTATGATATGTTTTAATCAGATCAGCTTTTCAGTCAGTATTCACTTTTCCTGCAATGTGATAGGATATTTTGTTTAGGGGGAACTTCAGTCACTGTGTCTAGAAAATCCTCTTATTTGTCTTCACTTGCTTTTGGTTTACATATAGGGTTTTGGCATCATCAAAAAGAGAGAAATTGTTAGGACACAAAAAGATATCCAACCTCCTAGTTTTGATGATACGAAAACCATCAGAATGCTTCCCTTGTCTTTATTTCTCTTGCAGGTCCAAGTGTGTTGGTCCTCATTTGCCTTGGCTGTAGCTGTAAAGACTGAAGATTAGCAGGTCAAAGCTAGAACAAAAGACTGAAGGTCGAAGACAGCACAACTGAAGCATACCGAGCTGGACAAACAGAATGATGCAACCTAACTAAAGTCATCAATCACCAGTCGAAGATATTCATGCAATGCAATACCAGCATTGAACTAAAGCATGAATCAAGCATCAGTCGACTTTCGGCATCTATCTGAAGTAAAAGAGTTCCAGATACGCCGCATTAAATGCTCAAGTACAATAGCATTAATTGGCGAAGATTTGAAGATCGTCCTTGCAAGTACCAGAGCTTTGCTTTGCGTGTAAAGATGCAGAAACACCATACTCCGAGGATAAGACAATTCAAACATCTGTCAAAAAGAGTATCCGAAGATTGCGACCTCAGCCCAAGAAGCAACATCCTCTCATAACGGCAGAAATCCTGAAGAGCATCTCTCCAACGGAACTATTCAAGACTTCGCCTATAAATAGTGCTTGAAGAACAACTACAAACTTCACCGATTCGAAGACATACGCTGAAGCTCTGTCGAAAAAAGAGCCATAGATAGATAGAATTTGAATAGAAGAAGAGAGTAATTGACTCAACCTAGAACACCTCTAGTTTGACTTGCAATAGAACAAGGACATCCTAGTGATGGTAAGTTGACCCAGTGTCATCTCTCAAGGAAGATCTTAAAGGGCAATTAATTATGTCACACGAAAACTGTAAACTAAGGATTATTAAACTAAAACATGGAAAATAAATTAACGTGAAATTAAACTTAACTAAAACTTTAATCTTAAAATTATCTAGGCGAAAAACTATAAAACCCTAGGCAAGATTTAAACGCGATCAAAGTAAAGGAACTTGGAATTTAAATACTAACTAGGAATTTAAATACTTGTAATTTAAGAGCTTCTAATCTAGGCATGAAACTAAATTGCATAATTTAAAGGAAAGCATCATAAAAACGCATAAACTAAATTGCATAATTAAAAAGGCAGAATTTAAATTGCAGAATTTAAAGAAAGCAACTAAAAACAAATAAATAAACTTGATTAATGAAATACCGTAAATTCGTCTCGAGAAGTAATCTGTCACGTAATCACAACTCTAAACGAAAATTAATCTAAAACATGAATTGAAAGAACATAAATCGAAACTAACTAAGAAAGCAATAAAAACCTAACTTTGGCTAACTAGGCGTGAACTCAAAATTAGGGCAAAAGACGTTAGTTTTTCAATGCAAAACAAAGCCCTATTTATAGACTTCTCCTCAAAGTTGTCATCCAAAGCTGGACTCCTACAGGCAATAGAATCATGCAAGATAAGGTAACTCCAGCTGGCTTGCTCTTCAAGAAATCCCATCCTGGCGAGAATCATCAATTCTGCACGTTCAGCTCTAAAAAGGGCAGTGCAGAGCTGAAAGTAGGCTCTGGCAGTCAAGGCAGAGCTGGAAGTCAGCTCTGGAATTTTAGCTCTGGCAAAAGTAACTCTGCTCTGGAAGGCGAACTCTGATGATTATGCTCGGGAAAGGTAGTCAGCGCTGGCGAGATGGGCAGAGCTGAAAAGTCAGCTCTGGCGAGATGGGCAGAGCTCGCAGCTCCGCTCTGGCACGATAGGCAGAGCTGAAAAGTCGGCTCTGGCGAGATGGGCAGAGCTCGTAGCTCAGCTATGCATTACAGTGCTGGGCTCGCAGCTCAGCTCTGTATTACAGTGTTGGGCTCGCAGCTCAGCTCTGCATTACAGTGCTGGGCTCGCAGCTCAGTTTTGCACACCAGAACACCCAAAAAATGCCAAATTCATCCAAATTCTCCAGAATTGCACTCTTCCCTCAATAAAACCTAAATCTCCTGCAAAGCATAAAATAAACCATAAAACGCACCAATTTCTAGAAGATTTAACTCAAAACATGCTCATGCAAACCCTTAAAATTAGAACAATTAAGCATAAATCAACCCCTCCCCCACACTTAGCCTTTTGCTTGTCCTCAAGCAAAATCCGTATGAATCCTAGGAAGAAATTGATTTCAACAATGCTGATTTCCATCCAAACATTCACAAAGTCAATTCAAAATTTTACAATCAACACACATCTCTCGATCATGCAATTAACTCAAAGTTTAAGAAGCAACAAAACAGTAATGTAAGCAATTCGATCAGACCCAATTCTCCGCTAGAAGTGAATTCCCTAATGTGATCGCCTTTATAATCAATATCACCATTTTTTACACTTTGTGTGCTTAGAATATTTGACAGTTGAGCCATAATTCGTGAAATAAAAACCATTTGGATGTACTCCAAAGTCTTTTCACGTGGTTTTCCATGCTTATAGTTATACTAGAGGAGTAGAGACTCAGCGCTGTCACATTTCAGAACAGGCCAGATATTTCAGAGCTGGCAATTTCAGCACTGGTTTCCAGCGTTTTTCACAGATAAAGATATGATCGTAGGCAATCACAATGACAACACTCCTTCTAGCATCTACCGGAAAAATCACGTTTTACTTACTTACAATCGTGTTGCAACAAAACTCATAATTCTTTGCATAATCAAGAAACACATATTAAAAGTAAAACAAGAATAACCACCAAACAAACACAAACCCGAAATTCACATCGAAAACCATCTCTTCTTCCACAAATTCATAAAAAAATTCGCACGATTCAAAGACCAAAAACTAAGCATAGAAAGACTAATCTCACCTAATTGAAAGTATAAGCACAACAAAGCACCCCCCCCCCACACACACACTTAAAGCATGCCATGTCCTCAAGGTAAAATAAAAAGAGTTAGAAAACATCCCTGATTATCGGCATTGAAAAGCTGAACCATCGTAAGAGGCGGCGAAAGGTGAGGTTTGTGGCCTTTGGCAGAGTAGAGACGGCAGCACTACACCGGGCAGCGCTGAATCAGGGCAGCGCTGAATCTGGGCAGCGTTGTATCTGGGCAGCGCAGGATCTGGACAGCGTAGGATCTGGACAGCGCAGGATCTGGGCAGCGCTGAATCTGAGCAGCGCTGAAGATAAAACATGAACACCTCCAGAAAATCAAAGTATCTGCTCAAGCAACCAAAGACTAGGAACGAAACAAAAATGGAAAAAACAAAGAACAAGAAAAACAAAAACATAAACTAAACCAACGGTGGGTTGCCTTCCACCAAGCGCTAGTTTTAGAGTCGCCAGCCCGACGTAGAGGATCCTTTAACCAAAATCGCTATGAAACGTTAGCTGAATTAATCCTCGTGAAAGCACATCATCCTCCAGTTCAGCTGCGGGTCCTCTTAATGAGCAAGCAGAGCTCATTGCGTTCATCATTCTCTCGAACCAAGAGCTATGTCGAGATCTCTCCTCTTTCTTCTCTTCCAAAGGTGGTGCACTCTGCACTCTTAGCACGGCATCATCCTTGCATGGCAGCACATCAGCCCGTTCTTCCTCAACGGTTGCATCATCTTTCACTGTAGTTGGTACCTCATGAACGGCATTAACGTCGAGTGGAAGCTTGGCCAAAAACTGATCTTCAATGGCCTCCTCATCCTGCAAATTATCAAGAAAAATTTGTATAACTTTGTCCTCTTCCGGGCTAGTGCTCTCCAGCACTGGCGAACTGGTCAGGGCTGGCGGACTAGTCAGGGCTGGCTGACTGGGCAGAGCTGGGCTCGTCAGGTCTGAGCTCTGCAGGGCTGGACTGGGCAGCGCTGAACTGGGCAGCGCTGCACTTGGCAGAGCTGGTGCGGTGGTCAGAGCTGGAATGCTAGGTAGAGCTGGTAGAAAATTGTCAGTGCTGAAAATTTCCACTTCTTCCGCATGGTCAGAAATCTCAATAAAAGAACAGATATGCATTAAAGAAGTCGAAATAACAGGCTTCTTATCGAAGACAGAGAATGTTACCGATCTACCTGACCCGGCCATGCTCAAAGTTCCAGAACTCACGTCAATGCGAGTCTGGGTAGTAGCCATAAAAGGTCGGCCAAGCAGCACAAGATGGCCGTTCTCTCCTGTAATGCATTTCCCTTCATCGAGCACCACAAAATCTGCCAGTACCTTGATCCCTCTCACCGTTACTTCTACCTCCTCCAAGAGTACACGTGGGCGGGTTATAGCTCCGTCAGCTAGCTGGAGTTTCATATTTGTGCATTTTAGCTCATCCTCCTTCCTGCCCAATTTCTGAAATATAGCAAACGGCATCAAGTTGACTGCCGCACCCAAGTCTGACATACCCGAGAACTCTCTAGCTTTTCCTAAACCAATACCAAGAATGAAACTTCCTAGATCTCCTTGCTTCGGTAATGGTTTGGTTGGATCTACAATCATTGGTGGCAGAGGTGGGCTGGGACGTTGGACAACTTTCGGTGGTCGATATGGCGTAGTGGACTTGTGGAGTTTCAGCTCTAGCCGCCTGATCAACTCTGGCCGTCGGGTCTGCTCTGGCTGCCTTCTTGACAGCGCTGGAGTTGGCAGCGCTGGACTTTGCAGGGCTGGAAATTGTAGGGCTGGAGGTTGCATAGCTAGAATTGGCAGGGCTGAATTCTGCAGAGCTGGATTCTACAGAGCTGGATTTTGCATAGCTGGAGTATGCAAAGTTGGATTCGGCAAAGCTGAATTCTGCAGCGCTGGATGTTGCAGGGCTGGATGTGGCAGGGCTGGATTCGGCAGGGCTGGATTTCTCATCTGCTCTGCTACCTTCCTCTCCTCTGGTACCCTGATCACCTCTGGCATCCTGGACAGCGCTGGCGGTGTATTATGCTCTGGCAGCGCAGTAATGGCCAGAGCCTGATGTAGCTGGTTCTGTTGCTGCTGTAGCTGGTTCAGAGTGCCCAACAGTTGCCCCACGGTGGTCTCAAGTCTTTTTATGGTTGCGGACTGAGATTCCAAATTCTGCTTGGTCATCTCCATGTTTTGCTTGGTCATCTCCATAAACGACTGCATAGTATCTTCTAAGGCTGACTTCTGCTGTGGAGCATTCTGAAATTGTTGAGCAGGTTGAAAATTTCCTTGCTGCTGACCTCTCCATCGCCATTGAAGTTCTGCTTGCCTTGATTATAATTTATGCTCTGCGCAGGGACAGGTGCAGCTTCCGTTTGGCTCAACTTGAGCTGCTGTACTTCGCGCATAATTGAGTCCAATTGTTTCTGCATCTCAAACTCGTGTGTTACAGCGCTGGCCTCAACTCTCTTCCCACGGACTGATTTTTGTTGAGAGCTCTCCGCTAAAGTTTTGAATATTTCCTTTAGCTCTGCTGCAGTCTTCCGAGCTATGTTACCTCCTGCAGTGCTGTCCACCATAAATTGGGCAGTTTGCACTAACCCATCGTAGAAGTATTGCATTAACATCACGTTTGTCAGCTGATGTTGTGGACACTGGCGGAGGAGTTCTTGAAATCTTTCCCAAGCTTCATCTAAAGGTTCGTCCGATCCTTGGGTGAATTCCATGATTTGCATTCTAAGCTCCTGTGTCTTGTGGCTGGGATAATATTTAAGCATGAATTTCTCACAAGCTTCTCCCCAAGTGGTGATGGAGTTGGGCGGCAGAGTTAGCATCCACATCCTCGCTCGATCCTTAAGTGCATAGGGAAAGCACTTGAGCTTTAATTGGTCCTCCGTGAGATTCAGCAATCGAATGGTTTGCACTTGCGTGCAAAAATTGCGCATGAATTGTAGGGCATCGTCACTCGGCATCCCGTGAAACACCGGCAGCAAACTTGAGTCATTTGGTTTGAGATTGTAGTTTCTCACGGCGGCAGGGAGCACGATCGCTGAAGTGTTTGTGTCTCCAATTAAAGGCCTGGTAAAGTCTCCCATGTATTCCATGTTTTGGGCCATCTCCTTCTTCTCCTCGTTTGTATTCTGCTCAGTGCTGAAATTAGCAGGGCTGGCCTGGTTTGCGCTGGAGTTGGCAGAACTGGCCTGGGCTGCGCTGGCAACGCTGAATTCGGCAGGGCTGGCAGCGCTGAACTCGACAGCGATGAACTCGTCTGAACAAACACTAACAAACGGATCAAACGCACCGGCGGGAAAGAAAAGTAAAAACAAAACGTAAAGTAAAGAAAGCAATTAAAAACTGAAAAGAAAAGTGACACAACTAAACGCCTAAAACCTTCCCCGGCAACGGCGCCAAAATTTGACTCAACCTAGAACACCTCTAGTTTGACTTGCAATAGAACAAGGACATCCTAGTGATGGTAAGTTGACCCAGTGTCATCTCTCAAGGAAAATCTTAAAGGGCAATTAATTATGTCACACGAAAACTGTAAACTAAGGATTATTAAACTAAAACATGGAAAATAAATTAACGTGGAATTAAACTTAACTAAAACTTTAATCTTAAAATTATCTAGGCGAAAAACTATAAAACCCTAGGCAAGATTTAATCGCGATTAAAGTAAAGGAACTTGGAATTTAAATACTAACTAGGAATTTAAATACTTGTAATTTAAGAGCTTCTAATCTAGGCATGAAACTAAATTGCATAATTTAAAGGAAAGCATCATAAAAACGCATAAACTAAATTGCATAATTAAAAAGGCAGAATTTAAATTGCAGAATTTAAAGAAAGCAACTAAAAACAAATAAATAAACTTGATTAATGAAATACCGTAAATTCTTCTCGAGAAGTAATCTGTCACGTAATCACAACTCTAAACGAAAACTAATCTAAAACATGAATTGAAAGAACATAAATCGAAACTAACTAAGAAAGCAATAAAAACCTAACTTTGGCTAACTAGGCGTGAACTCAAAATTAGGGCAAAAGACGTTAGTTTTTCAATGCAAAACAAAGCCCTATTTATAGACTTCTCCTCAAAGTTTCCATCCAAAGCTGGACTCCTACAGGCAATAGAATCATGCAAGATAAGGTAACTCCAGCTGGCTTGCTCTTCAAGAAATCCCATCCTGGCGAGAATCATCAATTTTGCACGTTCAGCTCTAAAAAGGGCAGTGCAGAGCTGAAAGTAGGCTCTGGCAATCAAGGCAGAGCTGGAAGTCAGCTCTGGAATTTTAGCTCTGGCAAAAGTAACTCTGCTCTGGAAGGCGAACTCTGATGATTATGCTCGGGAAAGGTAGTCAGCGCTGGCGAGATGGGCAGAGCTGAAAAGTCAGCTCTGGCGAGATGGGCAGAGCTCGCAGCTCAGCTCTGGCGCGATAGGCAGAGCTGAAAAGTCAGCTCTGGCGAGATGGGCAGAGCTCGCAGCTCAGCTCTGCATTACAGTGCTGGGCTCGTAGCTCAGCTCTGTATTACAGTGCTGGGCTCGCAGCTTAGCTCTGCACACCAGAACACCCAAAAAATGCCAAATTCATCCAAATTCTCCACAATTGCACTATTCCCTCAATAAAACCTAAATCTCCTGCAAAGCATAAAATAAATCATAAAACGCACCAATTTCTAGAAGATTTAACTCAAAACATACTCATGCAAACCCTTAAAATTAGAACAATTAAGCATAAATCAGTAATCATCGTTGTAAAATCAGTCTAGCTGATTACCTAAACTCTCTTAATAAACTAGGCACTTCTCATTTTATCTTAAGCCTAAAATGGATTACTCAAGAGCCTATTCTCAGTAGTCTGAGTTGGAAGAGCCCAAACCTCTTTTCAAACAAGAAAAAAATGTGTTTGAATGGTTGTTTATTACCAAGAAACTAAACAGATGGTTCCTTGGCACTAGATAAGCCAAGTGGTTGTTGTTTAGTACCAGCAAACTAAACAGTATGGTCCCTAGGCACCAGCTAAGCCAAGTGGTTGTTGTTTAGTACTAGAAAACCAAACAAGACGGTTACCTTGGCACCAGTTAAGCCAAGAGGGAGTTCAGATTAAAGGTTCTGTCTCCAAAGACCTTAGCATTAGCTGATTGGACACGATATTGTCAGAGCGTGCTAAGTGTTAAACCCAATTCAAAGTGGATAGGTAGGTTTGTTTTGCACCTTAAAGGTTCTGTCTCCAAAGACCTTAGCATTAGCTGGCCGTGGAAGTAGGAAAGTTGTTTCCTAACCACGTAATAATTCTTGTGTTCTTTATCTGCTTTCAGTTATTCACTTACTTGTGCTAAACTATTTTCAACTGAACTGGATTAACTGAAAAGTGTAACTAAGGATTTAACAAGTGACAAATCTTTTCTAAAGGCTATTCGCATTAAATTTAAATTTCGCTGCTGAGTTATTGATCTCACTGATGACTTAACTGATAGTCACGGAGATTAATAACTCTACTATGTTTAACGAACTATAGACCAAAGTTTTACGTAGATATCAGTTAAGCCCAGTGTTCGACTGATGTCGTATTACTGAAGACTTTTCAGTATCAGTCTTCAACCTATTTCCAAGTGAAATTTGGTTAACTATGTTTTGATTTGCGAAAAATAGCCTACAGATGTATTTCCCCTCCCCTCCATACACCTATCAGTCAACCCTCGGGACCCCAACACTCTATATTAAGGTTTGAGGGACGAATGGTGGAGATAGGCACCACATCAATCACCTCTATCTCCTCATCCACATTTTTCTCATCCTATTCGATGAGGCCAGTGGAGATTAATGTCCTCTCAGTAACACGTTCTAGAACAAGTGAGGCCCAGCGCGGACCGAGAGAAAAGGGAGTATCCGTGATCCCAGCAGAATGGGGACGTCTTCGCCTAATGGGACATTAATAGAATAGGGAATCTTCGTAGATTCCCCAAAATCCTAACTGTTGCTGACAGTTCTGGAAGTGTTAGCGTGGGAAGATGAGAGGTTCTCTGCCTCATTGTCGTCGCTGGCAGCCTGGGCAACAACTTTGTCCTAGACCCCAACATCGTCACCTCCTGCCGGTGCAGGAAGGAGCAACTCACAAGCATCCATCCAAGACATACCTGCATTGATAATACTCAAGTTCCATATGCACAACATAACACCAGAGTAACATAAATAAATCAAAATGTATCCTTTACCTACAGCAGATTCTGGATAACGGGAGTACAGCCCGTTAGCAGCCAGGGCTGAGTTGTTCTCTACCAATTTCTTGCACTCAAATTTCCTAGCAGGATGGATAGAATTTAACTTATCTATAATGGCTAGGTCATCACTAGAAGGGGGACGGAGAGGTTCAAAGGCATTGTTGTGCCTTTCTGGGTGCCATTTTACATTAGAGATGCCGGCATAAGCACGCCAGGTTCCTTTCTTAGTGATCACAAAATAATATTCATTTATAAACTTTTTATCACAAGAGGGCAGGTTAGTGAGGAAAGTGGCCATATGCTTGGTATGGGTGGAGAAGCTGTAATGGGTGTTGGTATTCTTGAAGACTTGGGTCTGACAAAATAAAAAAGCTATATAGTGCAGCCATGGTATTTGAGCAGGATGTGAAAAGCAAAATCCCTTCTTAGGGCTGAAAGGGCTAGTTGATAGAAAGGAATGCGGAAATAATTACACACTTCCACTAAGAAGGGAGGAGGGGAAAGACGCAGACCTGCCACTACTTGTTGTGGCCATTAGGTAATACCGTTCTCCCTAAGGTTTGCAGGGCCCTCTAAGGATTTCAAATCAGGGAGCCGGAACTTTAACCCAGGAATCGGCCCTTTCAATCTTTTCTCTAATCTATTCATCTCCTTCATGCCCATACTGGACAAAGGTACCGAATGTGAAGATATTATCTAGAAACTTAAAGCCTAAATAGGGAATGGCGGATTGGACTTATACCCGGAAATTAGAGAAAGAAGAAAACAGAGAGAATACCTAAGTCAGGTCGTGAAGGCGGGGAAGAGGTAAACAAACTTTGATAAACTCCGATGATTCGTCGGACAAATAGAGAGAGCATAAAATTTGCAGAAAATCTCGGGCGATGGCGGAGGTAGGAAGTGGAAGATTCAAATGAAGAATATTGATATACGTAGGGCCGGCGCGATGGTCGAGGTTTTCTGAGGTCGAATCCGAGGCTGACACGTGGAAAATTCAAAAAGGTGGTTGAAGACGAAAGGGCGCCTCTTTCTAAAAAAGGTTGATTGATTTGACCCATGGGGCCCATAAAACTGGCGAGCATTTAATGTCCTGAGTTCGGGATGACCTCAGAGCTGCCGAACAAGGGAGTAACAAGGCAATGATTGAGTATAATCAGAGAATACTCAATCAGATTTGCGGGGAGTAGCTGAAGATGAGTAAAGTATGCATGTATCTGGAGTGCAGAAATGTCAAAGGGTAAAACTAGAGCGGAGCAGAGGAGAATTGCCTCAATTAGCATTCCCTGAGGAGTTGCCACCCAGTGGAAGCATCTATGGACTTTCAATTGTATTTCTATGTTGGGAACTTAATGGAATATCCTAATCCTTGTTTTGATGATACCGAAATCCATAGGTTTCTTTTGTAATAGACTAGAACTGCTCGAACTCAAGTGTTAGAGTTCTTTTTCTAGTTTAGATGCAGCTCTGAAGTCTGAAGATTGAAGAACGAAGGACTGAAGACTGAAGACTGAAGTTGCCGACTGAAGCATCAGTCGAAGAATCAGTTTTTAACTGATTACCTTAATGCGAGCCACGTGGAATCAACGGACTGATACTAAAGTCAAGTATCAGTTAAACATTCTTCCTCGGACTGAACATCCAACGTTCAAAGGAAGCCACACACTCCAGAAGTACAACCGCATTAAATGCAGAGATCTCAGGATCGTCCTTTCTCTGCAGAGAGGTCATTCCTCTTTGGTGATTACCTTTTCAGAGATGTCGCATCTCCTGCTCTTCAACATAGCCATTCTCACCAAACAAGGAAGAAATCTTGAAGACCTTCTCCGCCAACGGATCTATTCAAGACTTCTCCTATAAATAGCACTTGAGGATCACTTCAATCTTCACCGATTCAACGACATAAGCTAAAACTCTGCCAAAATAGTTTCTCAGCTAAAGCCCAGACTCTCCCAAGTTTGAATCGAAGAAAAGAATTCCACAGCCAAAATCAGTCACTGCTGATTACACACATTCACTTAGACCTTAGGAAAACCTTGTTTATCCAAAGCCTACGTCAAACTAACTCCAAAGAACTTGTTCTTTGAAGTTTAGTTGGCAAGTTTTCAAACCTCCCTTCAACCATCTGAATCGAGTGTTTGTGTTGCAAAGGAGTTCAGAAAAGTGTTCTGTCTCCGTGAGATCCTAGTGCCCAGTGCGTGCTAGGCGTGAGAAATCCAACAAGGTGTGTTGGTACTGAAGATTGGATCTTCGATTGTTTCGGTTGTGTGCACCCGTAAGCACATGTTCAGGTTTGTAGTGCACCCGTAAGCACTTGCCCAGTGAAGTTGTTGGTCTGATCAACAGACCGTGGATGTAGGAAGTGTTTTTCCGAACCACGTAAAAATCTCTGTGTTATTTACAGCTTTCAGTATTTACTTTCTTACTTGTGTTCCTCCTTTCGTTAACTGAAATCTGATTAATAGCAAAGAGAAACTTAAAGACTAACAACGTTCTCAACTCACAGGCTATTGCAAAACAAAAGTTTTTCGCTGCGTATGTTATCAGTCTGACTGATCTGTCCTTTGATAGTCAGTAAGATTCATAACAACTCTTTTTATCAAGCTCGACTGAAGCCTTACGTGGTATCAGAGCAGGTTGTTCGCAAGAATAATTATGTTTTGATTAGGTTCTACTGAACTAGATCCTTCAGAGCGTTACTTTTCCACTCTTAAAATCTTCTCAAGATTTTTCTTGAGCTTGCATGTTCTGTGATCTTTTCTCCGTTCCTGCGTGTCTCATTTTCTCTCCCTTATGAACAGGATCAAGAAAGACTCCTTTAGTGACTTTGTCAAAACCTTCTTTCGAGGAGTCAATGGACTTGAGATTGGGCCATTGGATTCAGACATCAACAACAGACCTATCTTTCCAGAAGAAAGCCAGAGTCCAACCCACTCACCTCCAGGAGAAATTTGCGAATATGATCAAGCTCGACAAGAGTATCAAGACCTAAGAATGAGATTTGAAAATCTCCTTAGGGAGCACAGACAAATCATCAGAGAGATTCTCTATGTGCAAGATGCTGGAAGGAATGTCATGCGCTTTATCTCAGATAAAGACGAAGTTGATAGAAGAAACGTTCAAGAGCGCAGACTGATCAACAGACTGAAACTTCTACAGTCTCAGAAGCAAGAACTTCTACCTCACCTTGAAGAAACATAAATAAACTTCAAGAAGACGTCAGAAATATTTGAAGGATTGATCCATGAAGTAACACTGCAGACCAGAAGAAAGATGAAACAAGATAAGCAAGTGTAGTAACAGTCAAAATCAGAGTGCTTAAAGAAGAATCAGCCATCAATTAAGGAGGAACTTCCACTGCTCTTAACGTCCAAGTCAAAACTGGTTAACGTGTAAGTTTCTCTCTATGAGTTTATAAGTTTAAATGATTTCTTTTTCTTTATGACTCTCCACTGAAAACTGTTATTAGGCCGATTTGTAATGATGAATTTTTTTAATACTTAGAATTTTTGTCTAATATACTTGTCACACGTTCGCACGATCTCGCCCTTTTTACTAACAAGCGGACTGATCCACACGTGTCACGTCACTATTTGCACGGATTTCAAAAGATCATTGAAATCGCCTTGTGCACGACCTTCCACATCCTCTTCAAAATCGTTTCATCTTCTGCAAAAGATTTACTCAATCTCTGAGAACTCATTCGCTTCAAATCAAAAAGTGTCGTCTTTCCTCTCAAACGCACCGTGAAATACACAGTTCAATCTCTGTGAAAAATTTTCAAGATTTTTGCATAAACCATTCATCTCAAAATCTACTCATGGCAAGATCTTCGAAATCCGCCTCTCAACAAGTTGATTGTTACGAGCCCATCGTCACAACTGAGGCACTTCAGAAACTTTCTGAACATTGCAAGATCAATGAGATCTTGAGTCGACATGGATGGACAAAGTTTCTTCACAGTTCACTAGAATTTCTACTCGACGAAGAGACCATCAAAATGTTCTATGACACCATTCAGATTGATGAGTCAACTGGTGACGACACAACAGACATCGACATCTTCACCAACGAAGATTTTCGGAGTCGATCAAGTTTACTGTCAACATCTCTCAAGCAGCAAGAGAACTGTTCAATCTTCCTAATGAAGGACCTGCTCCAATCTTCTCAGATGAAGAAGCCACCAATCTCATGAGAGATACCCCGATGGATGATGCCTCCTCCAACACGAATATCAAGAACGTCTTGAGCATGTCAAGACTGCATCCCCATCTCAGACCCATTGCCAAGATGATCAAGAGATGCTGGTTTGGCATTCTTGGATCACCTGATCATCTGTCAAGACCGCACAAACTTGTACTGATCGCACTGCTGCAAGAAGGCCCATTCAACTGGGAAAGGGCATATCTTCAAATCCTTGCTGAAGAAAAGAAGGAAACTCACTCTTCCAGAAATTTACGACAAAGGACAAGAGTGTCATCCTATCCTTCACAGCACGAAAATGATTCAATGCTTCTGGAAGAACACCACCAAAGTGTCTTCAACAATTCATCTCTTTGAAGGGCAAAAGAGCTACACCAGAGGGATTCCAATGTCATTAATGAAACCCTTGTTTCAACAACAAAGGCTCACTACAGAACTCGAGGCTCAGTCAAAAGGAACCTCAACAGTTCTTCAACCCCAGTCAAGATCCTTCTTGACTCTCCTCAGCAACAACTCAAAGAACACTCTGAGAAAACTTCACAGAAGACGTCAGAGGAAGTATCAACTCCGGATGACAAAACTCCTCACCAACCACCGTCATCCTCTGCTGATCCTCCTCAAC
This sequence comes from Salvia miltiorrhiza, assembly GCF_028751815.1. Taxonomy (NCBI): domain Eukaryota; kingdom Viridiplantae; phylum Streptophyta; class Magnoliopsida; order Lamiales; family Lamiaceae; genus Salvia; species Salvia miltiorrhiza. Next base: position 44,039,399 of record NC_080393.1, on the reverse strand, counting down.
ATCAAGAAGAACAGCTGCCGCACAAGTCTCAAGAAACTGACAAAGAAGAAAGCCCAACAGAGGAATTTCATCATCCTCTCATCGGATTCTTCCAATTATGCCTCGAAGGCTTCAACAAGAAGGTCAAGTATGCCGAGACTGCTGATGTCAATGCGGCTTCATCATCCTCAGTCTCACCGCTCAAACTTCTCAAGAACTATCTGACACTTGTTGCTCAATACTGTGTCTCTACCATATTTCCCTCAATCATGGCAACCGAGCATGTTGAAGAGTTCCAAGACCACGTTAGCTACTTCTTCTTCATTTTCGTCAAGACTATGCCAAGATCCAAATTTCATGCAATTGACGAAGTTCTTTCACGCTGAAATGGAAGCTCTCGAAGTCAGTGTCTTTGATAAATTCAAAGTCACAAATCTCTGGGATGCAATCCATGACTGGTCTCCCAACTTTAGACAATACCTGATTTCAAAGGGTCTTCTCAAGGAAGAACTCTACAATGATAATGAAACTCGCCTTGAGTCTCCAAATCGTCAAAATCTTCCTTCCAATGAAGATACATGGAATGAAGACTTAGCTGATGAAATTTCGAAGTCAGCAAGGCCCCTCTCCGACGAAGAAATTCAAATGCTAGATGAAAGGATGCTCATACAAGAAAATGAGACCTATGATCTCAAGGTCAAACTTGCCTTTCTTGACTCATCTGTCATGAATCTTCAACAACAATTGGGAATTCAGACCAAAAGCGGAACAGAGCCTGAGTCTCACGACAACAAGAAGAAAGAACAAGACAAGAATGGAAAAGGGAAGAAAATTGCAGACATCCGAAAGTCCACAAAAGAAATCAAGCAAGAAACTTCGCATCAATTGAAGACAAATGAAGGTCAAGAATGTCATTTGTCTTTAAAATTCTTATTATTGTAAATGATGTTCTTGAACTGCTTTGACGACCTCCTTTTGTTCAGTCTTGTATTGCAAATTTGACTGTTGATGCATTGAAACTGGTTGATCTTAGTTTATGTTTGTTTCTCCCATTTTATCGTTTTCCGTCAACCTTTCTTATGTTAACTGGTTGTCAGACTAAGGGGGAACGTTGTTATGTTCAAATCAGCTTTTGTTATCTTTCCTGACTGATTGTTGGGAACTTGACTAAAAGGTTCTTAACTGTAACTGATAAGAATTGAGATGATTCTATTTTTTTTTTGTTGTAAACTGGTGATCATGTTTTCTTGATGAACAAGATTAATTCAAAATACCTTATTTGAACTTATCTTTTTCTGATCTTCGTATGATTTGATCTCCGCCCCTTTTCATGAGTAAGAGATTACGTCAAATATTCTTCCTCATTTAAAATCTCTTATTTTAAGGTATTTCTCTGACGGGCATTTATTACGGATTTCAAAAATCATTAAATTCGACTTGGCGCGCAGATTTTGAACCGCCGATGTCTTTTCAATTGCTCTAAATAACTGTTCATCTTCCACGATCACATTTTGTCACCACGTATGCCTCTCATCTCATCAACTCATTTTCACCTTCTCTCCTACATTCCATCTAACCTCCACTCCACAGCCATCGACTGTGAGATTTTCCTATCCCAGAACCTGTTTTCTGCAGAATTACAGTCTAAAAAATGACCAAATCCGATGGAAAGAAGTTTGACACCAAGGAAATCGATTGCTCCACCAAAGGAATCAGATACGAACAGTCGGTAGACACTCTTTCTTTTCAGAAGAAGTCAGAGCACTTTGAAGCAGAAGAAATTCTGACTCGACATCGATGGATAACTTTCATCACCAGAGGAACAGATTACCTTCTCACTAATGCTGTCAATCAATTCAATCAAAATCTGCGTTTCAATGATTCTGGAGAGCTTCTCTCAACAATCACAGTTTTCACGACATCAGATTTCTCGGACAAACAGGAGGAAACTCTCAATGTTTCAAACATTGTCAGAGATCTGCTCAAACTTCCGAACAGTGGTCCGTCACTCTCATCCCTTTCAGATGAGGAAGCCAACTCCGCTCTCAAAACGGCAATGAAGGAGCCAAATGAGTCCACTGAAGGGACTCTTGTTCTTTCTATTATTCAGCTTGGATACTCTCTACTAGGCAAAATTGTTCAAAAATGTTGGACAGGCGCAACGGGAACACCAGACAAGGCATCTCAGCCCCAGAACAATATCCTGGCAGCTCTCCTGAAGGAAGGACCCTTCAACTGGGAAGAGGCTTATCTCAATCTCATCTTCAGCGAGCCTCGCAACACCAAGCCTGCAAATTTGCTCCGACAAGGAAATAGGGTTTTGTTTAGCCCTATTTTGTGCTGATTTTATGGGTCTTTTTGTTGTGCATTCGAGCATGCTTCGTGTCTTTTTGATCTATCCTTCACTTGCTCGATGTTATTTGGGTGTATTACTGATTGTGTGCAGGAATCGGGAGCAGCCGCGCGTTTTGGCATCGTTTGGAGCAGTTTCGGAGGCAGAGCTCACGGCCGCCGCCGTTCCACGGCGGCCGCCGTCCACGGCGCCTCCGTCTCACGGCGGCCGCCGTCATGAAGCTGGCCGCTGCCCCACGGCGCGGGCCGTGCAATATTTGGAGGAAGTCTGCGAAAGGCCCTCACGGCGGCGCCGTCCCACGGCGCCGCCGTCTTACGGCGGCCGCCGTCCCTGGGCAGATCCGACAGTTACGAAAATTGCTATAAAATCCGATTTTGAGGGTTTCATTGACATTCGATTTTTCTCCCAGCCTCCACCTGCGATTTTATGCCTTTTTCCCTTAGTTTAGGTAGATAGAAACATTTTAGATACTTGTGGATTCCGCTAGATCGTTCATTTCATTGAATCGATTGTAAGTTCTTCATTTTGATTAGTTAATCTTTACAAGCTTTCTTGTTATTGCATTGCCTAGATAATCGAGCACTTGGATAATGATAGTTGATTTATGCTTTTGATGTTTTCATCGCCTAGATAATCGTTTCTTTACGCGCCTAGATAAATATTGCTTTACGTTTTTAGGTTATTTATCGCTTCTAGATTAATTAGCTTAGAACCCTAGTTATTATGCTTGATCTATTGCTTCATATTTATTTCTCGCCTAGATAATTTTACTGCTTTCTTTCTTTTACGCGCTAGTTAATCGGAGAGTGTGTCAAACCCAGCTTCTGATTAGAGTGCTTAGGTTTATTTCTGTTTCTTGTGAGTAGCACAGTTAAAGCCCTGCTAAGCCTTCCTTGTGAGACGACTTGAGTCACCTTACCGCCCTAGGACGACCTCGTATAAATTCGAGTCCATCCGTTAGGTGTTTTTGGATGAGTCAAATTTTGGCGCCGTTGCCGGGGAAGGCTTTAGGCATTTGATTGTGTTGCATTGTTTTTTATTTTTGTTTCTTTCTTTTAACTCGGTTATTTCCTCCCTCCGGTGCGTTTGATTTCTTTGTTCGTGTTGTGTATGCAAGGACGTAGAAGCTTGAAAAGAAAGCTTGCACCTTACTACGACAACATTCATCGACCTCGTGAGGTTCTTTCAAGCCTGGAGAAGGAGTCCGAGTCCAGTTCGAGAAGCCTTGTGGAATCACAGTTTCGAGAGGAAAACTGTGAAGAGAGAATCGCTTCCAACCCCATTCTGGAAGCCGTTGAGGATACACCTCCATTGCACTCGGAAGGAGAAGAAGAAGCTCGGCCTAATCCTGACCAAGAAACCAAGGCGGAGCAGAATGTCCAATACATGGGAGATTTCTCCAGGCCGGTCATCGGGAACACTACCACCTCAGCGATAGTGCTTCCCACTGCGGTCCGGAATTATAATTTGAAGCCCAATGACTCAAACTTGCTGCCGCTCTTTCATGGGATGCCAAGTGAAGACGCCTTACAGTTCATCCGTGACTTCTGCTCTCAAGTACAAACCTTCCCACTGTTGGGACTCACCGAGGATCAGTTGAGACTCAAGTGCTTACCTTATGCACTCAAGGACCGAGCTAGGACGTGGTTACTGTCCCTGCCGCCGAACTCCATCAACACATGGGGAGAGGCATGTGAGAAGTTCATGCTCAAGTACTATCCTAGTCACAAGACACAGGAGATTAGGAGCTAGATAATGAACTTCATGCATGGAGCTGACGAGCCTCTCCACGAGGCTTGGGAGAGATTCCAAGAGCTCCTCCGCCAGTGCCCACAGCACCAGTTAGCACCCGTCATGTTAAAGCAGTTCTTCTACGATGGATTGATTCAGACGGCACAGTTTATGGTAGACAGTACAGCAGGGGGCAACATTGCCCGGAAGACAGCTGATGAGCTCAAGGAGATCTTCGAAACACTTGCCGCGAGTTCTCAACAGAAATCAGTTAGAGGAAGGAGGGTTGAAGCCAATGCAGTAGCTCCAAACCATGAGCTTCAGAAGCAGGTAGCGGACCTGATGAGGCAAGTACAACACCTCATGATGAACCAGGTTGAGGCTCCACCCGTTCGCGCACCATCAGCAGAAGGTTGTGGCATATGTGGCGAATTTGGCCATGGAATTAACGCGTGCCATCGAATGGGCGAATTCCCACCTGAAGGACAAGCAGAAATCTATGCTGCTCAGGGCTATCCGGGGAGACCTCAATTTGAACAGAGGCCCAACTTTAATCAAGGGCAACAAAGCTCCAACCCGAGTTGGAGAAATGAGCAGAATTCAGGATGGAGGAACCAAGCTCCTGGCCAAGGGTCGGGATCAAACCAAGGCAATCAGTTCCCCCAACCTTCACAGCAAATGGGGTATTAGAACCAGCAGCAGTTCTACCCATCTCAACAACAGCCCTCATTCCCTCAGCAGCAGCATTACCCTCAACCATATCAGCAACAGCAACCACCGCAGCAACTTTACCCACCTCAGCAGCACCAACCTCCAGGCCCCTTATTTGAAGATCAGATGCAAGCTTTCATGCAAGCTAGCAAACAGGCGATGGAGGCTCAGAGTGCTACCATCAAGCGCCTCGAGACTACAGTTGGGCAACTAACAGGAGCCTTGAGTCAGCTGCAGCAAGAACAGCCAACTGGGAAGTTCCCAAACCAGGACCAACAGCCGCATCAAGCTCATGCCGTGCGGTAATCAAGGAGGATGCCCCAATAACCACGGGAAAATGGAGAAGCAAAGCCGTGCAAGCAATCAAGGCTACCCAATGCCCCAGTGAGCCACTGCCACTTGTCACTGTTGCACCAGAACAACCACCACCCAAGCAAGGAGATCCAGGTAGTTTTATTTTTGATATTAGCTTAGGTGGGGTTGAAAAGGCTTTAGGAATGCTTGATTTGGGTACGGCAGTCAATTTGATGCCGCTTGACATTTTTGAGGAATTGGAAAATAAAGAGCTGAAATGCACGAACATTAAGATAGAGCTAGCTGACAGCTCCATTAGCAGCCCACGAGGCCTTGTTGAGGATGTTGAGGTGGTTGTGAGGGGGATTAGAGTCTTGGCTGATTTTGTTGTCCTGGATGTGGGAAAAGGGATTAGAGGCGAGAATGGGCATCTCGTACTACTTGGCCGACCCTTTATGGCTACCACCCGTACTCGCATCGATGTGGGTACGGGAACTGTAAGTATGGTAGGGGCGGGTAGAGCGGTAACTTTCTCTGTTTTTGATAAAAAACCTACTACCCCCACTTCCTTAATTCAAATCTGCTCTTATGTTGAAACATTTGATGCTTTGGATGAGGATTGTATTGTGCAGGAATTCCTTAATAATTTACAGGAGGAGGACGAGATTGAGGAGGAATTCCTTGCCAACTTGCAGGATAAGGCTGACATTGAGCAGGAATCTCTGGATAAGCTGCACGAGGAAGATGACATAGAGCAAGGCTTCCTGTCTGCCTTGCTACTAGAAGAGAAGCTTGATGAGGTTGTGTCACTCGATCTCCTGGGATGGGTGGATAGAGGACCATCTCATGATATGAGCATGGAACGCTCATTTGGAGGACCCGCAGCTGCAATTCAAGAAGTTATGTTTACAAGGGCGTTAAGGCAGCTAGAGCTTCAATCGGATTTTGGTTAAGCGGTTCCCCTAGTCAGGCTGGCGACTTTAAAACTAGCGCTTGCATGGGAGGCAACCCATGTTTCTTTCTTTTTTTTCTTATTTTCGTTTATCTTTCGTTTTTGCTTGTGTTTGAGTTCTTTTGTTTCTGTTGTTTGGTGCAGGTTGTTGTGTTGGAGACTGCCTGTTCTTGGGATGCGAGTTGGGCAGACATTGTGGGACACTACAGACTCACCACCGGATCGGTATTTAGGGAAGTTTCCTCTTTCACCCCTCTTTTTGTTTGCACTGAGGACAGTGCCAGATTTTAAGTGTGGGGGGGTGTGGGGGTGTTTGAGTTTGTTGGTAGTTGTAAATCCTGTGGGTGTCTTCTTGTTGTGTTCTTGGGCTTTATTGTGTTGGGGTGAATGGTCCCCTTCTCTTGTTTTCTTACCTGTTTTTAAGTACATCGCATGATTGATGGTAGTTCACTGGCGATTCTGGATTGTGTCTGTTTGGTTTGTTGTCCTTGTTTTCTTGATTGATTTGTCCCCAATGAAGTGTAATCAGTTTAAGGTTTTGGTGCAACACCCTGATGAGCAACTCTTGACGTGATTTGTCCGGTAGATGCTAAGGGGAGTGTTTTCAGTGCAATTTCCTAATATCTGTCTCTGTTTTGAATTGTTTGGTTGGTTGTTGAGTTTCTGATAGTCTGGGTCTCTGCTTCTCTAATGTTTTCATTATGAGCATGGGAAACCACACGAGAACATTTTGGATCACCTCCAAAAGTGCAATCTCGTGAAGTATGGCCCACCTATTAAGAGCGAAAATAACTTGACCCCAAAAAAAAATGAGAAGTGTATTGTGAAAAAGTGAAAGAATATGAAAAGGAATGAGATATGATTGTAAAGGAAATTGCATTAGGAAATTCACCCTTAGCGGAGAATTGGGTCTGATCGAATTGAATTGTATCACCTTGTTGTTGCACTTTAAACCTTAGCTTTGAACACTTGATTGGGGGGCATTGATATCTTGAAGGACTTGGATTGGTTTGTGTTTGCTTGGTGATAAGAATCGCTTGTGGATTTCCTTTCGATGTTGTGATTGTTGCTTGAGGACAAGCAAGGATTTAAGTGTGGGGGGTTTGTTTAGCCCTATTTTGTGATGATTTTACGGGCTCTTTTTGTTGTGCATTCGAGCATGCTTCGTGTCTTTTTGATCTATCCTTCACTTGCTCGATGTTATTTGGGTGTATTACTGATTGTGTGCAGGAATCGGGAGCAGCCGCGCGTTTTGGCATCGTTTGGAGCAGTTTCGGAGGCAGAGCTCACGGCGGCCGCCGTTCCACGGCGCCGCCGTCTCACGGCGGCCGCCGTCATGAAGCCGGCCGCTGCCCCACGGCGCGGGCCGTGCAATATTTGGAGGAAGTCTGCAAAAGGCCCTCACGGCGGCGCCATCCCACGGCGGCCGCCGTCCACGGCGCCACCGTCCCTGGGTAGATCCGACAGTTACGAAAATTGCTATAAAATCCGATTTTGAGGGTTTCATTGACATTCGATTTTTCTCCCAGCCTCCACCTGCGATTTTATGCCTTTTTCCCTTAGTTTAGGTAGATAGAAACATTTTAGATACTTGTGGATTCCGCTAGATCGTTGATTTCATTGAATCGATTGTAAGTTCTTCATTTTGATTAGTTAATCTTTACAAGCTTTCTTGTTATTGCATTGCCTAGATAATCGAGCACTTGGATAATGATAGTTGATTTATGCTTTTGATGTTTTCATCGCCTAGATAATCGTTTCTTTACACGCCTAGATAAATATTGCTTAACATTTTTAGGTTATTTATCGCTTCTAGATTAATTAGCTTAGAACCCTAGTTATTATGCTTGATCTATTGCTTCATATTTATTTCTCGCCTAGATAATTTTACTGCTTTCTTTCTTTTACGCGCTAGTTAATCGGAGAGTGTGTCAGACCCAGCTTCTGATTAGAGTGCTTAGGTTTATTTCTGTTTCTTGTGAGTAGCACAGTTAAAGCCCTGCTAAGCCTTCCTTGTGAGACGACTTGAGTCACCTTACCGCCCTAGGACGACCTCGTATAAATTCGAGTCCATCCGTTAGGTGTTTTTGGATAAGTCAGGTTTCCCAAATCATCATCCAAAGGACGAAGAACTTTACCGTAGTTTTCTAGCCGGAGATGTTGTCGTTCACTGACAGCTTTCGACTTTTCAAGGTTGCAAAAGGTGAACCGAAGCCTTTTAAGAAGGCGAAGGTAATTGTTCTATCTTTTCCAAAGTCCATTGAATCGGAACTCCCAGAACTCCCCACTTCTGAACATCCCATTCCCAACACCACAAATGTACCTCGCCGTCCTCGCTCCTCCATCCCGAAAACTTCATCCAAAACAGTCCCCAAACTAAAATCTAAAACTGTTTCCAAAGCTGTTTCCAGAATTCCTCCTTCTCCCAAATCCAAAGAAAAAGCTATCCTACAGACTCCTTCTAAACCTACTCCCACTTGTTTATCAACAAAAATCCAAGCAGTCATGGCACTGCAGTCTGAAGCCAGAAGAGATGAAATAAATCACTTACTGCATCTCCTTGGTGATTTTGACACCTCTCTTGAAGTCTATCAAAACCTCCATATGCTTCTTACCTACACCTTTCTGAAGACGGCCCCCTGCCCTTAGGTCAACGATCTTCAAAGTATTGAAACTGAAGACTCGTTTGAATTTGAAGAAGCCTATCTGCTCAGCATCTTCCATTTCACCAGAGTGTGGGATGTAATCTATGGGTTTGACAAGTTCGCCATAGACTATCTTGAATCCCAGGGTTACACCAGAAACACTCTGACTCTCAACAAAGATGCTGGTACGTCCACATCTAGAATCATTGAGGAGACTCCAGACATTGATCTTGTTGCTCCATCGTCTCCTCTCCATAAAAGCCCAGAGCCTGCAGTCACTCCTCAAGAAGCCCCTACTTCTGAGTCTGCACCTCAAGACGGCACTGCTGCTGGTATCTCCTCTCTAGATCAGTTGATGACTGATCCAATCAATCAACCAATGACAGAAACCTCTACTGACATGCCTTCTTTCTCAGAGGATATTCAGACCGGTGTTTTTTACCAGGCTGAGAATCCGAGCTCCCCTCCCGCAGCTGAATTGCAATCAGTTGACGATACTGATCCCTCCACTCCAGAAGGATGTATTGAGGACATCACAGAAACTCCTCTACCTTCCTCACTGCCAATCTTCACCACTGATGAGCCTACTCCAACCGAGGGCCACAACATCAGAAAAGGACACACTTTTGCTCCTTCCTCTCCCACGGATGAAGAAGATTTTCCTCCTGCTCCAACCACAACCATTAATGCTGCTACTCCTTCTCAAGGAGCCTCATCGTCTCAAAGGCAACCAAGGGCTCCTCATGTTCCTCCTGAGTTACTAGTTGAAGTCATCGAACTCACTCCCAAACCGGGTGTCATTCGATATGACTCAGATGATGATACAGACGGATACATCACTGCATGGAAAGGGCGAGAACCTGTCAAGTGCCAGTTCGTCATCCCTGAAGGCACTGAGAATCCAATTGATGCTTTGCTGGATGTCATCTCTGATCAACAATACGCGATTGAGACGCTCAAGCATGAGAGAGAACTTCAGGACATCTACGGCGCCAAGTTCCTAAGGTATCTCATTGCTGTTGAAGCACAGGCCCAAGATGACATGATCAATCATGATGCTCGCATCACCTCTCTCCGAAGAAAAATTCAGAAAGCAGAAATTGCTCATCTTAATCTCGAAAAGGACTTGGTTCCAGTTCAAGAGGGATTTCCAAAGGCCCAACAAAATATCAAAGAGCTACAGCAACAAGTCTTGGAAGCAGAGATAAAATCCAAGCAACAACTTCTCGATCTCCAAAATCACCTTGGAAAAATGCGCATCAAGTTCATGAAAGATTTCATGATTGCTACAGATGCTAAACTCATGATCGCAGAAGAACTTCGTCCCATCTTTGCTCGCCTTGCAAAATTTGAAAGTGAGCTGAACATGTTTCATGAATCGTCAAACTTATCGCTCATTCAATTGATGCTTCGCGACATCAAGGATCTTCAAAGGACAGTCAACTCTCTCCGCGGAGATGATGCCAAAAAGGGGGAAGATTATTTGGAACCTGACCTTCTTGAAGATTTGGCACAGGGTTATGCCAAAGCTCAAGCTCTCTTCTCACGCCCTACCAACCCCTCTGCACAAGCTCCTTCTGCCTCAAGAGAATTCAGCAGAAAGACATCAAGAGAAGAAAGCTCATCTTCTAGAGACCCAGACCCAAGGCAAAGAAAGTTCTCCTTATGGGCGAAGAGAGTCAACAACCCTTCCCACAAAGGATTCGAGAAGAACAAAGAGTGAAGCAGTACATCAGTGAAGGACTCTTGGTATCCTACTTGGATAAATTTGAGCGACAAGATCAATGGATACCAACTAAATTGAATGAATGGTGGGAAAACCCCAATCAGAAACGGCGTCAACAGAGAAACCATCAGAAGAGAAGTCAACAGAGATGGCGTCAACAAAGAAAATCAGGAAGGCGGTCTTCAATTTGTATGGTCAGAAGCCTTAGTCTTCTGTTTTGTCTCTTTGGTTGTTCCTTACCTCTTCCTGTATTTTAAACTGATTTCTCATCAGTTTTTTTCTTGAAATGAAAAGAACTTCTATTGATCTCAACTTGAAGACAATGACTTTTTATCCAGGCTCTGATTAATATTTTTTGGTCTTGTCCTTGTTCTGTTTTGTTGAACTGTTGCGTTCTTCTCTCTGAGTACAAGTTTTAGGATCTATTGTTAAGGGGGAATAGTATTAACCCTGTTTAATAACTTGTGCTTTGAGTTCTGTCTCTTTCTTGCTTAGAACTGTTGTGTGGTTTTGGCATCATCAAAAAGGGGAAAATTGTTGGGAACTTAATGGAATATCCTAATCCTTATTTTGATGATACCAAAATCCATAGGTTTCTTTTGTAATAGACTAGAACTGCTCGAACTCAAGTGTTAGAGTTCTTTTTCTAGTTTAAATGCAGCTCTGAAGTCTGAAGACTGAAGAACGAAGGACTGAAGACTGAAGACTGAAGTTTCCGACTGAAGCATCAGTCGAAGAATCAGTTTTTAACTGATTACCTTAATACGAGCCACGTGGAATCAGCGGACTGATACTAAAGTCAAGTATCAGTTAAATATTCTTCCTCGGACTAAACCTCCAACGTTCAAAGGAAGCCACGCACTCCAGAAGTACAGCCGCATTAAATGCAGAGATCTCAGGATCGTCCTTTCTCTGCAGAGAGGTCATTCCTCTTTGGTGGTTACCTTTTCAGAGACGTCGCATCTCCTGCTCTTCAACATAGCAGTTCTCACTAAACAAGGAACCTCAAAGATTGAAGCCCCAGCCCAAGTTCAAATTACTCTTTAACGGAAGAAATCTTGAAGACCTTCTCCGCCAATGGATCTATTCAAGACTTCTCCTATAAATAGCGCTCGATGATCACTTCAATCTTCACTGATTCAACGACATAAGCTGAAACTCTGCCAAAATAGTTTCCCAGCTAAAGCCCAGACTCTCCCAAGTTTGAATCGAAGAAAAGAATTCCACAGCCAAAATCAGTCACTACTGATTACACACATTCACTTAGACCTTAGGCAAACCTTGTTTATCCAAAGCCTAGGTCAAACTAACTCCAAAGAACTTGTTCTTTGAAGTTTAGTTGGCAAGTTTTCAAACCTCCCTTCAACCGACTGAATCGAGTGTTTGTGTTGCAAAGGAGTTCAGAAAGGTGTTCTGTCTTCGTGAGATCGTAGTGCCCAGTGCGTGCTAGGAGTGAGAAATCCAACAAGGTATGTTGGTACTGAAGATTGGATCTTCGGTTGTTTCGATTGTGTGCACCCGTAAGCACATGTTCAGGTTTGCAGTGCACCCGTAAGCAGTTGCCCAGTGAAGTTGTTGGTCTGATCAACCTACCGTGGATGAAGGAAGTATTTTTCCGAACCACGTAAAAATCTCCGTGTTATTTACAGCTTTTAGTATTTACTTTCTTACTTGTGTTCTTCCTTTCGTTAACTGAAAACTGATTAATAGCAAATAGAAACTTAAAGACTAACAACGTGCTCAACTCACCGGCTATTGCGAAATAAAAGTTTTCCGCTGCATATGTTATCAGTCTGCCTGATCTATCCTTTGATAGTCAGTAAGATTCATAACAACTCTTTTATCAAGCTCGACTGAAGCCTTACGTGCATCAGTTAAGGTCTTTTGACTTAACTCATAGCTCCTTACTGAAGAGTATTCAGTATCAGTCATCAACCCTGTTTTGGTCAAAACTCTTTTCAGTAAACAGGCGTTTAAGTTTGTGTTTGAAGTTTCGTTTTGATCTCTTGTAAAGATCAAAAATAGCCTATAGGTGTGTTCTCCCCCCCCCCATACACCTATTCGAGACCCTCCGGACCTAACATTCTACTAAGAGAGCGAGCAGCGCTGACGTATTCCTGCGCAGCTAGGGTCGGCAGCGCTGCACAACAGACAAAATCCGACAGACTACTGACACATCTGATGGCCACCTATGTGGACCTTTCTCTTTAGCTAACCTAGCAATTGTACGAAGATGTTGAATGACTTATTTGCCCCTCTTGCACATCTCTATAAATAGGAGTCTCACCTCTTATTGTAACGGCATAGAATATTCAATACAACATACTTTCTCTTTTCTCTACATGCTTGTTTAAGACTTTCAACGTTCATTACACCACAGGTGAAATATCCTACCTTAAACTATAGAATGTAATTAACGAACTCATCAATGTAGATAGTGTAATTTACTAAACAGAATAGTATCATTAAATGACATATTTGATATATTAAAATTGTATCTTTAAAAGAACAAAAAACAAACTTTCACCAAAAAAAAACCAAAAATAACAAAAATACAAAAAAAACTATAAACTGAAAAGAGGGGGAAAAAAAGAAGAAACAAACGAAAAAAAAAACAAGCAAAAAGAAGAAAAAAACAACAAAAAAGAAGAAGAATAAAACGAAAACAAAAAAAAGAAAGAAAAAAATGATAAAAAACAAGAAAAAATAAAAGAAGAAAAAATGAATAAAAAAAGAAAAAGAAAAAGAAAAAAGAAGAACAAAAAATGAAAAAAAAAAGTAGCAAATGCGCCTGAAAGGGGGAAAAGCCAAACAAATGAAAAGGGAATTCGCCAGAAGTAAAAGTGGAAAAAATTCGTCAGTATGCGCTAGATAGGAATTGAACGCGAGATCTTGAGAATACAAGACATGGGTTAGACCCAACCGAGCTAACTGCTAAGTTAGTAAATACTCTAGGCCGTTAATAAATATACCATATTTTACTGGATCAGACCGGGTTAGAGTTGGGTCAGATCTGACCCGAGTGTATGGTACACCCGGGTGTACAAGTGACCAGCTGTTTTGAAAAAATGACTTCTAAATCTATTACCTTTTTTTTGTCTGATTTTAGTCCATAGGTAGATTTTTTTTTTCACGCCAACGCCGGAAATGACACGGTGCAGCCGGAATTGACACGGTGGCAGTCGGAATTGACACCTAGACACATTTATGACATGTGTAAAAAGAAGACAAAAAATAAACCACCCCCACCCCACCCATCATCTCCCCCCTTCCACACCCCCAAACCTTAATTTTGCCTCCCCCACCCGCCGGCGCCGCCCCTGCTGCCACCACCTATTATTCACACCCACACAGTGGGGGAGAGAGAGAGAGAGAGAGAGAGAGAGAGAGAGAGAGAGAGAGCAAAATCGAGCAATATTCTGTTTAGGCGAGCCCTAATTCACCTCGGTTCATGCGAGCCCTAATTTCGCTGGCACCATCTCCTTGAACACTTATTGTGCAACAAATTGATTTGAATTTTGTTTGAGCAAAAAGGGCGAGCCCTAATTCACCTCGGTTCAGGCACTTAATTCCATTAGCCGCGTCACTGCTGAAGTCTGTTCGCCATGCCGCCGGTCTCTGGGCTCTGTGAGCTTTCGACGTCGCTGTGTTCCTTAGGCGTCTTAGCAGGAGAGAGAGAGAGAGAGAGGGAGGGGGGAACACTGCTCGAATTGACCGATCACCAGACAAATTTGAGACGAAAATTACACATTATGGATTTAGAAGTTAGTTTTTCAAAATAGATGTAAAAATCAAATCCTTAAATACGTTATGGATTTACTGACAATTATTCCAAATAAAAACCATAATACGTTGAGTTGGAATTTCTGTTAGAGTTTTAAAAAAATCATTTTAATTTATTTTACATCTTTACATTACATATCTCGATGAGAATAATATGATGAAAATTTAAATACATGATGCGTGAATAGGACTTGAACAAAGATATGAGAAAGGTTAAACTTTTTGTACAAAATTAAAATAGCCGTCTACTTTATGAAGAATTTTACCATAAATGATTGATCAGATATATATTCCACTCCAGTCGGATAGCGAAAGGCAGGTGATGAGGTGAATGAACGGACGACTTCTTTTCATGTTAGAGAATTATGGCCCCAAAGGTTAAATAAAGAAGCTTCTCGTGATGATCTTATGTTATAATCCACATATCTCATCATGCAAATTGATTTGAACTTTTGTTGTCTAGTGAGTTTGGTTTCCCATTACATGCCCTACACTCAACTTTAATCCATAATTTCCCTTTTGAAATTAAAACAATTAATATTGTCCTATCTGTATAGTTTGAGCATTGCATTTAGCAACAGAAATCCACTAATTAACTTCATTTTCCTCCCAAACATGTTTCACTGTTATTAGCAACTCGTACAAATTGTTTGGATATTATATGGAAGGAGGACCCTATCGAAGCCATTAATATTCAATTAATTATAAATCAATTTAAACCGCTGATCTTTGTATAATCTACAATCACCATAGAAAAAGGCATTATAAAAATACAAAACACATTATGGCATTTCACGAAAGATTTTGTTGTTCGGTTCCCGCATGTGGTGGTGGATATGCTTCTCCTCCCGATTGGTGAGGAGGAAGACGCGCGTTATTGGAAGCCTTCTGCTACATGCAAGGTCACCTCAGCTTTAGCCTATGCTGAGATCAGTCCGTCTTTTCCCAAAGTCCGTTGGGGGTCGTGGCTCTGGGAGCAATTCATTCCGGATCGCAGATCTATGATATGTTGGAGAATAATCCACTCCAAAATACCAACGTTGGATATGTTGGATTTGTATACTGAAAGCAAGAACGTTTTATGCTTGTATACAATGCTTCCTAACTTCACTATTTTAATCTCCTATCTGATTGTGTTCATGATTGCATATGTATGTCCTTTGTCTCTATATAAGTAGATTATATGGTGTGTTGTAGATCACAGAAGACCATATAATTGGAATAACCTTAAGCGATATAAAATGATCACAGCCGAGATGACTTTAGGACGAGTCATTGGTTTAGGTTGCGGTATAGATGGAAGTAGTTTGTCTTGACTACTTGTCTATACTGGTACATCATAACGTATTGATAGGACCACAGTGAGATGTATTCTTGTGTCTGACTTAAGTGAAGAATCAAAGATCTCGGTGACTTAATAGAATCTTAATACTAATAAGATTTCAAATATATATGTTGATTCGTATATCACTTTGACTTACTATTGGTGAGAGTTATATAGTAACTTGAGTACTCTGTATCTTGGGTGATAGCGGTCAATATATGATATTTGGTTATCTGTATTAGTACCCGTATCCGGTATAGGATAATGACATCCCCTTAAGGAGCTCAATAAGGTTTATTGTGTTAAACCCTGCAGGTTGATTAATTTCAGGTGCAATAATAAGGTTTGAGTGGTACTGCTTAAGGATTACAAAGAGATTAATTAATTTAAGCTGTCAGAGCTCTAATTAATTAATGTATGTCGGATATTTTAAATACGGAGATTTAATAAGTCTAAATACAAGCTCCGACTCATCACCGGCAATAAATGAGTAAGTCAGTATTGGTTCTCTAGTGGAATGAACTAATATTTATAAATTAATTATGGTCTGGGCTGACCATGGAGAATTAATTTATTTGATGCCCATCTTTATTCCTTGTATCTGGTCCCTGGACTGGCCCAAAGTCTCCTTGTCGTAGCAGAGGGAGAAAACGCCTAACACTTAGAAACTGGCGCCCACACGTATTTATTTATTTAAATACAACTGTCTGCTCTCAAGAAAATACACACTAATTAATTAGGGTTTTGAGAGAGCAGAGAGGCGCCAGAACGTGTAAGCAGATTCTCTCTTGGGACTTTCATAGAACGTTGTCCATCCAACGGTGAAAGTTGAGCGGGATACAGTTCAGAAGATCTGAGCTGGAGTCAGATTTTCGCAGGAAATCAAGTTCTGGCAGTTTCGGGAGAACGGCCATAACTTCCTCCACAGACCTCCGATTCAGGCGACACAGGCGGCCACGGAAAGCTCTCTCGAACATAAAGAAGTCGTATTTCTGGGTGAAATACGATTTGAGGACGTTTGAGGCTTCAAACGAAGGCTTGAAGCTGACTGGTCTGTTCAGCTGCGAGTTTGACGAATTCTTCTGAATTCTTCAGGTATTTCTGAACTCCAACGTGCAGCACTTAAATTCATAGGGGCATGTTAGGGATTAATCGTTGTATGATAAATTAATAATAATCCAAGAAACGATCTTCGGGTAAATCGAGTATTAATTCGGTTTAATATTCCTTCAGGATAGCCTTGGCAAAAGGGGGATTCAGGGCCCTAATCGTTGTATTTTATGCGGTAAGGCTGAGGAGAATTTGACGCACCTTTTTTGGGAGTGCTCTGGTATTCGTTCTTCTTGGATGGAGATTCTGACTTGGTTTGATAAACAAGATTTGGATAGGAGTTCGGATATTCACACCTTCTTAGTTTCCTCGTGGAATGTGGAGTTTAGTCCATTGGTGTCGGCTTTCTGGAAAGCGGCGGTTATTAATATGGTTTGGAAAATTTGGGACTGCCGCAATCAAGCCACCTTCAATGAGAAGGAGTTTCATCCGAAGATGCTTTTGAGTTTCTTTAAAGTCACCTTCAAAGAGATGGAATCTCAGTTCTCTAGACTTGGTTATTCTAATAACTCTTGGAATGACTACCTTATTCTTCGTCGCATTGGTGTGGCGACTCGGGCTCGGCCACCCCCGATGATGATTGAAGTTCATTGGTGGCTACCGGTGGGCAGCTGGATTAAAGTAAACACGGATGGCTCGGCGATGGGTGCCCCGGGCATTATCGCTGCGGGTGGGGTGCTTAGAGATAATTGGGGTTGGGTTTTGTTTCCACTTTAAAGGGGGCAACGGTTTTGCTTTTGTGGCTGAACTCCTCGTTGTTATTCATGCTATTGACATACCTCACCATCGTGGTTGGCGGCAACTCTGGGTCGAAGCTGATTCAACTTATATTGTTCGTCTTATTCAGACTCGGTCGGTCGAAGTGCCTTGGCGCTTTCTGGGGGCTTGGAAGAATTCTTTAAGGCTTCTTGATGACTTCCAATTTCAAGTCTCAAATATTTATCGGGAAGGCAACAAGCAGGCTGATTTGATGGCCAACTTGGATCGAAACGAAGGTTGGTGGCCTTACGATTTGGATGAGATTAAACATGTGGTGTCTCTTGATATGTCAACGCATAGCACCGTTCGTGTTAAGTTATGAGACCAGAGCAGAACATATCAAAGGTAAGTGCAGAGTTCAGCGCGGATCTTTGTAGTTGTCAGGGCAGATACCTGAGCATAGCAGCTCTGAAGACCAGATCAGAGCAGCTCACAGGCAGAGACCAGAGCAGAGCAGGTCTGTGCTCTGAAGACTAGATCAGAGCAGCTCACAGGCAGATACCAGAGCAGAACTGCTACCAGAGCAGAGCTGTTACCAGAGCACAACTATGAGGTCAGAGTTGTTACCAGAGCAGAGCAGCTTAGCGCGGATCTTTGTAGTTGTCAGAGCAGATACCTGAGCATAGCAGCTTTGAAGACCAGATCAAAGCAGCTCACAGGCAGAGACCAGAGCAGAGCTGTTACCAGAGCAGACTTGTTACCAGAGCACAACTATGAGGTCAGAGTTGTTACCAGAGCAGAGCAGCTCAGTTACCAGAACAGAGCGGCTCCAAGGATTGAGCAGAGACAAGAGCAACATAGCTCAAAGGTTGATCCAGTGCTGAGTTTGGCATTGCGCGGTCTTTTAGTAGGAAGTAGGGATGTTTGCGGCGACGGCACCTAACCGGCCGTGTAACTACTGTTTCTACTTACTTCTGGATTGTCTCTTCGGTTTGAGCGTTTGAGGAGCGTAAGTTTCTGGCGACGGCATCTCACCGGCCGAAACTTTTGCTTCTAGTTTCTTCGTGGAGTTTGGTCGGGTTGAGCCGACTTCCTTTGGCTTGGTTTTTGGGTTGTGGGGGTGCTTACGGCGACGGCGTATAACCGGCCGTATGCTTCATTTTTCTGTTTGCTTAGTTTTTTGGTTTGTTCGGTTTGGGCTTTTGGCGACGGCGTCTCACCGGCCTTTTGCCTTCCGAGCTGTTTTGGTCTTTGTTTTGGTTTTTGTTGGCTTTGAGCCGGGATTGTTTGGGGATGATGGTTAGGCCGGAGTTCCTGAAACTTTCCCTTCCGCTCTTCCTTTTTTTTGGTCTTTTTTGTCGTTTAGACGAGTACTCTTTTTCCTTTTTACGGTTTTTCCTTTGGGTTTTCCATAGGAAGGTTTTAACGAGGCTCGGCCCTTAGTCTGCTTTTCTTGTGCTCTCAATGATTTCTTTAGGTCTTTTCTTTTTCTTCTTTTATATATAATCGCAGTTTAATAATAGTATTGCTTGAATTTGCGTGGATCATATTATTTTGTCTGTCGTTTTCATATACTGGATAGAGTACAGACTATGAGTCTGTTATTGCAATTTATTGTAAAACAATGTTTTATTATATTGATTGGGGATGATTGTTTCTTTATCTTTATTCATATACCGAGATAGAGTGCTGACTATTGATGGTGAAAATAATAGGTTGTGTTTGTTTTTTGGTTCATTCAGTTCCAAGTATCTTTCTGACCAAGTAAGTTTGATATTCTGGCCCCATGAAATAACTAAAAGCACAAGCTTCTTCTTTACATTGTCATTATCCTTCCTTGCACTTATTTCCTTCTTCAATGCTATCATTTTACTGCGTAGTTATTATTCAAATTTAAGACAGTCATTAACTGATTGGCAGTCATTATTTTTCAATTGCCGAGTTTTGTTTTGACAACTCTATTGTTCAATTTTCTAAATAGATATTCTTTATTTTCTAACATGTCCAGGGATACTACAGGACAAGAGAGATTTAGAAGTCTCATCCCAAGCTATATAAGAGACTCCTCTGTTGTAGTCATAGTTTATGACGTCACAAGTATGGATTTTTCCTTCTTAGCAAACACTTTTACATTATATTTTGGTAGTGGCATGTATCATTTTCTTTTACTTGACCTGAATAATATATCTTGTGGTTTGGGCGTTGATAATAATCAATAGCTGCTAGGAGAGAATCTTTTTCATTTCCAAAAAATAGAAATTTATATTATCGTCAAATATATATAGTTATACCAAGTTAATCTTCTTATGAAGTTTTAGTCCTTTCACTCTCTATCATTAGTATGTAGTTACATTATACTGATGCAATGTGTTGTGTGTGTGTGGATAATGTCTTCAATTTGACTAATGTACAAGTTCATATTGCATGTGTACAACGATTTTTACCATATCCATTTTGGGGTAACAAAATATGAGATCTAAGCTACCATATCTGTTATGCTCTTTTGTTATTTGTTTTGCTATAGTTGATAAATATCTCTGAAGGAAAATTTGTAAATTGGATTTTTTTTATGGAATGAATCAAGAATGAAGAGTAATTAGGGCTTGATGTTGTTTACGAAGTTCACATTGAAGGGATAGTAAGATTACAATGCTAGAGAGTTGAGAAAAATGTTAATTTCAGAATATGATTGTTTTTTCATCTTCTTAAACAAAGCTCAATTTTTCTCTTTGAAGCTCCTAGAATTTTGTATATCTTGATCACCATTTTGCTTTAGTTTGGTACTTATTTGCGATCACTGAAATGAAAGCTGCAAACTTTGATAATTTTTCTTATTTTTAGAACAGGATAGAAATAATTTAATGAGCCGGAGAAATTTTTGGGACCTTTCTGCAATTTGAGTTTCGTCAGAAACTAACATATATAAGATAGTAGAAAAGATAAATAACAGGTGTATCAGATTTTTCATTCAATGGAGATGGTTTGGCCAATAAACTTTAAGCTGTATAAGATAATAACTTGATCTTTATGGGGATAAAAGATAGATATGAAGAAAATGTCAATTTGCTAAAATGTTAATTCTATTGGTAATAAAGAAAGTTGCCTCTGAGTGCTAGAACTTATTTATATGTTTATGAAAGCTTGGTTAATTTTGATTCAAAAAAATGAATAGGCATGTCATGCCTTTTGTGTTGCCTAACAACCTATTTGTGATTGAGTTGGTGATTTGACAGATTTGAGTTTTATGTTTGATTGTACTTAGAGGGAAATATTTGGTAGAGATGTTAATTTGATGTCATTATTTTCCTTAGGTGAAATTTTGGTATTTTACATGGTGCAACTACATGTTTGTGCTTTCACTGTTTCTATTTGCTATCCTAACATGTTGAACTTCTCCGTGAGTTATTGTTTCTTTATTTGGTTGATTAGTCAGACTGCACATTTTTCTTTGATCGATCTAATGTTTGTATGAAACAAAGAGGTCTTCCTTCAATTCGAGATGCTACATTTCTTGAACTTGGTACCTTTCTCTATTCCAGAGATGAATTGTGTGTTAAGTTGTCATTGTCGTTCCTTGTGCATTTCTACTCCTTTGGTCTTTGTTCATTCAGAACTTCTCGTTGCAGGGGAGCAATGGAGCAGCCAAGGCTGTTAGTTCCTATTGTCTTGGTGATGGTATTTAATCGATGGAACGGGATGGACAGGCTAAAACAAGGATACAATGGACTTCGATCAGAGAGCAGTAGTGGAAGGATATCAACGCGTGACATTGTTCAATTGGTTCCAATGTTCAAGTTCATGGTGAGTATATGCGAAATGCTAGAAAAGATGTAAGCTGAAAATGTAATAGATTATGTTGACCTTGGTTGGTTTTGTGCAGCGGGGCAAATCTTTGTAGTTCAAACTCTTCTCGAAGAACTGCTGTCTCATTTTATGAGTTACATGCGTTATATAGATGTTAAGCCTCTTAATGTTTCTTAGTTCAAGGATCAAATTCAAAACCAAACTACTCTACTAATCTTTACATTTGATAACTAATTTTGATTTTCATGGAGTTGCTATAGTTTATTTTGTAACTATATTTTCGTTTATATGTAAAAGATTGATATTATCTCAAGATGGTCAAATTTCTTGCGAGAGAGAGAGAGAGAGAGAGAGAGAGAGAGAGAGAGAATGCATGAGAAAAGGAAAAAAGTAATCTTCTACAGAATATTAATTTTTTTGATATATTATAAATATTAATACAGGCTAAAACGAGGAGAGTTGTGACAGAAAAAGTGTGAAACCTTAATATGATTGGTGGAGAAATAGAGCATATTGGCCGGTAAAAGTTTTGAAATTTGAGAATAACGAAAAAATTTAAAAGAATTTATTTTATTTCACGGCAATTTCTCCAATTAGACAAGAAGTTACCTCTTTTTGAATATATGATCATGGTGACTTTTAGTAAGTTGTAAACTTTAAGTGGGATTTTTATTAAATATATTAAATATTTCTTTATTTTGATTTGCCTTATTTTATAATCTCTCCTTTATTAGGTAGATCTCTAAAATTTGGAGCGTGAATTCAAACACACATAAATTAATTTTTGTACCCATGTGTTTTGTTATTTTGCTAATGCTTACACACAAGAAAGGAAAAGACAATTAATTATTGAATTGAAAGTATTGAAGCCATGAAGTATGCACTTTTTTATTATAATATATAGTATGATATGTCATGTTAACACATTTTTCAATTGAAAATCCCTAAAAGTTATAAATAAATTATGAAATAATTTCTATATTTCTTTCTTATAAATTATAACATTAAATAATTCCCGTCGAATTTCGACGGGTTACATACTAAGTGGAGTCATACTGTATTTACTCCTATTATGGTTTGAAATGTAATGTAAACTTATTTTTCAATAATAATTTCATTTATCATTAATTAAAATAACGTTTATTAAAAGAAAGAGAAAAAAGAAACCTAGGAACCCTTGAAAGCACAAAAAAGTAGACTAATGGACGAGCCTCGTTAAAACCTCGATAAGGAAATCCGCAAGGGAAAAGCCTTATCAAGGAAAAAGAGTACTCGTCCAAAGAAGTGTTAAGGAGCGGAGTTGAGACTATTTCAAGAGCTCCGGCCGTACCATTGCCCCCAAATAGCCTCGGCTCCCAAACACGAAAAAGAAAACCAACAAAACCAAGAACCAAAACAGAAAAGACTCTGCAAACAAACAACAAAAAAAGCTCCACCCAACAATGAGCACCCAATCTGCTGTGAAGACTCACGCCCAACGAAAAGTGAGCAACCAAACAGGACCGCACCAGCTACCCATCAACCGCGGCAAGGCCCCAAATGAGCAAACCCCCAACGCTTGAAAGAGAGAAGAACTTCCGTGATGCAGCTGCCAATGCAGCAACGGGTCTCGTTCGGTCGAGGACACCGCTGCCATGCAGAGAATGCCCACATCATGCAAGCACAAGAAAGAGCTCACCACATGTTCGAAGAAAGAAGCGGACCAAGACACCCCCAAAATCATCTCAATGCACGAATTCAGCAGAAGATTCCCAAAAGAGAACTCAACGTCGGCAACCAACATTGCTACGTAGCAAATAAAGAGACCCGACTCTCCTATCCCCAATCCCAAGCGCACCTGGAAATTGAAAAAGTGATGGAGAACGCCCCGGCCCGTCACCTCTAACTATCTGAACGCCGCAAAAAACCCGAACTCCGCTGCCATGCAGAGAACGCCCACCCCATGCAAACATAAGTAAGAGCTCACCACCTGTTCGAAGAAAGAAGCGGTCCAAGACACCCCAAAAATCATCTCGATACACGAAATCAACCGATGATTCCCAAAAAAGAACTCGTCGCCGGAAACCAATATTGTCGCAGAGCAACCGAAGAGGCCTGACTCTCCCATCCCCAATCCCAAGCGCACCTGGAAATTGAAAAAATGATGGAAAACGCCCCAGCCCGTCACCTCTAACCAACCGAACACCGCAAAAAAACCCATGGTTAGGTCCTCGAAGTATTAATATCAAGAAGAGACATTGACTGTGAAAAATATAAGAGGGCACCACCAACCGCTCAATCGACCAAGACAATTGCACGCCCATGCAGCACAAACAGCACCCGCCAAGTGCTAGAAGAAAAGACGCAGTCAAAATCATAATTTAATCCTGACTTTTCTATTCGTAGCCATATCATTAGCAACTTCCTCCTTGATATCATCAATAGCAAACGGCCACCATCCTTCCGTATGTGCTTGGTTAGCCATTAAATCCGCCACGCAATTTCACTGTAAATGTGTGAAACTTGCAGCTGGAAATCCAAAATAAGTTTAAGAGTTCTTTTCCAAGAGCCAATGAAATGCCAAGGGACATCATGAGAGCTAGACTTTAACAAGTTGACAATATATGAAGAATCCGGTTCAATCCACAGAGAAAGCCACCCCCTAGTATGCACAATAGTCACTGCATAAATCGTCGTAAGAAGCTCTGCCTCATAAGCAAAACCGATACCGCCTTTAAAGTGGAAGCCACCACTGACCCAGCCCCAATTGTCCCGATAAACACCACCCTCAGCAATGCTTCCAGGGGCCCCCAAAGCCGAGCCATCCGTATTCACTTTGATCCTCATTAAGATAATTTCATTTATCATAACAACATTCACCATGGCATAACTTATTTGGAGGCTACAAGAGGGTGTTCGTCATTAAGAGTCACCCTTCTATAGGAAGAGGCTCCAAAATTTTCATTTTCATTTTATACAAATTAACATCTTCAATCTTAAAATTGAATATTTTATTAAAATTAAAATTAACATTAAAATAAAATGAGTAGTATTTATAGACAAATTTTGCAATTAAAAAATAATAATAATGTGTGTGCATAGCACATGTCTTACATTTTCTTCTTTAAGTTGGGTGTGAGACAAAAGACCAGAGGCGATGGGGAGGGGGCACGAATAGCGGGGCTCGAACCGGGTGCAAGAGCGCTTGACTCATCCAAAAACACCTAACGGATGGACTCGAATTTATACGAGGTCGTCCTAGGGTGGTAAGGTGACTCAAGTCGTCTCACAAGGAAGACTTAGCAGGGCTTTAATCGTATTGCTCACGAGAACTGAAAGGAAATCTAAACACTCTAATCGGGTAATTGGGTCTGTCACTAACTCGCTCTCTAATCACCAAGGCATAAACAGAAGAACAGTAAACATTAACTAACGTAGAAAACATATAAGAACTAAGAACATGCAATTGAGCATTAAACCAATCAACTAGGGTTTTAATCTAGAGCTTTAAACAAACGATCATATTCAAAATCTTCAATCAATTTGAAACCAAAGCATGAAAACTAAATCAAGCATTCGATTCAAGCACAATGAAAACCTTAATCACCATAAAAGAAATCTCTAAACATTCACCAACAAGGAAGGAAAAGCGTAAGCAATAGCAACGAACTACGAATCACGTAGATTATCAAAACTCAACAACAATGATCTCCAATCATCACATTTATCAAAAGCATAAAATAAAGATTCAAATAAACTAAAGGATTCATATAACCAAGAGAAACAATTGAGTTCTTACAAACGTAGTGATCCGAGTGAAACAAATCCAACGGAATGAAACGATCAAGCAACGACAATCCAATGAATCCGAGCACGAAAATTGATGTTTAGAATCTCTAAAAACCAAAGGAAAATAGTGGAAAATCGCCCTAGAGGCTGCTGTGTTCGAAGGTATCAAGTAAAACCCTAAAAATGGGTTTTTATACGAATTTTTGTAACTGCCGGATTTGAACAGCGGCGGCGGCTGCCGTGAGACGGCGGCGCCGTGGACGGCGGCCGCCGTGGGACGGCGCCGCCGTGATGGCCTTTCGCAGGATCATCCAAAAATAGGCACGGCCCGCGCCGTGGGGCCGCGGCCGCCGTCTAGGCGGCGGCCGCCGTGGCACGGCGGCGGCCGTGGGGCTGCCTTCGAAAAAATCTCCAAACGATGCTGAAAAACTTGACAACTCTCGAATCCTGCACACGACGACAGTAAACCCAAAAAGATCATCGAGCATGTGAAATATAGAGCAAAAAGTCATGAAACATGCTCGAATGCACAGCCGAAACACAAGCAAAGATCACCCAAAAACGAGGTAAACAACCCCCCCACACTTAAATCCTTGCTTGTCCTCAAGCAACAAACACAAAATCGAAAGAAAACCCACAAGCGATTCTTCTCACCAAGCAAACACAAACCAATCCAAGTTCTCCAAGAAATCAATGTCCCCCAATCAAGTGTTCAAAGCTAAGATTTAAAAGTGCAACAACAAGGTGATACAACTCAATCCGATCAGACCCAATTCTCCGCTAAGGGTGAATTTCCTAATGCAATTTCCTTTACAATCATGTCTCATTCCTTTTTCATATTCTTTCATTTTTCTCCTCATTTTTTTTTTTTTTGGGGTTAAGTTATTTTCGCTCTTAATAGATGGGCCATAATTCACGAGATTGAACTTTTGGGGGTGATCCAAAATGTTCTCGTGTGGTTACCCATGCTCATAATGAAATCATTAGAGGAGCAGAGACCCAGGCTATCAGAAACTCAACAACCAACCAAACAATTCAAAACAGAGACAGATATTAGGTAATTGCACTGAAAACACTCCCCTTAGCATCTACCAGACAAATCACGTCAAGAGTTGCTCAACAGGGTATTGCACCAAAACCTTAAGCTACTTACACTTCAATGAGAACACATCAATCAAGAAAAACAAGGACAACAAACCAAACAAACACAATCCCGAATCGCCAGTGAATCACTATCAATCATGTGATGTACTTAAGAACAGGCAAGAAAACAAGAGAAGGGGACCATTCGCCCCAAGACAAGCAAAACAGGAAAACACAACCAAGCATGCAACGCAAAGATAAAGCATCATGAAAAACCGCATGCGGCACAACCAACAACGCAACCAAGACAGAACCATAAAACCCCCAAACTCATAAATCACGCCCCTCCCCCACAGAGAAAAACATGCACTGTCCTCAGGGCACAAAAAGAAAGAGAGAGTGTAAGAACATCCCTGGATAGGAGTGCAACCAACACGGCGACGGCGGTAGAGAGGGCGGCGACCACAACCTGTAAAACGAGCAACCAGAGAAACCCACACAAGAAGACAGCAAAAAACAAGAAAGAAAAGAAAACAAAGGAAAAAAGGAAAAAAAAAAATAAAAAAAAAATGTACAAAAGTGGGTAAAAGGAATGCTCAGTTGGGGCCCCGAGGGGGGCCCGGGGGAGGGTGCCAGAACTGGTCCTGGTTCTGCAACGAGAAGGCGGCCCACTGTCTCTCTAGGTCGGCGAGGTAGTAGTTGGTGTCGGTGATTCCCTGGTTGGTGTCAGTGAGGCCCTGGTTGTATTGGGCAAACCGAGCATCATATGACGACACTTGTTCACGCAAGCGCGTGACCTCTCCGCCAATGGTGTTCACCTGGCCGTAGACGTCGCCCAACTGTGCATGCATGGGCGTCACATAACCACCAAGATGGTCCAGATGACCATAAATGTCGTCAATCCTAGCATAGATGCCGCCCACCGAGTCCTCTACTGAATCAAAACGGGAGGAGACCTCCTGGCGGAACTGGCCAAAGGACTCGTCAAAATGGGCCTGAAACTGCTGAAAGGCATTTGAGGAGCCGGCCTCAGGATCATAAACGAAAGCAGGTGGTGGCACAGGTTCCTCGTACTCCGCCTCATCATCATCCTCATCATTGTCATCTACGACATGGCGCGCCGAGGATGACGTGCCCTCGCCCCGTTGGAATTGCTGCAAAATGGAACGGACTTTGGGGCGTTTGGCCTGTGGAATGATGGTGAAGTCTTTGGCCACAAATGTCTTGAGCTCAGAGTGATCAATCGCCCTTGTCTCAGAGGCGCGCAGGTGTGCGGGGACCTGGGTCGGCGGGAAGAGGCCGAAATGGAGGGCCAGGGCGGTAGAGATGGGGCTCAGGGAAGGCTTGAAACCCCCATACCGGGCCATGCTGTGAAGCTGGTTCCAGATGACGGTTGTGGCGTCAATCTTTTTCTTTCGCTTTGCACACCATAGCATATAGAGTTCGGTCTCATTGACTTTGTTCGCCTGCTCTTTGCCCAGAATGTAGAATGACAGGAACTTGTGGAGCACGCCGATGTCGGCGTCAATGAGTTGGTTGCTCGGAGCACCCTGGCCGGTCCAAGTGGGCAATCCAGTCAGTTCTTTCCAAGCATTAGCCGGTACCCACGTATCCGGGAGTCCCTTCAATCGCTTCGAGTGAAACCCAAAGGCTTCACTCATGATCCCGTAGGTGACGACGCATGGCGTATTGAGCATGCGGCAATGTAGCTGGGACTTGTCGGCGGTCATGTTGAGAGTGCAAAGGAACTCCAAGTGCAATGGAAGCAAACCCGGCGGCGTGGTTTGAGAAAACTTGAAGAGTCCCAAACTCTTCAAATGTGTCGTTATGTCTTGGTCAAGTTGCACCCTTCGGAGCAGTGGCCAATCGAGACATCGAGGCTGAGTAACCTTCTTCCCTTTCAGGGCCTTCCATCGAGTGCCCTCCCAGTCTTCAAAGATAGCAAAAGGAGCATTATAGACATGCCGGATGTCCTTCGGTGGTGAGGGAGGGCGGGGGATAGGCGAAGCCGGCTGGCGGCTAGAAGAGGCCGGCTGGCGGCTGGAAGAGGCCGGCTGGCGGCTAGAAGAGGCCGGAGGGCTAGGCGGGGCCTCATCCTCGTCTTCGTCGACTACGAGGTGGCGGCGTCGCTTGTAGGTGGTGAGAGGCGCCATGGGATGAGGTGGATGGAGGTGAACGGCGGAGGTAGTGCAGACGGCGGCGGTGGTGGAGGACGGCGGCGGCTGTGGAGCACGGCGGCGGATGTGCGGACGGCGGCGGCCGTGGTCTGCTGAAGATGGTGGCGGGGCAGCTCGGCGTCGGTGGTTGCGGTGGTGACTGTGTGGTGGCGGCGGCTGCAGTGGCGGTTGGGATGGAGGCCGGTAGAGGTGGAGACGGCTGATGGGTGGTGGTGGAGTTTGGTGGGCAGCGGTGGGAAGAGAGGGCGGTGGGTGGCAGTGGGGGGGTGGTGATGGTGATGGTGGATGTGGGCTGGCAGTGGTGGCTTAGGGTGGTGGAGTACGGCGTTTGGTGGTGGTGCGTGGTGGTGAGGAGGTTGACGAGGGAAGAGAGGGAGAGTGAGGAGGCGGGTGGCTGATGAGGGGGGCGGGTATGAGGATTTAGGGTTTAGGTTGTTTTTAAGGGGAAGGGCGGGCCGGGCTGGGATGTTCGGGCTGGGCTGGGCTTGGGGGGTGGGACGGCGGCCGCTGTGGCACGGCGCCGCCGTGTGTTGGATTTGTATACTGAAAGCAAGAACTTTATGCTTGTATACAATGATTCCTGTTATTCACTATTCTTATCTCCTATCTGATTGTGTTCATGATTGCATATGTATGTTCTTTATCTCTGTATAAGTAGATTATATGGTGTGTTGTAGATCACAGAAGACCATATAATTGGAATAACCTTAAGAGATATAATATGATCACAGCCGAAATAACTCTAGGACAAGTTATTGGTTTAGGCTGCAGTATAGATGGAAGTAGTTTGTCTTGGCTACTTGTCTATACTGGTACGTCATTACGTATTGATAGGACCAACAGTTGAGATGTATTCTTCTATCTGACTTAAGTGAAGAATCAAGATCTCGGTGACTCATAAATCTTAATACTAATAAGTATTCAGATATATATGTTAATTCGTATATCACTTTGACTTACTATGGGCGAGAGTTAAATACTAACTCGAGTACTCTGTATCTTGGGTGATAGCGGTTAATATATGATATTTGACTATCTGTATTAGTACCCGTATCCGGTATAGGATAATGACATCCCCTTAAGGAGCTCAATAAGGTTTATTACGCTAAACCCTGCAGGTTGATTAAGTTCAGGCGTAATAATAAAGATTGAGTGGTACTGCTTAAGGAATTATTAAGAGATTAATTAATTTAAGCTGTCAGAGCTCTAATTAATTAATGGATGTCGGATATTTTAAATACGGAGATTTAATAAGTCTAAATACAAGCCCCGACTCATCACCGGCAATAAAGGGGTAAGTCAGTATCGGTTCTCTAGTGGAATGAACTGATATTTAACCTTAAGAGATATAATATGATCACAGCCGAAATAACTCTAGGACAAGTTATTGGTTTAGGCTGCAGTATAGATGGAAGTAGTTTGTCTTGGCTACTTGTCTATACTGGTACGTCATTACGTATTGATAGGACCAACAGTTGAGATGTATTCTTCTATCTGACTTAAGTGAAGAATCAAGATCTCGGTGACTCATAAATCTTAATACTAATAAGTATTCAGATATATGTTAATTCGTATATCACTTTGACTTACTATGGGCGAGAGTTAAATACTAACTCGAGTACTCTGTATCTTGGGTGATAGCGGTTAATATATGATATTTGACTATCTGTATTAGTACCCGTATCCGGTATAGGATAATGACATCCCCTTAAGGAGCTCAATAAGGTTTATTACGCTAAACCCTGCAGGTTGATTAAGTTCAGGCGTAATAATAAAGATTGAGTGGTACTGCTTAAGGAATTATTAAGAGATTAATTAATTTAAGCTGTCAGAGCTCTAATTAATTAATGGATGTCGGATATTTTAAATACGGAGATTTAATAAGTCTAAATACAAGCCCCGACTCATCACCGGCAATAAAGGGGTAAGTCAGTATCGGTTCTCTAGTGGAATGAACTGATATTTATAAATTAATTATGGTCTGGGCTGACCATAGATAAATTAATTTATTTGAGGCCCATCTTTATTCCTTGTATCTGGTCCCTGGGCTGGCCCAATGTCTCCTAGCCCAAGTAGGGCAGAAATCGCCTATCACAAAGAAAGAAGCGCCCCATACGTATTTAATTCTCTATTAAATACAGCTGTCAGCTCTCAGGAAAATACACTGATAAAAATTAGGGTTTTGAGAGCAGAGGGGGGCGCAGGAAATCGTGTGAGGCATTCTGTCTTGGGAATTTCCATAGCTCGTTGTCCATCCAACGTTGGGAATTGAGCGGGATACAGTCGAGAAGATCAGAGCTGGAGTCTGAATCATTCGACACGATCATCAATCATCTGTGCATCCGATTCTCAAGTAAGTTTTCCTAACACCTGTGTGCAGCTGTTAAATTCATAGGAGCATGTTAGGAATTAATCGTTGTATGATGAATTAATAATAATCCAAGAAACGATCATCGGGCAATCGAGTATTAATTCAATTTAATATTCCTTCAATTGGTATCAGAGCCCAGGATTAATTTCTTGGCTCTATTATTAATTTGTGTACGATTAATAATATGCGTTGTTTTTAACTGCTGTTGTTCTTCGTGATTCGTTGATTCGTGGGATACGTCGGTTTGACGTTGTAATTGTTTTTCCACCACGAGAAAATCCGTGGTTAGATTAGATTTTCGAATTGTATTCGTTTTTCTGTTGTAATCTGTAATTTTGGAGAACAAACGAAGAACACGAAGAACGGGGATGAGGCTGTTTGCCGAGGGGAGGGGGCAGCGCGCGCCTGGGCAGCGCCTGCGCGCTGTACGCGCGGCGTGCCTGGCGGGCGACGCACTGCCGCTGCCGTTGCTGCTGTTCCGCCCACGCCGAGGTCTGCTGCTGGAGACGCCGAGGGTGCTGTGCAGGGCTCCTGCGTGGGCTGCTGGTGGTGTGCAGGTCGGGCGAGAGCGAGGAAGCAGGCGGCAGGGGCTACGCGCGCTCGGGGCCGCGCCTGCGCGCTTTGCGCGCTGCGCGCCCAGCGGGCGGCGCACAGCCGCTGCTGCCGCTGCTGTTTCTCTACGCCGGGGGCCTGCTGCTACCTGGGCTGCGCGAAGGAGCATGCTGGAGGCGCCGAGGACCTGCTGCTGGAGGCTGCCGACCGGAGAAGATGGCAGGCAGCGGCGCCGCTCTTGGCAGCAGAAAGCCCTAGGCGGCGCGAAAAGGGTTCCCAAACCCTAAACCCAGACGCGGGTCGGTGGCGGGTCAGACGGGTCCTGAGGCGGGTCGACGGGTCCTGAGGCGGGTCTGGGCTGCTCCTTGCGGTTCTGGGCTGCTCCTAACGGGCTGGGCGGCTGGGCCGCGGCTTTTAAGCCCAAATTGCTGGACTGGAGAGTTTTGGGCTGTTTTTTGGGCTGTTTTTGCCCATTTTTAATTTCTTTTCTATTGTTTTATTGTAATAGATTAGAAATGGGTTTCCACGAATGGGTCACGAAGAATTTTAATTCTTTAATTATGTTCTTTGCATGTCGTGGTTGTTAATCCCTTATGCTCTTTACTTGCTTTTGCACGTCTTTGCTTGTTAATATTTGTTTATTAATTGCGCTTAGACGAGCATGATAGTAGGTTTGCCGTTTTCTTAAGCATGTTTTAGAATTCTGCGAGCATGATTTACATGTTGCGTTCTAGAGAAGCATGTTTAGGTTTATGTGCTTGAGCATGAACAAACCTTTTGAAAGAAAAAGACTAAGCAGTTTAATAATTTTTATAGTAATTAAAAATTATTTTAGACCTCCACATGCGGTCTCTAGACAAAGTGATTAGCAATATGAGTAACGGTCCACCCCACGTGGCTTACTTCATATCTGTTTCTCATAAGTTTGTCAGAAGAGGTTTCTATAAAAATATTTAAACCATTGAAGTAGTGGGAGTTATGCAGTAACGGTCCACCCCACGTGGCTTACTTGTATAATTTTCATAAGTACTTTGGAGAATGGTATTAAATAAGATAACCAAGAAAATTAAATTGAAAGCGACATGGTCCGCGTGAGTATGTTAATTTCGAGAATTTAATTTTCAAGGTTAAAATGTGGTTATTGCTTAGATATCATATCAAGTACAATGTACAACTTCCCCACGAAGTCCCTTCTTGATGATGATATGGTCTAGTTAAGGTGCCAACTATTAATTTCCTTTGTCAAAAGGTTAAGTTGACATGGATGGAAATTAAATGACTAGGTGAATAGTCTGGTTGAGGAGTTCGTGTGTAACTGTCCACCCCACGTGGCTTACACATGAGATTCTTTGAGCCGTTGGAGGTTTCATTAATATTGTTTTATCAAAAGGTTACAATATTATTGTTACGAATTATATGCTTTTCATGTTCTTACATGTTTAATTGTTTACTTTCAGATATGTCTATGTCTCCGATTATTAACATTCTAGCAAACAATCCTCTCATCGGTCCTAATTATACCGAATGGAAACGCCATATTATGTACATACTTGACGCTGATGAGCACAGTTTTGTGCTTACCACTCCACGTCCCGCGGCCTTAACTGATGGGTCGACTGATGCAGAACGAGAGGCGCATAAAAGGTGGCACAAGTCAAATAATATGGCCAAGTGCTATATTATGATGACTATGTCACAAAATTTGCAACTCCAGCATCAAGGCATGGACGATGCAGCGACCATCATGTTAAATCTCTCTGAGGTTTATGGGGAATCTGAAAGATCTGCTCGCTTTAACATCATGAGAGAAATCTTAGGATGTGTTATGAGCGAGGGCAGTTCTGTGCACGATCATGTCATGCATATGACAAATCTGTTTGACAGGCTTGATCTGCTAGGAGGGGGTATCGAAGGCGAAGCCAAGGTCGATATCATCCTCAACTCTCTCCCCAAATCCTTTGAGAATTTCCGTCTCAATGTCGTTATGAGCAAGGTCAACTATACTCTGAATGAGTTATTGAATGCTCTAGTTGCGGCAGAGGGAGTCATGGGCTCGCGTAAAGGGAAAGAGGTCCTTGTTGCTGCCAAGGGATCTACTTCTTCGTCGAAAGGCGGGAAAAAGAAGTGGAAAGGTCCAAAGGGCAAGCATGACAATGAAGCTAGTGGGAGCGGTAAAGCCAAAGCAGATGGCCCTACTGGCGGTGTGAAGAAGCCGACCGAAAAGGGGAAGTGCTTCAAGTGTGGCAAGGTTGGGCATTGGAAGAAAGATTGTCCAGTGCTCAAGGCAAAGGGACAAGGTACGTCACAAGTTTTAGTAACTGAAACATGTTTAGCTTCGTTTTCTACTCATTCGTGGGTAGTGGATACGGGGGCAACTGATCATGTTTGTTACACCTTGCAGGGCTTCAAGCCAACAAGGGAACTGGCAAGTGATGAGATCACCATCTCCATGGGCAATGCGTCGAAGGTCGCAGCTGTTGCTATTGGAGATTTATCTTTATGTTTTGGTGATGACATTTTAGTTTTGAGAGACATTTTATATGTGCCGGAGTTTCGGCGGAACATAATTTCTGTTTCAAAATTGTTTTTGAATGGATATTCTGTTGTTTTTGATAGAGGTGTTTCTATCATGAGAGATAACAAGACTATTTGTTCTGGAATTTTGAACAATTCTCTCTATACTATTACATGTCCAATTAACAACTCTGTCCATGTTGCATCTACATCACAAATCCTTCCAAATCCGAATAAGAGGAAGTATTATTCTCATGAACAATATACACATGCATGGCACCTAAGGTTAGGCCACATCAATCTAAATAGGATCCAAAGGCTCGTTTCAAATGGAGTCTTGAAAGACTTTCAAGCTGTTCCATTTAGAACCTGCGAATCCTGTATAGAGGGAAAGATGACGGCAAGGCCTTTCAAGGCCAAGGGGAATAAGGCCTCGCATGTGTTAGAATTGATTCACTCTGACTTGTGTGGACCGATGTCCACTAGAGCTCGTGGAGGGTATGAGTACTTCGTCACTTTCATTGACGATTACTCAAGATATGGGTATATTTATCTACTTCAACGCAAGTCTGAATGCTTTGAGAAATTCAAAGAATTCAAGGCAGAAGTGGAGAAGAGGAGGGGTAAATCTATCAAGTCATTGCGGTCTGATCGCGGTGGCGAATACCTCGGAAACGAATTCTTACAGTACTTGTCGGAATGTGGGATTACATCCCAATTGACTGCACCAGGTACTCCCCAACAGAATGGTGTAGCAGAGAGAAGAAACAGAACTCTTATGGAAATGGTACGATCAATGATGAGTTATGCATCTTTGCCTATTTCGTTTTGGGGATATGCCTTGGAAACAGCGGTTTATTTGCTGAATAGGGTACCGTCCAAATCGGTTCCTAAAACTCCTATCGAGTTATGGTCAGGGCGTCAGCCCAGCTTGAACCATATAAAGGTATGGGGTTGTCCTGCATACGTGCTAGACAAGGAAGCGAAGAAATTGGAACCCAGGTGCGAATTAATGTTGTTTGTAGGATATCCTAAGGAAACGAAAGGTGCTTATTTTTATAATCCTAAGGATCAGAAAGTGGTTGTTAGCACCAACTCACGATTCTTGGAGCATGATTATATAAATGAGCACAAGTCTAGGTCCGAGATTGTCCTTCAAGAAATCGAAGGCAATGGACAGGCGATTCCATCACCCCAGCCAAGTGTGCAAGTGAATGCACCACAAGACACTGCACAAACCATTGTCACAGCTGTACCACCACCGCTTCGTCGTAGTGGGAGGGTTGTAGTTCAACCCGATCGATTTATGTTCTTGGGAGAATCTTCGGATCTACTCCCTGTTGATGAACAAAAGGATGTCGACCCTGATAACTATAGACAAGCGATGAAAGATCGAGATGCAGATTCTTGGTACGAAGCCATGGTTTCTGAGATAGAATCCATGGGTGCTATGGATGTATACGAGAAGACCGAACTACCAGATGGCTTTGTAGCTATAGGTAGTAGGTGGGTATACAAGAGAAAGAGAGATTCGGATGGCGAAGTCGCAGCTTTTAAAGCTAGACTGGTGGCGAAAGGTTATACCCAGGAACAGGGTATAGATTATGATGAGACCTTTTCGCCGGTTGCCATGCTCAAATCTATCCGAATACTCCTTGCCATAGCAGCCCACATGAACCTTGAGATTTGGCAAATGGATGTCAAGACCGCTTTCTTAAACGGTTTCCTTGAAGAAGGAAGGGACATCTATATGCAGCAACCTGAAGGGTTTGTGAAGAAGGGCGAAGAGCATCTTGTGTGGAAGCTTAAGAAGTCCATTTATGGACTTAAGCAAGCTTCGAGGTCATGGAACAAACGTTTTGACGAGGTCATTAAATCCTATGGATTTACTAGTTGTGAGAACGAGAGTTGCGTGTACCGTTTAGATGCCAATGGTGACGTGGTTTTCCTTGCACTTTATGTAGATGATATCCTTCTCATTGGCAACAATGTTGAGCTATTATCGGACATAAAGAAGTGGTTATCCGAACAGTTTCAAATGAAAGACTTAGGGGATGCAGCGTACATCCTGGGGATCAAGGTCGTTCGTGATCGCCAGAAAAGGATGTTGAGCTTATCTCAAGCGTCTTACATTGATACTGTGATTGCTCGTTTTAGCATGCAGAATGCCAAGAAAGGCTTGCTACCTTTTAGACATGGCATTCCTCTGTCTAAGGACATGTGTCCTAAGACGCCTAGTGAGGTTGAGGAGATGAGGAAGATACCCTATGCTTCCGCCGTAGGTAGCCTCATGTATGCGATGCTCTGCACGAGACCTGATATTTGCTATGTCGTTGGCATGGTTGCAAGATATCAGTCGAACCCTGGACCAGGACACTGGACTGCGGTAAAGCATATTCTCAAGTACCTGAAGAGGACTCGAGATTATAGGCTAGTTTACCAGTCAGACAGTCTATTTCCTTTGGGTTATACCGATTCGGATTTCCAGGCTGACCGGGATGAGAAGAGATCTACCTCTGGTTATGTGTTTACCTTGGGAGGTGGAGCCGTATCATGGCGGAGTGCAAAGCAGAAGTGCATTGCAGACTCCACCATGGAAGCCGAATATGTAGCTGCTTCGGAAGCTGCTAAGGAGGCTGTATGGTTCCGGAACTACCTCTTGGATCTAGGAGTGGTCCCTAATTTGCCTAAGAGTATCATAATTTATTGTGATAACTCGGGTGCAGTGGCAAATTCCAAGGAACCCAGGAGCCACAAGGCGTCAAAACACATAGAGAGAAAGTACCACATCATACGAGAAATCGTAAACAGAGGAGATGTGCTAGTAGAGAAGATTGATACATTGGAGAACCTAGCTGATCCTTTCACGAAAAGCTTACCGCAAAAGACCTATGAGAAGCATGCTCGAGGGATGGGATTGCGGTTGATGCCACCCACTTAGAGAAAAACTTTCAGTATAAGTGGGAGAGATGAAGTGAAGTTTTGTAATAGCTAGTATTTAGACACATTGTATACTAAAAGTTTTGCTTTAGTATAAGTGGGAGATTGTTGGATTTGTATACTGAAAGCAAGAACTTTATGCTTGTATACAATGATTCCTGTTATTCACTATTCTTATCTCCTATCTGATTGTGTTCATGATTGCATATGTATGTTCTTTATCTCTGTATAAGTAGATTATATGGTGTGTTGTAGATCACAGAAGACCATATAATTGGAATAACCTTAAGAGATATAATATGATCACAGCCGAAATAACTCTAGGACAAGTTATTGGTTTAGGCTGCAGTATAGATGGAAGTAGTTTGTCTTGGCTACTTGTCTATACTGGTACGTCATTACGTATTGATAGGACCAACAGTTGAGATGTATTCTTCTATCTGACTTAAGTGAAGAATCAAGATCTCGGTGACTCATAAATCTTAATACTAATAAGTATTCAGATATATATGTTAATTCGTATATCACTTTGACTTACTATGGGCGAGAGTTAAATACTAACTCGAGTACTCTGTATCTTGGGTGATAGCGGTTAATATATGATATTTGACTATCTGTATTAGTACCCGTATCCGGTATAGGATAATGACATCCCCTTAAGGAGCTCAATAAGGTTTATTACGCTAAACCCTGCAGGTTGATTAAGTTCAGGCGTAATAATAAAGATTGAGTGGTACTGCTTAAGGAATTATTAAGAGATTAATTAATTTAAGCTGTCAGAGCTCTAATTAATTAATGGATGTCGGATATTTTAAATACGGAGATTTAATAAGTCTAAATACAAGCCCCGACTCATCACCGGCAATAAAGGGGTAAGTCAGTATCGGTTCTCTAGTGGAATGAACTGATATTTAACCTTAAGAGATATAATATGATCACAGCCGAAATAACTCTAGGACAAGTTATTGGTTTAGGCTGCAGTATAGATGGAAGTAGTTTGTCTTGGCTACTTGTCTATACTGGTACGTCATTACGTATTGATAGGACCAACAGTTGAGATGTATTCTTCTATCTGACTTAAGTGAAGAATCAAGATCTCGGTGACTCATAAATCTTAATACTAATAAGTATTCAGATATATATGTTAATTCGTATATCACTTTGACTTACTATGGGCGAGAGTTAAATACTAACTCGAGTACTCTGTATCTTGGGTGATAGCGGTTAATATATGATATTTGACTATCTGTATTAGTACCCGTATCCGGTATAGGATAATGACATCCCCTTAAGGAGCTCAATAAGGTTTATTACGCTAAACCCTGCAGGTTGATTAAGTTCAGGCGTAATAATAAAGATTGAGTGGTACTGCTTAAGGAATTATTAAGAGATTAATTAATTTAAGCTGTCAGAGCTCTAATTAATTAATGGATGTCGGATATTTTAAATACGGAGATTTAATAAGTCTAAATACAAGCCCCGACTCATCA
The DNA here is from genome assembly GCF_028751815.1 of Salvia miltiorrhiza. Taxonomy (NCBI): domain Eukaryota; kingdom Viridiplantae; phylum Streptophyta; class Magnoliopsida; order Lamiales; family Lamiaceae; genus Salvia; species Salvia miltiorrhiza. The sequence continues at coordinate 44,001,393 of NC_080393.1, read as the reverse complement.
CCGGCAATAAAGGGGTAAGTCAGTATCGGTTCTCTAGTGGAATGAACTGATATTTATAAATTAATTATGGTCTGGGCTGACCATAGATAAATTAATTTATTTGAGGCCCATCTTTATTCCTTGTATCTGGTCCCTGGGCTGGCCCAATGTCTCCTAGCCCAAGTAGGGCAGAAATCGCCTATCACAAAGAAAGAAGCGCCCCATACGTATTTAATTCTCTATTAAATACAGCTGTCAGCTCTCAGGAAAATACACTGATAAAAATTAGGGTTTTGAGAGCAGAGGGGGGCGCAGGAAATCGTGTGAGGCATTCTGTCTTGGGAATTTCCATAGCTCGTTGTCCATCCAACGTTGGGAATTGAGCGGGATACAGTCGAGAAGATCAGAGCTGGAGTCTGAATCATTCGACACGATCATCAATCATCTGTGCATCCGATTCTCAAGTAAGTTTTCCTAACACCTGTGTGCAGCTGTTAAATTCATAGGAGCATGTTAGGAATTAATCGTTGTATGATGAATTAATAATAATCCAAGAAACGATCATCGGGCAATCGAGTATTAATTCAATTTAATATTCCTTCACCGTGACCCCCCTTCGGGATTTTTTGGGGTAAAGCAGGTTTAAAAGAGGCGGCGCCCGCCGTGAAGCAGCGGCGCCGTGGACGGCGGCCGCCGTGTCACGGCGCCGCCGTCCCCCCCCTTCGGCGTGTTGTGAAATTGTGAAGGTTTTGCAGGTTTAAAAGTGGCGGCGCCCGCCGTGAAGCGGCGGCGCCGTGGACGGCGGCCGCCATGAGACGGCGCCGCCGTCCCTCCCCTTCGGCCTTTTGCTTGTTTTTGCTATCCGCCTGCGAAAAATCACATCCTTCAGCTCGGGGATAAGCCGGTAAGCCTATTTCCTGCAACACCACAATAAAACACAAGTGAAAACCTAACTAAAACCAACAACAACAGGATAAAACACCACAAGAACAAACTCCACACAAAACAGAAAGGAAAAGAGAAGAGAAGAAACGTGGGTTGCCTCCCACGAAGCGCTCTAGTTAAGGTCGAGAGCTCGACGGTATAAAGCTTGTCAAAACGTTGGGTCGTGGAGTGCTTGGGACTCCACTATAACGGCAACCACTTCATGCTCCAAGTAGGGCTTCACCCTATGCCCGTTGACGGTAAACGTCTCTTCGTTGTTCTCCTTGCTCAATATCACAGCGCCATGAGGGAGAATCTCCTTAAGAACGAAAGGGCCACTCCAACGAGACTTGAGCTTGCCCGGAAAGAGTTTCAACCTTGAGTTGAACAGCAAAACCTTCATTCCGGGTTGGAGATTCTTTGGCACGATCCGGCTATCATGCAACTTCTTGATTTTATCTTTGTAGATCCTTGCATTCTCGTACGCCTCGTTGCGTAATTCATCAAGCTCCTCCATTTGCAATGCTCTGTGCTTCCCCGCAGTAGTAATATCGCAATTTGTGGCCTTGATCGCCCAATAAGCTCAGTGCTCAACCTCCACCGGTAAGTGGCATGCTTTACCGTAGACAAGGCGGTAGGGGCTCATTCCCAGGACTCCTTTGAAGGCGGTGCGGTACGCCCACAAGGCATCATTGAGTTTAAGAGACCAATCCTTACGGGAGGGTTGGACCGTCTTTTCCAGTATGCCCTTGATTTGCCGATTACTTGTTTCGGCTTGCCCCGATGTCTGAGGATGATAAGGTGTGGCCACCTTGTGAGTGATGCCGTTTTTCCTCATAAGCTTCTCAAAAAGCTTGTTGCAGAAGTGTTTGCCTCCATCACTGATTATGGCTTTGGGGAATCCAAACCTACATAAAATGTTCTCCTGCACAAACTTCAAGACGACATTAGAATCACATGTCCTTGTGGGGATGGCTTCAACCCACTTGGACACATAATCGACGGCAAGCAAGATATACTCAAAACCGTAAGACATAGGGAAGGGGCCCATGAAATCTATGCCCCACACATCAAAAATCTCCACAACAAGAATGCTCGTGAGGGGCATTTCATTCCTGCGCCCAATTGTTCCAACTCGTTGGCACCGATCACAAGCAAGATAAAAAGAATGAGCATCTTTAAAAAGAGTTGGCCAAAACAAACCGGATTGGAGGACCTTATGAGCCGTCTTTTGTCCACCAAAATGCCCACCACAATGGGCTTCATGGCAAAGCCTCAACACTTGTTGTTGCTCCACATCCGGGATGCATCTCCGAATCACCTCGTCTTTTCCCAACTTAAAAAGGTAAGGGTCTTCCCAATAATATTGCCTGCAAGTAGCCAAAAACCTTTTCCTCTCTTGGGATGTTAGATCGGGTCTTAATTCCCCACAAGCAAGGTAATTGACAATATCAGCAAACCAAGGCACAGAGGCAATTTCATAGGTATGCTCAAACGGGAAAGACTCATGTATGGCATCTTGACTCGATTCAACCACATTATGCTCAAGTCTAGATAAGTGATCGGCTACGGAGTTTTCACTCCCCTTCTTATCCTTAATCTCAAGATCAAATTCTTGCAATAATAAAATCCAACGGATAAGGCGTGGCTTAGCTTGGGACTTAGTCAACAAATACCTTAGTGCCGCATGATCACTATGGACAATTACTTTAGACCCAATAATATAAGCACGAAACTTGTCTAAAGCAAAAACCACAGCAAGCAACTCTTTTTCAGTGGTAGTGTAATTCACTTGTGCACTATTCAGAGTCAAGCTAGCATAGTAAATCACACGCAACATTTTGTCAAAAACACGTTGACCAAGAACGGCCCCCACAGCGGAGTTTGAAGCATCACACATAATCTCAAAAGGCCAAGACCAATTAGGTGCAACAACAACAGGTGCAGTGCTCAACTTAAGCTTCAGCAATTCAAAAGCATGCATGCAAGTTTCATCAAAATCAAAATTCACATCTTGAGCAAGTAGACGGCATAAAGGTTGGGTAATCTTAGAGAAATCCTTAATGAAATGCCGGTAAAACCCGGCGTGACCCAGGAAACTCCTTATTCCTTTCACATCAATTGGCGGGGGGGTAATTTTTCAATCACCTCCACCTTAGCCCTATCAACCTCTATACCATCTTTTGACACAACGTGGCCAAGAACGATGCCACTAGTCACCATGAAGTGACTCTTCTCCCAACTAAGAGTTAACCCACTCTCTATACACCTTTTTAGCACCAAATTAATTTTGCCCAAGCAATCGCTAAACGAATTACCAAACACGGAAAAATCATCCATGAAAATTTCAACAAAATCACCTATTATTTCCGCGAAGATCGACATCATGCACCGCTGGAAGGTCCCCGGTGCATTGCACAGCCCAAATGGCATCCTCTTCCACGCAAAGGTACCAAAAGGGGTGGTGAACGCCGTCTTGTCCTGGTCCTCCGGCGCGATTGCTATTTGATAATAACCTGACAAACCATCAAGGAAACAGTAAAAATCATGACCAACTAAACGATCCAACATTTGATCAATAAAAGGAAGAGGGAAATGATCCTTCTTTGTGACGGCATTTAGCTTCCTGTAGTCAATACACATACGCCAACCCGTGACCGGGCGGGTTGGCACCAGCTCCTTGTTGTCATTTAGGACAACCGTGATTCCTCCCTTCTTGGGCACCACATGCACCGGGCTTACCCACTCACTATCGGCGATAGGGTAAATGATCCCTTCCGCTAATAGTTTGAGTATCTCCTTGCGTACTACCTCCATGAGGACGGGGTTGAGTCTTCGTTGACCATCCCTCTTAGGTGTTGCTCCATCCTCGAGGTGAATCCGATGCATGCATGTGGCGGGGCTAATGCCACTAATGTCGGCAAGGCCCCAACCAAATGCCAACTTGTTGCTCCTTAGCACTTCCATCAACGCCATTTCTTGCTCATGCGTGAGCTCGGTGGATATTATCACGGGCTTCTCCTCGCCTTCTTCCAAGTACACGTATTTGAGGTGTTTGGGGAGATCCTTGAGTTCCAACTTGGGCTTTTTGCACTTCGTAGCGTCTTCAAGCACCACAGGCTCATCAATGGAGAGTTTGTCTCTTCGTTCTCTCTCTCTTTCCTCGGCTTCCCGAGCAAACTCCTCCATATCCGCCGATCCTGCAAAGATCTCCACTATCTCTTGTTCCTGCACATAAACCATCTCGGCGAGGCCGTCAATAGCATCTATATAGGAGCATTCATTAGTAAATGAAGATGATGGCAAAGTGCGACTATGATGCACAGAAAAAGACACGGACTCTCCTAACACGGTCATTTTTATTGTTCCATTTTTCACATCAATCAACGTGTTAGTGGTGGCCATGAATGGTCTTCCTAGCAGTAAAGTATGTTCCTTGCCATTCTCATGAACTTCTCCTATCTCAAGCACAACAAAATCGACAGGCACAATCAAACCACCCACTCTAACTAGAATATCCTCGATGACCCCACGAGGATACCTAACTGATCTATCCGCCAATTGCAAACACATACGAGTGGGTTTTAAATCGCCTAACTCTAGTTGTTTAAAAATAGAGTACGGCATCAAATTAATCCCCGCCCCCAAATCAAGCATACCCGAGGCTTCCTTACCATTCCCCAAAGCAATATTGATAACAAAACTACCTGGATCTCGTTGCTTGGGTGGCAAGGGTTGTTGCATGATGGAATTGGCAACCTCGGACACAAGAATCTTCTCATTGTCAACAAACTTCCTCTTCTTGGACGCTAGCTCCTTAAAGAACTTCACATAGGCCGGTACATTTCTGATCACGTCCAGAAGTGGCAAGTTGACATTCACCTTTGCCAACATGTTGTAGAAGTCGGTGAATTGTTGATCTTGCTTCTCGTTCCTCAACCGCTCTGGGTACGGAATCGGTGGTCTGTAGGGTTTGGTGGCCTTGTGAAGCGTCACTGAGGGTTCTCCTTGCTGCTCTTCTTCTCTCGGTGGGGGCACTTCTTTCACCATCTCCTTCCCACAGGTTTCCTTAGGAGGCTCGTCAGAAGGGATCTCCACTTTGTTGTCCACCTTCTTTCCACTCCGTAGGACTGTGACAGCTTGAGCTTGATGAGGTTGCAATCCTTGTCCATGGAGCTTCCCCGGTTGTTGCTGCTGTTGCATTTGGTTCAATGTCCCGGAGAGCTGCCCAACGGTTGTCTCGAGACGCTTGATAGTAGCCGACTGGGATTCCATGCTCTGTTTGGTCATCTCCATAAATGATTGCATGGTGTCCTCGAGGGACGGCTTCTGAGGTTGGGCTTGCTTCTGGAACTGCTGGGGCGCATTCTGGTATTGCTGCTGCTGCTGAAAATTCCCTTGCTGCATAGGGAATTGTTAATACTGCTGATACTGCGGGGGCTGCTGCTGCTGCTGATAAGCTTGCGGGTAATTCTGTTGCTGAGGAAAGGGGAACTGCTGTTGAGGAGGATAAAACTGCTGCTGGTTCTGGTACCCATATTGCTGAGGAGGGCGGCGGAATTGATTTCCCTGATTTGATCCCGATCCTTGGCCAGGAGCTTGGTTCCTCCATCCAGAATTCTGCTGAGCTCTCCAACCAGAATTGGAATTTTGTTGCCCTTGATTAAACATGGGCCTCTGTTCAAATTGAGGTCTCCCCTGGTACCCCTGGGCAGCATATACCTCTGCTTCCCCTTCAGGTGTGAACTCCCCCACTCGGTGGCACTCGTTGGTTCCGTGGCTAAAATCGCCACATATGCCACATCCTTCTGCTGGCGGTGCCTGAGCTGGCGGTGTTTGAACGGGTGGAGGCTCCACCTGGTTCATTCTTAGATGTTGAACTTGCCTCATCAAGTCTGCCACTTGCTTCTGCAATTCATTGTTTGGGGCTACAGCATGGGCTTCGACCCTCCTTCCTCTGACTGATTTCTGTTGAGAACTCGCGGCCAGTGTGTCGAAGATCTCCTTGAGCTCATCAAGCTGTCTTTCGGGCAATGTTGCCCCCAGCGGTACTGTCCACCATGAATTGTGCCGTCTGAATCAATCCGTCATAGAAGAACTGCATCAACATGACGGGTGCTAACTGGTGTTGTGGGCACTGGCGGAGGAGCTCTTGGAATCTTTCCCAGGCCTCGTGGAGAGGCTCGTCAGCTCCTTGCAGGAAGTTCATTATCTGGCTCCTAATCTCCTGTGTCTTGTGATTAGGGTAGTACTTGAGCATGAACTTCTCACACGCCTCTCCCCAGGTAGTGATGGAGTTCGGCGGCAAGGACAATAACCACGTTCTCGCCCGGTCCTTGAGTGCATACGGTAAGCACTTGAGTCTCAACTGATCCTCGGTGAGCTCCAACAGAGGGAAGGTCTGCACTTGAGTGCAGAAGTCGCGGATGAACTGTAAGGCGTCCTCACTCGGCATCCCATGAAAGAGCGGCAGCAGGTTTGAGTCGTTTGGCTTCAAATTATAATTCCGGACTGCTGTGGGAAGCACTATTGCTGAGGTGCTAGTGTTCCCGATGACCGGCCTGGAGAAATCTCCCATGTACTGTACGTTTCGCTCCGCCATGGCTTCTTGGTGAAGGTTGGGGTGAATTTCTTCTTCTTCTTGCTCACGCCCTTCGCCGTTCTCTAACGAATCTTCTAAGTCAACTGAGCGTGAATCCTCAAAGTCTTCCAGAATGGGGTTGGAAGTGATTCTCTCTTCACAGTCTTCCTCTCGAAACTGTGATTCCACAAGGTTTCTCGAACTGGACTCGGACTCCTCCTCCAGGCTTGAAAGGATCTCACGGGGTCGATGTATGTTGTCGTAGTAAGGTGCGAGCTTTCTCTTCAAGCTTCTACGTCCTTGCATACACAACACGAACAAACAAATCAAACGCACCGGAGGGAGAAAATAACCGAGTCAAAAGAAATAAACAAAAGAAAACACGGAAAACAATGCAACACAATCAAATGCCTAAAGCCTTCCCCGGCAACGGCGCCAAAATTTGACTCATCCAAAAACACCTAACGGATGGACTCGAATTTATACGAGGTCGTCCTAGGGTGGTAAGGTGACTCAAGTCGTCTCACAAGGAAGACTTAGCAGGGCTTTAATCGTATTGCTCACGAGAACTGAAAGGAAATCTAAACACTCTAATCGGGTAATTGGGTCTGTCACTAACTCGCTCTCTAATCACCAAGGCATAAACAGAAGAACAGTAAACATTAACTAATGTAGAAAACATATAAGAACTAAGAACATGCAATTGAGCATTAAACCAATCAACTAGGGTTTTAATCTAGAGCTTTAAACAAACGATCATATTCAAAATCTTCAATCAATTTGAAACCAAAGCATGAAAACTAAATCAAGCATTCGATTCAAGCACAATGAAAACCTTAATCACCATAAAAGAAATCTCTAAACATTCACCAACAAGAAAGGAAAAGCGTAAGCAATAGCAACGAACTACGAATCACGTAGATTATCAAAACTCAACAACAATGATCTCCAATCATCACATTTATCAAAAGCATAAAATAAATATTCAAATAAACTAAAGGATTCATATAACCAAGAGAAACAATTGAGTTTTTACAAACGTAGTGATCCGAGTGAAACAAATCCAACGGAATGAAACGATCAAGCAACGACAATCCAATGAATCCGAGCACGAAAATTGATGTTTAGAATCTCTAAAAACCAAAGGAAAATAGTGGAAAATCGCCCTAGAGGCTGCTGTGTTCGAAGGTATCAAGTAAAACCCTAAAAATGGGTTTTTATACGAATTTTCGTAACTGCCGGATTTGAACAGCGGCGGCGGCCGCCGTGAGACGGCGGCGCCGTGGACGGCGGCCGCCGTGATGGCCTTTCGCAGGAACATCCAAAAACAGGCACGGCCCGCGCCGTGGGGCCGCAGGCCGCCGTCTAGGCGGCGGCCGCCGTGGCACGGCGGCGGCCGCCGTGGGCTGCCTTCGAAAAAATCTCCAAACGATGCTGAAAAACTTGACAACTCTCGAATCCTGCACACGACGACAGTAAACCCAAAAAGATCATCGAGCATGTGAAATATAGAGCAAAAAGTCATGAAACATGCTCGAATGCACAGCCGAAACACAAGCAAAGATCACCCAAAAACGAGGTAAACAGCGCTACTGTGGTAGGTTTTTATTATAATTAAATGTATTAATATTATCATCTCATAATATATTATTTAAAACTTATTAATATATCAGTGATTTAAAATTGTTGCGTCAAAAGATACCGTCGATTACCCACTAATCTTTATCTTTATATATATAAAAGGCAAAGTAAATGTAAATAAATTCAATTGCAAGGATATAATTGGAAATTTTGAAAAAATATTTAATCACCACATCCACATCGTTTGGCTTGAAAATCGCCGGCACTTTACTCCTTCTAAACAATATAAACTAATTCAATACTATTTGATAAAACAAAATTAATAAATTATTAGCAATATTAAATGATTACTTATTTTAAAACGGCACACACACATAACTAAACTTTTCTATTACACCCCCCAATCCAATTGTTATCTCTCTAAACAAATTGAACTAATTTAATAATAAATAATTTTTTACTGAATGATTTAATATTAATTATTTAATTATATATATGAATACATTATCTTGCAATTATGTTAAAGATAAAAATATGCAATATATATTTAGAATGAAAGATCACGAAATTATCATTAATGATATGTGTTATCACAATATGTTAGAATATGAAATTCAAAGCAAAATAGAAAAGATCATGCATGAATCAGTATAAAGACTTCTAAAATTATATTTATTGAATAATATTTGATAATATTAATAATATTAATGTGTACTTTATTCTCAATATTTTTTATTTTTATATTACATTTTATAGTAATAAAACTAAAATTAATATTTTGTTTAAATATATATTTTGTTGCTAATTTTGGTATTATAATATTTACAAATATGATAAATTAATAAATATTAACTATGCAAAAATAGTGTTGATATATATATATATATATATATATATAGATTGGTGAATTATAAACGGATAGATATAGATTCTATCGGTGAATTATTGTATATGATGAATTATGCCTAGTGTTGTTTGGAGAAGCGAGAGAAATGCTAAGTAGTTGAGAGCACAAATAAAACTGCAGTAGTATTGCGAGTGAAGATAGCCTGTCTTTACATAGTGTGTGTGCATGGCTATTTATAGATTACATGTTACGGGCAAAATAGTAAATTCATTGCTAAAACATGCGCCTCGCGTGGTTGAGGGCATAATAGTAAATTTTCCCTTAGGCGGGAGATTTCTCCGCTCTTTTGGTGATCCCTCTGGCGAAGGCCATTCCTCTAGCGAAGGCCATTTCTCTGGCGGGAGTGACTTCTCTGGTGAAGACCATTCCTCTGATGAGGCCCGTTCCTCTGATAAAGACCAATCCTCTGCTCTGCACATATTACTCCTCATCAGCTACTCCCCCCTCTGGTCTGACTAGTTCGCTCTGGGGTAGAGTAATCTAGTCAGAGTGTTCGCCCGCGTGGCTGACGTCATCCGCATTAAATGCCCGCCCCTTTTACAGTGTACTTTTCCGCTTTTCGAGGTTATTTTTTTAACCTTTGCGTCTCTTCGTCTTTCCGTAGGAATCCTTGACCGTTGATTATTTACCTTGTGCCACGTGTCGTTCATCCCGCTAGCAGGTGGTTGCCCGCGTATATTATGCTTAGGCGGTTCAAATTTTATTTCCCACTATTCATCTTCTTCGCTCTTCTCTCTTAAACCCTTCGACTGTTCTCCCGATTTCCGGCGATCCCCGTCTTCTACTCCGACGTGTGCTCCGTGACCTTACTTGACTTAGGTAAATTGCGTATCCCTCTCCTGGTGTTCTTGTTTAGCGTAGATTAGTTTTATTGTGAGTTTGTTGGTGCTCTGACTGAGCGTGAAACCCTATATTTTTTAAGTTTTTTCCGATCATGGCCTCTACCTCCGGCGCCCAAACTGCCTTCTCCCCCTCTCCCTCTCCCTCTCCTCAAGCTACTCCGCCTTCTTCTACTCCTTCCCAGGACCCTTCGATTGCTCCCCTTTCTGCTGACCTCGCCACTCCCCAGGATTCTCCGACTACCTCTGCATCTCCCCCTCCTACCCCAAAAACCCCCAAAACCCCTAAATCCATTCCCGCATCCCGGTTAGGTGTTGCGGATATGCAGAGGCTATTTGAGAGGTGCAAACGCCCTGAGGGCTTGATATTTGAACCTTATTCCAAAGCTTCCGAGCCCCTTCCAAAGTTGCTCATGAATAAAATACCCCTTTTCCGGGCCCAGGTGGATGCGGGTTTAAGGCTTCCTCCTCCTGCCCTTCTAATAGATGTTTGTAATTATTTCCTCATCCCGTTCTTCCAAGTAGCCCCCTCCGCTCTTCGGAGGTTATTTGCCTTCCACATTCTGTGCACGGCCCATGGTGTTCAGGACACCACCAAGTTGTTCCTCCAAACCCAATCCCTTAGATGGCAGGGCTACCCCTTGTATAGTTTTGCTGCCCGCAAAACATATCCTACCACCTTCCTTAACTCCCTCAACTCCCATAACAAGGGCTTCGTGTCCTTCTATTGTTATGTGAAAACCACCAGGGGCTCCTGGCGGCAATATGGTGCCCAGGAATTGTAGTGGCACGAATCTCGGACCAGCTATAAGCCACCTGCTATGGAAAGGCCCACCAATTTTGATTTAGGGATAATAGGCTCTCTTAACACCCTGAATAGGGCAGACCCCCTCCCTTGTAAAGAGCTGGCTAAGGATAGTTCGGCCTTAGCTACCACCGGCTTATTCCCCCTATATTCCCGCGGATCTATAGGTAAAATTAGACGTTAGTAAGTATGCGTAAATTACTTATTACCTTGATTTTGTTGATAAAACCATGTTTGTTTGCAGGGATGTCGTGGAGAAACAAGTGCAGAGCTGCGCTCTTGCCTGACCGTCCTTCTGGCGAGGAGGCGCAGGGCTCTGGGCAGCCCGCGGGCTCAGGGGGTAGACACCTCCCAGACGGTGTCCGACGCTCACTGGGAGCCTACTCCCATGTAGCATTTTCCCCCTGGCAAGGGGAAAAACATGGAGGTCATGTCCTTGTTCAGCCCCGACAGCCAGGGAGCTGGTGGCTCTGGCTCTGGCGGAGCTGGCAGAGGTCCGCCATTCCTGTGGTGGACGTTGATGATGACGTTCCCATCTCCGCCTTGGTCCGGCACATCCCGACTCCTGCTTCCCGTCAAGTCCAACAAAAGAGGAAGGCCGCCGTGCAGGCCCTTGTGGAGAAAAGACGCAAAAAGGGCTCGAAAAAGGCCAGCAAATTCATGGACCCCGAAGTGGGGCCAGCAAGTGAAGCGGAGGCTGACTCCGTGGATGCTGAAGGGGGTAAGGTTTCGGCCCTGCCTGCGGGGAAGTCAGAGGCTTCTGGCTCCAAACCAATCTCGTCTCTGAAGGGGCGAGACTTCGTCCACACTTTGCTTTCCCATATCTATCCCAAGGATAGGGAAGCCACACAAAAGATAAAACGGGTGACGCTGGCTAACCAACTCAGCCAGTTGGTTCTTCAAGTACCCTGCATTGTTTACCATGTTTAAATAATTTTATTACTAACCTCTCGATTTCTCTGCCCTGACACTTTCCCTTCATTTTTCTGCAGCTGGAGTCCCGAGTCGGGGAAGCGACTCAGTGCATTGATGACTATGGTGCACTGGAGAATGATTTAGAGGTGGAGAAACAGCGGACGGCGCAGCACGATGAGGACGTCGCGGGTACAGTGGATTGGTACAGCAAGGCCGAAGCAGACGTGGCCGCGCTGCAGGCCCAACTTGCCCAGGCAGAAGTGGAGAAAGCCTCTGAGCTGGAGAGGGCTAAAAAGGAGGGCTACGATAACCTCGCCAAGTTCCGGATAAGATATGATGCGGAGTACAAAGAGGCCAAACGCGGCTGGAGGAGAGCTTGCGAGGGTGGTCAGAACCGGGGTTACGCGCTGGGGGCCCGAGACCAACGCCTGGAATTCTTCCTCTCTCCCCAGGGCTAGCAGTTCCTGGGTATGATGTTGGAAGGTACCCTGGCGACCTTTCAGCGGACTCCGAATTACCTAGAGGGATTCATCCCAATCTTCGCCCATACGATAAAGCAAACAGCGACGAAGGCGGCGGAGATGGTGGGTGCTCCGCGGAGCAGGTCGCTGCTCTGGACATGGAGGCCTTGATGGACAACATCAAGGATGAGGATCTGAATGGGCTGTTGGGGATCACTGCTGAGTCCCCAAAGAAGCATGAGTAGTGGTATCCGGTCTTGGAGAAGGCCCTCCCCCAATTTGCTTTTGGGGTCTGGTCCGAGTCGATGCCTACTGCTCCTGTATATCGGCCTCTCTTCTGCGCCTCTTTGGTGAAATTCATGAACCAGCTGAGGGGTCAGGCCGGTGACAGCTCCCTGGGGTTTTCACAATTCAGCATGGAGCCTCCTCTGCCTTCCGGCTTCAAGGCTTCAGCCTTCGAAGATCCCGCCTCTTTCTCTGCCGCGGTGGACTAACTCTATGTCCCTGTACAAGGATGAAACAAAATATGCGCAAGAGGCATTGAAGTTGTTAGACGTGGAAGCTCGTCTCCCCGTGGTGAAGGACTCTGGCATGTTGCCGGTGTTTGAGGCAGGGGGGCCCTCTGGCGAGGCCTCTGGTTCCGTTGCTCCTGTTGCTGTGACTCCTCCTACCGCTGCTGCTCCTGAGTCTGCTGTCCCTGCTCCTTCCTCCTGACTGCCCTGTTATTTCCTCCCTTGCTTTATCAAAATTTTTGTAATTTTGGGTTTGTAAACACTTGGTGTTATTTTGATCTTAATATACAGCCTTGCGGCTTTGGCATTGTTAATGAAATTTCTTCATGACTCTTTTCTCCCTTTAATTTCTGTGCTGGTTCTGCATTCAATCATCCTTCATATTGTTTTATTGTTTGTTGTGGTTGATGTGAACTTGCATTTCGGAGCCTCGAGATGTGACCAATGTTTTTTGTCGGGTAGAGTAGAATTTTTATTTTTTGTTGAAGTGTTTGTGATTCCTCTGGTCGGCTTCCCTCTAAGTGGCTTCTCTGGTTATTCTCCCTGTTTGACTTCTCGGAATGATTCTTCTGGATAGTCCCTCCAAATGATTTCCCTTACTCCTCCCTCGTGGATTTCTCTATCTCTTCCCGCGGGGATTTCTCTGATTTCTTCTTCGGGGTTTTCTCTGACTTCTCCTTCAACGATTTCTTTGACTCCTCTTTCAAGGATTTCTCTGACTTCTCCTTCGAGGATTTCTCTGACTCCTCTTTCAAGGATTTCTCTGACTTCTCCTTCAAGTATTTCTTTGACTCCTCTTTCAACTATTTCTCTGACTTCTCCGCGTCAAGCTATTCCTTTGCTGCTCTTGGGTTATCCCTCTGCCGCAGTCCTTTGCTGCTTCCCTCCTTGCTGGCTGGAACACTCTGCGCGGAGCATGAAAGACCCGGAGGGTGCGATTAACTTTTGCGGCTTACGATTAAAAGGACACCCTGCACGGAGCATGGAAGGCCCGGGGGTGCAACCAACTTTCGTGGCTTACGGTTAAGAGAACACCCTGCACGGAGCATGGAAGACCCGGGGGGTGCGACCAACTTTCGTGGCTTACGGTTAAGAGAACACCCTGCACGGAGCATGGAAGACCCGAGGGGTGCGACCAACTTTCGTGGCTAACGGTTAAGGGAACACCCTGCACGGAGCATGGAAGACCCGGGGGGTGCGACCAACTTTCGTGGCTTACGGTTAAGAGAACACCCTGCACGGAGCATGGAAGACCCGGGGGGTGCGACCAACTTTCGTGGCTTACGGTTAAGGGAACACCCCGCACGGAGCATGGAAGACCCGGGGGGTACGACCAACTTTCGTGGCTTACGGTTAAGCGAACACCCTGCACAGAGCATGGAAGACCCGGGGGGTGCGACCAACTTTAGTGGCTTACGGTTAAGAGAAGACCCTGCACGGAGCATGGAAGACCCGGGGGGTGCGACCAACTTTCGTGGTTTACAGTTAAATAGTAACCCTCTGCGCGGAGCATGGAAGACCCGGGGGGTGCAACCAACTTTCGCGGCTTACGATTAAAGTGATTGCTCTGATCCGCCTTTGATGTTTGCTTTTCCCTCGACTTGCTAAGTAGCAATTTGAATTTGTTTTTCCTTTTTTTCCCTTAGCTTGCTTAGCAGCAATTGTTATTGAATTTGTGAATTGTGGGTATATACCCTACTCCCCCCTCTGGTGACATGTGCAATGCTCTGCATGAATATGTTAAGTAAAATATGCAACTTGGAAAGTAATAAATTAAAGTAAATGAGTCAATATCAGGGAATTTCCTAGAACCACGTATCCGATTTTATTGATATCATGGCCCTGTACCTCGTTAAAACCCCTGTGGGGAAAAAGAGTATTCGGTCTACAATTTGTTATGTCATCAATAACATTATACATAGAACTTTTTCAATGTGTTGATATTCCATGGTCTGGGGAGAGCTCTGCCGTCTGGATCTGACAAAGTGTATGCTCCGCCGCCAGAACCTCGGTGATGATGAAGGGACCTTCCCAATTGGGTTCGAATTTGCCCACTGGCTTCAATGCATCGGCCCTCTTGAGGACTAAATTGCCCTTAGCTAGCTTCCTTGCTCTGACCCTTTTGTCGTATCCCGCCTTGATGATGCTTTTATATTTCGCCGCTCTGACTTGGGCTTCATCCCTCTATGCATCCACCAGGTCGAGCTCTGCTCTGCGGAGTTCCGAGTTTTGCTCTGTGTTGTAAGTTGTAATGCGATATGACTCCAATCTGGCCTCTGCTGGTATTACTGCATTGGATCCTTATACCAGGGTAAAAGGTGCCTCTCCGGTTGCTGTCTTTGGGCTAGTTCGGTAGGTCCAAAGGACAGTGTCCAACTCCTCGACCCACTTCCCTTTGCTCTGGTTCAATCATTTCTTAATTCCCTCGCAGATTGATCTGTTTGCCAACTCTACTTGCCCATTTGCTTGTGGATGAGCCACGAACACGAAACGTTGGGTGATGTCCATTCGGTCGCAGAAATCAGCAATCCTCTGCCCTGTGAATTGGGTTCCGTTGTCTGATACAATAATTTTAGGGACTCCGAATCTGCAACAAATATTTCGCCATATGAACCGCTCCACTGTCACTTCGTCGATCTTTGCAACAGCCTCAGCTTCCACCCACTTCGAAAAGTAGTCCACTGCTACAATGAGAAAACACTTGCCCCCGGGTGCTGTGGGCAACTTCCCTACGATGTCTATGCCCTATTTATCGAATGGGCACGCAGCGTACATGACTCCCATGGTCTCTCCTGGGACATTGATTCTTCCGGCGTGTCTCTGACAAGCTTCGCACTTGCAGATGAATTCTCTGGCATCTTTGTTGATGTTTGGCCAATAAAACCCTGCCCGAATGATTTTTCGTACAAGATCCCTGAATCCCGTGTGCCCACCACAGCAACCTGCATGAATTTCTTTTAGGGAAAAGTTAGCTTCATCGGGAGATAAGCATTTTAATAAGGGGTGGGTAAAAGATCGCTTGTAGAGTTGATTATTGATCAAGCAATAATTCTCGTATCGAACCCTCTGATTAGATTCTTTATTCAGCCGCTCCCCTGTCTTGAGGAAGTGTATAATTGGGGCCCGCCAATCATCCCGAATTTCCACTGAGAAGACCTGCGAAGTCGCCATCTCTCTAGTATCACAGAGCAGCGTGATCTCATCGTTCCATGTCTGTTCTACTGCGCTGGCCATTCGCGCTAGTAAGTCTGCCTTTGTATTCTCTTCCCGGGAAATTTGTTCGATTTTAAACTCCATGAACTTTTGCTTCATTTCATTGATCTTGCAGTGGTATGCTTTCATCCTATGTTCTTTGATGTGATAGCCCCGAGATAATTGTTGGGCCACCAACTGGGAATCAGTTCTGATGATGACACACTCTGCCCGCAGCTCTGACAACATGTGCGCTCCTCTGACCACAGCCTCGTACTCAGCCTCGTTGTTGGACATTTTTCAAGTAAATTTTATGGCGAATTGATATACCTCCGTGCTCGGGGATACTATATACACCCCGATTCCACATCCCTCCTTTGTGACTGACCCATCCACAAAAGCTATCCAGAATTCTTGTACCGGGTGGCGAGTAGTTTCCTGAATGAAGTCCGCAAGGGCCTGCGCCTTAATAGCCATCCTTGGCTCATATTCCAAGTCGTATTCCCCCAATTCCACAGCACACTTCACCATTCTTCCCGACAAATCCGGCCGCCCCAACACCTGCCTAAACGGTAAGGCAGTTCGCACCACTACCCGATGTGATAGGAAGTAGGGCCTCAACTTCCGAGCCGTGACCATTACTGCCAGAGCAGCCTTTTCAATTTCTGAGTAATTCAATTCAGGGCCCTGAATGATCCTGCTGACAAAGTAGATTGGCTTTTGGTGATTTCCCTCTTCCCTGATGAGCACGGAGCTTACAGATTCCTCTCCCACTGCTATGTATAAGTATAGTACTTCCCCTGGCACTGGTTTGGTTAAGGTAGGGAGCTCCGCCAAGTAAGCTTTGAGATCCTCAAAAGCTGTTCGGCATTCCGATGTCCACTGAAATTTGGTCCCTTTCCTCAGGATTTTGAAAAATGGCAAACTCCGTTACGCTGATCGTGAAATGATCCTGCTCAGAGCAGTGATTCGCCCGTTCAGAGTCTGCACTTCCTTGATCCCTCTAGGAGGTGTCATATCCATGATGGCCTTGACTTTATCCGTGTTAACCTCGATTCCTGCAGGAGTGACTTTGTATCCCAAGAATTTTCCCGTGGTGACCCCGAAGGTGCACTTCGTTGGGTTGAGCATGAGCCGATGATTTCTAACCACCGTGAAAACCTCTTCCAGGTCAGAGACATGGTCCTCCGCTCTGACGCTGCACACAAGCATGTCATCCACATAGACTGATATATTCTTTGAAAGTTGTTCTTTGAAATTTTTTTCCATCATCCGTTGGTATGTAGCCCCCGCATTTTTCAAGCCGAACGGCATGCTCCTCCAGCCATAAACCCCGCAGCAAACGGCGAAGGCCGTTTTAGCAATGTCCCCTCTGTTCATTTTCACTTGATGGTATCCTTGATACGCATCCATCATTGACAATAAGGCACAGCCCGAGGTGGAGTCCACAAGCTGATCAATCCTCGGCAGAGGATAGTGGTCCTTGGGGCAGGCGGCGTTTAAATCTTTGTAATCCACGCACATACGCCATGTGTTTGTTTTCTTTGCCACCATCACGGCATTCGATATCCACTCTGAATATTGTACTTCTTCAATATGGCCCGCGTCCAGCAGCCCCTGGACTTGTTCCCTGATCGCGGCATCTTTCTCGGCACCGAAATGCCTTGTTCTTTGCTTCACCGGTTTAACCTTAGGGTCCACATTAAGGCAATGTTTCCGCTAACCCTCTGTCTATTCCCTTCAGATCGGCCGTGCTGAAGGCAAATACGTCCGCATTTCTCCTAAGGCAGCTGACTAGCTCCTCTCTGGTTTGGGCGTTCATGGAAGACCCAATCTTGGTTTGGAAACCCTCTCGCCCGGGAAATAATTCTATCATGTGACACACATCGCTGGTAGAGACCAGGGCGGATTTCTCTGTACTATCCCGATCACTTAATAATTCCGCCAACTCTTGTCGCTCCTCTACTGAAGCGGTGATTTCGCCCACTTTCCCTTTTTTCCGAGTGTTTGATCCCTCTGTTATTCTTTCCCTTTTCTGCCCCGAAGAGTGTGTAAGCATCCGCACATGGCACGCTTTCGACATTTTTTGGTCGCCCCATACTTCTCCGACTCTTCCCCATCCGATGGGGAATTTCATTTTTAGGTGGAACATGGAGATGATTGCTCTGAACGTCGTCAAGGCAGGGCGACCGAGTATCACATGCATTGTAGGATGGTTTCGGCATGTCCACTACCAAGAATCGTATTACCCTAGTCTTGCTGGCATCCGCGTTGCCAAGACTTAACGACAACTCCACAAAACCTATCGGCATAACCATTTCGTCCCCAAACCCGAATAATGGGGCATTCGTTGGTTCAATGTGGGCTTCGACTCCCACATTTTGGAGACACTCCAGATATAAAATGTTCACTGCACTGCCCGAATCCACGAAGACGCGATGGACAATGCAACCAGCTATGTCAGCTGTGATCACCAGCGCATCGTCGTGGGGATACATAAGCGTTCTCAGGTCCTCTGCCCTGAAGCAGATGATCGGCTCTTCTGCCGCACCCGTAATCTCCATCACTTGCTTGGGATAGTACCCGATTTTACTGCACGTACAACCTATTTCTTGGCCCTGTTGGATGTTGGTGTCCCATTTTCCCCAAAGATCATGTGTACTTCTCTTCGGTATGGGAAGGGAGGTAGCCGACCCTCTGCTGCCCCTCTGCGGTTATCACGATTTTCCTCTAGTCTGCGGTCTCGGTTATTCCCCTAATCCTGACGGGCTCATTTCTCTGCTCTGGCCTTTGATCTCGGTCTTCATTTCTTCTGGCGATGAACTGATCCAGATTACCCTGGCGCACCAAAAGCTCCAGTTGATGCTTAAGGTGCCCACAATGCTTGGTGTAGTGCCCATAGGAATTGTGATACTCACATAACTTGTTGTTGGGTCCTTGTTACGGCTGCCCGTCTCTGTAAGTCCCAGGCGCTCTAAAAAACGGTTGATTCTTGATTAGGTGAAAAATCTCCTCCTGTGGTTTGTTCAAAGGGGTGTACTCGTCAAAACGATTGACTTCATTTACAGTGCGCTGTTGGCGGGGTGGTCTTTCTGCTTGGGGAGGAGGGACCCTTGGGGGCAATCCTCTGAAGGGAGCCCGATCTTGGTGTCTATTTCGTTCTGGTGCTTCTTCAGCCTTTTTGGCCTTGTGTTTGTCATTTTCAGCCTTTCGTGCCATCCTGGCATCCTCCACCTGTAAATGCCCTGGCAATCTAGCCATGATGTCGTCGAAGTCCCTGGCCGGTCTGATTTGCAGCTCATCGAATAAGAGCCCCGGCTTTAACCCTCTGACGTAAGCGCAATTTTTAATCTATGACTCTGCCTCTGGCACCTCCAGAGCAGCGAGGTTGAAACGGGCAGTGTACTCCCGGAGTGTTTTATTTTGATCCTATTTGATGTCCATCAGGGAAAGAGCTGACTTCCCAACCCTTCGCGAACTCGCGAACTGCCTCAAGAAACGTGTCTGTAATTCCTCAAACGAATGGATAGAATTTGGGGCGAGCATCCCAAACCATAACTAGGCAGGTCCAGTTAACGTGGTGGAGAATATCCGGCACTTGATGCCCTCCGTGTACATGTGGAGAGTGACCAGTCCCTCAAACCGGTTGAGGTGTACCTCTGGGTCGGTGGTACCATCATAATCCAGAGAAATAGGTTTGTAACTCCTTGGTAGAGTATCTGCCAGAATGTCAGCGGAGAAAGGACTCCGGCTGATAGTAGCGGGGACCTTTGATGTCCTGGCCCGCTTGTCCTCCTTGTGCCTCCCGTGTTCCCTCCTCTCATTAGGTGAGTCGTGGGCGTGATGGCGTTTGTGAACCCTATGATCTTGTTTCCCAGAGGAATACTCTTGCTCCCGCCCCTCTGCCCTTCTGGTCTGGTGTGACCTCGCTGATCGGGGTGATTTCTTAGACCGGAATGGTCTCTCTGGCCAGTGGGATCTCTCTGACCTCTGCATCCGCTCGTTCCTCTGAGACTTTTCTCTCAAAGAATCCTCCAGATCCCTAAGCTGATTTTTTAATTGTTTTTTTTTAGTTTTGCATTTTCCCTTGGTCTCTCCTCCTCGAACATAGGAGTGATAGAGTGGCTGTCCGATTCATCGACTCCCTCCCTCCTAACGATACTTCCCAGCCTGACGCGACTCCCCTCTGGCCTTCTCTCCAATTCCCTCTCTACAGGGAGCCTCTGTGTTTCTTTCGGCGGCACGGCCTGTTCGTTAGCGAGTTGATTGTTTATCTCCAGAACGGCGGGAGGTGGGACTTCAATGCCTTGTTGGTTGAGCACCCCCACCAGGGGAGCTGTAGTGGGGACAGTAGACAGCAACGGGGTCCCTAGCGCCTGGCGCACAGCAGTATAGTTGAGCAGAGCCATCATTTGCTCTGCCAACACAAAGTTCAGCGGTCCACCGCCAGATGTGGGGACCAAGCTTTGCAGCTCCGACCCAGGGGTCACCAGAGTAGATCTCTGGGTAGTAACATTCTGACCCGTCAACGGTGTAGCCGAGACAGTGTGGAAACCCGGCGGTGTGGTGAAGACGGTGTTAGCTTGCAGACCGTTAAACAGCGAGGTGGGAACCTCCGTGGTATGGGCAGCGGAGCTAAGCCCAACGTTGTCAAATTCCTTCTAAAGGGTGCGGTGAGCATCCGAAGAACCCATAGTACCTAGTGTTGTTTGGAGAAGCGAGAGAAACGCTAAGTAGTTGAGAGCACAAATAAAACTGCAGTAGTATTGCGAGTGAAGATAGCCTGTCATTACATAGTGCATGTGCATGGCTATTTTTAGATTACATGTTAAGGGCAAAATAGTAAATTTATTGCTAAAACATGCGCCTTGCGTGGTTGAGGGCATAATAGTAAATTTGCCCTTAGGCGGGAGATTTCTCCGCTCTTTTGGTGATCCCTCTGGCGAAGGCCATTTCTCTGGCGGGAGTGACTTCTCTGGTGAAGACCATTCCTCTGATAAAGACCAATCCTCTGCTCTGCGCATATTACTCCTCATCATATATATATATATAGGGGGCGGTTATTCAATAAACCACCTTTATTTTAAGAATTACGAGCCAACAAAAATGCATGAATTTTATGTATAACACGCATGAATATATATATATATATATATATATATTAGAAGGATATAATTAAAAGTTTACAATGAAATTATTCAAATATAAATTATCTCAACAATTTTAAGTTTACAATGAAATTATTCAAATATAAATTATCTCAACAATTTTATATCATCACACACATAATATAAAGTGTGAATATATGAATCTAGCCTATTTCATATTGAAAACTTAAAATTTAGCCTATAGGATTAAAATTTAAAATTTTAGCCAATTTTTGCGTGAAATGTCCGAAATGCCCTTGTATAAATAGTGAATTCTGGCATTTGCGTGAAATGTCCGAAGTGTGCAGCGTGAATTCTTCTTCTTTTCTCCTTCAATCCTTCAAATCTTCAAATCTTCAAGCCTCCAACTGCAAATCTTCATCGTCTTCCGGCGTCGTGCGGCGCTCCAATTGTCATCTCCGTTGCTTCGCCGAATTTGTCGTTGATGTGCGTGAATTTTTGGTTGATCTGCATGATTTTATATATTCAATTTTTTTTGTTCGATAATCTTCAATCTTTAATTTTGTTGTTGTTTTGTTGTTTTTCATAGTTTGTCGTGGTTCGCCGGCGGTTGAAGGTGTGTTTGTGAGGTTCATTGCTGTCGATTTTATCACCCTGGAGTTTCTAGGTTAAAGGTTAGAGCTTTTGTTTCTGTAGTTGTTATGAATGTTCTTCAATTCTCAACTAATTCGTTGAATTCACGACTAGTTATTTAAATTCACAACTGATTTGTGCCTTAGATTTGTTTACATGAACTGGAAACTGGGGTTTGTTGTGCTGGTTGTGAATTGTAGGTATAAATCTATAATTCACAACCATATTAATTTTAGTTGTGAATTTTGTGTGTCAGTTCTGAATTATAGTTTTAGATCTGTTGTGAATTAGTGTCTTAGTGTCTTAGTCGTGAATTAGTGTCACGACTAGGGTTTGTTGTGCTGGTTGTGAATTGACAACAGTTTGATGTATTTTGTTGTGAATTATTGTCTTCGGTTGTGAATTAGTGTCTTTGGTTGTGAATTCCCTATTTCAATTGGTAATTTGCGGATTTTATGTTTTAATTCAAAGTTTTTTTTTATTAATTATATTTTATTATACAGATGAGTCGACCTGGGATTATTATACATTATGGTGGTGAATTGGTGAATGACAAGTATCTTGGTGGACAAAGAAGGTTTCACTTAATTCCTCCTGATGGATTGAAGTATTCGAGCTTGATTAGTCATATTCATTTGCTAGTTGCAGCTGATATGAGCTCTATGTGTTATCTATTAAGTTCAGTTGTTGTGGCACCTGATGGAGATAACATTGTAATGAATGTTATGAATTATTTGGATTTGCAGTATGTTATTGATACTTCTGAGGTTCCCAAAGTGTTTGTGACTGTTTCACCTCGTTTGTTGGCTGGACCTGTTGTTGGAGATGGCTTTGTTAATGATAATCTGTATGAAAACATTGACGATATTGATTTTTACTTAGATGATGGTGATGAGGTTTCTGATGATCAGGATAGTCTTGATGACTTGGATGGTGATTTACAGCAGGATGTTCCCACTGTTGTTAGAAGTCGACATATAGTTCCACCTTTGCCATCTTCTTCTTTTGTTAATGATGGTTTGGATGATCAGAGCATTAATGTTGATACTAGCAGTATGCGGCAATGGATTATTCCAGGTGCAATGTATCAAGCTTCGTTGCCTGTCGATGGAGCTATTGATGTTGAGTTATATTCTCGAGATTCTTTAGCTATTGGATCTACCTATATGGACAAAGATAGTATGATTACTGCATTGGGCCTGTACCACTTGAAGAATCGAGTTGAATTTGTTGTTAGTAGGTCATCCACTAGCAAATTTAATGCTAACTGCAAGTATCCAGATGAGTGCCAATTTTTGATGAGTGCGACTGCTTCAGGTACAGTTAGGAGGGTGATCAAGTGGATTGCACCCCACACTTGTCAGATAGATTTTCGCCACCATGGTCTACGTACGGTTTCTTCAAAGATTATTGGTGCTTTTTTTACACCAACATTGATGCACAATGGTGCAGTTTTGAAGCCAAAGGAGATGGCATCTCAATTGCAGCGAGAGTATGGATTTCATGTTGACTATTCAGCTGCTTATGCTGGGAGGAATCACGCCATCAAGCTTATTTATGGCGATCTTGATAAGTCTTTTCAGTTGATCCCCTCTTATCTTCATATGGTGCAGCATTGCAACCCGGACTCGATTATTGATTTGGAGACTAATGGAGATGATGTCTTTAAGTATTGTTTTATGGCTCTTGGTGCTTGTATTCGTGGTTTTTTATCATCTGGGCGTCCTGTTGTTGTTATTGATGCTACCCATTTGAAAGAAAAGTATAAGGGTGTGATGTTTGTTGCTGTGACAAAGGATGGAAATGAACATATTTTCCCATTAGCTGTTGGATTGGGTGATAAGAAGAATGACAGTTCATGGTTATGGTTTCTTACACGGTTGAAACGTGCTTTTGGTGTTTTAGAGAACATGTTATTTGTTTCAGATCAGCATATCAGCATAAAGAATGCTGTTGAAGCTGTGTTTCCCTGGAGTTCCTCATGGTCTTTGCACGTATCATTTGCAGAAGAACCTTGCAAGATATGGTGCAAATGTTGTAGCTATGTTTCAGAGAGCTGCAAATAGCTACAGGAGGGAGCAATATGATTTGCATTCTGGGCAATTGGCCTTGGTTCGTGACAAAGATGCATATAGGAAGTTGATGGATATTCAGCTTTCTAGATGGGCACGTAGTCAGTGTAGAGTTCGTAGATATAACTTCATGACGTCTAATTGTGCTGAGGTATTCAATGGTAGGCTTCGATGGGGTAGGAGATTGCCCGTATGCACCTTGCTAGAGTTTGTGAGAACATTGATATGTCATTGGTTTGCAGAAAGGCGTAGCAAGGCTTTGGCAAGAACTCATCCACTTACAGAGTGGGCTGCATTGAAACTAGACATCTCAGTTGAGGAAGGTCGGACAATGGAGGTTAATGCAATTAATGCATTCAAATTCTCAGTTTCTTCTAGTGATCGAAACTATGTTGTTGATCTTCGTGCTAGGAGTTGTTCTTGTCATGAGTTTGATCTTGACTTGATCCCTTGCCCTCATGCTGATGCTGCTATATTGTAAGTTTTTATATGTTTGTCTTGTTTTTGATGTTTTTGCTTTTTTTTTGTATTGTATATATTTTATTAAATTTGAATATGTTGTGATTTTGTAGCAAGTCAAAGCAATCTTGCATTGCTTTTGTGTCTAGCTACTATACAATGCAGACGTTACGTGAGATGTATTCTATTGATGTTAATCCTATCCTACATCAAGATGAGTGGGATGTTCCTGCGGATGTGAGTTCAAGGGTTGTTCGTGTACCACATAATCCTAGTCAATCAGGGCGTCCACAGACTTCTAGAATTCCTTCAGCAATGGAATCTTCTACAAAGTCACGTGTTAGTGTTTGTTCAAGATGCCACAAAACAGGTCATTACAAGTCAAAGTGTAAAGAATAAATTCCTATTCCCATAGAAAGTGATGAGCAAGAAGTTGATCGTCCTCGTCGTGCTAAGCATTGCAGTATTTGCCAAAAGACTGGGCATACAAAGATAAAGTGTCTGTCATTTAATGCAAGTGCTTGATTGTGATTTCATGATTTTTTTTTTGTTGCTTTTTGTTTTTTGGATTGTGATTGGTTCTGGTTGTGAATTGTTATTTTCGTTGTTATTTTGATTTAATTCTGAACAGTTAGGTCGTATGTTTACTGTTATTGTGATTGAATTCTGAACAAACTAGGCTGTGAATTGTTATATTTACTGTTATGTTATTCTGGACTATTTTGGCTCTGAGTTGAATGTTGAGGTTTGAATTCACAACTGACCTCTTATTGTTTGTTGTGAATTTAAGATATAATACTTGAATTCCAAACAAACAATATTCGTTGGTCGTGAATTCACAACTGTTATGATTAGTGGTTGTGAATTCATGTTGAAGAGTATGCATTGACAACCCATCTGTACTGTTTTGGTTATGTGTTGAATGTCGACGTTTGAATTCACAACTGACTTGTTATTGTTTGTTGTGAATTTAAGATATAATACTTCAAGTCACAACCAACAATATTCATTGGTTGTGAATTCACAACTGTTATGATTAGTGGTTGTGAATTCATGCCGAAGAGTATGCATTCACAACCCATAATTCTTGTAGTTGTGAATTGAATATTTAAATATCCTATTGAGAACCAACAGCTAGTTTTGGTTGTCAATTCAAATTTTAAAGTATGAATTTACAACAAGAAATATTGTTTGTTGTGAATTCTTGCTTTAAGACTTGTATTCACAACCGACAATAGCCGTTGGTTGTGAATTCCACTTACAAAGCTTCAATTCACAAGTAATTAGTTTTTTTAGTTGTGAATTAATGCCTTTAATCTCGTATTCACAACCAACACTAGCCTTTTGTTGAGAATTTGAGCTTTCCAGTTCGAATTCACTACCATAAAAATTTGCTAGTTGTGAATTAAGATATTAAGTGGAATTCACAACCAACGGCAATTGTTGATTGTGAATTCTAGCTTTATGACATGAATTCACAACCAACAATAGTTGTCGATTGTGCATATATAACAAAATTAAATAAAACAGTAACGAAAACAAAATAGCATTTAACTAAAACATTCATCATAACTACCACAAACCAAAGTATTAAAACATTCATCACCTAACCATTCACACTAGCTAGCAAAAGTATTAAAACAGTCAAACCACCACAAACCAAAGTTATTATCCCAAGCATCAAACAGAATCAGTTTTAAGTTTCTAAACCAACCACCATTAAAATTTTCAAATTCTTGTTTTCTCACTCGTCATAACTGGTACTGAATGCATAAACTGTCGTCGCCATGTGATTTCTGTACTTCTTCAAACTGTTTCCACTGAAGCCATCTTCCCAGCGCCCTGTCAGAATTGCCTCCACAAACTTTACTGCAAATGGTCCGCAGTTTATATCATCTTTTTGCTCGTACAGGTTGATTTCCTTAGGATGCTCTATCTTCCATTGCTTCATAGATTCTTCGAGCTCTGGTCTTGCATCGTAGAAACCTGCATATTTCAGTACGTATGGAAGCAATCTAGACAATGGCACGATGTTCTGTGTGCTTAGTACATAGTCATTTGCTGTGAAGACGTGCTGCTGGGAGTCATAAACTATGATCGATGCTTCTACCAGATTAATGCATAAGGTGATCCAGTGATTTGCAATGTTCACCACTGCAATAACCTACAAATTCAGAACCAAAAGCAATAGTAGGTTGTGAATTCCCAACCAATATTTTCTTTGGTTGTGATTTTTCTAATACTTTAAATTTTTAATACATAATTAGTGATTTTTACCTTATCATAATCCTGCCATGGTTTAATATGGCCCCACGACGGCTGCTCTCCAATGACAAACTGCGACAGTTCAAATAAGTCTTCCGTATTAATGTGAAGTTCATTTTGTGAACTTGACTTTGGTGTCTCTTCTTCACTTTTGTACTTTACCCATGTTTGGAAGACAGCAGCCTGTATAAGTATAGCGTTTTTTCTTAGTTTTACTTCAAGTATGGAATTGAATATAATATTCATAACCAATTCTACTTTTTGTTGTGAATTCATCCTTTCAAGCATGAATTCACAACCAAAATATAATTTCTAAGAACTAATTCACAACCTACAATAGTTAAAATCCTTTGATTATGATTTTTTTTAAGAAAACAGATTTACTTACCATGAAAGTTGTAGAAGTGATCGTCACTCGTCTTTTGAATTTCCTTATGCCAGCCATCTCTGGGGACGTGTACAATACAGCCAAGTAGGAATCGATATGGATGTTTTCCATTTTCTTTTTGGGATCCGCTATGATCTTGAAGAAGGCAGACGTCACAGCCATTGGCAAACCAACATTTCGCCTACACTATACATTATACATGTGTTAGAGTTTATATATTTTTCAGTTGAAGCAAAATAAAATATCATAAAACTAATTTGCATAGAATTCACAATCAAAACATACAATTATTTTATTTTTTAGGCTGCAGGGGTGGGGTTGTTGTGATTTAAGGTTTAGAGTGGTTTTAGGGTTGTGAATTAATTTTTTATTGTAATTTCACAACCAAAAAATTCCAGTTCTTGAATTCACAACCTTAACCTGTAACATTCTTGTTTTGAAATTGATGTCTAAAAGTAATACTGATTTGTAATTTTTGGTTGTGAATTCAAGTTTTGAAGCTTGAATTCACAACCAACTGTAATTGTTGGTTGTGAATTAATGTAAAAAAAAAAAATCAGTAACAGACACAACAATTTACACATAACAATTTACACAGAACAGGTTTTTTTAAATATTTTACATTTATATTCATATTATAACAACTTTTATGTAAAAGATAAAAGTTAGTGTACTTACTTGTCCTTTGCTGTTTTGAGGAATTTGTCAAAGTTTGCTCATCTCTTGTCATACGGACGAAATGGGCTGCAGAGTGCAGCTGATGCAGCTCGGGCCCTAACCGTTATGAAGTCAAGCTTGTCGGGGTAGCTTCCACTACCACCATCAATTCTAGCACGCTTCCATTCTTTTTCTATGTACTCATCATTTGCTCTTGCTTGTGCTTGTGCTATTTGTTCTGCTTGGCTCCAGTATTGGATCATCGTCCAGTATATCCGACATATCAAACATGCTTCTGTCCTCAACCATTTTTTGTTTTGTTGTCTTGTCGCCCTCTTCTTTCGGTTCTTCATCCACATCCATGTTCTCCTACAATATGAAATCAATTTATGTTATTAGTTGTTGAATAATAAGTACTAAATTAATAAAACAATACTGATAATACTAGCCTGCGTATCCTGCTCTGTTTCTTCTAGCGTATCTTTGTTCTTTTCCTTTGTTCCATTCTTCTTGATTTCTTCCAGCATTTCACCCACCCGCTTTGCCACAAAGTTTGCTATTTCCTCGCTGAGTATTGACTCAGTCAGCATGTGTGTAGATGTCGTCACAACAATTGCATTGATGAATTCAATGTCGCTTCTTATCTTGTTATGGACTTTATTTGCAATCTCATCAATGTGCTCAGGATTGAATGCAGAATTTGAGGCAACGGGTGTGCCAGTGGGTGGCTTGGGTGTCCTTCGGCTTTCACCAACTCTCCTTGTCTTTATGGTTTGAACTCTTGGTTTTTCTTGCTTTATGTCTTCTGGCTCAATTTGTGAGTCTTGTTCTTGCTGTCCCTCTTCTTTTTCTTCCTCTCCCTCTTGTGTTTGTGTCTCTGCAGGTGTTGATTTAGGTGTATAAAACTTGGCTGATTTTTTACTCTGACTTGGCTGACTTTTATCTGTTTCCTCTGCTTGCACAAAAACATACTTGTCTTTGCCATAACCAAATGCAAGTGGTGTTCCCTCTGGTTCGACAGACTGCCAGTAATCTGTTTCAGATTCTTCTGAATCTGGTAAAATTATTTCATGCAACTGCAATGTAAAATTGTTAGTTGGTAAATGTTGAAATATATAAATAAGAGTCATTTATAGACTGAGTTTGAACTTTGTAAGCCTTAATTCATAAAATTGAATTTATAGACCATTATACTGTATGTTGTAAATTGAAGCTTTAAAACCTTGAATTCACAAGCTAAAGAAATATTTGTTGTGAATTGAATCTGTAAAGCTGGAATTCACAAGCAACATAACTTTAGTAGTGAAATCTTATTTATAAATTGGTAATTCACAATCAGGATATGTAATTGGTAATTCACAACTAATATTTCTTATGGTTGTGAATTCAAGCTCAGATCTCGAATTCACAACCAACATAAATATTGGTTGTGAAATATAATTTGTAGTTTAGTTCAGTTTCAGTTTAGTTGTGAATTCACAACTAGGGTTTAGTTTTAGGGTTTAGGGTTTAGATTTTAGGGTTTAGTTTTTAGGGTTTAGGGTTCAATTCAGTTCAGTTTCAGTTTCAGTTCACTTCAGTTGTGAATTCAATTCAGTTTCAGTTTAGTTGTGAATTCACAATTGCAATAATTCACAACTAATATTTCTTATGGTTGTGAATTCAAGCTCAGATATCGAATTCACAACCAACATAAATATTGGTTGTGAAATATAATTTGTAGTTCAGTTTAGTTTCAGTTTAGTTGTGAATTCACAACTATTGTTTAGTTTTAGGGTTTAGGGTTTAGATTTTAGGGTTTAGGGTTTAGTTTTTAGGGTTTAGGGTTTAGTTTTTAGGGTTTAGGGTTCAATTCAGTTCAGTTTCAGTTCACTTCAGTTGTGAATTCAGTTCAGTTTCAGTTTAGTTGTGAATTCACAACTAGGGTTTAGTTTTAGGGTTTAGGGTTTAGATTTTAGGGTTTAGGGTTTAGTTTTTAGGGTTTAGGGTTCAATTCAGTTCAGTTTTAGTTTCAGTTCACTTCAGTTGTGAATTCAGTTCACTTCAGTTGTGAATTCAGTTCAGTTTGAGTTTAGTTGTGAATTCACAACTAGGGTTTAGTTTTAGGGTTTAGGGTTTAGATTTTAGGGTTTAGGGTTTAGTTTTTAGGGTTTAAGGTTCAATTCAGTTCAGTTTCAGTTTACTTCAGTTGTGAATTTAGTGTTTATAGTGGACTTATGGTTTAGTGTTTAGAGTGGACTTATTCTGGTTGTGAATTTAGCTTGTTGTGAATTGTTGGTAATTCACAACCAATATTTTTAATGGTTGTGAATTCAAGCTTCGAAGCTGGAATTCACAACCAAGAGAAATTTTGGTTGTGAATTATAGATCAGTTTGGTTTCATAATAGTACTTGAAGTAATTTATTAATCTTAAACTTGCTAAAACGAATACATATTGATGCAATGTTATTTAAGTATTTAAATGTGACTTACATTTCCTGTGACCTCCGTCACAACAGAATTAGTCCTCGGGTATTTGAACCTCAATATTCTTGGCATTTCCTTGTCCTGTTTTGGATGGCCACAAGTTTTGCCCAACTGTGGAATTGCAGTATATATCCATGCCTGTTCAATGAAAAATAACTTGTCAGAATTTGATAAAAAAACTAAATAAAATTTTGTAATTCAACCAATATTAATGAATAGAAGCTTACCAAGAAAGCAATTGAGAATCCAAAGAAATGAATTCCATCTAGTTTATCCTTGTTTTCTTCTGTTCTCTCTGTCGGTTCCGTCTTTATGCTCTTCATGTACTGCAGCAGGTGCTGGTACCTATAGCTTCCCCATGGAAAATTTTCCCATTGATTGTCATCTTCAACCATTGCCCATAACCAAGGCTCCGTCATTGTTTTCTTAGGTTCCATTCCAAGAAGAAAGTAGTAGACTACCAGTATCTTGGCAACCTTCACATCATCCATTTTGTCCTTTGTAATTTTCCCATTTACAAACAGCTCATTCAGTGTTTCGACGCTCACAGACTTGTTGTGGAATCGCCTCGTGAACAATGACTTGGCTGGAATGAGTGCTTCACCATCATTGTTGAATGTTGATGGTCCAAATCTGAGCCCTGTTATCAGAGCATACTCAAATCGTCTGAATCTTAGCCTCTTGTCATTTATCATGAAGTTAAGTGTTGGATTTGTATACTGAAAGTAAGAACGTTTTATGCTTGTATACAATGTTTCCTAAGTTCACTATCTAATCTCCTATCTGATTGTGTTCATGATTGCATATGTATGTTCTCTATCTCTATACAAGTAGATTATATGGTGTGTTGTAGATCACAGAAGACCATATAATTGGATTAACCTAAAGAGATATAATATGATCATAGCCGATATGACTTTAGAACGAGTCATTGGTTTAGGCTGCGGTATAGATGGAAGTAGTTTGTCTTGACTACTTGTCTATACCGGTACGTCATAACGTATTGATAGGACCACAGTGAGATGTATTCTTCTATCTGACTTAAGTGAATAATCAAGATCTCGGTGACTTATATAATCTTAATACTAATAAGATTTCAGATATATATGTTGATTTGTTTATCACTTTGATTTACTATGAGCGAGAGTTATATAGTAACTTGAGTACTCTGTATCTTGGGTGATAGCGGTTAATATATGATATTTGATTATCTGTATTAGTACTCGTATCCGTATAGGATAATGACATCCCCTTAAGGAGCTCAATAATGTTTATTGCGCTAAACCCTGCAGGTTGATTAAATTCAGGCGCAATAATAAGGTTTGAGTGGTACTGCTTAAGGATTACAAAGAGATTAATTAATTAAGGCTGTCAGAGCTCTAATTAATTAATGGATGTCAGATATTTTAAATACGAGGATTTAATAAGTCTAAATACAAGCCCCCGACTCATCACCGGCAATAAAGGGGTAAGTCAATATTGGTTCTCTAGTGGAATGAATTGATATTTATAAATTAATTATGGTCTGGGCTGACCATAGATAAATTAATTTATTTGAAGGACATCTTTATTCCTTGTATCTGGTCCCTGGACTGGCCCAAAGTCTCCTAGCCCAAGAAGAGAGAGAACACGCCTCCTACACCTAATCTGCGCCTCCTACGTATTTATTTTATTATAAATACAGCTGTCAGCTCTCAGGAAATACACACTGATAAAATTAGGGTTTTAAGAGCTGTGTGGGGCACAGGTAATCGTGTGGAGCATTCTCTCTTGGGACTTTCACAGTTCGTTGTCCATCCAACGGTGAAAGCTGAGCGGGATACAGTTCAGAAGATCAGAGCTGGAGTCAGATTTTTTGCAGGAAATCAAGTTCTGGCAGTTTCGGGAGAACGGCCATAACTTCCTCCACAGACCTCCGATTCAGACGAAACAGGCGGCCACGGAAATCTCTCTAGAAGATGAAGAAGTCGTATTTCTGGGCAGAATACGATTTGAGTACGTTTGAGGCTTCAAACGAAAGCTTGAAGCTGACTGGTCTGTTCAGCTGCGAGTTTGACGAATTCTTCTGAATTCTTCAGGTATTTCTGAACTCCAACGTGCAGCAATTAAATTCATAGATGCATGTTAGGGATTAATCGTTGTATGATAAATTAATAATAATCCAAGAAACGATCATCGGGCAATTAGAGTATTAATTCAATTTAATATTCCTTCAATTGGTATCTGAGCCCAGGATTAATTTCTTGGCTCTATTATTAATTTATGTACAATTAATAATGTGCGTTGTTTTTACTGCTGCTGTTCTTCGTGGTCTGTTGATTCGTGGGATACGTCGTTTTGACGTTGTAATCGTTTTACACCGCGAGAAAATCTGTGGTTAGATTAGGATTTCAATTTTTGTTTTTGCTTTTCCTTTGTAATCTGTAAAACTGTGGAACAAGACGAGGACGACGACGAATCAACAACGGATGAACAGAGTTTGGAGTTGGAGTACCGGAGGCATGCCGGGTGCGGAGCGAGCAAGGCTGCCGGCGCCAAGGGCAGCGCGTGCACGAGCGCTTGCGCGTTGTGCGCCGCGCGCCTGATCAGGCGCCGGTGCGAGGCTGCTGCTGCTCACACTACTGGTGGCTGCGGGTCAGGCGAGCAAAGCTAGGCGGGCGGCAGGGGCTGTGTGCGCCCGAGGCCACGCCTGCGCGCTGCGCGCCCAGCGGGCGACGCGCTGCCGCTGCTGCTGCCTACGCCGGGACCTGCTGCTGTGCTGCTGCTGCTGGACGCCGATGATGCTGCTGCCGACGCGCCGAGGCTGCTGCCCGTGATGGGCTGCTGTGGGAGCTGCTGCGGTGGCGTTGTGCAGCGGCTGTCGAGAAGGGAGGCGGCGGCGCCTAGGGTTTCCAAACCCTAGGTAGCTGTTTCCTCAAACCCTAGGGGGCCCAAACCCTATTTTCCAAAGACGGACCTGATGGAGCTGTTCGGGCCAAGTGTTTAGTTTTTGGGCTTTTCTTTTCTGTTTTAAATGTAATAGATTAGAATTTGGGGTTCCACGAATGGGTCACGGAGAACTTTATTGTTTTAATTCTGTTCTTTGCATGTCGTGGTGTTAATCCTTTATGCTCTTTGCATGCTGTTTTTGTCTTTGTTTGTTAATATGTGTTTATTAACTGCGCTTAGACAAGCATGCTAGGTTTATCGTTTTCTTAAGCATGTTTTAGAATTCTGCGAGCATTTTTACATGTTGCGTTCTAGAAGAGCATGTTTAGGATTATGTGTTTGAGCATGATCAAACCTTTTGAAAGTAAAAAGACTAAGCTGTATTAATAATTTTATAGATGATTGAAAATTATTTAAATTTCCACAAACGGTCTCAAGACAAAGTGATTGAGAATATGAGTAAACGACCACCCTAACGTGGCTTACTTCATATTTGATTTCACAAGTTTGTTAAGTTGAGATTTCTATTCAAAAAATATTTAAATCCATTTAAGTAGTGGGAGTTATGCGGTAAACGACCACCCTAACGTGGCTTACTCGTATGATTTTCATAAGTACTTTAGAGGATGGATTTTAAATAAGATAACTAAGAAATTAAATTGAATGCGGCATGGTCCTAGTGAGTATGTCAAATTCGAGAATTTAATTTCAAAGTTAGATTGTGGTTATTATTAAATATTTTTTTATTCTTAAAATTATGTAGACCTCCACATGCGGTCTCAAGACAAAGTGATTGAGAATATGAGTAAACGACTACCCTAACGTGGCTTACTTCATATTTGATTTCACAAGTTTGTTAAGTTGAGATTTCTATTAAAAAATATTTAAATCCATTTAAGTAGTGGGAGTTATGCGGTAAACGACCACCCTAACGTGGCTTACTCGTATGATTTTCATAAGTACTTTAGAGAATGGATTTTAAATAAGATAACCAAGTGGTTAAATTGGAAGCGGTATGGTCCTAGTGAGTATGCCAATTTCAAGAATTTAATACTCAAGGTTAAATTGTGGTCGCTGCTTAGATATCATTTCAAGTACAATGTACAACTCCCCAACGGAGTCCCTTCTTGAATATGATATGGTCTAGTTAAAGTCCAACTATTAATTTCCTTTATCAAAAGGTCAAGTTGACATGGATGGAAATTAAACGACTAGGTAAATAGTCTGTTTGAGGAATTCATGTGTAAACGACCACCCTAACGTGGCTTACTCGTGAGATTTCTTGGGCAGTTGGAGGTTTCATTAATATTGTTTTTATCAAAAGGTTACAATATTATTGTTACGAATTATGTGCTTTATGTTCGTTACTTTCAGATATGTCTATGTCTCTTATTTTTTTTTATTCTTGCACAAAGTCTTTTAATCGGTCCACATTTATAAAATGGAAACGCAGTTTTGGATTTTTATCTTTATCACAAACTAACACAATTTTTGTGTTGCTTACTACTCCACGTTCTTATGGTCCGAACAATAGTCAACTGATGAGAAAAAGGAATTACATAAAAGGTGGCATAAGATGAATAATGTGGCTATATGCTATATTATGAGTATAATGTCACAAACCTTGTAGCTCCAACATCAGGGCATGGACGATGCTATTAGCATCATGCTGAATCTCAAGAAAGTGTTCGGAGAGTCGGACTGAGCTGTTCATTTAAATTTGATGAGAGTAATCTTGTTATTTTTATGAGTGAGCACAGCTCAGTGCACGAGCATGTCATGCAAATTTTGACGAACTTGACTTGCTCAGTGGGAGTATCGACGGTGAGGCAAAAGTCGATATTATCCTGAACTCTCTTCCCAAGTCTTTCAATTAAGAACTTCCGCCTCAATGCTGTTATGAGCAAGAAAGATAATACTTCTTTTGAGTTGTTGAATGCTCTAATTACGGCTAAGGAAGTTGTGGGAAAGAGATGTGCAAGCACTTGTTATTGCCAAAGGAGAGCCATCTTCTTCGTCGAATGACAGGAAGAAGAAAGGTCCAAGGGGCAAGAAAGACAAGGGAAATAGTGGGAGTAGTGGTGTGATAAGAATGAGTATTGGAGATTTTTTTTTCTTTCAATACTCAAGGCAAAGGGTTAAGGTACTTCACTTGCTATAGTAACTGAGACATATCAGCTCATTTTCTACTCAGTTATGAGTAGTGGGTAACGAGAGAAACTGATAATGATTGTTACACCTTGCATGGCTTTTTAAGCTGACAAGAAAGCTGAGAAGTGATGAGATGATTATCTTCGTAGGCAACGTGACTAGAGTCGCAGTTGTTGCAATTGAAGACTTGTCTTTAAGTCCTAAAGACATAGTTTAGTTTTTGAGAGTTCCTTATCATGTTCCAAAATTTTGAATAGATGGATCTTATGTCATTTTTGATAGTGGTGTTTTTATCATAAGAAATGACAAAGTTGTCTATTCTGGTATTTTGAACATCTCTCTTCATACTATAACTTGTCTACAAAATACCTTTATATTGCATTTACATCATCGAACAAAAGAAAGAGAAAAGTTAAGGCTAATCTCTCATAAGGATCTTACACATATATTGATACCCTAGAAATAGGTCACATCTATCTTAACAGGATCCAAAGGCTCGTGTCTAAATAAGTACATTGGATTCAATCCAGGTTGTACTATTTCGAACCTGCGAATCCTGTATAGAGGAAAAGATGGAGACCAGGTCATTCATGGCAAAGGGGATAAAGGGCCAATAATGTGTTAGGAATGATCTTTTCTGATTCATTGTCAGTGTTTGGGATTCCAACCCAGTTTACTACGCCGTGTAATCTCAATATAAAATGGTGTGGTGGAGAGAAGAAATAGGTCACTCTTGGAAAAATATGTTCGATGATGAGTTATGTATCTTTGCAATTAGTCCTAAAGAATCAGAAGGTGGTTATTAGCAATGACACACGATTCCTAGAAGTGGACTATGGAAGTAATCACTAATCCAAGTCAGATAGTGTGCTTCAAGAAATTGAAGACATTAGACAGGCGATTCCATCACCCAAGCCAAGTGTGCAAGAGTTTTATACCACAAGACACTGCACGCACTGTTGACACACATGTGCCACCACAGATCCATTGTAGTGGGAGGGTTGTGGGACAACCCGATCGATTTATGTTCTTGGGAGAATCTTTGGATTCACTCCCTGGTAGTGAATATAAGAGAATCGACCCAGATATTGGAATTAGTGGAAGACAAGAATGTAGATTCCTGGTACGCCTCAATGGAGCAATCCATTAAGAATATGGGTGTATACTAGAAAATCTTGCTACCAGGAGGCAGTAAAGCCTTAGGTTGTAAGTGAGTATACAAGATAATGACAGGCCCGAATGAGCAAGGTCGTAGCTTTCGAAGCTAGACTGGTGGCGAAAGGTTATGCCCGGTGTAAGGGTATAGGTTATGATGATATTTTCGCCAGTGCCATGATCAAAACATTCAGACCATTTTTTCCATAGCAGCTCACTTAAACCATCAAGGTCTGGCAAATGGATGTCATATATATTACCTTGAAAAAGGTAAGGACAGCCATGTGCAACAACCTGAAGGTTACGTGAGGGAGGGAGAGAAGCATCCCGTGTCAATCGCTCTCGTGTCATCGGTGATGTGGTTTATCTTGCATTTTATGTAGATAATATCCTCCTAATTGGCGACAATATGGAGCTATTGTCAAGACATAAAGTAATGGTAATTCGAACAGTCTCAGGTGAAAGACTAAGGAGGTACAGTATACATCTTTGTGACCAAGGTTATAAGGGATCACTAGAAAAAGATGTTGGCCTTATCTCGAGTGTCTTACATTGATACTGTGAATGCTCGTTTTAGTATGAATACCGCCAAGAAAGGATTGCTACCTTTTAGATATGGCGTTCCTTTATCTAAAGACTATGTCTTAAGATGCCTGTTGAGGTTGAGGAAATGAAGGCAGTATTCTACGTTTCCGCAGTAGATAGCTTCATGTATGGATTACTATGTACGAGATCTTATATTTGCTATACAGTTAGCATAGTTGTAAGATATCAGTATAGTCCTAGTTAAGGACACTGAACTGTGGTAAATTATATTCTCAAGTCCATGACTAGAGAATAAGGATAGTTTACCAGTTAGACAGTTTAGTCCCTTTTTGGATTATACGATTTCGGATTTCCAGGCTGACCGAAACAAAGAATAATTACCTCGAGCTATGTGTTTTCCTTGGGAGGTAAAACCTTTTGGTTTGACCACTACCTCCAAGATCTAAGGGTAATTCCTAGCTTGCGTGAGAGCATCACCTTCGTGATATCTCAAGTGCAGTTGCAAACTCTAAGGAATCCAAGAACCACAAGGGGTCAAACACATGGAGCAGTACCAAGTTATACGATTATTTGTAAATCGAGGTTTTTGTGCTCATAGAATAAATTCTCTCATATTGGAGAAACCTACTAATCTTTTCACAAAAGGCTTATCGCAAATGGTCATTGAAAGATGGGAATGCGGTTGATGCCACCCACTTAGGAAACTTTAAGTATAAGTGGAAGAAGTGTTAAGTGATTGGTAAATAGACGCATTGTATACTAAAAGTTTGCTTTAGTATAAGTGGGAGATTGTTGGATTTTTATACTGAAAGCAAGAACGTTTTATGCTTGTATACAATGTTTCCTAAGTTCACTATCTAATCTCCTATCTGATTGTGTTCATGATTGCATATGTATGTTCTCTATCTCTATACAAGTAGATTATATGGTGTGTTGTAGATCACAGAAGACCATATAATTGGATTAACCTTAAGAGATATAATATGATCACAGCCGAGATGACTTTAGAACGAGTCATCAGTTTAGGCTACGGTATAGATGGAAGTAGTTTGTCTTGACTACTTGTCTATACCGGTACGTCATAACGTATTGATAGGACCACAGTGAGATGTATTCTTCTATCTGACTTAAGTGAAGAATCAAGATCTCGGTGACTTATATAATCTTAATACTAATAAGATTTCAGATATATATGTTGATTCGTTTATCACTTTGATTTACTATGAGCGAGAGTTATATAGTAACTTGAGTACTATGTATCTTGGGTGATAGCGGTTAATATATGATATTTGATTATCTGTATTAGTACTCGTATCCGTATAGGATAATGACATCCCCTTAAGGAGCTCAATAATGTTTATTGCGCTAAACCCTGCAGGTTGATTAAATTCAGGCGCAATAATAAGGTTTGAGTGGTACTGCTTAAGGATAACAAAGTGATTAATTAATTAAGGCTGTCAGAGCTCTAATTAATTAATGGATGTCGGATATTTTAAATACGAGGATTTAATAAGTCTAAATACAAGCCCCCGACTCATCACCGGCAATAAAGGGGTAAGTCAATATTGGTTCTCTAGTGGAATGAACTGATATTTATAAATTAATTATGGTCTGGGCTGACCATAGATAAATTAATTTATTTGAGGCCCATCTTTATTCCTTGTATCTGGTCCCTGGACTGGCCCAAAGTCTCCTAGCCCAAGAAGAGAGAGAACACGCCTCCTACACCTAATCTGCCCCTCCTACATATTTATTTTATTATAAATACAGCTGTCAGCTCTCAGGAAATACACACTGATAAAATTAGGGTTTTAAGAGCTGTGTGGGGCACAGGTAATCGTGTGGAGCATTCTCTCTTGGGACTTTCACAGTTCGTTGTCCATCCAACGGTGAAAGCTGAGCGGGATACAGTTCAGAAGATCAGAGCTGGAGTCAGATTTTTCGCAGGAAATCAAGTTCTGGCAGTTTCGGGAGAACGGCCATAACTTCCTCCACAGAACTCCGATTCAGGCGAAACAGGCGGCCACGGAAATCTCTCTAGAAGATGAAGAAGTCGTATATCTG
This sequence comes from Salvia miltiorrhiza, assembly GCF_028751815.1. Taxonomy (NCBI): domain Eukaryota; kingdom Viridiplantae; phylum Streptophyta; class Magnoliopsida; order Lamiales; family Lamiaceae; genus Salvia; species Salvia miltiorrhiza. The sequence continues at coordinate 43,962,804 of NC_080393.1, read as the reverse complement.
GGCAGAATACGATCTGAGGACGTTTGAGGCTTCAAACGAAAGCTTGAAGCTGACTAGTCTGTTCAGCTGCGAGTTTGACGAATTCTTCTGAATTCTTCAGGTATTTCTGAACTCCAACGTGCAGCAATTAAATTCATAGATGCATGTTAGGGATTAATCGTTGTATGATAAATTAATAATAATCCAAGAAACGATCATCGGACAATTAGAGTATTAATTCAATTTAATATTCCTTCAATTCCTCATCCTTGCCAAAGTTGATCTCCCTCGTCAGCACATACTGCACAGCGCTCCCACACTTGTTAATGACATCTGGGAGCTTCAGGAAGTGACCAAAGCAAGAATTTGTTATCTTTTTATGAGCTGCAGATCCCCTGAGCTTCAACACTGAATCAATTATGTTCAATATTCCTTCTTTGCAGTAAAAAATGATCTTGAATTTTGACGTCCCTCATGTTTGGCCTTTTGTAATGTCATTCAACCTGTTAAGATCATGTTTAAAAAAAGAAAAAAAAATCAGTACAATTTCTTATTAAGGCTCAAATTCACAACCAAGGACAGCTCCAATCTCTACTTATTGGTTGTCAATAATTCACAACCAATTCACAACCAATTCACAATAGTATATTTATGCACATTCATGCTTCAAGACATATATGTTTTGTAATTTTCAACTAAGAATGGTGTTTTTGTGATTTCAGAACCAATACTTGGGCTTGGTTGTGAATTGAATATGTAATGCTCGAATTCACAACCAACCACAGCTCCAATTCACAACCTGAAAGCCCTAAATATTGCTCGTGAATTTTAGAACAGTTTGATGTTAAAATGTATTCAAAAATATTCACAAAATATTCCAAAAATAATTATTAACCTTGATCTCAGAATTCACAACCAAAAGGCCTAGCTCTAATTCACAACCAAAAGCCCTAGATATTGCTCGTTAATTTTAGAACAGTTTGATGTTAATATATATTCAAAAATATTTACGAAATTTTCGTAAAACAATTATTAAACTTGATCTCACGATTCACAACCAAAAATCACTACCTGTTGTTTGTGAATTTTAGAATAGTTCATCACAACATATATTGAACAATAATTACAAAGAGTTACTCTAACAATTCATCGCATGCATAACATTAACAAATATAATTTTTCAGAATTTAATCTAGATCTAGAAAACTTACGGTATTTTCAGTCGCTTTTTGTTCATCGCGCTTTTCCTCGGCTTCATTTGCTATAACTATCTCCATACATCCTTTTTCGCGGTTGATTTTTGTAGTTTCTTCTTTCTTCTTCGCACTGTCGTCTTCTTGCGGAACGATTCTTCTTTCTTCTGCCGGATCGATTTCTGTAGTTTGTTGTTTCTTCTTCGCGGTTTCGTCTTTTCCAAAGATTTGTTTTTCCACCGTCGAATCTTTTACTTGATTCGGATTTTCCATTTCAGGCGCGGTTGCAGTCGTTTCCATCGGTTGTTGTTCGTCTTTGTGGCGGTGCAGATTGCTGTGGATCAGAGTTCGTCTGTGGCGGTTGTAGAGTTATGGCGGTGATGCAGGAGAGTTGTCTACTCGAATGTCTTTTCGCATTCACGTTTTGGTGCGAAATTCGGAGAGAGAATGAGTTGTAACTATTTGAATAATGTGTTAAAATTGTGAGTTAAAAGTGACTTTTTTGGATAAAATCGGATCAAAAATTGGAGAGAGAAATCTGTGAATTGCTTGCGAGATTTTGGTTATGAATTCTAGAGAGATGAAAAATCTTATTTGCTGAGAGAAAATTGTGAATTGGTGCGTGTGTTTTGGTTGTGAATTGTGTGTGGCTATTTTTTTAATTTTTAAAGTTGAGGGTAAAATGGTAAGTGTGGCTATATTTTTATGTTTTTATTTTAGTGGACAATTTTTAAGTTTACAATATGAAATATGCTATTTTCAAAATCCACTCTAATATAAATACTCCAACTATCTAATGCTCAAACTAAATTCATGTTTATTTGAAAAGAAATGAATTCACTTATCCAATAACAGTTAGGACGTGATAACTTTTTTTTTCTTTTGCTTTTTTTTGCATATATTATTTTCTTTTTTGCATGTAAAATGTGTTTTAAATGAAATATCAAAATGTATATTACTAAATAGTAACAATTTATGAAAATAGGTTTAATTAGATATGCAATATTTATGAATTAAATTCAAATTGAATAGGTTATGATAATTTAAATTTTCAACATATTATTTGAATGAAATAACTTTTTATTTTTTATATTTTTCTCATATATATATATATAGGGTCAAGTTAAATAGAGAATTATTATATATTTCATTTTGAACAAGTCTATACATTTTACGAACAGATCAACATAACTAACGAACAGACGTATTTAGTAAAAAAAGAGAAAAACTCCCCACCAGCAGGATTCGAACCCGAGGGCAAATTGTTGTTCATGCGGTACATTCATTTGTTCGTAAAAATTGTAGATCTGTTCGTTTTTATTTCACGAATTCTCTATTCTCTAAATATTTAGCATTCTCTGTATATATATATATATATATATATATATATATATATATATATATATTACTTGACTATACTATTAATTATAATTTTGAATATGAAAGTAGTTATAAATCTGATTTATATAATTAGCAACTTCTTATATAAGTGATACCATATCTATATATAAACAAATGTTATATTTTTGCATAAATTACATTGATTATATTAAAATATTATGGATCTTTTTCTTCACTCATCATATAATTAATTTTTAAGTGTGATCCTTTCTCTACTCACAATACACTAACCATTTTTATTAAAATTTGTATCATCACTTTCTAGGACTATTTTTTATCGACGAAGAAAATATAAAATATATACATAATTTATACGAGTCTAAAATTACAATCATCGCGCACAGCGCGGGAGATACACTAGTATATATAAAAAGTAAAGTAAATGTAAATAAGTTCAATTAGAAGGATATAATGTGAAATTAAGGAAAAAAATTGTAATCACAATCTCCTATAAATATGCCGATATAGTTAGCTACAAAACCACCGATTATTGTTCTAATAAACCGCCAACAATTACTTTACATAATTACACATGTATTAATAAACTGTGAAGAATTGTACTCCATCTCTAAGCAAAATAAAATAAATAACAATATTAAATGATTGCATAATAAATAACTAAAACATCAAATAATTGAAATCTTATATTGCACTAAATTTGTTATATTAAATAATTTAAATTTTAAAATATTAAATTATTTATTTTTTAAGTAATGATATTTTTTTTAGAAACTAATTAAAATTCGTATTTCAAACTTTCAATATCTTGTGATTATTGATATTTCAAAATTATCTACATTTATCTCAATAATTTTTTTGAACATATACATGTTTAAATTTTGTTGTTCGTTAGTATTATTTTAACTCTATAAATATTAAATATTAAATCTAATATTATTATATTAATTTAATAATTATAGAGAATTTCGTATATATTGTGTGATGTATAGGGATAATATGTGTATATGCGATTTTTTTATAAAAGTAAATTATAATTTGTACAAAAATAAATTATACATTATAGTACATGATACTTTTAATGCATACAAATGACACTTTTAATAATAAAAAAATGATAGTTTTTATAAAAGAAAATACTACTTTTTACAAAATAATGATACATTATAAATTATAATTTAATGTATATAAATGACACTTTTCAGTTGGTCAGGATCTAAAAGTGCAAAAAAGGGGAGAAGGTCGTTCCCAGTGTGGGTGCGAGCATGACCAACCGCATAGTTTGCCCTAACTAGAAAGTTTGTCGAGATTAAATATAAAGCTTAAAAAAAGTATATATGTAATATATGTAGGGGTGTCAAAACGGGTAGCGGGTATCGGGTATACCCAACCCGAACCCGATACCCGAGCGGGTATCGGGTACCCTATACCCGACTAAGGCGGGACACGGGTCGGGATCGGGTATTAGATAGGCAAAATTTGCGGGTATCGAGTATACCCGACGGGTAGCGGGTATACCCGAATACCCGCATAACAATTATTTAATAGTATATTTTTTCTATTATTTTATATAATTTAAATTGTTAAAACTTAAAACTTAAATGCTTAATTCTTAATTTTGATTTTTGATTTCTGAAGGGAAGAAGAGAACCGAAGAACAAACCAACGTAATATAGAAGAACAATAATCATAGTCTATATGTATTGTCACTAATATTTTTGGATAAGTATGTGCAATGATTTGCGTGGTTAAATATCATGACTCAAAATGCATTATAACTCCGAATTAATTTTGAGTTTTGAAGGTAATTGAATCCAAATGTATTGTAATTGAAGTAGTTTCGAATTTGATTGCTATTGGATTCAAATACGAAATATGTGGTTTACTTGTTTATATTGAAAGTTTGAAACATATCAGAATGCTAAATTAAATGAATGGAGAAAAACGGAACTTAAGGTCAGAACTCTCAAATAAAATACTCCCTCCGTCCCAGTAAACTTGTCCCGTTTCTTTTCGGCACGGGTATTAAGGAGAATTGTATTAGAGGTTAAGTTGTATGACCCACATGTTTAATTATATTGTTAATTGATTTAAGTATTGTTAACAAAGCAACAATTAATTCTTCAAAATTATGCTCAACTCCGGCAAGCCGGCGCCGGCATCCTTCCTTTCCCCTCGTCTGTCTCTCTCCACCCCCTACACACCATCATTCAAACAACCAACAAAAAAATTTAACACACATCATTTCCCCCAAATTCAAGAAGTGTTTATAGAAATTCAAGAAATTAAAGAAACACACCACAGACCGATATAGATCTCAGATTCAGCGCAGCGGAGCAACGCCACCACCGCCCGCCGCCCGCCGCCGCGCAGATCTCAGATTCAGAGCAGCCCAAAACCTCACAACAACACACACAAGCGGCGACACGACCCTCTGTAAACCCAACCCCCAAGAATTGTTAACCCTCATTTCTTCTGTAAATCCTCATTTCTACAGGTGGTGGCTCTGGCCGTTCGGCCGAAGAAGATGAAGCAGGAGGGCGGAAGCGGCTCGAACGGTGGAGGCGAGAGGGCGGAGGCGGAGGCGAAAGGCGAGAGGCGGCTCGAACGTTGGATGCGAGAGGGCGGAGGTGGAAGCGAAGAGGCGAGAGGCGGAGGCGGTGGCGGTGGCGCCGGAACAGAGCGGGAAAGGGGGAGGCAGATTTACAGAGGGTGAAAGAGGGAAGCGGCGCCAGGTGAATGGAGGTGGGAGGGCGGCGGAGGCGGCGAAGGTCAGTGGTGGCGGCGCCGGTCAATTGGGGCTGATAGAGAGAGAAAGAGAGAGATAGCCGAGTGTAGTAGGGTATAGTGGAGTAAAAGGGATTTAATTAACAAAGTTAATTAAAATTGTGTTTAATTAATTTTTAATGAGACCCCTAATTTTTACTAAAAATGGAAATAAGACAAGATTATTGGGACAACCCAAAAAGGAAAGTGGGACAAGTTTATTGGGACGGAGGGAGTAGCAATTATAATTTAAATTTTAATTAGCTAAAAAAAAGTAAAAATACCAAAAATTACTTGAATTGCGGGTTTGCGGGTACCCTAATACCCGCATCGGGTACCCGCATCGGGTATTAGGGTACCCGACGACAATGTCGGGACGGGTATCGGGTAGAAGAAATCGGCAAAAATTGGGGTCGGGTACCCGCAAATGTCGGGTAGGGTACCCGACCCGCCCCGTTTTGACACCCCTAAATATATGTATATTTTCGAAGTTTTCACATTTTCTTTATATTTAATAAAAGTAATAAATTTGAAAATCTTTGTATTTATTAATAAATTGCAACATATATAATATTCATCTGCGCATTGCGCGAGAGGTACACTGTAATGCCCGCAAGCATATATTTTCAATAAATCGAATATAAATTTAAATCGAATTAGAATCTAAACCTGAACCATGCAAGATCGGGCTCAAAACAGGCCCATTATCATTCGTATATATGGAGCGACTAATTATTCTTTTGTACTCCCTCCGTCCCTAAAATAACTTCCTCTTTTTCCATTTTGGGACGTCCCCCAAATAACTTCCTCTTTCTTTCTTTCCATTTTTGGAAACCTACCCCACCACTAAATAATACTTTATTTATTCTTACTTTTCACTTTTCACCACTCCCAATACTAATTATACCACTTTTCACAACTTCCAATAATAATTATATCATTTTTTCTACACTATCAATACACTTTACAACTTTTTATTAAAACCCGTGCCGTCCCCAAAGAGGAAGCCATTTCAGGGACGGAGGGAGTATATTATAAGTGTGATGTGATTTGTTGGGCGCGTGTGTGAAAAGGATGGAACTGTAGCGTTATCTGGAGAAGAGGGTGCAAGCAGATGGGCCATGCTCCAATCTGTCAGGCGCTCCAATCCATGTGACAAACTCTGACCCTCGGAAACTACGTACACTACAACAATCATGCACATTCAACTCTGAATCCCCTTTTGTATTTTTATTCTGGTATTTTTGTTGTTTTTGACACTACATTTAATGCTCGCTTCGCTTCGGATCAAATCGAATAACTTGTCTCCGTGCTTTTTTTTTCCTTCACAAAAATAACATATGAGTAATTATATGATGGAAAATGTTTTGAAGAAACATGCTCGGTATACGAAACCCATCGTCTTTGTACATCGCCATATCTAATTAATTTGAGTTTTCGTAAAATTCCCAAACATTATCAATAGCGTCTTGCCGGGAATAAATTATATTTAGAGTGCGCTTATTTTAGTGGTAAAATTTTTATTAAAAAAATATATAGGAAAATATTATTTCTTCGTCCCATTATTGTTGTCTCATAATTTTTTAGCACGAAAATTAAAGAGTAAGTGTAAAGTGATTAAAAATAATCACACTTAAATAAAAGGGAAGATATTCCTAAAATCACACTTTAAAAGGCAACATCTTGCTTGCTAGTATTAGAAAAGAACCCTAGAACGCCTAAAAAACAAAAGAACCCAAGAAAAAAAAGAATACGTATCTTTATGGACAAATGAGATTATTTAAAGAAGTTGACTTAGTCTAGGTTCACTCTCTGCATGTAACGTAATCGCAACTGCAATACAGTCAAACACGTAAAAGAAATTAAAAGAAGCATATAACTAGTGCGAAACCCGTCGAAATTCGACGGGAAATTATTTTAACTTATTATATAAATTATTTTTAAATTTATTTAATTTAAGGTAATATAGTTAAAATTATATTAATTTGAATCATATTCCTCAATTAAATGTTAACCTTTTGTTAAAATAATAAATATTTTTTTATGTAGATTTTTATTTAATAATATTTTGAAAAATGTATCGATATTAAAAATTTTATTTCATATGAGCATCATCTCGTCTGAACCTTGTAGGATCATATCATAATCTAAACTTTGGAAAACGACAACTAACGTTTGAACAACAAACTTTTGAGTATCATCTCGTCTAGACCTTAAAATACAAAAAATGAACTTTTATGCGTCAAATTTTTTTAACATCACTATCTGGAGCTTTAAAAGTCAAAGTTGGCTTGTGAGATTGTATGATTTGGAGCTTCTAACATCATAACTAACTTGTAAACATCATTTTGTATGGAACTTAAAAAAATCTTGACAAACTTTTATGCATTATTAGTTCTAAATATTATAATTGGGTTCCAAGAATCATCTCGTTTGGAGTTAAAAAAAAAACAAATTTAACTTGTGAGTATCTTGTGTGTAGCTTTAAAGATCATTATCATCTTTAGCTTGTAAGATCATAACTAACTTCTAAACATCATCTTGTATGCAGCTTGAAAAATCTTGACAATTTTTTGTGCATTATTTCATGTGGAGCTTGAAATATCATAATTGAGTTTCGAGCATCATTTCGTTTGAAATATGAAAGAATAAAATGGACTCGTGAACATTAATTATCTTCAAATCTTGAGTTTCGAGCATCATTCCGTCAGAAAATTGAAAGAATAAAATTGACTCGTGAACATTATCTCGTTTGAAGTTTGAAAGACCATAACTAAATTTTGAAAATCATCTCGTGTGTAGCTTAAGAAAGTTGACACGAGATTCAAATTATATTAATTTATTTAGTAATTTAATTGATAAATTTTCATAAAAAATCTATGTTGAATCCAAATTTTATTTTTAAAATTTTATACAAAATATATTATTTTATAATCAAATTAAATTGAAGAAATAATTTACTTAATCAAACCAATTTATTTTTTCAAATTAAATTAATTAGACCATGTATTTAATTAAATAAATTTGGTCAAATTAAATTGACAAAACAATTCAAATTGTATTAGTCTCAATCATTCCGCCAATTAAATGTAGATTTTTAATTTGGAGAGCAAGAGCTTATTCTTGTATAAGTTTTATTTTGGTGAAATCTTATAAAAATACTCAATGTGAAATGAGGTGATTTATATGAATTCTTCACTCGATTGAGATTATTGTAAATTTGATACATGATTAAAGATTTCTAATATATTTTAACATCATATCCTCTATTGTTCTTTATCTAAATTCTTCATTTATGCATTACTAATTTCATAATTTATCTATTATTATTATTATTATTATTATTATTATTATTATTATTATTATTGTTGTTGTTGTTGTTGTTGTTGTTGTTGTTGTTGTTGTTGTTGTTGTTGTTGTTGTTGTTGTAATGGACGAACAGAAACAAATAAAGTTTGCATAAATGAAAAATATATTTTTTCTTCCCTATATAAATAAAATGTATGGATTTATTTTATAAAAAATAAAAATAAAATTTTAATTATTTTGATAGACATAAAATAAGATTTTGTTTTAAAGTAATCAGTTTATAGAATTTCTGCCTTATTATGCAAACATGTAAATCAATGACCGGACCCGTTTATAATTTACATATACGTGCATGTCTCAATTCAAACTTAATTTAAAATTAATTTTATTAAAAATTAAGAATATAAATATTATATATATATATATATATATTCATACAATATAATATATTGCAACATATACATATAATATGTACGCTATTGAGAAATATAAAATTAATAACAAATATACATCTAATCCCTAACATTCAATTAAAATAATTTATCATATATAGATTATAATTTTTTTTCTTATCAGACATTTAAATCTAATTTTTATCTAGAAAAAATAAATAATAAAATTTATTAATTTAGATTATATGTAATGTTAATATTATTATATATATATATACATTTATTATTAATTATATTTATTATGATTAATGAATTTTTATATAGAATGTAATAGTTAGATTAGTATGGGGCATTATTTATTACGTGTCGTATAGCGAGTTCTCTCTCATTGACGAGAGCTTGTAGTAGGCGCAGCCCACGGGCTTTGACCTTCACGTGCTCCGGTTCCCATTAACCGGCGACCGGGCAGTCCCCACCGCCACCCGGCGTTCGACCCCTCCGCCTCCGACGTCTCCCTGCCGCCACTGGAGAAGGTCTGCTCCCGCCGCCGCCGCTGAAGAAGCTCCGCCGCTGCTGTCGCTGAAGAAGAGATCTGCTCCTCAGATCTCCTCCATCCAGCCTCGGATTCTCGTTGCCGGCGTCGCGCCACCAACTGCTCCGCCGGCAGTTGCCCAGCAAAGTAGCCGCCACCGTCTGGAACTGTTGCTGCTTCGCTGAGGTCGACGGATCTGACCTCCAGCAGTCCGTCTCGCTCGGAGCCGCCGCCGCCGTCACCAGCTGGAAGTCCGGCAGCCGCGACCACCCTGAAACGCCACCTGCCGCCACAGCTGCTGCCTGAGGTTGACGGTCAGCAGCTCGATGGATTGAGATCGGTTTTATCACTCTTGGCAGCGCCGCTTTCCGGCCTCTCCGTGCCGCCGTCCTCGCCGGCTTGCTCAACCATCTTCCGATGGTTTTGACAGCGGAGATCTCCGGCAACTCTCCACGAACGTCGGGTGCCTCTCCACATCAGTTTCCGATGGTTTCGACGGCAGAGGTCTCCGGCAATGTTTCTCCACGAACATCGGGCGCGTCTCCCCAGCAGCGCCCCCCGACTGTTCTTTCTCCCCAGAAGTTCCCTCACCCTTCTGCTCTGCGTGAGGCTGAAGACTCAAGCGCCGTTGCTGCGCCGATTGCTTCCCCTCCGACATCAGACAGAGGGGCCCTCAATCTCCCTTCGGTTTCTGCAAATTTTGAACATCATTTGAAACCCTCGAATGGGGTTTCTAAGCAAAACTTTCAAGTTAATCTCAGGAGCACGGTGGATGTCCCTGCTGCACCTGTTTCTGTGAATTCGACTGAACAACAGAACGTTTCATACGCTCGGATTACTGCCCCTCAAAAGTTTCGACAGCCGGATTTACCAGCTCATAATTTTCGTGCCCTCCGTCCGGTTAGGCATGGTGATCAAGGTACTCTTGTTATACCACGTGATATTCAGGATTCTCAATTGAAGAAGTTTAAGCATGCTCTTATAGGCAGACTTTTGTTAAATAAAGGCGATAAGCCGAGGCAATCTCGTGAGTTAAAGGCGGAACTTCAATCGCTTTGGAAAATTTCTTCTCCCTGGCACTTGATGCCGATGGGTAAGGGTTACTATACTCTTAGATTTCAGTCGAAAGAGGATAAAGTCACTGCAAAAGCTAATCTTTTATGGAATTTATCTGTTGGATCGCTTCGGTTACGTGATTGGGTTCGTTACTTTAATCCCTACAAGGAATCTTCTTCTCTCGCTCAGATGTGGGTTCGGATTTATCATTTGCCTGTGGAGTTTTGGCATCCTGAAATTATTTCGGGTATTGGAAGTTGGCTTGGACAGCCGTTGAAAATTGATGGAAATTCTATGACTGAAGATGTAGGACACTTTGTGCGTATGTTGGTTGAAATTGATTTGGCACAGACTTTGCCGATGACGCTTAATATTGATGGAGGGGACTACGAGTTTTCGGTGGAGTTCAGTTATGAATATATACCTATTTTTGTCATCGATGCAAGATTACGGGCCATTCGATGGAGAAATGTCGCAAGAGTGACAAATCACAGGGAAAGACAACAGATGAGGTGGAAAAGAGGAACAACGGACAGGAATGGCACGCTATCGGGAAGGCGGTGGTACAAGATTCGGTGTTGCATAACACTGAGGCTTTGGAAGCGGTAGATAATAATGACTCCTCGGATCATTTAAAAGTTACATCTGTTAAAGCTGTTGAGGTGAAGTCTGCTCTGACGGAGCGTGCTCAAGTGGAGCAGACCACGGTAGAGCAGAAGTCTGGGAATTCCTTTGCCCCTTTGGTGACGGCAGAGCAATCAAGCGAGATGGCTGACCATACAGTTTACGGGCCGGATACGGATGTTTTGAAGCAGATTATTCAGCCAGCTAATAGTGACGAGGAGGTGGACGAGGATCTTGAGATGGAGACCCCGTCTGGGAAGAATGTTAAGGACTCTCCTACTCCAGATTTTGCAAGTCGTATTAATCGGTTAGAGGAGCAGGTTAGCCAGGGAATACAATTACTTGTTGATCAAGCACCGACTAAACGACGGGGACGTCCTCCAAAGGGTATGGAACGCCCGCGCGTCCCACAACCTTTGGAAGATAGCATAAAGAATCGACTCCGTCATGCGGAGGAAATGGGTTATAAGCCGAGGGAGTTTGTTTTCAATAAAAGCAGAAGTGATAGTATCTGTGTTATGAATAATATCTCCAAAGGACGTTGGTCGGATGAAATGGAGATGGACGACTTCTGCAACAATATGGATCATTGTTGAGATTGAGTTTCTGTACGCTGAAGTTTTAGGCTTTCTGCGTTTCCTATTTTGGTTTTTTTCTTTCTTTTGACGAGCTCCTTCTCGAGCCTCGGGGCCCTTGTTTGCGTACTTGTGCTTTCACTGGTTTTTTCCTTTATCTTTTTAATAAAACTTCAATTTAATAATATAGAATGTAATAGTTAATTAATTAATAAATGATGAAGATTATATATGGTAAATTTTGAAATGGTGAGATTTTAGGTATGCCACATAGGTTAAGGCTTAATCCTATTATATAATAGATGTGTAGGGTGATTTTCGGATTCCACCAGCAAATCATCCCTAAATTTCATATGCAATCCATAACCTAAAAGTAGCATATTAGTTTATACGTTAATAAAAATAATAATAAAAGAAAATAGTATTTCATCCGTCCATAAAATAAAGTCTCATTTAAAAGTGTACACGAGTTTTAATCAAGTTATTGTAAATAAAAAAAATGTACTATTTGTAAGGGTAGTGTTAGTACAAAAAATTAGAATAACAGTCTAATATTAATTAAAAAATAGAATAAAAATATAATTTATAGTTAAATATGCAAAAAAATATATGATGTAATGATTCAAAAAGTTAAATGAGACACTTGTTGGTGGACAAAAAAAAGGGGTAAGAATGATTTTTTTTTGTGTGAACGAGTATAATTCATCATTTATTTATTAAAATGGATTTGAAAATTGATATATCCCAAGCTTCCTAATAATTTTTTAAAATTTAAGTTATTTTGTTTACTAGAATTGGAGAAGTTTTAGTATTAAAATAAAATACCTAATAATGCATTGGAAAAATAAAGGCCCCCTAAATATATAAAAATAGTACAAATTAAATTAATTTATTGTTCACGAAGATGAATTAATTATAACCTGTGAAATATTTTAAGCACCTTGATAATATAATTTAAACTAATTTTTCTTAGTTCATATTTATGAAAATTATAAAATTGAGCCCGGATGGTCTAGGGACGATGGTTAGGCCGAAGTTTCTGCAGACTGTCCTTTCCGCTCTACCGCTTTTTTTTGTCATGTAGACGAGTACTATTTTTCCTCCGTTGAGATTTTTCCTTTCGGGTTTTCTCCATGAAGGTTTTAATGAGACTCGATCCTTAGTCTGCTTTTTATGTGCTCTCAAGGGTTTTTTTTAGATTTTTCTTCTTTCTTTTTTATATATAAAGCCACATTTAATTAAAATGAAATTTATAGAATTGAAAAGATTCTAATGATAAAAATATTTAATTATATATTTTATTAATCTTAAAAGATGGACATCCCAAAAGCTGGGTGAATTTTGCTAAATCAATAAATTAACATCAAATGATAATTTGTAAAGTGAGACTGCATAGTTAATTATCAGCCTTGCACAAAAACAGTCAAATACCATGTTTTCTCAGGCTGCCAACTTACTATATAGATATATCATATGTGAACCTGAAAGAAATTTCATTATTATTAGTATAGTTTTTTTAATATTTAATCTTTCTTCTCTGACTGTAAGCATTTGTACGCATGTAACAGAATCTGAACACGTTTCTATCCGCAAAATTGAACTTTAAGCAGAGCCCATATCGAGAGGGTCACTCCCTCAAATAAGTCAATCGGTGGACACAATAATGCATGGGGGGCTACTGACTGACCGCCAGTGTCTACCAATGCCTATTTCATTATTTCGCTCGCTACACACACACAACAACAAAAGTATGACACTTTTAATGGGCATATGTTTTGAAAAAATTAATGGTGATTTTTATATAATGGAGAAAGAGTTCCACTAAAATACCATACTGTTCATATACACTCAAAATTACAAAAATATCATATTTTTCGTAGATAGAGTATAATTTTACAAAAAGAACTTGAATATATGAATGAGAAAAGTAGCAAATAGCCCCCTATCATACAACCCCCTAACACATTTACCTCCCTATCTTTTGATTTTGTGTTGTTAGCCCCTCAACATGTCATAAAGAGTGCAAAATGCTCCCTACTCTTAACGGACACTTAACACCGTTAAGTATTTTTCATTTTTTTTTTATTTCTTGCTAATATTTCTTACTATAAGCATATAATTTTTTTTTGAATTTAAATTTAAATATTTGTAATATTTTTTTAAATAAAATCATTTTTGAATACGCACACACACTTTCACTGCATTCCTGTAACAATTAAAGTTAGATGAGATTTAATATACATATATATTATAAACAAAAAAAATAAATCGTACCAATTAATATCTTTATATATATAAAAAGCAAAGTAAATGTAATTTAATTCAATTGCAAGGATATAATTGGAATTTATGACAAAAGTTGTAACCACAAACTCCTAAAAATTGGCTGACAATTAGCTTGGCTGAGAAAAAACGGATGATTACCTAATAATTAACTAAATAAATATAAACATTAAATAATTTAAATCTTCTATTGCACTAAATTTGTTATATTAAAATATTTATATTTTTAGTAAGGATATTTAAAGGAAAAAAAAAACTAGAATCCATATTTCAATTTTTTTCAGTTTTTCTTTTTACCTAATTCTAATATTGTATTCAATTATGTATTTTTGTTTATTTTAATTAAAAAATAACAAGAGGAAATTTATGGGGAAAATGGATTTTTGAAAACCTTTTAATGTGTAAACTTTTTTATTTATACCCTTTTTATTATTTACACAAAATATTTTTTTTTTATTATTTTTGGGTGATTTCATCATGGGTAATATATGAAGTATGCATCTCAAGCATAAGACTATGTTTAGTTACATATATAATATATAGAAAATGGATGTGAAATCAAAAGTTATCACAATTTAAAATTTTAAAATATTAAATTATTTTTTATTTTTTAGTTATTTTTTCATATAAAATGCAAATGTTATTTTAATTACTTTTTAATGTTTATTATTTCTTAAATATGTACACATATTTTCTCAAACTCTCATCTAATTAATTTATTATCATAAATCTTTCTTAAAATTATATACCAAAAGGTGTGCACACATGCATTTTCAGTCTCATCTGAATATTTGATTAATAAATAACTCTACATTAAAAATAGAAAAGTGAATAACTTCTTTTTTTAAATATGAATGATATGGTAAAATATTTACTAATATATAACATTTTTAAAAATATATGCAACCAATTATTATGTAATATGAGATGATGTATTTTTAGAAAAAACGAGGAGTGTGTAATATTTTCATTTCTATTTTATTTATTTCTTATACAAAACATAATTTTACTCTTTTTGTTTGGTTTCATCATGGATAATATGAAAAGCCATTTAATTTGGTTTATAATGAATATGAAATAAATAAATAAATTATAATTATATCAACCAAATAAATATTTTAATTTTTTTTATTTCTAAAGGTCATACGTGTTTAAATTTTTCTTTTAATTTTTTTTCTTATTTTCTCATTTTATTTTTATTTTTTGTTTTTGACATTTTGATCTATCATATTATGCATTTCTGTTTACTTTATGTATAAAAAATATTAATAGAATAAAATATTATTACTATTAAAAGACATCAAATTATATATTATAATTGATTTTATGAAGAAAATTATAAAAATAAATACTCTGTAATTCATTACAAATGGTACACTTGAAGAAAATAGCACATACATAACAAATTTTGTCAAAAACCGTTATATATGAGCGCTTTTTTTTACAATAGATAACGGTTCGATTAATTTTCATTATATTTATAGTGTTATCTATATATGCATATATCAGTATGAAACAATGCGTTATATATGATCGTTATCTATTAGTCATATACATAACGGTACTACTGAATCGTTTAATACATTCAAATGACACTTTTAATAATAAAAAGGATAATTTTCTTAAATGCAAATGATTCTTCGCAGATGATATATTTTTACAAAAGCAAATAATACTTTTGTGTAATATTTTTACCACCAAATTCTCTCTCCCCTCTCAATTTTTCCAATCAAATTATCTCTCTTCTTTTTTTTCTTTTTCTATTTTAAATATTTTTAAAAAATTGTTAATTTTGATTCATGAAAAATTATTTAATATGAATATTAAATTAAAGATTACAAGAATTTCTTTAATTCAATGTAAAAATTATAAAAAATGAATTTAAAGTAAATATATTGCGGTCCGAGCGTAGCACGGGAGGACATACTAGTATAGTATATAAAAATAAAATATAACAAAGATAACCTTGTATTAATTAAAAACTCAAAAGCATACACGATATATGGACGTAGAAATAATTCGATAGTGTTGGGAACCTTGTGGAATATCCTAATTCTTGTTTTGATGATACCAAAATTCATAGGACTTAATTGTAATAGACTAGAATTATTTTGAACTCAAGTGTTAGAGTTCGGTTCTAGTTTAGCTTGCGGTGTCGAAGACTGAAGACTGAAGAACGAAGGACTGAAGACTGAAGACTGCAGATACCAACTGAAGTATCAGTTGAAGAATCAGTTGAAGACTGATTACTTAATGCGCGCAATGGACTGATACTAAAGTCAAGTATCAGCTGAATATTCCTCCTCGGACTGATCTTCCAACGTTCAGAGGAAGCCACGTACTCACAAAGTACAGCCACATTAAATGCAGAGATCTCAGGATCTTATCTCTGCAGAGGTCATTCCTATCTGGTGGTTACTTTTCAGAGACGTCACATCTCCTGTCCATCAAAGAGAGCCGTTTCCACCCAGACAAGGAACCTCGAAGATTGAAGCCTCAGCCCAAATTCGAATTGCTCTCCAACGGAAGAAATCTTGAGGACGATTTACGCCAACGGATCTATTCAAGAGTTCTCCTACAAATAGCGCTCGAGGATCACTTCAACCTTCACCGATTCAACGACATAAGCGGAAGCTCTGCCGAAATTGCTACTCAGCCTTAAGCTTAAACTCCCCAAAGCTTAAATCGAAGAAGAGAATTCCAAAGCCAAAATCAGTCACTGCTGATTACATACATTCTCTTAGACCTTAGGCAAAACTCTGTTTACCCAGAAGCCAAAGGTCAAACTTGCTTCAAAGAACTTGTTCTTTGTAAGTATAGTTGGCACTCGTTCAAACCTCCCCCCATAAGAGTGTTTTGAATGATTCAGAGGTCAGAAGGGTTTTCTGTCTCTGAGAGTCTTAGTGCGTGTTGTGCTAAGCAAGAGAAATCCGACGCGAGTGAAGCGTGGGTACTGAAGAAGGGTTTTCTTCAGTGTACGGTTGTGTGCACCCGGCAAGCACACGGTTTGGTTTGCAGTGCACCTGTTAAGCACTTGCGGAGTGGATTGTTGGTCTGATCAACCAACCGTGGATGTAGGAAAGGGTTTTTCCGAACCACGTAAAAGTCTCTGTGTTGTTTACTATTTTCAGTTTTACATTCTTACTTGTGTTATTTTAATTGATAAACTGAACACTGATTAACGGCAAAGAGAAACCATAACCAACAACTTGCTCTACTGAGGCTATTACGAAACTAAGTTTAATTTTCGCTGCGTATGATATCAGTCTGACTGATCTATCTTCTGATAGTCAGGAAGAGTGTTATCATCTCTGTTTTAGCAAACTCGACTGAAGCCCTTACTTGCATCAGTTAAGTTCCAACAACTTAACTAATAACTCTTTACTGAAGAGCTTTCAGTATCAGTCGTCAACCCTGTTTGGTCAAAACTGATTTCAGTAAAACAGGCGTCTTTGTTTGCATGCAAAGTTTCGTTTTGATTTCTGACTGAGATCCCTCTGATTGAGGATTGTTGAAAAATAGCCCATAGATGTATTGCCCCCCCCATACACCTATTCGAGACCCTCAGGACCTAACAATTGGTATCAGAGGTCTCGAAAAAAAAAAGTTCTGTATCTGATTAGGTTCTAATTGAACTAGATCCTTTTTCTCAAAGGTCTCGAAAAAAAAAAGTTCTCTCTTTCTTTTTGTGCTTGCTATCTGTTCTATCTGCTGTTATATGTTCTCTCTTTTTTTTATGGAGATTAACCACAACAGATTATCTTCTCTACCTATGTTTAGTATTGAAAAATACGACATATGGAAGTTTCGGCTTGAAAGCTTCCTCACCGCCCAACATTGCCGAATGTGGAAAGTCATCACCAGCGGACCAATCACCATCACCGAAACTGTCAAAAGGGTTCCTGTTAATCCACAACAAGATCCTTACGATGAGGTCCAGCCCAAGCAAAAAGCAGACTTCACCACATAAGAAATGAAGCAAGATGAGCTAGACAACCTTGCCAAAAGCATCATCTCCGGCACCGTTCCCGACAAGCATGTCATGAAGATCATCAAGTGCGAAACTGCAAAGGAGATGTGGGACATCCTGGAAAGAATGTGCGTAGGTTCCGAGGAAATCAAGGAGAATAAGCTATCCATAGCTTGCCAGAAGTTTGACTCCTTCGTCATGCTCAAGAATGAATCTGTTGAGGAAATGGAACTTAGATTCAACCAAATTTTGAATGAAGTTCAATCCATTTCCAAAGACAAGTACACTCAAAGAGAAATCAACCTGAAGATTCTTCGAGCACTGCCTCGTGGAGAATGGCAGATCTACTCAGTCACTCATCAGCATAAGCCAGGATTCAGTCAGCTCCCGATAAACAAGCTTTTCTCCGATCTCATGGCAAATGAGTTCGATCTTCTGAGAAATCTTAGAAACAAGAAGGCTGGAGGATCAGACGAAGATGGTCCATCAACCTCAAGAGGAGTTGCACTGAAGGCCTCAACAAGAGAAGGCAAGAAGCAGATCAAGGAACCAACGGAACTCAACCCTGAGGACTTCTTCAGTCAATATGCTTTGTTGACTGAAAGATTCAACAAGATGGAGTCCAAGTTCCGAAAGTACAGAAGGTTCCACAAGCAGCACTACAAAGGAAAGGAAAGAGAAAGCAACTCCAGATATTCCACAGATCGAAGCGGAGAAAGGAAGTCAACCGCTTACGACATCAAAGATATGGAATGCTTTGGATGTAGAAAGAAAGGGCACTTTCGAAATGAATGCCCTGATCTGACTCAAGCTGAGCGCAGAGAACTGAAAGCTAAGAAAGATCGTAGCTTTTCGAAGAAAAAAACGATGGTTGCTGACGATGCTGACTCTTCCAAAGACACATCAGAATCATCCAACTTCGACAGTTCCAGCTCAGACGATGAGAGCAGAGCCCTAATGGCCAATGAATCAGAAAGCGTGGCTGACAACAGCTACGACAACGGAATGAATGGCTCAGAGGTAATCTCTCATTCAAAAACTCCTTATACTGATAACTTCCCTGATGCTTTCAGGAGACCACTTAGAATCTGGAGGTAGCTCATCCGATGAAACTGACGAGTTTGATCAGCTCATGACTGATCACTGTCAGCCGAGGAAATGTTCGAAGATCTCCTCAAGAAGAATCAGAAAATGAACAAGGAGATCAATGATGAACGAGCTAAGAATCAGACAATCATCTACTTTCCGGATGAAACTTGTCTTGATCAGCTAATCATGGAGAACAACCGACTGGAGGAAAAGCTCAGAATCTCCAACTCAGAATGTGAAAGAGCATCTCATGAGATCAAGAGGCTCAATCACAAGCTGGAAGAAACAGTCAAGAACTGCATGATGCAGTCTCCCATGATGAGCAACTTTCCATCGAAAGGCCTTGTTAAAAGCATTGGAGGAAAGGTTGCAGCTGACAAAGGAAAGAAGATCATGATCATTTCAAAGAACGATCCTTCTGAAATCACAACATCAGAAGAATCAAGAGATCATGATATGGATGAAGTTCGCAAACGCAGACTGATGGCTAGATCAAATGTTCCACCTCCACGGAGCTACAAACGAGCAAATGAGGACCCCAACTAGATCATCTTACTAAGAAGACTGGAAAGCAAATTTCAGTCAAAGATCGGGGAAGAAACATCAGGAATCAAGAAGAATCTTCCTCACCAATCCAGGGAGAAGAAAGGCCACTTCAGTCAGAGACTGACATCAGTTCAGTTTCAGAAGGAAAAACATCCATGGAGACCAAGCAATGTTGAGTCCAGACGAGCCAAGCGACGTCCTCGACGACAAGCAACTGGACCTCAGTCAAGTCTCCATAAGTCTGCAAAGACTCGAGTATCTCTAGGAAGATACTTCGCCGAGCAAAGAAGACCTCAACCACTCATCAGACAGAACTGCTGCAAGAGTGAGGCCTTCAAAGGAATTTCTCAACAGAAGAATGCTCGTGTGCCAACTGAAGCGCTGATCTATGCTTAATTGTGCTAAATTTTGGGGTTTATATAAGCTTTATTTTAAGAGAATCTTCTGGAAATTGGTGCGTTTTATGGCTTGATTGATGCTTCGCAGGAGATTTAGGTTTTTAGATGGAAGAATATAATTTTGGAGATTTCGGGGCTAAAGAGGGTGTTTTTAGCATAACTCTGTAGCCAGACCAGAGAAGTCAGCCGAAGCCCCGCGTCAGCGAAATCACCAGTCAGAGCAGCGGAACCAATCGCCAGAGCAGCAGAGAAATGCCAGAGCAGAGAAGTCAGAGCAGCGAAATGGGAAGCCAGAGAAATCAACATATCACAAGTCAGAGCAGAGAAATCCGCGAAAGCGCCAGAGGAATCGAACTGCAGAGAAATCGAAGGCGCCAGAGAAATCAAAGCCAGAGAAATCAAGATGCCAGAGGAATCATAAGTGCCGGAGAGATCAAAAGCCAGAGCAGAGAAATCACCATTTCTCTTGAGCGACCCGTTCCCCTGGCGATAGCCATTTCTCTGGCGATGTCCGTTCCTCTGGCGAGAGCCGCGAATTCGGCCAGAATGGAGATGACTTGCAGCGCGCGTCACAGCTGGACTTACCTTCCTTTGCACGATTCTATTCCTTTTAGAGTCCGGCTTTGCATGGCAACTTCCATAGTGATCAAGAAGGATTTGAAGTCTATAAATAGGGCCTAGTTTTTCTTTCAGACACAATCTTTTGCCCTAATTTTCGTCCTTCCTGGAGATCAACTTTCCCTTAGCAGCCGCAAACTTTAGACTTAGATTTATTAGTTTACTTTGATTACGTTCATACTTTTGCTTTAGCTTTCAGTACCGACGATTTCTCTTTTCATTCCAGAGTAGTTATTTTATTGCGTTTTAATTTATTCTCTTGTTCTATGTTTACTTTTATTTCTTTGCTTGTTCTTAATTTAAGCATGAGTAGCTAAACTTGTAATTCGGCGAGAATAATGAAACTCTAGTTTAATTATCTGTGAGACCTAATTGGTTTAAAATTGATTCCGATTAATTCCTAGGTTCAATGATAATTCTGATTTTATTTAAGTCTGATCAACTTAGGTTTAATTGGATTATAGTCAATTAGCACCTCCAATCCGTAATTATTGGAATAGGGCTGATTAGTGACAAAACTACCATGTTTGTAGTAGGAATAAATTGGTGGATTAATTATTACTAGCGTATCTAGGATAATTGGTCTAAATTGGGTTCCTTCCTCTTAATGCTGTTAGAATATTAAATCTAAGACTGGCGTATCCAGCTAGGTTATATTTTAATAAGGGAAATAGACAAGACTAGCGTATCTAGCTGTTTATCGACATAGTAAGTAGGAATTGGGGTATGTCAGTGCGTATCACGGTATCCTATAACTGGTTGGTTGATAGGAATTGATTAATTATTGCGTCGAGGATCAGAGTTGAATCAGAGTGGATTTATTTGAGCCGAATTACCTTTTTATTGATTTACTTCAAGCGTATTTTATTTGATTTAATTATGCATTCTTAGTTTAATTAACTCCTCTTAAATTTAAGGCGTGGTGGCATCACCGAATTTATAGATTTAGGGATTTGAATGAGTTTTAACTGTTCTCTGTGGGATCGACCCTGCTTACCAATATACTAATTTATTTTGGTAATTCCGCAGGAATTATTTGGTGGTATACGACGTCCACCAAATTGGCGCCGTTGCCAGGGAGCGGTGTTAATCTAATTCTTTTCCCTTTGTCTATTTTTATTTTTTTTTATTTCTTTGTTTATGAGCAGATCGTCCAAGCCGAACCTCCTCTACGATAGTGAAATTGAGAAGACCGAGAAGAAGCTGAGAAAGGAGGCTAAGGCGAGGAAGTTGCTGGAACTGCTGGATTCGCAACTTGACCTGTCCGCCAACACGGAACAGTTCATTGAGGCGGAACCCAGTGCTGCTGCTGCTGACGAGACTCTGTTTGCCCAAACAGACCGTGAATCAGAGGCAGAAACTGATTGTGATGAGGAAGTTAACTCAAATTCCGACGAGAGCACCGGAGACGACATGGCTGACGATCCTAGACTATGTGACCTCTCCAGTCACGAGGCTGATGACCCACCCACCCCAATTCGTATGCCGGCAGCTGCTACCGGTATTGAGATTAAGCTTGGACTGCTTAATGTTCTCCCGAAGTACTATGGCAAGAAGGGAGAAGATCCGTACAATTTCTTGAGCGAATTCATAAAAACTTGCAAGGTCCAGAAGCGCCCTACTGATGTAACGGAGGAACACTTCAGATTAGCTGCTTTTCCCTTCACCATGACAGCAGAGGCGACTCTTGGTTCGCGAGTCTCCCACCTTATTCTATCGCTACGTGGGCGGAGATGAAGAGGCTATTCCTGGAGCACTTTTTCCCTCCCACCAAGACGAATGCGCTAAAGAAGGAGATCAGTGGTGCAAAGCAGGAGTATGATGAATCGTTAAGCGCCTACTGGACCAGATTTAGGAGATTGGTGGATAGTTGCCCGAACCATAAATTTTCCGAGGGAGATCTTCTGCAGTACTTCTACCAGGGGATGACAATAGAAAGCAGGAATTTGGTGAATTCAGCGAGTGGAGGAGGATTTTCCCAGAATACTGTAAGTGAAGCCAAACGATTGATTCAGCACTTGGTGGATGCAACGAGGGAGTATGATGAGCCACGCATTCAAATGCTCAAGAAAGCTGCGCAAACAAGCTCCTCAAATTTGGATGACAAGTTCGAAGAGAGATTGGGAAGGATAGAGAGAATGCTAAGCACTGTGGTGGAGAAGGTCGCAACGGCTGGACAACCATCAGAGAAGCCATGTGGAGCATGTGGTAATCCAAGCCACACCAGCCTGCAATGCACAGGAGATGAGGAAGAATATCAAGCCCAAGTGAATTCTTCCCATAATTTTTACAGCTGCGACGCGCCACTGCCCCCTTTGCCCAAACGGGACCAGTACTCAAACAATCACAATGCGCCATGGAGAAACCACCCCAACTTTGGTTGGAGGGATCCAGAGCAGAGGCAACAACAGCAGCAACCAGCGATGCAACCGCCGCAGCAGCAGAACTACCGTCCTTCTCATCAAAGGACGGGATATCAAGCTTCACAAGCTCAGCAACATCCTCCCGAGAAGCAAGGCAAGTCATTGGAGGAGATGATGGCGGACTTGATTGGTAATCAACAATTTTTGCAGAATAATGTGCAACAACTCCAACAATCCCAAGCCGAGCAGAAGGTGCAGATAGAGGGGTTAGCTCGCCAAGTGTCTCAGCTTGCAACGTCCGTGAATCAACTCAAGGGCCATAAAGGTAAATTGCCATCGCAAGTCCAATTGAATCCAATGGAGAACGTCAGTATGATTACTTTGAGGAGCGGTACAGAGGAATCGCCAGAGGAATCGCCAGAGAAATCAACAGTCAGAGCAGAGACGTGCTGCAGAGAAATGGATTCCCGCTCTAGCGACCTTCTCTTCTCTGCAGCGAACAGAGGTTCAACAGTTGAGCAGAAGGGCAAGTGAGCAGCACTTGAGTCCACCGAGGAGGAGCAAACCAAGGTCTCTAAACCTTCGAGCCTACCTGATCCTAAGGTTGCAATATCAGTTCCCTTCCCAGGACGATTAGCAAGGAAGAAGCCTGAGGAAGAGATCAATGACTTCATGAAGATATTTGGAAAGTTGGAGATTAATCATCCTTTCCTCCAAGCACTCAAACTCCCTCATCTGAGCAAGTTTTTGAAGGACTTCATCGATGGAAAGTCTAAGAAATCTGGAAAGATTGTGGTGGGCGAGAACGTGTCATTAGTGATACGAAAAGAGTTGCCGCCCAAATGCAAGGATCCAGGTATGTTTTCTCTGCCATGTTTCATCGGTGATACTAAGATTGAGCATGCTATGTGTGATCTAGGAGCTTCTATTAATGTCATGCCCTTAGCTGTTTATAATAACCTAATTGGTGTGAAGTTGGTGGCTACTAAAGTGGTGATTCAGTTGGCTGATGGGTCGCGTGTTCATCCTGAGGGTCTTCTAGAGAATGTCCTTGTGAAAGTGAATAATTTTGTTTATCCTGCTGATTTCTATGTGGTGAAAATGAGTGGTATGCAGTCGAAGGAGTCAGCTGGTGTTCTGTTAGGTCGTCCTTTCTTAAGACCACTAGGGCAGTCATTGATGTTTATAGTGGTACTATTTGTTTGGATTATCATGGAGAAAAGTTTACTTTCAACATTGATGATACCATGAAAAGTCCCCATGCTGTTAAAACTGTTTGTGCCACTGATGTTGCTGACCCTTTTGTCCAAGAACATCTTGAGACCAACTCTGTGCAGGACAAATTTCTTCATCTTGACCCAAAACTCGCAGGTTCTGGACATACGGACTGTTTGCCCAAACGGAAGCCACGCGACAGAAGGCTGCATTTTGATGTGGAACCACCCGACTTAAAAGATAAGTGTGTGGAGGAGCTTCGTCTTGAAGCTTATAACACCGAGATGTGGTATAAGGATCGCACCTCGAAGTGGCACGACAAGAACTTGCAAGGAAAAACATTTACAGTCGGCCAAAAAGTACTTTTGTTCCAGTCAAAGCTGCGATTGATGACCGGAAAATTGAAGATGAAATGGATTGGCCCCTTCGTAATACAGTCTGTTTGCCCAGACGGGGCGTTTGAGATTCGCAGTTTAGACACGGCTAAGATATTCACCGTGAATGGACAAAGTTTGAAGCCGTTTTATGATGCCTCTTCTTTAGTTCCAGCGGAGTCTGTTTCGCTGTTGGTTCCGGGCATTTTTTGACCTCGAAGATGCAGTCGAGCTGGCGACTTTCAAATCTAGCGCTTGGTGGGAGGCAACCCACCGTTGGTTTGTTTTTAGTTTTGTTCTTTGTTTTGTTTTTAGTTGGTGTTTTGTTCTTTGTCTTAAGTTAGGTTGCTATGCGGATACTATGCTTCTGGAGGTGTTCATGTTTCTGCAGCTCTCCTCTGCTATGCCAGCGCCACCACTCACTCCTCTGTCCTGCCAGCGCCGCCGTCTCTACTCTGCACCGACCACAAACTCCACTCTTCACCATCTCTCACGATGCTTCAGTTTCTCAAATGCCGATAATAAGGGACGTTTTCTCAACTCTTCCTATTTCTTTTGTGCCCTGAGGACATGGCATGCTTTAAGTGTGTGGGGGGGGGTGTTTTATTGTGTTTATGCTTTCAATTAGGCAAGATTAGTCTTTCTACGCTTAGTTTTTGGTCTCGAATCTTGCTAATTTTTATGAATTTGTGGAAGAGTAGATGATTTTTGATGCGCGTTTCGGGTTTGTGTTCGTTTGGTGGTTATTCTTGTTTTACCTTCGATATATTTTTCTTGATTGTGCAAAGAATTATGAGTTTTGTTGCAATATTTTTTGTAAGTTAGTAAAACGTGATTTGTCCGGTAGATGCTAGAAGGAGTGTTGTCATTGTGATTGCCTACGATCGTATCTTATTTGTGAAAATGTTGGACGAATTGCCAACTTTTGAATTGCCAGCTCTGAAACATCTGGCCTGCTCTGAAAATATGACAACTCTGAGTCTCTGCTCCTCTAGTTCAACTATGAGCATGGGAAACCACGTGAAAAAACTTTGGATTAAATCTAAATGGTTTTATTTCATGAATTATGGCTCAACCGTCGAAAATCTTAAGCACAAAAAGTGTGAAAAAATGGTGATATTGATTATAAAGGCGATCACATTAGGGAATTCACTTCTAGCGGAGAATTGGGTCTGATCGAATTACTTGCATTACACTTTTGTTGCTTCTTAAACTTTGAGTTACTTGCATGATCGAGAAGATGTGTGTTGATTGTAAAATCTTGAATTGACTTGTGAATGTTTGGATTGGAAATTAGCATTGTTGAAATCAATCTCTTCCTATGATTCATATGGATTTTGCTTGAGGACAACCAAAATGCTAAGTGTGGGGGGGTTGATCTAAGCTTTATTTTAAGAAAATCTTCTGGAAATTGGTGCGTTTTATGGCTTGTTTGATGCTTCGCAGGAGATTTAGGTTTTTAGATGAAAGAATATAATTTTGGAGATTTCGGGGCTAAAGAGGGTGTTTTTAGCATAACTCTGTAGCCAGACCAGAGAAGTCAGCCGAAGCCCCGCGTCAGCGAAATCACCAGTCAGAGCAGCGGAACCAATCGCCAGAGCAGCAGAGAAATGCCAGAGCAGAGAAATCAGAGCAGCGAAATGGGAAGCCAGAGAAATCAACATATCACAAGTCAGAGCAGAGAAATCCGCGAAAGCGCCAGAGGAATCGAACTGCAGAGAAATCGAAGGCGCCAGAGAAATCAAAGCCAGAGAAATCAAGATGCCAGAGGAATCATAAGTGCCGGAGAGATCAAAAGCCAGAGCAGAGAAATCACCATTTCTCTTGAGCGACCCGTTCCCCTGGCGATAGCCATTTCTCTGGCGAGGTTCGTTTCTCTGACGATAGCCGTTCCTCTGGCGAGAGCCGCGAATTCGGCCAGAATGGAGATGACTTGCAGCGCGCGTCACAGCTGGACTTACCTTCCTTTGCACGATTCTATTCCTTTTACAGTCCGGCTTTGCATGGCAACTTCCATAGTGATCAAGAAGGATTTGAAGTCTATAAATAGGGCCTAGTTTTTCTTTCAGACACAATCTTTTGCCCTAATTTTCGTCCTTCCTGGAGATCAACTTTCCCTTAGCAGCCGCAAACTTTAGACTTAGATTTATTAGTTTACTTTGATTACGTTCATACTTTTGCTTTAGCTTTCAGTACCGACGATTTCTCTTTTCATTCCAGAGTAGTTATTTTATTGCGTTTTAATTTATTCTCTTGTTCTATGTTTACTTTTATTTCTTTGCTTGTTCTTAATTTAAGCATGCGTAGCTAAACTTTTAATTCGGCGAGAATAATGAAACTCTAGTTTAATTATCTGTGAGACCTAATTGGTTTAAAATTGATTCCTATTGATTCCGATTAATTCCTAGGTTCAATGATAATTCTGATTTTATTTAAGTCTGATCAACTTAGGTTTAATTGGATTATAGTCAATTAGCACCTCCAATCCGTAATTATTGGAATAAGGCTGATTAGTGACAAAACTACCATGTTTGTAGTAGGAATAAATTGGTGGATTAATTATTACTAGCGTATCTAGGATAATTGGTCTAAATTGGGTTCCTTCCTCTTAATGCTGTTAGAATATTAAATCTAAGACTGGCGTATCCAGCTAGGTTATATTTTAATAAGGGAAATAGACAAGACTAGCGTATCTAGCTGTTTATCGACATAGTAAGTAGGAATTGGGGTATGTCAGTGCGTGTCACGGTATCCTATAACTGGCTGGTTGATAGGAATTGATTAATTATTGCGTCGAGGATCAGAGTTGAATCAGAGTGGATTTATTTGAGCCGAATTACCTTTTTATTGATTTACTTCAAGCATATTTTATTTGATTTAATTCTGCATTCTTAGTTTAATTAACTCCTCTTAAATTTAAGGCGTGGTGGCATCACCGAATTTATAGATTTAGGGATTTGAATGAGTTTTAACTGTTCTCTATGGGATCGACCCTGCTTACCAATATACTAATTTATTTTGGTAATTCCGCAGGAATTATTTGGTGGTATACGACGTCCACCAAATTGGCGCCGTTGCCAGGGAGCGGTGTTAATCTAATTCTTTTCTCTTTGTCTATTTTTATTTTTTTTTATTTCTTTGTTTATGAGCAGATCGTCCAAGCCGAACCTCCTCTACGATAGTGAAATTGAGAAGACCGAGAAGAAGCTGAGAAAGAAGGCTAAGGCGAGGAAGTTGCTGGAACTGCTGGATTCGCAACTTGACCTGTCCGCCAACACGGAACAGTTCATTGAGGCGGAACCCAGTGCTGCTGCTGTTGACGAGACTCTGTTTGCCCAAACAGACCGTGAATCAGAGGCAGAAACTGATTGTGATGAGGAAGTTAAGTCAAATTCCGACGAGAGCACCGGAGACGACATAGGCTGACGATCCTAGACTGTGTGACCTCTCCAGTCACGAGGCTGATGACCCACCCACCCTAATTCGTATGCCGGCAGCTGCTACCGGTATTGAGATTAAGCTTGGAATGCTTAATGTTCTCCCGAAGTACTATGGCAAGAAGGGAGAAGATCCATACAATTTCTTGAGCGAATTCATAAAAATTTGCAAGGTCCAGAAGCGCCCTACTGATGTAACGGAGGAACACTTCAGATTAGCTACTTTTCCCTTCACCATGACAGCAGAGGCGACTCTTGGTTCGCGAGTCTCCCACCTTATTCTATCGCTACGTGGGCGGAGATGAAGAGGCTATTCCTGGAGCACTTTTTCCCTCCCACCAAGACGAATGCGCTAAAGAAGGAGATCAGTGGTGCAAAGCAGGAGTATGATGAATCGTTAAGCGCCTACTGGACCAGATTTAGGAGATTGGTGGATAGTAAATGAAAAGAAGAGGTTAAACACCTTCGATAGCAAGGCTGATCCAGGTGTCTTCCTTGGATACTCTGGAACAGAACGTTCAAGCAAAGCCTATCGAGTGTTTAATTCTCAAACTCTTTGTGTTGAAGAAACACCTCATGTGATCTTTGATGAGTCTACAGATGATTTCAGGGAACAAGAAGCTGAAAAGTGCGTCCAAAACACTGAAGGTTCCAAAGCTGAAATCCACAACACCGAGCCCTCTACTGTCTTGGTGTGGGGACCAGGCAAAGATGAAGATACTGAGATGCTTCAGTATCAAAAGATCAGCCAAAGGTCTGAAGTTCAGACTGGAGCCAATGCAGATGGCGTCAGTCAAGGGGGAACTCCAGTTGCTGAAGATTGAGTTAAACGTGCAGAAGCAGCTCCAGCTCAACTCTCCCCTGCTCCAGAAGGTGCTCAACACCTCAGAACCATTCATGACCGAAGAAGCCCCACCATCTCCAGAAGAGATCAAGAAGTATCGAAGATGGTTTGAACTTCACTCAAAGGAGAACATCATTGGAGAACCATCAGATGGCGTCAAGACTCGGAGATCGATGTGCAACCTCGTCTTCGACATCAATCAGAACTGCATCAATGAAGATAAGATTTTCAGCTGTTTCTTATCATCTACAGAGCCCAAGGATATTGAAGAAGCTCTGAAGTCTACTCATTGGGTCATCGCAATGCTAGAAGAACTAAATGAATTCAACCGGAATTTAGTTTGGGAGCTTGTGGATCGACTAGACGATGCAAAGGTGATTGGCTTGAAATGGATTTTTAAGAACAAGGAAGACGAAGAAGGAAACGTTGTGAGAAACAAAGCAAGGCTTGTAGCTAAAGAATACAGTCAAGAAGAAGGAATCGACTACGACGAGACGTTCGCTCCAGTTGCCAGATTGGAAGCAGTCAGACTCTTCTTAGCCTTCGCAGCTCACAAAGGTTTCAAGGTACACCAAATGGATGTCAAGTGTGCATTTCTCAATGGAGTGCTCACAGATGAAGTCTATGTAGAACAACCTCCAGGGTTTGAGGTTGCTGGTCCAGAAAAGGTGTACAAGCTGAAGAAAGCGCTCTATGGATTGAAGCAAGCACCAAGAGCGTGGTATGATACTCTCTCGGAGTATCTTGTTGAACAAGGTTTCAAGAAAGGATCTGTGGAAAGAACTCTGTTCACTCTCAAAGAAGGAGAAGATCTCTTGCTTGTTCAGATTTATGTCGATGACATAATCTTCGGATCCAAATCCGAACGCATGTGCAAGAAGTTTGCTGACATCATGACCAACAAGTTTCAAATGTCCATGATGGGAGAAATAAATTTCTTTCTCGGATTGCAAGTCAAGCAGACCAACGAAGGAATACTGATCAGTCAGTCCAAGTATGCCAAGGAACTGATAGCCAAGTTCGGTATTCAGCACATGAAATCAGTCAAGATCCCAATGAACACAAACTGGAAAGTTGATCCAGGTTTAGAAGGAAAATCTGTCTCTTCGACGAAGTACAGAGAAAGCATTGGATCTTTGCTGTATTTGACTGCGAGCAGACCAGGCATCGCATTTGCAGTCGGGGTATATGCAAGATATCAATCAGATCCAAAGGAAGCTCATTTGGATGCAGCAAAGCGGATTCTAAGATATCTTAAAGGCACACCCAATCTAGGATTGTGGTATCCAGCAGACGACGACATCAAGCTCACCGGATATTCAGACTCAGACTTCGGTGGATGCAAGCTTGATCGCAAATCGACCTTCCGGAACATGTCAATTCATAGGCAACAAGCTCATCTCATGGTTTTCAAAGAAGCAGACTTCAGTCGCCACCTCTACAACTGAAGCTGAATATGTTGCTGCCGGAAGCTGCTGCTCATAAATCCTGTGGTTAGTCCATCAATTGAACGGACTATGGAATCGATGAAAAGGAAGTTCCTATCTATTGCGACAGCTCCAGTGCTATTGCAATCTCCCAGAATCCAGTTCATCACACCAGAGTTAAGCATATTGCTATTCGACATCACTTCATCCGTGATCATGTCGAAAAGAAGAATATCTCTGTGGAATGGATTCCCACTGCTATTCAGAGAGCGGACCTGCTGACCAAGGCTCTTCCAGATGAGAGGTTCAATGATCTATGTGGAAAGATCGGCCTCATCAACCCTGAAGAGTGATGCTGTGTTTGAAGACTTTCTCAAACAGTCATGCTGATTGGTGGTCAACCAACTGCTGATTCTACGATCGCCGATGTGGAAAGCAATAAAGTCTGAACGCTCATCTGAAGAAGAAGTCATCCTGATGAATCAACCAGGATCAAATGGTATCAACTGACTAAAATGTTCAGTTGATCAGTAAGTATTTTAAAAGCTTACTTTTTAAATCGGTTATTTCAGTTAAGAGTTTTGAGTTTCAGTTTAAAATCTTTCTCTAACTGATCAGTTTCTTTCAAAAACTTTAACTGATTGTTGGAAAATGGAATATCCGAGAAGGACAAGAGTTTTTAAAAGGGAAAATCTGTTTTGATGGAACTTGTCCTGATCTTTTACCAAAAATCTTTCCAACCTTTTTGCCTCTGTGATAAAATTTCTTGAGAAGCTCATTGACATGACAGAATGCAATGATGTCTCTCAACTTTTTGAAGTCTCAGTCCCTCGCAGTGACGGTGGACGTGAATTTTTCTTCAAATACATTTTAGGCACAGTTTTCGAAAAACCTTTTCATCTTCTTACATGGTTCACATCTTGTCTATTTGTACCATGTTGTCTTCACGATTTTTCTGCATCAACTAACAACTCTCCACAGCCTTCACTGTGAGAAAAATTTTCAATCTTTCCAAAGTTGCAGAGAAAATTTATTCCGACTAAAGGAGAAATCTATGACTGCAAAGTCATGGAGTGGAAGAATGACGCTCACATACCTGGTCTTCACCGGACCCTTCCACTGGATCTCAACGTCTCTCCGACGTCAAAGTTTGCTCTACCCTCACTTGTATCCAGCGAAGCGAGTGTCTTCCATCCTCATGCCCGGTACATCGGCTTGAAGTACCTGTCTGAAGAAGACAGACTTCACCTGGTCCTCAGGAAAGCCTCTCGCCTTTTGGTGAAGCTTCGATGTGGTGCAACAGCAATGAGCAGAAGCTCACTGCCATCCGGCGCAATATCGACAGTGCTAGTCCTCACGACTACCACTGATTCGATTGTTCATCTTCACCTCCTCCTTCCCCCATGTATGACGAGGCGCGCTTTGATATAATTCTTTCATCAAAGCCTCGCCATGCATTTCCTTCACTTCTTCTCCCCACTTCTCGCACTCTTATAATTCTTCTCTTCTCGTCTATCTATTCGCCCTCTGGATTGTATGCATAGCTGCATCTCATGTTTATCTCTAACATGCTATGCATACTTTCCTTTCCTTTACCCTACTCTTCTTCATCTCTCCGTCTCCATCGCTTCTCCGTCTCTCTTCTCATCTCTCCACCTCTCCACTGGCGTACTCTTCCTTCTGCATCTCGGGATCACTTTTCCATTTCCAAGCTCTCCCACGAATGCTTGGGAATCGGAATTGAAGTCCCATCCGATCATAGCTTTCCTCATCAGCTCTCTTTTTTATGTTGCCAAAAAGGGGGAAAGTCAGAAGTCAGAGAGAAACCTTCCCTAAGGTTGCTCCTGTCCTTTCTCTCTTGACTGATGATGGGACAGCAAAGGATCACCAGAAGTTGTAAGGACGACGTTCCAGTAAAGACCTCAAATCAACGGAACATAAGTGAGAGTGGAACAAGCTTAGGAACATGAAGACACGAAGACAGAAGATGAAGATCAAGAAGTTCAAGGCGCAGCCAAGCAGACTGCTGGAGTCCATGGGTTTCCCATGATGTTTTTGTTTTTTTTTACTCCAACGTAAGTCTTGCTCTGTACCTAGACTGATGGCTTATCAGTCTTTTATTAATGAAAAGAACTTCTTTTTGATCTCAACCTGAAGACAATGACTGTTTGTCCAGGCTCTGATTATGTTTTTCTGTCTTCTCCTTGTTCTGTTTAAGAACTGTTTCGTTCTTAACTCTAAGTACAAGCTTTTAGGTTCTATTGTTAAGGGGGAACTGTTTTCACCCCAGGTTTAGAACTTGTACTGTGAGTTCAGTCTTTTTGCTGTCTAGAACTGCTGTGTGGTTTTGGCATCATCAAAAAGGGGGAAATTGTTGGGAACCTTGTGGAATATCCTAATCCTTGTTTTGATGATACCAAAATTCATATAACTTAATTGTAATAGACTAGAATTATTTTGAACTCAAGTGTTAGAGTTCGGTTCTAGTTTAGCTTGCGGTGTCGAAGACTGAAGACTGAAGACTGAAGACTGCAAATACCAACTGAAGTATCAGTTGAAGAATCAGTTGAAGACTGATTACTTAATGCGCGCAATGGACTGATACTAAAGTCAAGTATCAGTTGAATATTCCTCCTCGGACTGATCTTCCAACGTTCAGAGGAAGCCACGTACTCACAAAGTACAGCCGCATTAAATGCAGAGATCTCAGGATCTTATCTCTGCAGAGGTCATTCCTATCTGGTGGTTACTTTTCAGAGACGTCACATCTCTTGTCCATCAAAGAGATCCGTTTCCACCCAGACAAGGAACCTCGAAGATTGAAGCCTCAGCCCAAATTCGAATTGCTCTCCAACGGAAGAAATCTTGAGGATGATTTACGCCAACGAATCTATTCAAGAGTTCTCCTACAAATAGCGCTCGAGGATCACTTCAACCTTCACCGATTCAACGACATAAGCTGAAGCTCTGCCGAAATTGCTACTCAGCCTTAAGCTTAAACTCCCCAAAACTTGAATCGAAGAAGAGAATTCCAAAGCCAAAATCAGTCACTGCTGATTACATACATTCTCTTAGACCTTAGGCAAAACTCTTTTTACCCAGAAGCCAAAGGTCAAACTTGTTTCAAAGAACTTGTTCTTTGTAAGTATAGTTGGCACTCGTTCAAACCTCCCCCCCCATAAGAGTGTTTTGAGTGATTCGGAGGTCAGAAGGGTTTTCTGTCTCTGAGAGTCTTAGTGCGTGTTGTGCTAAGCAAGAGAAATCCGACGCGAGTGAAGCGTGGGTACTAAAGAAGGGTTTTCTTCAGTGTACGGTTGTGTGCACCCGGCAAGCACACGGTTTGGTTTGCAGTGCACCTGTTAAGCACGTGCGGAGTGGATTGTTGGTCTGATCAACCAACCGTGGATGTAGGAAAGGGTTTTTCCGAACCACGTAAAAGTCTTTGTGTTGTTTACTGTTTTCAGTTTTACATTCTTACTTGTGTTATTTTAATTGATAAATTGAACACTGATTAACGGCAAAGAGAAACCATAACCAACAACTTGCTCCACCGAGGCTATTACGAAACTAAGTTTAATTTCCGCTGCGTATGATATCAGTCTGACTGATCTATCTTCTGATAGTCAGGAAGAGTGTTATCATCTCTGTTTTAGCAAACTCGACTGAAGCCCTTACTTGCATCAGTTAAGTTCCAGCAACTTAACTGATAACTCTTTACTGAAGAGCTTTCAGTATCAGTCGTCAACCCTGTTTGGTCAAAACTGATTTCAGTAAAACAGGCGTCTTTGTTTGCATGCAAAGTTTCGTTTTGATCTCTGACTGAGATCCCTCTGATTGAGGATTGTTGAAAAATAGCCCATAGGTGTATTCTCTCCCCCCCCCATACACCTATTCGAGACCATCAGGACCTAACAGATAGACAAAGATAACCTTGAACGCAGTGAAAATGTGTGTGTGTGTGTATTCAAAAATGATTTTATTTAAAAAAATATTACAAATATTTAAATTTAAATTCAAAAAAAATTATATGCTTATAGTAAGAAATATCAGTAAAAATTAAAAAAAAAATGAAAAATACTTAACGGTGTTAAATGTCCGTTAAGAGCATGAGGCATTTTGTACTCTTTATAATATGTTGAGGGGCTAACAGCCCAAAATCAAAAGATAGGGAGGTAAACGTGTTAGGGGGTTGTATGCTAGGGGCTATTTGCTACTTCTCTCTATATGAATAGATATAGTATATATCATCGCAGTCTGGCCTAAAACCGATATTAATACATATCCTCGAAGTCTGGCCTAAAATAGCTGGCTTTAGAGGTTATCTGGATAAATTTATATGAAATGATTAGTGTGTAAATCAGTTTAAATTTAATAGAGAATTAATTTACATCATTACATATAATAAATTTACGTTGTATTTATGATTATAATATATAAAATAGTTTATATATAAATTATTTTTTAATTAATTTGATTTGATAAAATTAATGTCATAGCCCGACGTCTAGCCAATGATAGCGTAGACCGCGTATCGGTACGACTAAATAAAATAATGGAGTAAAGAAGGAAGAACTAGCTAGATCTAACAACAAGCGGAAGCTGACAACAACACATGCAAAGGTGAACAGCTATTAACATTATTTCAAAGACACAAATATTATCGGTCTCATAAGTTCAAAAGTATTTGGATTCTCGACAGAGTTTACAAAGAGGACATAGTTAAATATTTATAAAGGTTTATAATTTACAGAGTCTCGCAAGAAAACGTGACCAGACTATATGTATGAAGACATATAACCGAGAGTGTATTTCCTGATTGAGTTCAAAATATAAACATCCAACCTCAAAAGCTACAGCATGAAAATAGAAATACGGTAAAAGAAACAATGACATCCAAATCAAGTCCCCACCAGCACCAGACCGATCTCCCTCCTCCTCGCTTATCCTACACGTTTAGAAATACATGCAGAGCTGAGTACAGAGTACCCAATGGACATATGCCGAAAAACAAAATAAAAGCTTGCTCTTAGAGCTATAAATTAAACTTGCCACGTTAAGCAACACACAGGGGTTTTAGTTAGAAAAGAACATGTGCATGCAATTTCGCAAATCATAACATCATAATAAAGTAACTGCGCAGTTTAAACATTCATCATGTATGTACCACATCCACTACTCATCATCAAAGGTACTGAGAAGTAGGCCTCCCTCTCAAATACCGTGACCGGCCGACCCGATAGATGGCTCACAGTCACCTCTGTGCACAAAATTCCACTCGTGGCAGGACCGAATTCGTCTCATCTCATTAGTAGAGGGTAACATACAAGCTCATTATCATAAAAATTGGCAAGTCAATTAGTTGAAACATAAAGTTAACTCAAGTCATAATCATACGTATCATATCATTTAAGAAAGCTCGTATAACAGGTATATCAAAATAGTGTCCACCTGACAAACTTAGCTTACTCTCGTAGTACTTGGGTGATCTTACTTCTGTCCTCTACTCGTATCTTCAGATGTCACAACATCGGAGTGGTTCATGAGATAAGATAAATGAAACTAGTTAGGAACTCCCTTATTATGTATATCATTCCTATTTCAATGCTATCCCATCACTCATCTTCTATATACTCCAACTATCTCAATCTACTCAGTATATATACATATATCCTGAGAAATAAAAAATCCTATTCTCGACTTATCACTCAAGTAGGGCTAGATTAATAACAATCAAGCAAATAGACATACATAG
Organism: Salvia miltiorrhiza; assembly: GCF_028751815.1. Classification (NCBI taxonomy): domain Eukaryota; kingdom Viridiplantae; phylum Streptophyta; class Magnoliopsida; order Lamiales; family Lamiaceae; genus Salvia; species Salvia miltiorrhiza. Next base: position 43,926,703 of record NC_080393.1, on the reverse strand, counting down.
ACACATAAGGCACATAGAATCACATATATAAGTTATCACATTCAAACACCATTCTGCACTGTCCTAACCCAAAAATTTAATTTGTTTCACCTCAGACCTCTCCTGGGTTTGAGACTCATATAATTGGAAATCTCTTTGAGTCTAGTTTCATTTAAAAAAAAAGTAGGTTGAAAAACTCCAAGTGGTTTAAGAGATATGGCTGTTCTCCTATAGTCTACCATATCCGGCAATTTTGGTCAACCGAAAGTTTTGATTATTTGAAAAATAGTAAACATTTCCCAAATGGCTTGAAATTTGGTGGATAGCTAGCTAACACAATAAATTCTTTACCATAAAAATTTGGAAGGTAAAACCTCATGGGAAGCTACTGAAAAGGGTGATTCTAGTGTCTGCCCATTAAAATTTTCGGTAGAAAGTTGCAGTTGGAGTTCTATATTTTGGAAAAATAGTAAATAAAATCCAAATAACTTTAAATTTTACAAGTATATTCAAGACTCTCATATATACTCACCATAAAAATTTTAAGACTTTTGGGTAACAAAATCCCGTCGAAAATAGTAGGTCAGTAGCTTTTGAAAAAGTTTTCAAATTTTCACATTAAGCTCTTATAGCATCTGCAATGGGCTTACTTGATAGCCTACTTGATAGCGTACTTGATAGTGGGGGACCACATTGAGTAAGTAGTGCTGCATTGGGGTTACCTGATAGCCTAGTTTTGATTTTTATGATTTTACATAAAAATAAAAACCACCTCTCGCTCGAGTATACCCGAAGACTTGAGCAACCCTCGAGTAACCCCTCCCCGCAGCGCCTTACTCGAGTGTAACACTCTACTCGAGTAAGTGATCGAGTAGAGCGTTGCAGGTGCTCTTATAATACCCAAGAACATAAATACATGATCAATCGACTCAAGAAAAATCAAACTCGACTTCCCCTTTCTCAACATCATTCTCGGTTCTCCACTAAAAGTTTTAAGGAATGTTCCGTTTCATCTCATATCACATATACATGATCAATTTCCTCAAATAGCCATATATGATCATATCTATCTCATAACTAAACACATTAGGGTTGTACATGCAAACTAAACTCGGGGAGAATCCACATATCAACGAAAATTCTCAATTCAAGTATTACATAATCTTATATAATATCCAATTAGCACATAGACATCCTTAAACCAAACATTGACCTCTAATCTAAGAATACCCAAAACCTATGTAAACTAAACTCAAGTAAATTCTCATATAGGCAACAATTAACCAATTTAATCATTAATAAACACTATTAACATGCTTAATATCATTTATCCTAAGTCAATTCAAACAATTAACACATAGACATGAAAGTCCTAATTTTTGTTAAACTAAACTTTTTGCAAATCTACAAGCATGACTAAATCATTAATCCAACCTTAGATCTATCAAATTAGGTTACTTAATTACATATATTATTAAAATAAGATTTTATTAAAGAAAAATGAAAAACCAAAACCCTTGAAAGCACAGCGAAGCAGACTAAGGGCCGAGCCTCATTAAAACCTCAACTTGGGGAAAAAAGAGTACTCGTCTATGGAAACAAACACAAACTGTGAGGGAGCGGAGTGAGACCACCTCAGAGACTCCGGCCTAACCATTGTCCCTAGATTGCCTCGGCTACCCATCACAGAAACAAAACAAAGAAAAATAAAGCGAAGAAAAAGCGTTAACAAAAACCAGCGAAAGCGCCAAAAGAAAACCCAACCCAAGCTGCGGCTAAAAAACATAAGGAACTCCAAACTACCAAGAAGCTTCATGCCACATCCATCCAAAGACCCATGCTCTAAAAAGAGCGAGACACAGTGTATCAACGACCAAAACTCACCGCACTCAAGAGCTCGACGCCAATCGGTTATGGACCCGCCGACGGAGCAACCAAAAGAGGCCGAACTCTCCGGCCCCAGCCTTGAGCTCACCCAAGAACTGAAAAAGAGCCTGAGAGCAGCCCACCAAACCCAACAAATCTTAAAGAAACCCGCAGCAAACCAAAACCCCCAACTATATGAAGAAAGACCCCAAAGAAATAACTCCTCGAAACGCAAAAGAAGCTTCTGCCACCTCTTCAAAACAACCAAACCATGCCAAGAACTCGCCCAATAAACTAGCCACATCCCCACCAACCTGAGCCAACCAAAAAGAGGCAACTTACCCAAAAACACCGACCAAGTGTAAGAAGAGAGGCCCATACTAAATAAAAACAGGAGGCTCTGCAGCCACTCCCTCGAGAAAACTGACTCAACTAGAAACACCTCTAAGTTGACTTGCAATAGAACAAGGACATCCTAGCGATGGTAAGTTGACCCAGTGTCATCTCTCAAGGAAAGTCTTTAAGGGCTTTTAGTAGTATCGTAAGAAAAAGCAATAAAAGAAAGCAGTAAAGGTTTTGATTTAAAAACTGAAACTTGAATTAAACTTGACTTGAATTTAAACTTAATCTAGGCAAGAATTTAAAGAACTTGAATTAAACCTACTTATGAAATTAAATACTTGTGAATTTAAAGACTTCTAATCTAGGCGTGAAACTAAAGTGCATAATTTAAAGTGCATGACTAAAAAGAAAACATAAACATAAACGAAAAGCATAAACATGATGAAACAAAGTAAATTGAATTTAAATACGAAATACCGTAATTGTCTTGAACGTATAATCGTGTCACTCGATCACAATCCAAGAACTAAACTAAAAACGAATTTAAAATCTAATTTAGAACAATAAAAACTTGAAACTATGAAAGCGAGTAAATTCCTAAGCTTCGGATGCCAACATATTGCAAAGATGGCGTCTAAAACTAGGGCAAGGGATTTGGATGATTTTTACAATGAAAACTATGGCCCTATTTATAGACTTTAACTCCTTCTGGATCACCATGGAAATTACCATGCAAAGCCGGATTCTAAAAGGAATAGAATCGTAGATGATAAGGTAACTCCAGCTAGGACGCGCTCAGCAAGTAATCTCCACTCGGGCGGAAATCGCAGCTCTCGCTAGAGGAATGGCTATCGCCAGAGGAACGAATGACTTCTCTGATCTTGTCCGCGGAATGGGTTCCGCTCTGGTATTGATTCCTCTGACGTATCTCTATCCTCTGGCATATTGACTCCTCCGGCGCCTTGATTCCTCTGGCGCGTCCTCCGCTCTGGCGCTTTTCTCTCCTCTGGCGGATTTCTCTGCTCTGGCGGATTTCGCTTCTCTGGCGGACTCCGCTGCTCTGTAGATCGACTTCTCTGGCGGATTTCTCCGCTCTGGCAAATTTCGCTTCTCTGGCGGGACTTCTCTGGCGCGACTTCTCTGGCGAGGCTTCTCTGACTTTGTAACTTCTCTGGCGAGACTTCTCTGTCACGACTTCTCTGACTTAGCGATTTCTCTGCTTTGGCCAGCGATTTCTCTGCTCTGGTCTGGTATGGCGTAAAAACGCCATTTTTAGCCAAAAATCCCCAAAATTATACTCTTCCACTATTAAAACCTAAATCTCCTGAAAAGCATCAAATACACCATAAAACGCACCAATTTCCAGAAGATTTAACTTACAATGAGCACATTCAAACCCCTAAAATTAGAACAATTAAGCATAAATCAACTCCCCCACACTTAGCCTTTTGCTTGTCCTCAAGCAAAATCCATATGAATCCTAGGAAGAGATTGATTTCAACAATGCTAATTTCCATCCAATCATTCTCAAAGTCAATTCAAAATTTTACAATCAATACACCTCTCTCGATCATGCAATTAACTCAAAGTTTAAGAAACAACAAAACAGTAATGTAAGCAATTCGATCAGACCCAATTCTCCGCTAGAAGTGAATTCCCTAATGTGATCGCCTTTATAATCAATATCACCATTTTTCACACTTTGTGTGCTTGAGATTTTCGACAGTTGAGCCCTAATTCGCGAAATAAAAACCATTTGGATGTAATCCAAAGTCTTTTCACGTGGTTTCCCATGCTCATAGTTAGACTAGAGGAGCAGAGACTCAGAGCTGTCACGTTTTAGAACAGGCCAGATGTTTCAGAGCTGGCAATTTTGAGGTTGGCAATTCGTCCAACATTTTTCACATTTCACAGATAAGATACGATCGTAGGCAATCACAATGACAACACTCCTTCTAGCATCTACCGGACAAATCACGTTTTACTTACTTACAATCATGTTGCAACAAAACTCAAATTCTTTGCACAATCAAGAAACATATATCAAGAGTAAAACAAGAATAACCACCATTCATTCACAAACCCGAAACTCGCATCGAAAACCATCTACTCTTCCACAAATTCATAAAAATTAGCAAGATTCGAAACCAAAACTAAGCATAGAAAGACTAATCTCGCCCAATTGAAAGCATAATCACAATAAAACACCCCCCCACACTTAAAGCATGCCATGTCCTCAGGGCACAAAAGAAATAAGAATAGAGGATATGTTCCTGATTATCGGCATGGAGACATTGAAGCAACGTGCGAGGTGGTGGCAGCAGCGCTGGCGGCTGTATAAGAGTTTCAGCGCTGAAAATAAGACATGCTCACAAAGCATCAAAGTATCCGCAAAGCATCCAAAACTTAGGAAAGACACGAAACAAACAACTAAAAACAAAGAAAAACAGAAACTAAAAACAAACCAACGGTGGGTTGCCTCCCACCAAGCGCTAGATTTAGAGTCTCCAGCCCGACTTCAGAGCTGAACTTCAGCTAGGGTTGTGCAGAGCTTGAGACTCCACCTCCAACGGCGAGCTCTGGTGCTCGTAGTACGGCTTCACTCGATGGCCATTCACTCGGAAACTCTCCTTTGTGTGCTCGTTTAATAGCTCGACCGCACCATGCTCGAACACTTCTTTGAGTAAAAATGGACCACTCCACCTAGATTTCAGCTTTCCCGGAAACAACTTCAATCGAGAATTGAACAAAAGTACCTTCATCCCAGGGCAAAGCTTCTTATGGCAGATACGGCTGTCATGGAGTCGCTTCACTTTGTCCTTATAAATCCTTGCATTCTCATACGCCTCATTACGTAGCTCATCTAACTCCTCTATTTGCAGCGTGCGCTGCTTCACAGCAGAGTCCAAGTCATAGTTGGCAGCTTTAATCGCCCAATAAGCTTTGTGCTCAATCTCCACCGGCAGATGGCAGGCCTTGCCATAGACGAGACGGTACGGACTCATCCCAAGCACGCCCTTGAAGGCAGTTCTGTACGCCCAGAGAGCATCATTCAACTTTACTGACCAATCCTTGCGCGAGGGCTGCACTGTTTTCTCCAAAATTCCTTTGATTTGCCGATTGCTTGTCTCGGCTTGTCCAGAGGTCTGTGGGTGGTATGGTGTGGCAACCTTGTGCGTGATCCCATTCTTCTTCATGAGTTTTGCAAACAACTTGTTGCAGAAGTGCCTGCCTCCATCGCTAATGATAGCTCTAGGAAATCCGAATCTAGAAAGAATGTTCTCTTGCACAAACTTAAGCACCACATTAGCATCACATGTCCGCGTGGGGATAGCCTCAACCCATTTGGACACGTAATCTACAGCAAGTAAAATATATTGAAACCCATGTGAAGTAGGGAATGGCCCCATGAAATCAATGCCCCACACATCGAAAATTTCAACAATTAAAATGCTTTGGAGAGGCATCTCATTCCTGCGGCCAATATTCCCTACTCTCTGGCACCGATCACATGCAAGAGTGAAAGTGTGTGCATCTTTAAAAATGGAAGGCCAAAACAAACCTGATTGAAGAATTTTGTGCGCTGTTTTCTGACCCCCAAAGTGTCCACCACAATGATCCTCATGACACATTTTCAACACTTGTTGTTGATCCTCTGCCGGCACACACCGTCGGATGACATCGTCCTTTCCAAGCTTGAAGAGGTAAGGAATCTCCCAATAGTAATGCCTGCACTGAGCTAAAAATCTCTTTCTCTCCTGCGACGTCAGCTCCGGCCGTAGAATACCACAAGCTAAGTAATTGACAATATCTGCATACCAGGGCTCGGCGCCCACAGAGCTGCACTGAGCAGCGCTGAATTCGGCAAGGCTGGCAGAGGTGATCTCGGTGGAACCGGCCAGAGGGAAGCTGGCTGCTCTGGAGTCGTCAGAGTGGACTTTGCCAGAGCAGGGCTCGGCAGAGCGGGCGGGGCTGCTCTGGCTGGGTAGAGATGGCTGGGCAGAGTGGACAAGAGAAGGGCTGAGCTCGGTAGCGCTGGAATCTTCAGTACTGCACTTGTCAAAAGTTAATGCATACGTTTGCTCAAAAGGGAAAGATTCAGGGATGCAATTAAGACTCGACTCTATCAGATTATTATCCAAGCGAGAAAGGTGGTCAGCTACATGATTCTCGCTCCCTTTCCTATCCTTGATCTCTACATCAAACTCTTGCAACAATAAGACCCAACGGATTAGACGAGCTTTAGCCTGAGGTTTAGTCATTAAATATCGCAGTGCAGCATGGTCACTATGAACAATAACCTTAGACCCAATGATGTATGCTCGAAATTTATCTAAGGCAAAGATCACAGCAAGCATCTCTTTTTCAGTAGTGGTGTAATTTACTTGTGCACTGTTCAGAGTTAAACTAGCATAGTAAATTACACGCAACATCCTATCCACACGCTGACCTAACACAGCTCCTACTGCAGAGTTAGACGCGTCACACATGATCTCAAAAGGTAATGACCAATCAGGCGCAATCACAACCGGGGCAGAGCTCAACTTAAGTTTCAATGTTTCAAAAGCATGCATGCAAGAGTCATCGAAATTAAAAGGAACATCCTGAGCTAGCAGTTTGCATAGAGGTTGACTAATTTTAGAAAAATCTTTAATGAAACGCCGGTAAAAACCGGCATGACCCAAGAAACTCCTAATTCCTTTGACATCGATAGGGGGCGGCAACTTTTGGATTACCTCTACCTTGGCTCTGTCGACCTCTAGTCCATGCTTAGACACCACATGACCTAAGACAATCCCGCTAGTAACCATGAAATGACTCTTTTCCCAACTCAAGGTTAGGCCACTTTTAATACACCTTTGCAACACTACATCAATCTTAGTCAAGCAATCATGAAAGGACTGCCCAAAAACCGAAAAATCATCCATAAAAACCTCCACGAATTTACCAATCATATCAGAGAATATGGACATCATGCATCGTTGAAACGTTCCAGGTGCATTGCACAATCCGAACGGCATCCTTTTCCATGCAAATGTCCCAAAAGGCGTGGTAAAGGCAGTCTTGACTTGATCTTCCGGTGTGATTGCGATTTGGTAGTATCCTGACAAACCATCTAAAAAACAATAAAAATCATGTCCTGCCAACCGATCTAATATTTGATCAACAAAAGGGAGGGGAAAATGATCCTTTTTGGTGACAGCATTGAGTTTCCTGTAGTCGACGCACATCCGCCATCCCGTGGTAGGACGTGTCGGCACCAACTCCATCTTTTCATTGCGCACAACTGTCATTCCTCCTTTCTTTGGCACGACATGCACCGGGCTCACCCACTCACTATCGGCGACAGAGTAGATAATCCCTTCGGCAAGAAGCTTGAGGATTTCCTTGCGCACAACCTCCATTAGCATAGGGTTCAAGCGTCGCTGGGCATCTCGCTTTGGTGCAGCTCCTTCCTCTAAGTTGATCCTGTGCATGCATGTGGCTGGACTAATGCCACGTATGTCACCTAGGCTCCATCCTAGCGCTGCTTTGTTTCTCTTCAAAACTTCAAGCAGCGCTGCTTCTTGCTCTATAGTCAGCGTAGATGAGATGATGACTGGCTTCTCCTTTCCTGCTTCTAAAAAGATGTACTTGAGGTTAGCAGGGAGTTCCTTTAGTTCCAGCGCTGGGCTCTTGGTTTCCATCTGATTATCGAGAGGTAGTTCGGTATGGCTGGACAACACTGAGCTCGGCATGGCTGTCTGAGCAGAACTGCAAGGCAGAGGAATGGGGATTTCTCTGGCGGGTCTAGAGCCGAAGTCTTCAGCTTCCCGAGCTAACTCCTCTATATAGGCTGATCCAGCGCAAGCTTCCACACGCTCTTGTTCCTGTATAAATACCTTCTCAACCAGGCCATTAATAGCATCTATATATGAACATTCATTTATGAAATTAGCAGAAGGCATAGCCCGATTTTCATGCACCGAGAAAGACACTGACTCCCCCAACACTGTCATCTTAATAGTTCCATTTTTGACATCAATCAACGTGTTAGTGGTCGCCATAAAGGGTCTTCCTAATAGCAGAGTGTGATCTCTACCATTCTCGTGCACATCCCCAATCTCAAGGACTACGAAGTCAACAGGCACAATCAAATCCCCGACTCGCACCAGAATATCCTCAACTATCCCACGGGGGTACCTGACGGACCTATCAGCGAGTTGTAGACACATGCGAGTGGATTTCAAATTACCTAACTCTAATTGTTGCAAAAATAGAGTAAGGCATCAAATTAATTCCCGCTCCCAGATCTAACATACCCGTGGCTTCCTTACCATTTCCTAAAGCAATATTAATCACAAAGCTACCTGGATCGCGCTGCTTTGGTGGTAAGGATTGCTGCATGATTGAGGTCGCTACTTCTGAGACTAGAATCTTCTCATTGTCCCCGAACTTCCGCTTGTTGGAGACCAATTCCTTGAAAAACTTCACATATGCTGGGACTTTTCTGATCACATCAAGGAGAGGAAGATTCACGTTTACCTTGGCAAGCATGTTGTAGAAGTCGGCGAACTGTTGGTCTTGCTTTCCGTTGCTCAATCTGCCCGGGAAGGGAATCGGTGGTCGATAAGGTGTAGAAGCTTTGTGGAGCTTGACCTCCTTCTCCTTCTCTTCTTCCTTTTGCTGGTCTCCCTTTTCTCCATCAGTCGAGTTGGGCAGATCTGAACTCGGCAGCTCTGGTCTGAACGGAGCAGAGTTCGGCAGCTCTGTTCTGATAAAGCCAGAGGGATCCGTTCTGCTCTGGCGGAACGGTTCCTCTGCTCTGACAAGGTCAGAGGAATCGGTTCTACTCTGACGGGACGGTTCCTCTGCTCTGGTTTGTGTTGGAACCTCCATTTTGTTATCCAGAATCTTACCACTGCGGAGAACAGTTACAGCAAGAGCTTGATGTGGCTGAGCAGGTTGGCCATGAAATTTCCCAGGCTGCTGTTGTTGTTGGATTTGATTCAAGGCACCAGAAAGTTGTCCAACTGTTGTCTCGAGCCTTTTGATTGTAGATGCTTGGGCCTCCATACTTTGTTTGCTGATCTCCATAAAGGTTTGCAGCGTTTCTTCGAGCGTGGATTTTTGTGGTGGAATCGGCTGTGCACTCTGTTGCGGAATGGATTGCTGCTGTTGGTATTGTGGTCTGTATGGTTGAGAAGACCCTTGCTGTGGTGGGAAATACTGTTGTTGTTGTTGATAGCCTATTTGGGGTGGTCGACGGAATTGATTCCCCCCAAAATTTTGATTTCCCCATCCAGCATTCGGCTGATTTCTCCATCCTCCAACGCCATGTTGTTGGCCTTGATTCATGTTCTGCCCATAAGGTCTGCTCGGCCCTTGATTATAGCCTTGAAATCCTTGTGCCGCATAGGCCTCAGCTTGTCCTTCTGGGGTAAATTCTCCCATACGATGGCACTCATTGGCTCCATGGTTGAAATCTCCACATATACCGCAAGGCTCAACGTATTGCATGGCGGGATTTGGCGGTGTTGACGTCGGTAGCGCTGGATTCTGCACCGCAGCTGAAGTTTCCATTTTTCCCATCTTAAGATGCTCCACTTGTCGCACAAGATCGGCAACTTGCTTCTGCAGCTCAAACTGGTTTGTCACGGCACTAGCCTCCACTCTCCGTCCACGGATTGACTTCTGTTGGGAGCTTTCGGCCAAGGTCTTGAAAATCTCTTTCAGATCTGCCGCAGTCTTCCGAGCTATGTTTCCTCCTGCCGTGCTGTCCACCATAAATTGGGCAGTTTGCACTAACCCATCGTAGAAGAACTGCATCAACATCACATTAGTGAACTGATGTTGAGGGCATTGACGGAGGAGTTCTTCATATCTTTCCCAAGCTTCGTGCAAAGGTTCGTCCGCTCCTTGGGTGAACTCCATTATTTTTGTTCTCAGCTCCTGTGTCTTGTGACTTGGGTAGTATTTCAGCATGAATTTTCCACAAGCATCTCCCCATGTAGTGATAGAGTTGGGCGGCAGAGATAGCATCCACGTCCTTGCCCGGTCTTTAAGTGCATAGGGGAAGCACTTGAGCTTGAGTTGGTCCTCCGTGAGAGTAAGCAGAGGGATCGTTTGCACTTGCGTGCAAAAATCTCGGATGAATTGCAGCGCATCCTCGCTTGGCATCCCGTGAAATACCGGCAGCAAATTCGAATCATTCGGCTTGAGATTATAGTTTCTCACAGCAGCAGGGAGCACTATCGCTGACGTGTTGGTATCACCGATAACCGGCCTGGTGTAGTCTCCCATGTATTCCATGTTCTGTGCCATGACTTCTTTCTCTTCGTGTGTGTTCTGCACTGGTTGGTCAAATTCAGAACCAGCGGCTTCCTCCTTCTTTTCTACCTTGTGATCTGCCGAGTCTAAAGTCTGCTCTATACGGTCAGAGCTGGCTTCAGAGTGCGCCTCAGAATCAGAGTCAGAGTATAACACGTCTGCTCTGGGAAGTGTGCGAGTGTTATCCAGCGGGGGAGTTAGTTTTCTTTTCAGACTACGTCGTCCCTGCATACACAACACTTAACACACGGATTACACGCACCGGGTGGAAGGGAAAGGAAAGTAGTAACGAGAAAAACAGAAATTAAATAAAGCAATTAAAAACGACACAACTAAAACGCCTAAAACTATCCCCGGCAACGGCGCCAAAATTTAACTCAACTAGAAACACCTCTAAGTTGACTTGCAATAGAACAAGGACATCCTAGCGATGGTAAGTTGACCCAGTGTCATCTCTCAAGGAAAGTCTTTAAGGGCTTTTAGTAGTATCGTAAGAAAAAGCAATAAAAGAAAGCAGTAAAGGTTTTGATTTAAAAACTGAAACTTGAATTAAACTTGACTTGAATTTAAACTTAATCTAGGCAAGAATTTAAAGAACTTGAATTAAACCTACTTATGAAATTAAATACTTGTGAATTTAAAGACTTCTAATCTAGGCGTGAAACTAAAGTGCATAATTTAAAGTGCATGACTAAAAAGAAAACATAAACATAAACGAAAAGCATAAACATGATGAAACAAAGTAAATTGAATTTAAATACGAAATACCGTAATTGTCTTGAACGTATAATCGTGTCACTCGATCACAATCCAAGAACTAAACTAAAAACGAATTTAAAATCTAATTTAGAACAATAAAAACTTGAAACTATGAAAGCGAGTAAATTCCTAAGCTTCGGATGCCAACATATTGCAAAGATGGCGTCTAAAACTAGGGCAAGGGATTTGGATGATTTTTACAATGAAAACTATGGCCCTATTTATAGACTTTAACTCCTTCTGGATCACCATGGAAATTACCATGCAAAGCCGGATTCTAAAAGGAATAGAATCGTAGATGATAAGGTAACTCCAGCTAGGACGCGCTCAGCAAGTAATCTCCACTCGGGCGGAAATCGCAGCTCTCGCTAGAGGAATGGCTATCGCCAGAGGAACGGATGACTTCTCTGATCTTGTCCGCGGAATGGGTTCCGCTCTGGTATTGATTCCTCTGACGTATCTCTATCCTCTGGCATATTGACTCCTCCGGCGCCTTGATTCCTCTGGCGCGTCCTCCGCTCTGGCGCTTTTCTCTCCTCTGGCGGATTTCTCTGCTCTGGCGGATTTCGCTTCTCTGGCGGACTCCGCTGCTCTGTAGATCGACTTCTCTGGCGGATTTCTCCGCTCTGGCAAATTTCGCTTCTCTGGCGGGACTTCTCTGGCGCGACTTCTCTGGCACGACTTCTCTGGCGAGGCTTCTCTGACTTTGTAACTTCTCTGGCGAGACTTCTCTGTCACGACTTCTCTGACTTAGCGATTTCTCTGCTTTGGCCAGCGATTTCTCTGCTCTGGTCTGGTATGGCGTAAAAACGCCATTTTTAGCCAAAAATCCCCAAAATTATACTCTTCCACTATTAAAACCTAAATCTCCTGAAAAGCATCAAATACACCATAAAACGCACCAATTTCCAGAAGATTTAACTTACAATGAGCACATTCAAACCCCTAAAATTAGAACAATTAAGCATAAATCAAAAACCAAACCCAGCCATCTCCAGCCAAAAATGTAATCACATTGCTCGTAAAAGAGCGAGATACAGCGTATCGATGACCAAAACTCGTTGTTCTAAAAAATCCAGCCAAAAAAAACATCCAGATCGTTGAAATCGAACTCAACACAATCAACCCGCCAAGTGTCTGATAAAATGCCTCGACGAACAGAGGCTAAAAAACCATAAAAATTAAACCACCCGTCGAAGATGGCTATGAGTCGAGATGTCCTTGCGAGCAGCATCTTTTATAATATCAATCTCAAACGGCCACCACCCCTCAGGCATCGAATTGTGCGCAAGAATGTCCGCCACTTTATTTCCCTCTCTATAAATATGCGTGGCATAAACATGAAAACTCTTAAGAATATCCAAAACATTAGACCACAAGGCTGCAAACCTCCAAGGGACCGTCGAGGATCTAGAATGCAGCAGCCGCACGATGTAGGTAGAGTCCGACTCTATCCACAAATGGTTCCAACCTCTAGCATTAGCAATTTGCACTGCAGTAATAACCACAAGAAGTTCAGCTTCAAAGGCATAACCGAGACCCCCTTTGATATGAAAACAGCCCTTGACCGAACAATATTTGTCTCTAAACACACCTCCTGCAGCAATTTGCCCCGGCGCTCCAGAAGCGGACCCATCTGAATTTACCTTAATCCAGTTATTGGTCGGAGGCCACCAATAAACATTAACAAAAGTAGTAGGAGGAGCCACCCGCGGCCTAACACCAATATTTCTAAGGACTAGCAAATCCGAGCAAGTGTTACTCATGTGGCCAAGACTTTTGAAATTGTTTTCCAACTCCGAAAAAGAAGATTTGATAAAAGCAAGAATACTCTTCGGATTAAAAGGCTTATCTTCAAAAATACACTTATTTCGGTGGGTCCAAATAACCCACAGCAAAGTAAGAATCCCCGCCTTCCAAAAACAATCAACTTGAGAACTAAAATTTTTGTTCCAAGCAAAAACTAAGAGGCTATGAATGTTCGGCGCCTCCAAATCCAAAGATTGGTCAAACCAGCCCAAGAACTCCCGCCAAACATGTTTAATCCGATCACACTGCCAAAAAATATGATCCATTGATTCAAAATCATTGAGGCAGAAAACGCAGTGATTAGGCATTATGAGACCATGCCTAATAAACCTATCAAACGTAGGCATCCTGTTATGAAAAATACGCCAACAAACCAAAGATCTTCGAGACGGAACATTACTCTCCCAAATCCACTTACCCCAGCTAACGCGAGGAAAGCTATGGCAATGGTGAGAAAACGCTAAGGCGGAGGTGACATTCCCATGCAAAGACGGCTTCCAATAACGAACATCCTCAGTCTCTCCCACCGGCAAAAGAAGAATATCACAAACCACGTCCGGAAAATTATCCAAAAAAGACTGCGTGAAGTGCCATATTCCCTCAAAGTAAAAATCCGCAACAGAGTTGGTCAAGAAATCGTGCATGTAGCCCGGAACCTCGCATTTCTCCGCAATCTTGTATCCAAGCCAATCATCAGTCCAGAAATTGGTGAACTCTCCCTTCCCAATAGCACAATAAGAATTCCTTACAAGCGGCATAATTTCGCTTCTAAGCCCAATCCAAACAGAGGAAGGAGTGACCACCGCTTTAGGTGACCCAAAAGCTTTAAGATAACGAGCTCTCATGATGTCAAAACCGAAATCTTGCCCTTTAATAACACTCCAAGCTCGTTTCATGAGAAAGCTTTTATTCATAGTAGAAAAAGATCGTATCCCAAGGCCACCCTCCTTCTTAGTAGCACACATCCTAGCCCAAGCAACAGTACAAGCCTATCGTTTGTCGGCATCCCCAGACCAAATGAAGTTTCTGCATTTGGAATCCAACTCTTTGAGGAGCGACTTCGGCCATCTGTAAATCATCATAGAGTGCGTGAGAGAACTTTGAATAACCGAAGTCACCAGACAAACTCTTCCAGCCATGGACAGATGCCGTCCCCGCCATTTAGAGAACTTTTGGACAATCCGGTCATGAATCTGCCTGAGGTACGAAGCACGGATACGTCCAATGAAAAGAGGAACACCCAGGTACAACCATCAATTAACAATTTAAAGCATAAAGACACATATACCTAATTCTCATTAAACTAACTCCCATCAAAATTTTACCATCAACTTCAATCATCCATCTACTCCATCAAATATCATGTTAGTCATCTCATAAGCTCATATTCATCATCAATTTATTATTTAATCCATAGACTCAAGAATTCCCATTTTTTTAGGCAAACTAACCTAAGAGAAAATTCACATCTCATGACAAAGCTTCTCAATACACATAGGAATCATCTCAAAACATCTCAATAAACATAAATCTCATGCCAATTTAAGAAAATAATAAGAAATTTTTTTGAAGGGGAGAACCCTATAATTTTCAAAAATTGTAAAGAAAATAGAGGGGGTGTTTTCTTGCTTCAATCATGCATATATATACACACATAACACCATAGGGTCTAGATCTATCAAAATTAAACACTTACTCAAAGGCTTTGAGTGAAATGAAAATTTCTTCTCTCTAAACTCCAAGCTCAATCTCTACCAATCTTCTTGAATTCAAGTATATAGAGTGTTTAGGGCTTGATTTTAATGGGGAATAATAACATAGAAAAGATTTATGAAGCTTTCAAGGTTTCAACAAGGGAGTTTCGTGGAGAAATTAGGGAGAGAGATGAGAGGCGGGGGGGGGGACGTGTGGTAGGGTTGAGAGAATGAGAGAATGTTTTGATTTTGTTTGATCCACTTGCTTCTAAGTATATTTTTATTTAATGCCTTGTCTCCTAATCCTCAAACATATTTAATGCATACTAATCCACTTGCCACTTGTTTATTTAGAACACATGTCATAATTAATAAAATAAAGTGTGTGAGTGTAGTATTATGAAATAAAAATTAAATCATGTATCTCACTCTCTAATTAAAATAAAGGGTTAAGGTACAGATACCCCCCTAAACATGACCCCCTAGAACATATACCCCCCATTCTCCAACTTGGTACAAATTGCCCCCCAAACTCGATGGAAAGTATACAACTAACCCCAGCCCACAGACGGACGTTAGATGCCGTCCATAAAATAATTTTTTTATTATTATTAAATGCGGGAGAGGTTGGCAGTCTCGTAGTCGAAGGAGTTGCGGTTGAAGATGGAGACGACCCATTTGATGTCGGCGAGGGAGGAGTCGAAGAGGGCGGCGAGCTTCTTGAAGTCGGCGGCGGTGGTGATGGAGAGGACGTGGTGGAGGACGTTGGTCTTGCAGTGGCGGCACTTGTGGGCAAGGGTGAGGGTGCGGTCAAGGGACTTAGTAAGGGAGGAGTTGCGGTTGAAGATGGAGATGACCCATTTGATGTCGGCGAGGGAGGAGTCGAGGAGGGTGGCGAGCTTCTTGAAGTCGGCGGCGGTGGTGATGCAGAGGACGTGGTGGAGGACGTTGGTCTTGCGGTGGCGGCGCTTGCGGACAAAGGTGAGGGCGCGGTCAAGGGACTTAGTGAGGTCGGCGGAGACGCGGCGGATGGGGCGGTCGTAGAGGGTGGCGGGGGAGGCGGAGATGAGGCGGGCGGTGGAACAGAGGAGCTGGGAGAGCTGGGTGACGTGGTGGGTGAGGTTAGAGTTCTCCGACTTGAAAGACTCAGCCTCCTGCGCCGATTTGATGACGCGGTCGGCCAGTAGGATTGGGAGGGACAACACTTCTTGGATCGGTTTTTCTTCTTCCGACGCCATACCCACACCCAACTTGGACGGATTCAAATTTGAGGCAGCAATTTTGGTGGGCCCCGCATTTAATAATAATAAAAAAAATATTTTCTGGACGACATCTAATGTCCGTCTGTGGGCTGGGGTTAGTTGTATACTTTTCATCGAGTTTGGGGGACAATTTGTACCAAGTTGGATAATGGGGGGTATACGATCTAGGGGGTCATGTTTAGGGGGGGTATCTGTACCTTAACCCTAAAATAAAACTATACTCTATGCACTTATGACAACAATAAAAAAAAAAAAAAAACAACACTAATAATTAGTGCACTCACTCAATCAGCTTCACGTCATTCTCAGGAAAATAAATCTCGAGAAATACTGTTAGGAAAATTTTCCAATATTAATGGTACTTTACTATTTCCCGATTAAAAATAATCTCGTTCATTAAAATCTCAAAATAAATCTCACGTGCTATCATTCTCAAGAAAAGTCATAGTCACATAATCATAAAGGCACACGTAACAAATAGTCACATAATTAGTTGATCAAATAATCTCAGATAATGTCACGTCAAAACAATCGACATTCATCATCAAACAGATCATCTCTCAAATCGACTCTTCTTTATATGATTCTCATTCATCTTCCTCAACTTTATTTCTAACCAGATGTTCCTACGGCCATAATAAGACAATCAGTCTCACTGATAACTAGGTATCCGTCATCAGAAATAATATAATCTCTTCTCAATTCAATCAGCATCTCTATTGAGAACTCATTCTATTAAAGATTCACCCACTAGTTCTATCATCAACTTCTAAAATACTCACATCTCAATCTTATTTAAAAAAAATTATTATCCCTAATAAGCTAATGCTAGAATCTCGATACTCTAATAGCGAATCCTCAAAATAAATAATACGGAAAACTGTGGGGTGTTACAATTAATCTGGTGGTACGATATTTGAAATGATATTAATCTCGATTATTTTCGTTAATTAAATGCTAATTTTTTATAGAATAGAAATATTCGTTTGAGCATCAGCTCTTTAGGAAAATTATGTTAAGTTGTGGGCTTCAATGTTGGGAAATTATGATTGTTTTGATTAGATTTCAAAACCCCGGAAACTGATGGTAACATGCCAAGCATCCATTTCGTAGAATGAAACACATGTTAAGGAGCGTGTTGTTTATGTTTACAGGATATCAATTTGGTGAGTAAGCTGGTAGATTAACGGGACAATCTTCAAGGTCTTAAGAAACGAAGTGTTCTTCAAGTGCTAGGAGATTAGTTGTTTGGGGATCAACTGAAGACATCATCCGGCTAAAGGCTTGGTGCAACCAATCCTGAAGTGTCACGTAAGTCTTAAAGTCTAAAAGCTTTAGTGCGGAATATTTGATATTAAATGCCTCTTCAGACTTGAGACACAACACCAATCAATTCAAGAAAATAATCAAACTTGGAGACTAGTAATGCTTTTTGTAAGCATATTAGCTGCATTTTCTTTGGTTGCTACCTTTTCCATATGCACATCAGCCCTTACAATAACATTTCGAACAAAATGTAACCTTATAGCAATGTGTTTGGAGAGCTCGTGAAATGTTTGATGTTTAACCAAATACAAAGCACTTTGGTTATCACAACTAACTTTCAAAAATCCTTAATAGATCCCAAAATCAGACACCATCCCCTTCAGCCAAATAACTCCCTTGACCACTTTTGTAACAGTCATGTATTCAACCTCTGTAGTAGAAAGAGCTACCACATGTTGCAAAGATGATTTCCAGCTAACTGTTAAGCCAAATAGTGTAAACACATAACTAGATTGTGATATTCTATTATCTAGATTCATAATAATCAGAGTCAGAATATCCAATCAATGGTAAACCTTTATACTTATCATTTCTCTTGAAAAGTATCCCTCTACCTGAGCTTCCCTTCAAATACCTGAGAATTTTCATCAAAACATCCTAAAGAGCTACAACATCATGTGATATATTTGGCCTTATACACATCATAGTGAACATCAAACTCCCAACAAAGTTGGAGTACGGAACATTCTGCAACATAGATCTGCTAACAACACTTATATCATGTGATATATTTCTATTTTCTCCTCTGTGGACTTTGGCTTTTGAGCATCTCAAACTTTAACATGTACAACTAATGGAACAGATACCGACTTTGCTTCATGCATGCATATTGAACTTCTTGAGTACCTTTTGAATATAGTCATGTTGACTTAGCCATAGTTCTCTACTAGCTCTGTTTCTACTCAGAACTTCCCTCTGCTCTCTTCGCGAAAGGGTGCGTTAACTACAAACCCGATTTCTCCAATCTTGGATGGCAATACTGGCATGGCTTCTCATGCCGCTGTGAGTCGTCCTGGCAGTTCGGCTCTGAAGGGTGTTTAGGGAAATCCTACGGCCGATGCTACCGTTCTCTAGGGGGCTTCTTTATCACCTAGGGCTAGGGTTTCTACAAGCCCTCACCGTGGAAATAATAGCAGGGACCCGAAGGCGGACACTTCGCAGTCTTATGCTGTAATTATTGTTGTAATTATATTCTGTTATTTTTCTGATAATATCAGTCCTTGCTTTGGATTCTGTTTGCAAAAAACTGAACAAGACTTGGTTGGAGCTAGTTTTCTTGTCGATTGAATGGAATTTCAAGTTAGGCAAAGTAATCTATTTGTTTATGCTTTTATATTATCGTTTTATTCAATTGCCTTTAGTTAGGTTAGTATGAATGATTAATGATTCTATTGTTGGACCAGGGTTGATCAATTGTATCCATTGTAGAAAAAAGGTGTTTAGATACTTCAAGATAGCCGTGGCATTGTACAAACCATCAAGGTAAGCTTACATATGGTGAAAATATGTTTTCTTTATCATAGAATACATCTGTATCTTTATACTTTGATCTAATTTCCAACATTAGTTGATATTGGCATTGGTTTTGCAATCTTTTTCATATTTTTTTTGTTTTCAGGGTGACAATTCTTCTTGTCGACAGATGGTACGAAGATGGTACATGATGCGAAGTTATTTCTTCTTTGATAAAGAAAGGATCTTGAGAAGGATAAGAAGTCAACTACTCATGGCTTTGGAAGAAGAGTGCAATGTGCATCACTAATAGAGTTATATATGTTTCTTCTTTAAAATCTTGTTTTTTTTTTTTAACCAAATAGGTTGTTCGATTAATGCTACTATAAGAATCAAAAACATGTTGTACATCTTGTTCCAAATTTTTTATATTTTGTTGATAATTTTTTTTCATCAGTGTATGAATTTAACATATTCTAGTTATCTTTTCATGGAATATTCTTCTTCTTTATTGGAAAAGTTTAATTGTCATTGTTTTTATATTCATATATTTCCAAATAGACTGAAACTCTAAAATGTAATAATATTAAATTATAATTATTAATACATGAAAAAATAACAAATTATTCTAATATTTTTTCGGTCAAATAAAGATGTCATAATAGATGGTCATTTGTTAGGTCCCTTGGGGTCTCGAATAGGTGTATGGGGGGGGATACACCTATAGGCTATTTTTTAAACGAAAACAAACTGACACAACCTTTTTCAGTAAAAAGAGTTTAGCAAGACTTAGGTTGGCGACTGATACTGAATACTCTTCAGTAAGGAGTTATCAGTTAAGTCAAAGACTTTAACGGATACACATTAGGCTTCAGTCGAGTTTGTATAATAGAGGAGTAATATGAATCTCACTGACTATCCAAAGATTTATCAGTTCGACTAATATTACTAGCAGCGGAAAACTTTTCTTTCGAAATAGCCTTTGTGATTAAACAAGTTGTCAAGGTTTATGTTTCACTTTGCTATTAATCAGTTTCAGTTGATAAAACGTTTGTGCACAGATAAGAAAGATAAATATTGAAAGTGATAAACAACAAAGAGATTTTTACGTGGTTCAGAAAACACTTTCTACATCCACGGTCACTTGATCAGACTGACAACTTCATTGGGCTTGTGCTTACGGGTGCACAACAAACCTAAACAACCGAAGATCTAATCTTCAGTACCAACACACTGGGTTGGATTTCTCAGTCTTAGCTTCACTGAGACAAAACTATGCCTTTCCGCAAAGACTAAGATCTCTTGGAGTCAGAACATTGGTCTGAACTCCTTACAACTCAAACTCTCAATTCGGTCGGTTGAAAAAAGGTTCGAAAACTTGCCAACTAGATTACAAAGAATAGGTTCTCTGTAATCAGTTACACCTAGCATTTGGATATACAATATTTGTCTAAGTTCTAAGAGAATGTATGTAATCAGCAGTGACTGATTTTTGGCTTCCTGATTCTCTTATTCGATTCAAACTTTGGAATGACTTTGAATTGCTGAGTGACAAATTCGGCAGCGTTTCAGCTTATGTAGTTGAATCGGTGAAGATTGAAGTGATCCACGAGCTTTATTTATAGGAGAGGTCTTGAATAGATCCATTGGCTGAAATGGTCTTCAAGAATTCATCCGTTGGAGATAAATTTGAACTTTGCTGAGGCTTCAATCTTCGAGGTTCCTTTGTTTGGTGAGAACGGCTACTTTAAGAGAAGGAGATACGACGTCTCTGAAAAAGGTAATCACCAAAAAGGAAGGCTCTGCAGAGAAAGAACGATCCTCGAAATCTCTGCATTTAATGCAGCTGTACTTCTGGAGTGCGTGGCTTCCTTTAAGCTGTGGAGCTTCAGTCCGAGGAAGAATGTTTAACTGATACTTGACTTTAGTATCAGTCCACTGAATCCACGTGGCTCGCATTTAATAATCAGTCATAACTGATTCTTAGACTGGTTAGTCAAATATCAGTATTTGACTCTGCCTTAAATCATCAACAGTCGGCAACTTCAGTCTTCACTCTTCAGTCCTCCGGCTTCAGTCTTCAGAACAGCAACTAAACTAGAAAAAGAACTCTAACACTTGAGTTCGAACAGTTCTAGTCTATTACAAGTGAAACCTATTGATTTTGGTATCATTAAAACTAGGATTAGGATATTTCATTAAGTTCCCAACATCTTTTGTCATACGTGCGCTGATTTTCGATCGATCCCACATGTGCCTCTCTCTCTATCTTCTACCGTCGCCGTAGCTTGAGGCCGGCGAGGGCCCGGCACGAGACGCCTTTAGCCGGTGAGCTCGTTGCCGTCTGGAGCCGCTGCTGCTCGCTCGGAGTTGCTGCCGCCTTCTGGAGCGGCTGTCATCGTCTGGAGCCGCCGTTTGGCGTCGCCGAGGCAACGCCGCCGACGGATCTGCTACTGCTTCGCCTGAGGTCGACGGATCTGACCTCCGGCAGCCCACCTCACTTGAAGCCACCGCCATTACCAGCTGGAGCTCCGGCAGCCTGAAGTCGAGATTGCCGCCCTGAGAAGCCGCCTGCCACTGCTGCCCGGATCGATTGATCTCGTGGCTCTGCTGCAGAGCAGATCTCGGACGTGAGCAGCCTTCTTGAGCTGGTAAAGGGACCAGATCTCGGCCACTCTCCAGCCCACCGACGCTGCAACAGGCCACCGTCCTTCTTCCACCTCCGGTCTCGGCCTTTCGCCCACCCAGCTCCGGCGCCGAGTTTCCGATAGTTTCGACGGAAGAGGTCTCCGGCAATGTTTCTCCACGAACATCGGGCGCGTCTCCCCAGCAGCGTCCCCCGACTGTTCTTTCTCCCCAGAAGTTCCCTCATCCTGCTGCTCTGCGTGAGGCTGAAGGCTCCAGCGCCGATTTTCGGGTTGCTGCGCCGATTGCTTCCGCTCCGACAGCAGACAGAGGAGCCCTCAATCTCCCCTCGGTTTCTGCAAATTTTGAACAACATTTGAAACCCTCGAATGGGGTTTCTAAGCAAAACTTTCAAGTTAATCTCAGGAGCACGGTGGATTTTCCTGCTGCACCTGTTTCTGTGAATTCGACTGAACAACAGAACGTTTCATACGCTAGGATTACTGCCCCTCCAACGGTTCGACAGCCGGATTTACCAGCGCATAATTTTCGTGCCCTCCGTCCGGTTAGGCATGGTGATCAGGGTACTCTTGTTATACCACGTGATATTCAGGATTCTCAATTGAAGAAGTTTAAGCATGCTCTTATAGGCAGACTTTTGTTAAATAAAGGCGATAAGCCGAGGCAATCTCGTGAGTTAAAGGCGGAACTTCAATTGCTTTGGAAAATTTCTTCTCCCTGGCACTTGATACCGATGGGAAAGGGTTACTATACTCTTAGATTTCAGTCGAAAGAGGATAAAGCCACTGCCAAGGCTAATCTTTTATGGAATTTATCTGTTGGATCGCTTCGTTTACGTGATTGGGTACGTTACTTTAATCCCTACAAGGAATTTTCTTCTCTCGCTTAGATGTGGGTTCGGATTTATTATTTGCCTGTGGAGTTTTGGCATCCTGAAGTTATTTCGGGTATTGGAAGTTGGCTTGGACAGCCGTTGAAAATTGATGGAAATTCTATGACTGAAGATGTAGGACACTTTGTGCGTATGTTGGTTGAAATTGATTTGGCACAGCCTTTGCCGCTGACGCTTAATATTGATGGAGGGGACCACGAGTTTTCGGTGGAGTTCAGTTATGAATATATACCTATTTTTTGTCATCGATGCAAGATTACGGGCCATTCGGTGGAGAAATGTCGCAAGGGTGACAAATCACAGGGAAAGACAACAGATGAGGTGGAAAAGAGGGACAACGGATCGGAATGGCACGCTATCGGGAAGGCGGTGGTACAAGCTTCGGTGTTGCATAACACTGAGGCTTTGGAAGCGGTTGATAATAATGATTCCTCGGATCATTTGCAAGTTACATCTGTTAAAGCTGTTGAGGTGAAGTCTGCTCTGACGGATCGTACTCAAGTGAAGCAGACCACGGGAGAACAGAAGTCTGGGAATTCCTTTGCCCCTTTGGTGACGGCGGAGCAATCAAGCGAGATGGCTGACCATACAGTTTACGGGCCGGATACGGCTGTTTTGAAGCAGATTATTCAGCCAGCTAATAGTGACGAGGAGGTGGACGAGGATCTTGAGATGGAGACCCCGTCTGGGAAGAATGTTAAAGACTCTCCTACTCCAGATTTTGCAAGTCGTATTAATCGGTTAGAGGAGCAGGTTAGCCAGGGAATGCAATTACTTGTTGATCAAGCACCACCTAAACGACGGGGACGTCCTCCAAAGGGTATGGAGCGTCCGCGCGTCCCACAACCTTTGGAAGATAGCATAAAGAATCGACTCCGTCATGTGGAGGATATGGGCTATAAGCCGAGGGAGTTTGTTATCGATAATAGCAGAAGTGCTAGTATCTGTGTTATGAATAATATCTCCAAAGGACGTTGGTCGGATGAAATGGAGATGGACGACTTCTGCAACAACATGGATCATTCTTGAGATTGAGTTTCTGTAAGCTGAAGTTTTTTGCTTCTTGCGTTTCCTCTTTTTGTTTTTTTTCTTTCTTTTGACGAGCTCCTTCTTGAGCCTCGGTCCTGCCCCTAGTTTGCGTCCTTGTGCTTTCAGTGGTTTTTCCTTTTTCTTTTTAATAAAACTTCAATTTAATAATACGTGCGCTGATTTTCCAAACACTTATAGCAACACTTATTTGTGTCTTTATATCTATTTAAGTTTTAGCTACACTCTAACACGCGACACTTGAAACCTGCGTGGGGATAGATGAAATGTAGCTATAGATATTCTATTATGACACATTTAGATGCCTTATAAAGCCTTTTTTCTTGTAGTATAACCTCTTTCTCTCTCAACATTTTCTTTCTCTCTCCATAGGTGTGCTGCCCTCCCACCTCCACCATTGCGCCACCTTTGCCGCCCTCCCACGTCCACCCTTGGAGCTCTTCCGCCATCTCGCTTCCAACCTTACGCCGCCATCGCCCTTCTACTACCTCAATCGTTTGAGCCGCCTCCATCCTCTCGCTTCCACCCTTGTGCCGCAGTCGCCGCCCTCCCACCTCCGCCCTTCGTGCTGCCTCCGCCAGCACCGCCTCTGCCACCCTCTCTTTCTTTTTGCCTATCGACATCGGTTGCCTCCCCTCTCCTTCTTCTTTTTTTAAAGAAATTAGGGGTCACCCGCCTTCATCCCTCTCCTCTGTTTCTCTCAACAATTGAAAGATTTCTATTTTTTTTTATTTTTGTTGTTATTCCTGGGTCTCTTTGTTTCTATGGTGGTGTTTCTCTGTGGTGGTGTCTCGTCGGTATTTCTCTGTAGTGGCCTCGTCGGTGTTAAGGTGTGGTGGTGTTTCTCTGTAGTATTTTTCACTGTTCCGGCGGGCTCGCCAGTGTTAAGTGCGGTGGCAGCAACAAATTTTAAAGGAGAGAGGGTTGCTTTATTAATAATACTTAAACTTAATTACCAATAATATAAATATGTGGGCCATACAACTTTTCTCCTAATACAACTCTCCTTAATACCCGTATCGAACAGAAACGGGACATGATTATTGGGACGGAGGGAGTATAATTTAAATTCTCAGATTTAATCCTAAATGCGTTCCACAGTACTGCTCAGCGTTGCTCTGCCCCGGAGCGCAGCTCTGCGCAGCCCTGCCCCGGAGCGCTGCGCAGCACATCTCTGCCCCGGAACGCTGCTCTGCAATGTCAGAAACTCAATGAGAGGACTTCGTTCTGGGCAGATATGCAGACCGGATAGGGGGGGTGTTTGCAGCGACGGCATATTACCGGCCGTGTAGCTACCCTTGCTGCTTTCCTGTGGTTAATGTCTCTTCGGTTTGCGAATTTGAGGATGGTTAGTTTCTGGCGACGGCGTCTCACCGACCAGTGGGGTGCTTACGACAACGGCGTATAACCGGCCGGATAGCTACCCTTTCTGCTTTCTTCGTGGGGTCGGTTGGGTTGTGGGTTGTGAGGTGCTTACGGCGACGGCGTATAACCTGTCGTGTAGCTTCCCTTCTTTGGGTCTGGGCTCGTTTGAGGTTGGCAATTTTTTGGCGATGGCGTCTCACCGGCCTTTCTGCCTTCCGAGCTTTTGGGTTTTGGTTTTCGTTGGGTTAGAGCCGAGATTGTTTGGGGACGATGGTTAGGCCGGAGTTCCAGAAACTTTCTCTTCCGCTCTTTCCTTCATGCTTTTCGTCTTGTAGACGAGTACTCTTTTTCCTTTTTACGGTTTTTTCCATTGGGTTTTCCGTAAAAAAGTTTTAATGAAGCTCGGCCCTTAGTCTGCTTTTCTTGTGCTGTCAAGGGTTTTTTTTAGGTTTTCTCTTTTCTTTTTTAATAAAATCGCAGTTTAATAATAAATGCGTTCCACAGTCAAAATAAATTCATTACTTATAATAAATAGAAATTAACATTTCTATCATATAAAATAAACAACCTGACCTTGTTACTTTAAAAATAATTAAATTATTGACTTGCTCAATGACGATTATTCCATGCGGAGCTAATATGCAAGATTAAATAATAAACTCTACAAAAAGATATCTTATCAGAATTATGAGTTGAATTTATCTGATAAATAATTACTGGATTACCATAACTACAAGATACAATAATTAATTATTGCATTACTAGTCTTTAATCGTAAATAAAAGAGCAAGTTATTACACATAACCCGTAACTTGTCCAATACTATGAGAAAAAGATAAAACAATGAAAAGTTGCAAGCTGGTGTATTCCCCCGAGTATATACTCGCTCCGGGACCAACAAATTTCACCAATTCGATTTGAGAAATTCAAAATTGAATCCCGATTTGATAAAATTGAATCTTAATTTGATGAAATGAGAATTGATGAGTTCACAATTGAATCACAATTCGATAAATATAGATTCCAATTTTAGCAAATTAGATCTCAAATTTATGAAATTATAATTTGATATTTCACTATTAAAATCTAACTAGTATGTGCCCAATCGCGCGATGCATGATCCTCATCGAAATTAAATGATAATTTAAATAAATAAATCTAAATATTAAATATAATTTATATATAAGTAAATACAAACATGAACTAATATAATTTCATCTTTGTAGTTGCATTAAGCTGTTATAGTAAAAAAATATAAATAGTAGTAATTTATAAAAAAATATAAATAGTAAAATATTAAAATAATATATAGTAAAAATCTAAAAAGTAAAATAGAATAAATATGAAAAAGTGAATCAAAGAGAAAGAAAGAAGTCAAGAACAGTGACTTTAAAAAAATGTGAAATGAGAGATAGAGAGAGAAAAAACTAACTTTAAACTATAATAACTTATTGGTTTTAAATTTATTTTTTATATTTTTTATATCAAATTAAATATATTGTCATTATCATTAATTTAACATCCATATTGAATATTTATTTATAAATTAAAGTTGATAATTTTTAAAAAGAATTAAAACTAAAACATATAATAAAATGATAGTAATATTATGTGAAGATAATTAGAAAATAGGATATATGAAAAATCATGGTCAAATCAGATGGCAGTTAGTGTATGTTTCAAATATTGTTGGCAGTTTTTTAAATACTTAATTTCACCCTCTTTAATTGAATTTATTTACAAAATTTCCATACAAATCAATTTGAAGTCAATTTGAATTTGGGATTACATTTCAAATTGTAAGAGCATCCATAGTGGGGGTGACCTGATAGAAGGGGGACCACATTGGGTTAATGAGGCCACAGTGAGGTGACTTTATAGCTAACCTGATCTTTTTAGTTTTGATTTTTGTATTTTTCATTTAATTTTAATTGCACACATTTAAATAACACAATTTACCTAAAATTAAACTTCATTAACGTTAAAAATCCTAAAAATTACATTTTAAAAAAAAATCTAAAGGCATAATTGATGAGCCCATGTTTGTGATTGTTTTTCGTGTCTGTTTTAGGTTTAGATAGAGTCTTTTTCCTTTGTTTTACTAGAGTCAGTCGCCTGGGAGGGCGTAGTTCCAGGGCAGGCCCATTCTTTGGGCAGAAGGTGCTTTTAAGGCATAATGCTGCTGCATTCCACGAAAGAGGCATGAGTTTGAAGCAGAGGAGTTTGGGACACTCAAAAGCTTGTTTTGAAGACCAAAAGTTCGAGAAGCAGGATGTTGGGCAAACCGACCCTTTTGCCCATAAGTACCGCGCGGGATCCAGTTGCATCAGAAGAAGGTTCTGGGCATAATGCGACTTCGGTTCGGGGAAGAAGTGTGAGCACAAATGCAAAACCGATTGGAGCTTGGAGCAGCAGGTTACAAAAGCTTGGATAAAGTTTGGAGTTGCTCAAGGCAAAACCGACTCTTTGCCCATAAGTACCGTTCGGGACCCAGTTGCACCAGAAGATAATCGTGGGCAGAAGGTACAGACGGGGCAGAGAAGAAGAGTGCAGAAGATGGAGTACATAAATTCGTGTTGAGGGCAAAAGGCACAATCTGATCAGGAGATGTAGATAAGGAAAGAAATCCAAAAACCTTATCCCTTGAGGTTTGGATAAGAACAAATCAGCCTCCAGATCTGGATGCAATCTCGGGCAGAAGGAGCCCTAATTCCAGCCCACTACTTTGGGCCCAGCCCTAACTCATGCCTATAAATACCACATAGCTGTGAACCATTCAAGGGGACGTAGAGAGGAGAGTAGAGAGGGAGGCACGAATTTTTAAGAGACCACTGCTGTAGTTTTACTTTCCATAGTTAGGTAGGAGTAGTCGCCCCTTATGGGCATAGCAGTTTAATTTTCTGTTCATGATTTCTGCGGCACTTTTGAACGTAAGTACCCATTTGCCTTAAGTAAGTTTCTATTTCAGTTTTTACTTTATGTTTTCCTTTATGTCTTTTGCCTTTGTTATTTATTTTATGTTTGGCTAAGTTTTATATTCTGATTTGGGCAAGATGATCTAAGCATGAACACTTAACTCGAGAGGTCTAATTTGGGCATAACAACTGTATGAGCATATTCCCGATACACTAGGTTTGATTCCAATATCGCTGTAACAATTTGGTTAATTAATTGATCACTAGTTAACTAGGGAGTTTTGGTCACAAGTAATACTTTGGGCATAAGGAGAAACGCCATCGACCTCCAAAATAGTACAACGAGTGTTGGAGCCGTGACTGCTGTGAAATATAGGCGTAAGAGTCAAGTGGGTCTATCTAAATCCTAAAGCATTCTGGGCAAAGCACAACTAGCGATAGGCCATCGCAGAGAGCGTGGATGTTGCCCGGGGTAGTTGATTTCCATTAGCTGACCCTTCTAAGGGATCATAAACTGAAAGGATAGATTGGGCAAGGGGTTTTGCGTGCGTGACGAGTGACAATAGGGGCGCAACAATTCTTATGCCTATAACCACTGGTATGCGAGTATAGTGATTTATCTTTGCACCAATGATCGAGTGTCCAGTTCATGTTTAGTGATTCAAACCCAAGTCAAAATTGTTTTGTTATTTGATTTGTTTACCTTGTTATTTCAGTTTTAGTTGGAAACCCTGTTCTGCCCATAAGCACGTTGTGGTCAGAACACTGCAGGATACAAAACCTTTTTAGTGACACCCTTGCAGGAGAAGTTACTGCTCAGTTCCATGTGGATTCGACTCTGGACTTACCACTAGCTAGTCTAGTTGTGGGCACAGGATATTTTATTTGCACAAAGCTCAAACGACAGCTTCGTCAAATTGGCGCCGTTGCCGGGGAACTGAGAGCGCTAGTAATTTCTTTTGCCTGTTTTGGTTGACCCCCTCTAAGCACCCACTTTGCCCAAAGCAAAGTGTGTGTGTGTGGGAGGGTCAACCCAATTTTCGTTTGTTGTTGGTAATCTTCCTTCTAACACCCTTTGCCTAAGGCAAAGTGTGTGAGTGGGGAGGAATACCTGTTTTTTATGTGTTTTGTTTGTGTTTCAGCATGGTTCTCCTGAAGGACGTACGTATTAAGGGCAAGAGAGTCAGATCCACCACCTCTGTAGAGGTTACGCCCACAACGAGCTTTCAGCCATCTACCCCAGCAAGTAAGAACAAGGAGAAGTCAGAGAGCCCTGCCCCTTTGAGTGCAAGTAATGACGCCCGTATGGGCATAACAGAAGCCATGATGATGGAGATCAAAAAAGCACTCTTTGCCTACTTTCCGAGCACTAGATTCAGGTGCCCACCTGAACTCTGTTCTGGGCATAACCCTCCCTAGGTCTTAGTTTCTTTTTAGTTTTCGTTTTGAGTCTGTTTTTCGACCTCCTCTACACACCTACTTTGCCCAAGGCAAAGTGTGTGTGTGGGGTGGGCCGAGCGTTGTTTCTTTGTCTTGTGGTTAACCTTTCGATTTGCAAATCAATTAAGCATGATTATATTCTAAGTTTGTTGTGCAAGTAGTCTGAGATTTGAATTTCAATGCATGCCGTATGTAGTTGAGGACGATGGATAGGGTTGTGGGCATACCATGTGAGGTTTTGAGCTTTGATATATGCTGTCTTATGCCCATAACAGTTTTTTTCTTTCTTGTGTGAAAATTGACATCTTGACTAGGATAATGCTAGAACTTGCCTTGATTCTTAGTCGAACCCTGTGTACATAGTATAGGTGTATTAAATGATTTAGGCAATTCTTTCTTTAGCCCACAAAGCCAAACTGACCAACCCTACATCTATCACTTGTGAACCCTTTTGAGCTTAATAATTCATTTGAATTCACTGATAAATTTGCCCAAATTTGAGCCGTCCTGGTCAAACTGAACTTAAGGGCAAAAGAAGGGAAGATAGTGTAGTAGATCCTATGGGCAGGACTAGTGCAAAAATTGCAAAATGGGACATCTAATTCCAAAATAAAGAAAAAGTCCAGAAAGAAATAAAAAAAAAGAAAAAAAAAAGAGAAAGATAAAAAAAAAAAAAAAAGAGTTAATGCCTTGGTTAGTATGTGCTTAGGCCCGCAAGAATAGGCAGGGATCTTAAAAATTTGGGAAGTCTGTTGCCCAGAATGAAGTTCAGAATGACCTTAGCCTCGTACCAAAAATTCTCACCTTATGCCTTAAGCCACGTTATAACCCATGAAAGACCTAATGAGATGCACCTAGAACTTTGACTAAAGGGGGAGACAATAGAAGATAGGCAAGCCTATGACAAAACCTAGCATGATGTCACGAGCGTAAACACTTCCCAAAAACACTTGAGAGAATGAGCGATGGGGAGGAACATCCTTACGCCCACAGACCCCTTCTTGACTCAACTGATGGCATTGCATGTTTTTTTTTTATCTCTGATAGCTTGCATGTTTTTGCTTAGATATTCTCTTGCATTTTTGTATTGCGTTTTGGTTGTGCTAACCCTTGTATCGAGTCTTGTCTGTTTTGTTTGTGTCTGTCTTTTGGGCATAATTGCATGTGCACGTTTGAGGACAATCATGTTTAAAGTGTGTGCGTGTGATGAGCCCATGTTTGTGCTTGTTTTTCGTGTCTGTTTTAGGTCTAAATAGAGTCTTTTTCCTTTGTTTTGCTAGAGTCAGTCGCCTGGGAGGGTGTAGTTCCAGGGCAGGCCCATTCTTTGGGCAGAACGTGCTTTTAAGGCATAATGCTGCTGCATTCCGCGACAGAGGCATGAGTTTGAAGCAGAGGAGTTTGGGACACTCAAAAGCTTGTTTTGAAGACCAAAAGTTCGAGAAGCACGATGTTGGGCAAACCGACCCTTTTGCCCATAAGTACCGCGCGGGATCCAGTTGCATCAGAAGAAGATTCTGGGCATAATGCGACTTCGATTCGGGGAAGAAGTGTGAGCACAAATGCAAAACCGATTGGAGCTTGGAGCAGCAGGTTACAAAAGCTTGGATAAAGTTTGGAGTTGCTCAAGGCAAAACCGACCCTTTGCCCATAAGTACCGTTCGGGACCCAGTTGCACCAGAAGATGATCGTGGGCAGAAGGTACAGACGGGGCAGAGAAGAAGAGTGCAGGAGATGGAGTACATAAATTCGTGTTGAGGGCAAAAGGCACAATCTGATCAGGAGATGTAGATAAGGAAATAAATCCAAAAACCTTATCCCTTGAGGTTTGGATAAGAACAAATCAGCCTCCAGATCTGGATGCAATCTCGGGCAGAAGGAGCCCTAATTCCAGCCCACTCCTTTGGGCCCAGCCCTAACTCATGCCTATAAATACCACATAGCAGTGAACCATTCAAGGGGACGTAGAGAGGAGAGTAGAGAGGGAGGCATGAATTTTTGAGAGACCACTGCTGTAGTTTTACTTTCCATAGTTAGGTAGGAGTAGTCGCCCCTTATGGGCATAGCAGTTTAATTTTCTGTTCATATTTTCTGCGGCACTTTTGGCCGTAAGTACCCTTTTGCCTTAAGTAAGTTTCAATTTTAGTTTTTACTTTATGTTTTCCTTTATGTCTTTTGCCTTTGTTATTTATTTTATGTTTGGCTAAGTTTTATATTCTGATTTGGGCAAGATGATCTAAGCATGAACACTTAACTCGAGAGGTCTAATTTGGGAATAACAACTGTATGAGCATATTCCCGATACACTAGGTTTGATTCCAATATGGCTGTAACAACTTGGTTAATTAATTGATCACTAGTTAACTAGGGAGTTTTGGTCACAAGTAATACTTTGGGCATAAGGCGAAACGCTATCGACCTCCAAAATAGTACAACGAGTGTTGGAGCCGTGACTGCTGTGAAATATAGGCGTAAGAGTCAAGTGGGTCTATCTAAATCCTAAAGCATTCTGGGCAAAGCACAACTAGCGATAGGCCATCGCAGAGAGCGTGGATGTTGCCCGGGGTAGTTGATTTCCATTAGCTGACCCTTCTAAGGGATCATAAACTGAAAGGATAGATTGGGCAAGGGGTTTTTGCGTGCGTGACGAGTGACAATAGGGGCGCAACAATTCTTATGCCTATAACCACTGGTATGCAAGTATAGTGATTTATCTTTGCACCAATGATCGAGTGTCTAGTTCATGTTTAGTGATTCAAACCCAAGTCAGAATTGTTTTGTTATTTGATTTGTTTACCTTGTTATTTCAGTTTTAGTTGGAAACCCTGTTCTGCCCATAAGCACGTTGTGGTCAGAACACTGCAGGATACAAAACCTTTTTAGTGACACCCTTGCAGGAGAAGTTACTGCTCAGTTCCCTGTGGATTCGACTCTGGACTTACCACTAGCTAGTCTAGTTGTGGGCACAGGATATTTTATTTGCACAAAGCTCAAATGACAGCTTCGTCAATAATTTAAAATTACTTAATTAAAACCTAAAAACATAATTAGAACCTATCTAGTCTCTACCGCTCCTTCGCCGAGCTAGGATCTCCGCCACCTATTGCTTGTGCCATTCTAGCTGCTCTAGAGTCATATCAGAAGTCTTCATGAATAAGATCCGATCGTCGTGGATCCCCCTCTTCAGATCGTTCTTCTTGGCGTACTTGTCGTTCATTTTTGTCAATTTGTCGTTCGATCTATCCAACCTCTCCTTGTATTGCGGTGGAGGCTCCGAGCTTTGCAACGCCTTCCCCTTCCCCTTCGCCGCTCTCGTCGCCGCCTTCTTTCCAATTAGCCGGGAATATGTGATGTCCTCGCCCGACACCGAGGTGGTGAAGTCGCCCGTCTCCGACGTCTTTGTCCTCTTGGAGGAATAGACGTCGCCCTCAAGGTAAATGGACTTGAACCTCTTGTTGATTCGGAGTGTTCTCTATGCATTCCAGTAGTTGAAGGGGCCAGAAGTGGGGCTCCTACCTTGAAAGATGACGTGGGCCTTCTGTTGGAGCATGTCGTCGGAATGGCCGGAAGGCCACTTTGCGCAAACCTCCACCCAAACATTCTCCCACAACTTCACCTCCGCAGCCACTAAGGTGAAGTGTCCCTTTATTTGGCGGAGTTTGAAGGCGACGCCGAGGATGGAGTTTACCCACTCTAGAATCCGGCCCTAATAGGCCTCTCCCTTTTGATCGACACCCCGTCGTTGGTCTCCTCTGTCCAAACACGAATAATAAGGTTCGTCTCCTCGAGGGTGTAGGTGTGCCGAGCGGCCCTTCCTTCCTCCGGCATAGGAGCCGGCACCTTCTCTTTGAAGGCCATAGCCTTCCACCGCCCTCCTTTCTTGGGCTTCCACGCACTGTGGGCGGGCGATGTCTCCTCCTCGCCGCTTTGACGAGGTTCATCCTCTAAGTTGATACTCACCAAATCAGGATGATAATCGTCTCCGCCGGAGAGATCGGGAACCCAATTTGAGTCGTACCAATTGGGATTGTGTGGATCCATGTTTTTTTTAGAGAAATTGAGAGGGAAGATAGAAGAAGATGGAAGAAGATAGAAGAGGGAGAAGAGTATATAAAGAAGAAATGAAGAAAAAATAAAAAAAATAAAACGGTCGAATGACCGAAACTAAAAAAAAAATTAAAAAAATTGGCAACAGCCGTTTTTTCAAATTTCTAATTTTTTTTTAATTCACGCGCAAGCACTGCACGCGTGCCCCCTAAAGCACATTAGGCCACACCTGATAAATCGGGGCAACCTCGAGTCATGGCCTTCTGCAGTGGGTGACCCAATGTGTGGGTGACTCGAGTGGGGGCTATCGGGTCACACAGTGCTCTAATACCCCGAACCATTGACTCCATGCCGATCCGGTCCAATTCAGCCGATTTCGGTTCGAACTGGACACTACTATCACGTTCATTTCTTACTAAATTTAAAATAATTTTGAATTTAAAATTTTAGAATGATTACGTTCGAAAAATGAAAGTGGTTTTAATTTTTAATTCCAACATAAAAATTTACAAAAGCTTTGTGAATATGTAAATTATTTAAATTTTTATACATTGCATATTTATTTTAAATTTAAATATTTAAGATTTTACACGGGTGCTTTTATTGAAAAAGTCCTATATAATTATACAAATCTATTTATTGATTCAAAAGGGTTTTAATGATCATATCTAGCCAATTCCTAGAGGTCTACATCATAGCTTTTGAATGATACTATTAGGTTTCTACAAAGTCACCCCTTTCCCCCATAATTTTATATAGCCGAATTTCTCTCCCAATTTATTACCTCCTCTTTAGGGGTGAGCATTGGGTCGGACCCGGACTGATTCGTCGAGATCCAAGATCTAATTTTTTTTAAATGGACCGATCCGAACTGAAATATAAGGGAGGACTGACCTTGGACCGGACCAAACCCAAACATCGGGTCCGATTTGGTTCGGGTCCGACCAGTCGAATTTCTAGATTTTTATTTTACTTGTTTTATATTCCATTTTTAAATTTAAAACGTAAAAAATTTCATACAATAAAATTTAAAACCTTCAATCTTATACACCATCCGTCCCACAAATCTTGACACATTTTCCTTTTTGGGCCGTCCCACGAATCTTGACACGTTTATATTTTGGTTAATAATTATTATCTTCTCTCTCCTACTTTATCACTTTTATTACCGTCTCTCTACTACTTTATCACTTTTATATTTTATTAATTACACACTTAAAACACTAATATACAATTCCTTAATTCCTACTTTATCACTTTTATATTTTATTAATTACACACTTAAAACACTAATCTACAATTCCTTAATTCTCGTGCTGAATCCAAACGTGTCAAGATTCGTGGGACGGAGGAAGTATATAATTTTATAAGTTAGGCCAGAATTTTCAATCTTGGAAAAAATTTAGATAAAATTTAGTTTATTTATTATAAAAATATAAATTAAATAATTATTTCTATTAGATACGGGTTGGTACAAATTTAATGGGTTCGAGCAGCTCTAGACGAGGACCTACTTAAAAATTAATTAGTCCCAAAAATCTTACTCGGAAAGGAGCTTATGTGTCTATTGGGTCCGTCTTATCCAGACCAAACCCGTCCGTTCGAGTTGGTTTAACGGGTTCAGTTGAGTTTGAGTTTTCTTCCCCCGACTCCTCTCAAACAAAACACTTTACTTTTCTCTCAAACTCAGACAGAAATCACAGCACCAGTCAATTAGAAACTCTTGAAAGGTAAATTCTAACTCAACTGATCATAGTTTACACTTTTCGACTTCAAACTTTCACACAAGTTTTCAACATCAAATTTTGAATCTTCACAACTAACCAATCGAAAACAGAGTTCAAATCCAAAATGCATTCATGGCTTTATCTCGGCATATATATATATACTTATTTGTCTGTCTGAGTTTGCATAGCATTAAGATGTAAATGTCTTACAAATGAGAACACAAGAAAATGGAAGACAGAACAAGACTAGAAGTTGAACTTGTGTGAGTGTTGTTGCCTAATCTGCCGGATAAGGGCCGACGGCGGCGGAACTCCTGCTATCATTGGTGTTCTGAGAAATGAAGGGGTAAGGAGGGGGGGCTTGTGGCTGTGTGAGTCGAGGGCGTCGACGGTGGCGGCGGTTTGCTACTGTTCTGCTGGAGATAAAGGGAGTCCACGCGGCGGCGGCCATCGCTGCTATGGTCTCCGGAAATCGAGAGTAGGTGCTAAGTATTTGGGGATCTAGGGTTTCCTTTTCGAGAGAGGAGGGAGATTAGGGGGCTGCGTTCGTGTGTCAGTGTGTGTGTATTTTCGAATCCGTGAGTGTAGTGTGTGTTCTCTTGAGGTCAGAGAGAGAAGGTAGGGCGAGAGGTGACCGGCGGCAGTCGTGCCGCAGGAGGAGGAATCGAGACGGTGGTGGTCTAAGTGAGGAACAAGGAGTTGTGTGCGGTGTGTGTAGGTTAGTTTGTGCGAAGGGATTGAGAAAGCTGGGAGTCAGCTTAGGTCTAGTCTAGGTAAAGAGAAGAAGATGGGCCAGGTTCAGTATTGGGCTTATTTTTATTTAATTAAGTTGGGCTTGGTTTGAATAGCTAGGCTCAATTTATAAAAGAATGTGGGCTGAGATTTAAAATGTTCCGAATCTATGATTTATTTATTTAATTGGACCATTGACATAGTTCAATTTGATTTTATGATTTAATTATTTAATTATATTCTCTATTTGTTTTCACTAATTATTTTAGAGAATTGAATTTTGCATAATAAATATATTATAATGTGGCATATGTGAAGTATAATTACTTAGGGGTAATTGTCTGTAAATCCATAATATTTACAAGGAATTGGTTTTTGCTCCTATTTTAAAAAATCTGCCTTTAAATACACAATGTTTCATTTTTGTCTCGTTTTTGTCCCATGATCGATTTTTTCTTACGCCAGCGTCGAAAATGACATGGTGGCAGCCAAAATTAATGCGGTGGTAGCCAGAATTTGACACGTAATCATATTATTAACATATGGAAAAAAAAAACCACATCATCATCTTCCCTAATCTTCCCCACTCCTAAACCCTAATCTCCCCCCCCATCTGCCACAGGCGACGGCGCCCGCTGTCCCCCTTCTCCTCCCCGCCTCGGCGCCCCCTCCCCTCCCCACATCTGGCAGCAGTGTTCTCAGAAGAGAACAAGTCAACGACGTGACGGACGAGAAATAATTCCTGTTGGGCAATAGAATTACTACTATCCTTCTTGCCAAAGAAATTATAGGCAAGAATTCGGTGACAGATTCTAAGTGCCCCATTCTTAAGCTCGTAGGCTTTTGTTGCCCCCAACTTGAATTCGCTGCACCTTCCGACGACGCTCCATTTTTCTGCCCATTCTGTAGGCGTCTGCTCCGGTGTTCTTCTCGCTGCTTGCTTATACCCCTCTGACTTCAACTCGACCAAAGTCGTCATGCCTAGGAACTAATTAAAATCGTTGATGGAGAGAGTGGTGCTCTACCCCATCAATTCGAACTTCTCCGCCTCCGTCTCGAGGCCCATCCTACCTGGATTCTTCACATCGAAAGTTTGAACAAACTCCTTCGCCAAACTCTCGTGTACCACTCCTGACCAGTCCAGAAATTTCTCCCACCTGATCGCCTTGAAGTAAGCCCTGACCTCGTTATCCACGTCTAGGTCTTTAAGGACCTTAAATTCGATGGACTTGGGCCCGACGATCACTCGAGTTGAAGGGTCCACAGTCATTGTGTTGGATTTGTATACTGAAAGTAAGAACGTTTTATGCTTGTATACAATGTTTCCTAAGTTCACTATCTAATCTCCTATCTGATTGTGTTCATGATTACATATGTATGTTCTTTATCTCTATATAAGTAGATTATATGGTGTGTTGTAGATCACAGAAGACCATATAATTGGAATAACCTTAAGAGATATAATATAATCACAGCCGAAATAACTCTAGGACAAGTTATTGGTTTAGGCTGCGGTATAGATGGAAGTAGTTTGTCTTGACTACTTATCCATACTGATACGTCATTACGTATTGATAGGACCACAGTGAGATATATTCTTCTATCTGACTTAAATGAAGAATTAAAGATCTCGATAACTTATAAGATCTTAATACTAATAAGATTTCAGATATATATGTTGATTCGTTTATCACTTTGACTTACTATGAGCGAGAGTTATATAGTAACTTGAGTACTCTGTATCTTGGGTGATAGCGGTTAATATATGATATCTGATTATCTGTATTAGTACTCGTATCCGGTATAGGATAATGACATCCCCTTAAGGAACTCAATAATGTTTATTGCGCTAAACCCTGCAGGTTGATTAAGTTCAGGCGCAATAATAAAGTTTGAGTGGTACTGCTTAAGGATTACAAAGAGATTAATTAATTTAGGTTGTCAGAGCTCTAATTAATTAATGAATGTCAGATATTTTAAATACGAGGATTTAATAAGTCTAAATACAAGCCCCGACTCATCACCGGCAATAAAGGGGTAAGTCAATATCGGTTCTCTAGTGGAATGAACTGATATTTATAAATTAATTATGGTCTGGGCTGACCATAGATAAATTAATTTATTTGAGGCCCATCTTTATTCCTTGTATCTGGTCCCTGGACTGGCCCAAAGTCTCCTAGCCCTAGAAGAAGAGAAAAACGCCTCCTACACTAATTCTGTGCCTATACGTATTTATTTTATTATAAATACAGCTGTCAGCTCTCAGGAAAACACACTAATTAATTAGGGTTTTGAGAGCTGTGTGGGGCGCAGGAAATCGTGTGGAGCATTCTCTCTTGGGACTTTCATAGAACGTTGTCCATCCAACGGTGAAAGCTGAGCCTGGATACAGTTCAGAAGATCTGAGCTGGAGTCAGATTTTCGCAGGAAATCAAGTTCTGGCAGTTTCGGGAGAACGGCCATAACTTCCTCTACAGAAGTCTGATTGAGGTGAATCAGGCGGCCACGGAAAGCTCTTTCGAGGACGAAGAAGTCGTATTTCTGCACAAAATACGATTGGAGGTCGTTTGAGGGGTCAAACAGAGCGTTGAAGTTGGCTGACCTGTTCAGCGATGCGACGGATTGACGAATTCTTAGGAATTCTTCAGGTATTTTCTAACTCCAATGTGCAGCTGTTAAATTCATAGGAGCATGTTAGGGATTAATCGTTGTATGATAAATTAATAATATTCCAAGAAACGATCTTCGGGGCAAATCGAGTATTAATTCAGTTTAATATTCCTTCAATTGGTATCAGAGCCCAGGATTAATTTCTTGGCTCTATTATTAATTTATGTACGATTAATAATATGCGTTGTTTTTACTGCTGCTGTTCTTCGTGGTCTGTTGTTTCGTGGGATACGTCGTTTTGACGTTGTAATCGTTTTTCCACCACGAGAAAATCTGTGGTTAGATTGGAATTTCAATTGTTTTTGTTTTTCGGTTGTAATCTGTAATTATGGAAAACGAGACGAAGTCGACGACGATCAGACCGGAATAACGAAGGACGGATATGAGATAATATCGACGGAGGTAAGTTTGCGCCGGGAGGCGGCGTGCGCCGTAGGCACGCCGGGCGGCGCTGCGTGCGTGCCCGTGCGCTGCTGCGCGCGCGCCTACAACTGCCGTAACTCATCAGATGCCGTGTTTTAGGCAAGGCGAGGCGAGGGAGGACAGGCGGTGAGCAGGGGTTGCGCGCGTCGAGGGCTGCGCGTGCGCGCGTTGTGCGCTGCGCGCCCGGTCTGGCGCCGCACGGCCGCTGCTGTTTGTGCGCTGAGACCGCCGAGACCAGAGGTTGCTGCTGCGCCCAGGAGGATGCTACTGCCGCGCCAGGTCGCTGCTGCTGGCGCTGGTGCTGCCGAGGCTGCGTGTCTGCTGGAGTCGGGCTGGGGCGTGAGGACCGGGCGTGCTGGGGCGACGTGCGCGCTGCGTGCTGCGCGCCCAGCGCTGCACTGCGCGGTCGTCCGGCCGCTGTCGATGTGCTGTGCGCGCCGAGGCTGCTGCTGCCGGAGCCGAGCTGGAGGAGGATGCTGCTCACGCTGGGAAGGTTGCTGCCGCGCCAGGCTACAGCGGCGCCGTCCGAGCTGTAGTCGTGGTAAGGGGCGGCGGCTGCTAGGGTTTCCAAACCCTAGCTGGCGTGCATTACTCAAACCCTAGGTGGGCGCGGGTTTCAAGAAACCCTAGGGGGCCCAAACCCTATTTTTCAAAGACGAGCCTGTTTGAAGCGTTTCGGGCCGAGTTTACGTTTTTGAGTTTTATTTTTATTTCTTTTCTGTTCTTTGTAATAGATTAGAAATATGGGGTTCCACGAATGGGTCACGAAGAACTTTATTGTTTTAATTCTGTTCTTTGCATGTCGTGGTGTTAATCATTTATGCTCTATGCATGCTGTTTTTGTCTTTACTTATTAATATGTGTTTATTAACTGCGCTTAGACAAGCATGCTAGGTTTATCGTTTTCTTAAGCATGTTTTAGAATTCTGCGAGCATGTTTTACATGTTGCGTTCTAGATAAGCATGTTTAGGGATTATGTGTTGAGCATGATCAAACCTTTTGAAAGAAAAAAGACTAAGCTGTATTGATAATTTTGTAGATGATTAAAAATTATTTAGTTTTTTTTCCACAAGCGGTCTCTAGACAAAATGATTGACAATGTGAGTAAACGTCCACCCCACGTGGCTTACTTCATATTTGTTTCTCATAAGTTTGTCAGATGAGTTTTCTATAAAAAATATTTAAACCATTAAAGTAGTGGGAGTTATGCAGTAAACGTCCACCCCACGTGGCTTACTCGTATAATTTTTCACGAGTACTTTAGATGATGGATTAAAATAAGATAACTAAGAAATTAAATTGAATGCGACATGGTCCGTGTGAGTATGTCAAATTCAAGACTTTAATTTCAAAGTTAAATTGTGGTTATTTCTTATTAATTTTTATTCTTAAAATTATGTAGACCTCCACATGCGGTCTCTAGACAAAGTGATTAGCAATGTGAGTAAACGTCCACCCAACGTGGCTTACTTCATATTTGTTTCTCATAAGTTTGTCAGAAGAGGTTTCTATAAAAATATTTAATCCATTGAAGTAGTGGGAGTTATGCAGTAAACGTCCACCCAACGTGGCTTACTTGTGTAATTTTCACAAGTACTTTGGAGAATGGAATTAAATAAGATAACCAAGAAAATTAAATTGAAAGCGGCATGGTCCGAGTGAGTATGTCAATTTCGAAAATTTAATTTTCAAGGTTAAAATGTGGTCATTGCTTAGATATCATATCAAGTACAATGTACAACTCCCAAAGGAGTCCCTTCTTGATGATGATATGGTCTAGTTAAGGTGCCAATTATTAATTTCTTTTGTCAAAAGGTTAAGTTGACATGGAAATTAAATGACTAGGTGAATAGTCTGGTTGAGGAGTTCGTGTGTAAACGTCCACCCAACGTGGCTTGCACATGGGATTCTTTGAGCGGTTGGAGGTTTCATTAATATTGTTTTATCAAAAGGTTACAATATTATTGTTACGAATTATGTGCTTTATGTTCGTTACTTTCAGATATGTCTATGTCTCTTATTGTTTATTTATTCTTGGACAAAGTCTTTTAACCGGTCCACATATATAAAATGGAAACGCAGTTTTGGATTTTTATCTTTATCACAAACTAAACACAATTTTTGTGTTGCTTACTACTCCATGTTCTTATGGTCCGAACAATAGTCAACTGATGAGAAAAATGAATTACATAAAAGGTGGCATGTGACGAATAATGTGGCTATATGCTATATTATGAGTATAATGTCACAAACTTTGTAGCTCCAACATCAGGGCATGGACGATGCTATTAGCATCATGCTGAATCTCAAGAAAGTGTTCGGAGAGTCGGACTAAGCTGCTCATTTAAATTTGATGAGAGTAATCTTGTTATTTTTATGAGTAAGCACAGCTCAGTGCACGAGCATGTCATGCAAATTTTTTGACGGACTTGACTTGCTCAGTGGGAGTATCGACCGTGAGGCAAAAGTCGATATTATCCTGAACTCTCTTCCCAAGTCTTTTAATTAAGAACTTCCGCCTCAATGCTGTTATGAGCAAGAAAAATAATACTTCTTTTGAGTTGTTGAATGCTCTAGTTACGGCTAAGGAAGTTGTGGGAAAGAGATGTGCAAGCACTTGTTATTGCCAAAGGAGAGCCATCTTCTTCGTCGAATGACATGAAGAAGAAGGGTCCAAGGGGCAAGAAAGATAAGGGAAATATTGGGAGTAGTGGTGTGATAAGATTGAGTATTGGAGATTTTTTCTTTCAATACTCAAGGGAAAGGGTTAAGGTACTTCACTTGCTGTAGTAACTGAAACATATCAGCTCATTTTCTACTCAGTTGTGAGTAGTGGATAACGAGAGAAACTGATAATGATTGTTACACCTTGCATGGCTTTTTATAAGCTGACTAGGAAGCTGAGAAGTGATGAGATGATTGTCTTCGTAGGCAAC
This sequence comes from Salvia miltiorrhiza, assembly GCF_028751815.1. Lineage (NCBI taxonomy): Eukaryota > Viridiplantae > Streptophyta > Magnoliopsida > Lamiales > Lamiaceae > Salvia > Salvia miltiorrhiza. The sequence continues at coordinate 43,885,066 of NC_080393.1, read as the reverse complement.
GTGACTAAAGTCGCAGTTGTTGCAATTGAAGACTTGTCTTTAAGTCCTAAAGATATAGTTTAGTTTTTTGAGAGTTCCTTATCATGTTCCAAAATTTTGAATAGATGGATCTTATGTCATTTTTGATAGTGGTGTTTCTATCATAAGAAATGACAAAGTTGTCTATTCTGGTATTTTGAACATCTCTCTTCATACTATAACTTATCTACAAAATACCTTTATATTGCATTTACATCATCGAACAAAAGAAAGAGAAAAGTTAAGGCTAATCTCTTATGAGGATCTTACACATATATTGATACCCTAGAAATAGGCCACATCTATCTTAACAGGATCCAAAGGCTCGTGTCTAAATAAGTACATTGGATTCAATCCAGGTTGTACTATTTCGAACCTGCGAATCCTGTATAGAGGAAAAGATGGAGACCAGGTCATTTATGACAAGAGGGATAAAGGGCCAATAATGTGTTAGGAATGAGCTTTTCTGATTCATTGTCAGTGTTTGGGATTTCAACCCAGTTTACTACACCGTGTAATCCCTATATAAGATGGTGTGGTGGAGAGAAGAAATAGGTCACTCTTGAAAAAATATGTCCGATGATGAGTTATGCATCTTTGCAATTAGTCCTAAAGAATCAGAAGGTGGTTATTAGCAATGACACACGATTCTTAGAAGTGGACTATGGGAGTAATCACTAATCCAAGTCAGATAGTGTGCTTCAAGAAATTGAAGACATTAGACAGGCGATTCAATCACCTAAGCCAAGTGTGCAAGAGTTTTGTACCACAAGACACTGCACGCACTGTTGACACACATGTGCCACCACAGATCCATTGTAGTGGGAGGGTTGTGGGATAACTTGATCGATTTATGTTCTTGGGAAGATCTTTGAATTCAGTCCCTGGTAGTGAATATAAGAGAATCGACCCAGATATCTACTTGAAATTAGTGGAAGACGAGAATGTAGATTCATGGCACGCCTCAATGGAGCAATCCATTAAGAATATGGGTGTATACTAGAAAAATCTTGCTACCAGGAGGCAGTAAAGCCTTAGGTTGTAACTGAGTATACAAGATAATGACAGGCCCGAATGAGCAAGGTCGTAGCTTTCGAAGCTAGACTGGTGGCGAAAGGTTATGCCTAGTGTAAGGGTATAGGTTATGATGATATTTTCGCCAGTGCCATGCTCAGAACATTCGGATCATTTTACTCATAGCAGCTCACTTAAACCATCGAGGTCTGGCAAATGGATGTCATTTATATTACCTTGAAAAAAGGTAAGGACAGCCATGTGCAACAACCTGGAGGTTACGTGAGGGAGGGAGAGAAGCATCTCGTATCAATCGCTCTCGTGTCATCGGTGATGTGGTTTATCTTGCATTTTATGTAGATAATATCCTCCTAATTGGCGACAATATGGAGCTATTGTCAAGACATAAAGTAATGGTTATCCGAACAGTCTCAGATGAAAGACTAAGGAGGTACAGTATACGTCTCTGTGATCAAGGTTATAAGGGATCACTAGAAAAAGATGTTGGGCTTATCTCGAGTGTCTTACATTGATACTGTGAATGCTCGTTTTAGTATGAATACCGCCAAGAAAGGATTGCTACCTTTTAGATATGGCGTTCCTTTATCTAAAGACTATGTCTTAAGATGCCTGTTGAGGTTGAGGAAATGAAGGCAGTATTCTACGTTTCCACAGTAGATAGCTTCATGTATGGATTACTATGTACGAGATCTTATATTTGCTATATAGTTAGCATAGTTGTAAGATATCAGTATAGTCCTAGTTAAGGACACTGAACTGTGGTAAATTATATTCTCAAGTCCATGACTAGAGAATAAGGATAGTTTACCAGTTAGACAGTTTAGTTCCTTTTTGGATTATACGATTTCGGATTTCCAGGCTGACCAGAACAAAAAATAATTACCCCGAGCTATGTGTTTTCCTTAGGAGGTAAAACCTTTTGGTTTGACCACTACCTCCGGATCTAAGGGTGATTCCTAGTTTGCGTGAGAGCATCACCTTCGTGATACCTCAAGTGCAGTTGCAAACTCTAAGGAATCCAAGAACCACAAGGGGTCAAACACATGGAGCAGTACCAAGTTATACGATTATTCGTAAATCGAGTTTTTTTTGTGCTCATAGAATAAATTCTCACATATTGGAGAAACATACCAATCTTTTCACAAAAGGCTTATCGCAAATGGTCGTTGAAGGATGGGAATGCGGTTGATGCCACCCACTTAGGAAACTTTAAGTATAAGTGGGAGAAGTGTTAGGTGATTGGTAAATAGACGCATTGTATACTAAAAGTTTGCTTTAGTATAAGTGGGAGATTGTTGGATTTGTATACTGAAAGCAAGAACGTTTTATGCTTGTATACAATGTTTCCTAAGTTCACTATCTAATCTCCTATCTGATTGTGTTCATGATTGCATATGTATGTTCTTTATCTCTATATAAGTAGATTATATGGTGTGTTGTAGATCACAGAAGACCATATAATTGGAATAACCTTAAGAGATATAATATAATCACAGCCGAAATAACTCTAGGACAAGTTATTGGTTTAGGCTGCGGTATAGATGGAAGTAGTTTGTCTTGACTACTTATCTATACTGGTACGTCATTACGTATTGATAGGACCACAGTGAGATATATTCATCTATCTGTCTTCAATGAATAATTAAAGATCTCGATAACTTAAAAGATCTTAATACTAATAAGATTTCAAATATATATGTTGATTCGTTTATCACTTTGACTTACTATGAGCGAGAGTTCTATAGTAACTTGAATACTCTGTATCTTGGGTGATAGCGGTTAATATATGATATCTGATTATCTGTATTAGTACTCGTATCCGGTATAGGATAATGACATCCCCTTAAGGAGCTCAATAATGTTTATTGCGCTAAACTCTGCAGGCTGATTAAGTTCAGGCGCAATAATAAAGTTTGAGTGGTACTGCTTAAGGATTACAAAGAGATTAATTAATTTAGGCTGTCAGAGCTCTAATTAATTAATGGATGTCGGATATTTTAAATACGAGGATTTAATAAGTCTAAATACAAGCCCCGACTCATCACCGGCAATAAAGGGGTAAGTCAATATCGGTTCTCTAGTGGAATGAACTGATATTTATAAATTAATTATGGTCTGGGCTGACCATAGATAAATTAATTTATTTGAGGCTCATCTTTATTCCTTGTATCTGGTCCCTGGACTGGCCCAAAGTCTCCTAGCCCTAGAAGAAGAGAAAAACGCATCCTACACTAATTCTGTGCCTACACGTATTTATTTTATTATAAATACAGCTGTCAGCTCTCAGGAAAACACACTAATTAATTAGGGTTTTGAGAGCTGTGTGGGGCGCAGGAAATCGTGTGGAGCATTCTCTCTTGGGACTTTCATAGAACGTTGTCCATCCAACGGTGAAAGCTGAGCGGGATACAGTTCAGAAGATCTGAGCTAGAGTCAGATTTTCGCAGGAAATCAAGTTCTGGCAGTTTCGGGAGAACGGCCATAACTTCCTCTACAGAAGTCCGATTGAGGTGAATCAGGCGGCCACGGAAAGCTCTTTCGAGGACGAAGAAGTCGTATTTCTGCACAAAATACGATTGGAGGTCGTTTGAGGGGTCAAACAGAGCGTTGAAGTTGGCTGACTTGTTCAGCGACGGATTGACGAATTCTTAGGAAGTCTTCAGGTATTTTCTAACTCCAATGTGCAGCTGTTAAATTCATAGGAGCATGTTAGGGATTAATCGTTGTATGATAAATTAATAATATTCCAAGAAACGATCTTCGGGGCAAATCGAGTATTAATTCAGTTTAATATTCCTTCACATTGCACCCCTCGGCCTTTTGTTGTGCTTGATCTCATTCCCCTTCTTCAAGGACCCTTCACCGTCGGTGGATTGGACTTTTGTTTTCTTTTCAACTGAGACAACTCGGACGTCGTCTTGGTGGTGTCGGATTCTATCTCGGTGGTTTTTTTCTCTGTCAACTGCTCTTCCTCCTGCCCTGCCTCATCTTCCTGCTCTCTTTCTTCTTACGCAGCCTCCCCCACAGCCGTCATCTCTTTGTCATTTTCTGTCTTCTCCTATTTTTCTTCCACCCTCTCCTCCTCCATGGGTGCAGGAGGAGTGGCGACCTTCTCCAGACTTTTCCCTGTAGAGGCAGATTCTGACTCCGACTCGATCAAAATAGGGCCTTTCTCTTTGATCTCCGCTACCTTGATGCGTTTTTCCCACTTTTTAACCGGCTCCGTCTTCGGCTGTTCTACGATAGGGGCTTCCTCGGTCGCCTTGTAGCAATGGCAGCCTCAGCTTCTTCTGGTTTCGCCGGTGAAGGTGATTTCTGGGCAGGTTCGGTTGGGGTTTTGGTAGAGAGAGAGGCTGACATCTTGCCTTTACCTTTTCCTTTGCCTTAAGTCTTCGGTGGTGAAGGAGTTGTTGTGATATTAATGGTGGTGCTCACCATTGTGGAAGAGAAGAGAGGAAATTATGGCTTTTAGTGAGAGAGAAGAGAGGGGAAGTTACCGGAGAACGAGAGAGGGAGGGCGGTTTTGATTTGAAATTGCCATGATGGCAACGATGGCTAACGTGGAGAAGGAAAGAGTCGCAGGCAGGTCGTGTCAGTTACATTTTTGAAAACTGACTTGACACGTCAGTTAGTTTGAAAACCGGCGGTTATGCATTATCCCCTGACATCACCGAGCCCACGCGCCCTTTTTCTACACACACGCATTTTCTCCTTCTTTCCTCTTGACTACCTATCCTGCCCTGCACACCCAAAAAAAAAAAAAAAAAAAACTTCTCCATGTACCAAAACAAAATAAAAGAAAAACTAAAACACTAAAAATGAAATAAAGCAATAAAATACCAGGTTGCCTCCTGGCAAACACTATAATTAGCGTTGTGAGCACGACGTCTTGCCTTCCTTCAATTTGGCTCATGATCAAGAAGCTATAGTTCTTATGGATCATCATCGATCTCTTGCCCATAGTAGACCTTCAAACGTTGACCATTCACCTTAAAAATGCTCCCTGATTTGAAATCCTTGATCTCCACTGCTCTATTCGGCTAGTAGGTTTGCACTTCATAAGGCTCAATCCATTTGCTTAATAGCTTTTCGGACATGAGTTTGAACCTCGATTGGTAAAGTAGAACCTTATGCCCATGTTCAAACGTCTTGACCTTGATGTGCAGGTCATGCGTTCTCTTCAATCTCTCTTTGTAAAGAACGTCATTTTCATAGGCTTCACGGCTTATCTCCTCTAACTCCTGCAATTGGAGTTTCCTCTCTTGCCTTGCAGCGTCCCATTCATAGTTCATCTTGCTAACTGCCCAATACACCTTGTGCTCGAGTTCCACTGGAAGATGGCACATCTTGCCAAAGACGGTCCGATAAGGTGAAATCCCCATCGGTTGTGCAATTTTGGCAAAGTCCTTGGCAATCCTCCGATAAAACCGAGCACGCCTAAGAACACCACGTAGTTGCTTGATTGAAGTTGGGTATAGCAATTTGGCAGTTATATCCACCTTGTCTTTATCTACCTCAATCCCTTTTTCAGAAACCACGTGCCCAAGAACAATGCGTTTCGTGACCATGAAGTGACACTTCTCATAATTCAATACCAAGCTTTTCTCCACGCACCTCTTTAGTACCATCTCCAAATTTTCAAGACAAAAATCAAATATTTTACCATACACGGTAAAATCGTCCATGAATACCTCAATGCATGTCTCAAGAAGATCCGAGAAAATACTCATCATACACCTCTGAAACGTGCCTGGGGCATTTCATAAAGCGAATGACATCTTCCTGTACGCAAATGTCCCAAAGGGACAAGTAAAGGTCGTCTTGTCCTGATCCTCTTGGGCAACCCAGATCTGCATGTATCCTGAGTATCCATCCAAGAAGCAAAAAAAGTTGTTTCTCGCAAGCCTTTCCAGCATCTCATCAATAAAGGGGAAAGGGAAGTGGTCCTTCCTTGTTACCTGATTGAGCTTCCTGTAGTCAATACACATCCTCTAGCCAATTTGTAATCTCATCGGGACAAGCTTCTTCTTTTCATTTTCTACCACCTGCAATCCTGATTTCTTGGGCAGAACATGGACCGGATTGACCCACATGATGTCTGAAACTGGGTAAATAATGCCCAAGTTAAGAAGTTTGAGTACTTCTTTCATCACGACTTCCTTCATGGCTGGATTCAACTTCATTTGCTGGTCCCGTACTGGGTTGGCTTCTTCCTCCATCAAGATGTGATGTATGCATAATGAAGGGCTGATTCTCTTGATGTCCACCAATGTCCATCATATTGCCTCCTTGTATTGCCCAATAATATCCTTCACCCTGTCCTCCTCTTCAATGGTTAATTCTGAACTAATGATCACGGGCAAGGTGTCTCATGTCCCAAGATAGATGTACTTGAGATGTTTAGGCAATGGTTTGAGCTCCAGCTTGGGTGCCTTCTGGAGAGATGGCACCAACCTATCTTCGAACTTCAGAATAGGTAAGTTGTCTGGCAACAAACGGCTTGGTCTTTCTTGACTCCTGAGATACATCAATGTGTGAAATATCTCCTCACTATACTCTCGTGGGCATTCCGTAATATTTTATTGAAAAATGAGATCCAACGAATCCTGCATTCCTATCATGGGCAAGATGTTCTCCACAATATCAATGTGTTCCACGATCTCGGTATCCATTAGGTGTATCATAGCTTGAAAAATATTAAACTTTACTTTCTCTCCATCAAACTCACATGTCAACGTACCCGAGTCACAATCAATACGAGTACGGGCAATCTTCATGAATAGTCTCGCAAGGAGAATGACCGATGTCTTCCTTAATGCCTTGCCCACGTCAAGCACATAAAAATCAACTGAAAATATGAGGTTCTCCACCTTGACCAGAACGTTCTCCAAAATACCTTTGGGATAAACTTGAGATCTGTCCGCCAAGTGTATCACGACACGTGTGGCTTTGAGTAGCCCAAAATTCAACTCCTTAAATAAGGCCAAGGGTATGACGTTAATCAATGCTCCTACTTCCAATCACGCAAGGGATCATGAACATCCCTGAGTCCCCACATTTCTTGGGCATTTTCCTCTTCAGTACGGCTGAAATATTTTCTCCAACAAAGAATCGGGCATTCTCATCATGCTTCACCTTCTTAGTAGTGATCTATTTCAAGAACTTTTCCCACTTGTGCATGTAGCGAATGGCTGAAAGGAGTGGTAGATTTACCTCCAGTTTTTTGAAAATTCACAATATTTCCATCCAATCCTCCTCCTTCCTGTTCTTGACCAATCTCCCTGGAAAATGGCGTTAGATCTTGGGCGGATTGGGCTTTTCGTATTTCTGCTCCTCTTCCTCATCTCCTCCAACTTCATATTCTTCATCTTGCTCTTCTTTGTCTTCCAAACTCTTCCTCATCAAGTTCTAGCACACATACAGAGCAACCATACATAGTAAATATAACAAGTTTTTGTGACACAAACATCCTAATCTTGTAAGAGTCCCATTCTTTCTCAAGCGACACCATATCATGTCCCATTGGTCACCCCAAGCGAAGACGTTCTCCTAACTGGCTTTTTTTCCATACATATCACCAGTGCAGCTACACTCGTCCTCCGAGCCATTAGATTCCTCCATGGGCGGGTACTTGTAAGTCGTCCAATGTCTGCTAGTCATGTTGGTTCTATAATAAGCATCCTTGTCGTCCTCGATTGGTGGATACGTTACTAGTTTTTTCTTCGGATCTTCCTCTTTGATTGAGATAATATAGTAAGAGATGAAATAGGCTTAGCTAGGAAATAGTTCGGTTCATTCCCGAGGAAGGACATATCAGACTCTGTGCGTGGCAGTAACGGGTAATCAACCAGAGCTTCGAAGTTATCATACGCCACGGTAAAGTCATACGGTGGCACGGGATACGCTTTCAGCTCAGGTGGGGTCATGGGGGGAACATGCACACTAGGAGCTAAGGGGGCCTGGTTAAGTACTGGTCTAACAAGGTTTTGCATGAAACGAATTGGGTCATATTAGGGTTGAAAATTAACTAGCCTGGTTTGAATGTCAATCAGTCATTCTACATCATTAAAGGGTCCAGGGGGTGGATCCTCATTGGAGTAATACTGGTGGCTGATGGTAGAAATAAACCTTCGAAAGTCCCCGTATAAAGTTCCTCCAATGATCTCCCCATCGATATGGTAAGGTATTAGGTGCGCCGCACAGGGTCTCCATTCTCGTGGCAACAACGGGATTAAGTTGATGATCCCTTCTACCCCATTGACTGCGTATTCATCTTCTTATAACCACAAGGCGTGATAATGACCTAAAAATTGGCCTAGGGTGTCATCTTCATCGCGCTGATAGGTCCCGAAGCCATCACAATTTCAGCTGGGCTTCCATCCTATAAGAAAATATTCCTCATCACCAATTGATACTCAAGGCTTAATGAGGTTCACTCACATATACCCAACTCCATAGAAAGAAAGAATGGTTAATCAAACTAATTCATTCATAAGGAATAACAAATAATGCTTACCTTGCTTAGAAGTCTATGCGAATTCCTAGCTATTTATAAATACAATCTTAACCCCAACCTTCCTTAAACAACAACTTGCACATTGGAACACATGTTGATGATATTAACTTCAGTACCCAGGTATAGGTCTATGCAAATTCTCGCGTCGTTAACATATAAGATCTAAAACGTACCTTGGCAAGCTAGAGGGATGAGAGGTTGAGATTCTATTACACTCTGATCATACCTCAAACCAAGATTTTAAATTAGGTCACAAACTCTATCATTTAGAAACATAGTCATGACTTTTCAAAACTTAAGACTTCGGAGCCAAAGACTGGCTTTGATACCACTTTGTCGCGGCCTGACTTCTAGTTAGTGATAGCGTAGACCGAGTATCACGAAACTAATTATGAAAAATGATCGACTCAACCACAGGAATAATATGATACTGAGTTCAACCATTTCTTAGTAGGGTTTTATCAATATAAAGATGACTTTCATAACAGACAATGTGCAAATCCATATTAGGCATCATTAGTCCAGTACTAGGTTAATTAAGTCATTAAACTTTTATTTAATTCATGATAATTTCAAAAGTAAATAGATAACTAGAGTCATGACACACAAGTTGTTTACATTACTACAAGCCAAAGATAACCAGTCATAAAGGTTCGCAGAGCAACACAACCAAAAGCATAATCGGATCACTCGTATGGAGACGTGTGATCTGTGAGGTCTAAATGGGAAATCATAGTTATACCATCACAAGCCAAGGCATACACCTTGAGGTTTGTGATGAAACAAAAGTGGAAACAGATAATAGACGTCATTCGGAAGTTTCGGGTGTAACAGAATCTCCGAACATATCGCCTTCTTCTCTCCATCCCAATTTAACGTATATTCGGAGAGTCTGTTAATAAACATGGCAAATCAAATTTCTAAATGTGCAGGTTAAGCTGAGATGGAGAGGAGAAGGCGATATGTTCGCAGAGTCTGTTGCACCCGGAACTTCTGAATGACGTCTATTATCTGTTTCCACTTTTGTTTCATCACAAACTTCAAGGTGTATGCCTTGGCTTGTGATGGTATAACTATGATTTCCCATTTAGACCTCACGGATCACACGTCTCCATACGAGTGATCCGATTTTGCTTTTGATTGTGTTTCTCTGCAAACCTTTATGACTGATTATATTTAGCTTGTAATAATGTAAACACCTTGTGTCATCATGAACTGAACAAAAGTTTAATGACTTAATTAACATAGTACTGGACTAATGATGCCTAATATTGATTTGCACATTGTCCATTATGAAAGTCATCTCTATATTGACAAAATCCTACTAAGAAATGGTTGAACTCGATCATTTTTCATAATTAGTTGCGTGATACTCGGTCTACGCTATCACTGACTAGAAGTCGGGCCGCGACAAAGTGGTATCAAAGGTAGTCTTTGGCTCTGAGGTTTTAATTTTTGAAAAGTCATGACTATGTTTCTAAATGATAGAGTTTGTAACCTAATTTAAAATCCTAGTTTGACTTATGATCAGAGTGTAACAGAATCTCAGCCTCTCCTCCCTCTAGCTTGCCAAGGTACATTTTAGATCTTATATGTTAATGACGTGAGAATTTGTACAGACCTATACATGGGTATTGATGTTAATATCTTCGACATGTGTTCCAATGTGCAAGTTGTTGATTAAGAACGGTACTTTAGGGTTAAGATTGCATTTATAAATAGCTAGGAATTCGCATAGACTTCTAAGCAAGGTATGCATTATTTGTTATTCCTTATTAATGAATTGATTTGATTAACCATTCTTTCTTTCTATGAAGTTGGGTATATGTGAGTGAACCTCATTAAACCTTGAGTATCAATTGGTGATAAGGAATATTTCCTTACAAGATGGGAAGCCCAACTAAAATTGTGATGGCCTTTAGAACCTATCAGCGCGATGAAGAGGACACCCTAGGCTAGTTTCTAGGTTATTATCCCGCCTTGTGGTTACAAGCAGAGGAATACAATATCGATGGGGTAGAAGGGATCATCAACTTAATCCCGTTGTTTCCACGAGAGTGGAGACCGTGGGCGGCGCACCTAATATCTTACCATATCGATGGGACGATCATTGGAGGGACTTTACACGGGGACTTTCGAGGGTTTATTGCGACCATCAGCCACCAATATTACTCCAATGAGGATCCACCCTCTGGACCCTTTAATGATGTAGAAGGACTGATTGACATTGAAACCAGGCTAGTTAATTTCCAACCTCAATATGACCCAATTCCTTTCATGCAAAACCTTGTTAGACCAGTACTTAACCAGGCCCCTTTAACTCCTAGTGTGCTTGTTTCCCCATGACCCCACCTGAGCCGAAAGCGTATCCCGCACCACCCTATGAATTTACCGTGGCGTACGATAACTTCGAAGCTCTGGGTGATTACCGGTTACTACCACACACAGAGTCTGATATGTCCTTCCCTAAGAATGAATCAAACTATTTCCCAGCTAAGCCTGTTTCACCTCTTACTGTGTTGTCTCAACTATTGGTGTACCCATACCTCAACATCTTTTTCGCCACCCATGACTACGAAGCAGGGCCATCACGACCACCAAATCATGTGAGCGAGACAGAAGAAGAAGATGAAGATCTGAAGGAAGAACTAGTAATGTATCCACCAATCGAGGATGACGAGGATGCTTATTATGGGACCATCATGACTGGCAGACACTGGACGACTTACAGGTACCCGCCCATGGAGGAAGCTAATAGCTCGAAGGACGAGTGTAGCTGCACTGGTGATATACATGGAAAAGAAAGTCAGTTAGGATAACACCTTCGCTTAGGGTGACCAATGGGACATGATATGGTGCCGGGTGAGAAAGAATGAGTCTCTTACAAGATTGGGATGTTTGTGTCACAAAAACTTGTTATATTTACTATGTATGTTTGCTATGTATATTTGCTAGAACTTGATGCATATGTATGTTGTAACAGTAAGTGATCAGATAGGTGCTTTTAATTAGTAGCTAAAGAATCTTTCAAAAAAAAATAGTAGCTAAAGAACGAGAAACTCGAAATCTTCCAATCACCGAATCCTGGTTGTAAAAGTCCTTGTAACTGAGGCACTTTTCCAATGGAATATGCGTCGTGGCCAAATCTGTCACTATTATTAATGATCTGCTCCAATAATAATCTTTATAGTTGGAATAAGGATTTGTATGTAAGATCACAACGGTTAAGTTATCTCTACAACTAGAAATTATGATTGAGATTATACCATGCATAATTGTACTTGTGGGGTGATTTGAGTAGGATAAACCTTGATGTTATACTTACGAAAGAAGCTTGAGAAGTTCATGATATGTTATCATCAGAAAGAGGCCAAGAGCGCCCATTAGTTGTAGTAGTATCTCTATTTTGTGTACTAATACTCTTAGAGGGTTAATCGTGTTAGAAGTATAAGATAGATCGATTTATTACATGTTGTCATTTTGTTATCTTGTCTTCAATAGAGAATCGTGTACAGAAGCCAATATATCCCCAAGGAGAAAACCCCAAGACCGTGAAGAAGAAAAGCGGAAACTCATGCCACCACCACCTCCTCCCTAAGAAATGAGAGTCAAGGAACTCTTTCTGCGCCAGAACCCACCAATAGTTGATGGGAAAGGCGATCCTTTGGTAACAGAAGAGTGGATTCGCTCCATGGAACAGATTTTCCGATTCTTGCGTTGCAATGATGAAGAGCGAATTTTGTGCATGTCATAGTAGTTGAAGGGTTCGGTAGACTTTTGATGGGAGGCACGACAGAAGGCCATAACTCCCTAATAACTAGACAATCACAGTTGGGAGGAATTCAAAACGACACTATGTGAGAAATACATTCCTCGAAGCTACATGAGAAAGAAGGAAATAGAATTCGTAAACCTCCACCAAGGAAATAAATCAGTGGCCGAGTATGATCAAGAATTTTGTGACCTAGCTAGATATGCCCTATACCGGGTAGACACGGACGAGAAGATGTCCGAACTATTCTGTGCTGGTCTTCGCCAAGAGATTTGAGTGGTGTTAGCCTGCCAACATGTACTGACCTACACGGATGCTTTGAACCGAGCATTAGACATGGAACTGGCCATCCAACTAGAACAAAGGCACACAACTCCAGCGACACACAAACTCCAGCGACACACAACTCTCAATTAGGGCATACGCAGCCCAATGACCATCATGTGAACAAAGGCAAGAGGAAATAGGAGCTAATTGGACCACCGCCAAAGAAATCGTGGCACAGTATGTCGTGACCTCCTCAACCAAATGGAGGAGATAAACGACCAATAAGCGGACCGAACATATCACCCCAAAATGCTCAGCGCGCTCTGTTTTGTCCAAAATGTCGGAAGCCACACTACGGTGCGTGCAAACCAGGAGGCAACGCTTGATATACTTGCAGAAAAGTGGGCCATTACTCGCCACAATGCTCCAATTGCTAAAACAATGGAGGAAAGCAAAATCCACAACCTCAGCCTCAACTACGAGCGGTAGAAGAAGTTCCAACGTTCCCTTAGCCTAAACGGTATTTTCGACCATGCCGTCAGAATCGCACTGATCGTCGTCCATCTACCTTCCAAACCGATCAGCCGCCACACCACCCAAGGATACTAAAAGAAAATAAAAAATACCAGTTGTACGTGAGTACAAGGATGTTTTTCCAGGCACTTTTCTGGGATTGCCACTAGATCTCAACTAGAGTTTACCATCGATCTCGAACCAGGATCTGCACCTATTTCCAAAGCGCCATACCACATGGCGCCAGCTGAATTACAAGAATTGAAGATACAACAACAAGACTTATTGGATTTGGGATTCATACGACCTAACATATCACCGTGGGGAGCGCCAGTTTTGTTTGTGAAAAAGAAAGACGGTAGTCTCAGACTGTGTATAGATTATCGCGAATTGAATAAGGTGACGTTAAAGAATAAGTATCCTTTACCCAGGATTGACGATTTGTTCGATCAACTAAGAGGAGCTACCATGTTTCCAAAAATAGATGTGAGAACAGGGTACCATCAATTGAAGATTCGAAATGAGGATATACCCAAGACATCATTAAGAACCAGATATAGTCATTATGAGTATATTGTAATGCCATTTGGTTCAACAAATGTGCCAGCCGTGTTCATGGATTTAATGAACCAAGTATTCCATGAATTCTTAGACCAATTCGTCATTCTGATCTACTCCAATAGTGAACGAGAAGACGAACAATACCTACGAAAGGTATTGGAAAAGCTACGATCAGAAAAGCTTTACGCCAAATTTTTGAAATGTGAATTTTGGCTTAAACAAGTGAATTTCTTGGGACACGACATTTCATCCGATTGAATCAAAGTCGATTCTGCTAAAGTAAAATTAGTACAAGAATGGAAGTCACCATCCACACCCCACGAAGTTCGCAGTTTTCTTGGCTTGGCAGGATATTACCGGAGATTCATCGAGGGATTTTCGAAGGTTGCTAAGCAGATGACTCAACTTCTAAAGAAGGACATGAAGTTTAAATGGACAGAATAGTGTGAATGATGTTTCCAAGAGCTGAAGGGAAGATTGACAACTACTCCAGTACTTGCGGTACCTGATGCCAACAAAGGATACACTATTTACACCAATGCCTCCAAGAATGGGCTAGGATGCGTACTCATGCAAGATGGAAAAGTGTTTGCCTACGCTTCACGTCAATTACAACCACATGAGCACAATTACCTACACATGACCTGGAATTGGCAGTAGTGGTACATGCATTGAAAATATGGAGACATCATCCGTATGGTGTCCGCTGTGAAATATACATAAACCACAAGAGTCTTAAGTACTTCTTCGAGCAAAAAGATCTCAATATGACACAAAGAAGATGGCTCGAATTGGTAAAAGATTATGACTGTGGAATTAATTTCCACCTAGGGAAGGTCAATGTAGTTGTAGATGCATTGAGCCGAAAAGGACATGCCAAACTCGAATGTCTCTTCACCCAAGAAGAAGGTCTCATTAGAGAATTCGAGAGAATGAAAATAGAGACCATTTCTCCTCCCTTGATCGCGGATTTAATCGTCGCCACTTTCATTGTTGTCTTCTCCTTGAAGTAGGACCCTATCTTCATCATCCATTTGATAGTCACCCATTTCATTCTTTTTTAAATTATGAAGTAAACAATATGTGAGGATGATCCGATTGTAAAACTTTATTGGATAGAATGAAGAAAATCTAAGGATACCCCAACGGTTCTGTAATAAGTCAAACATTCTTTCTATCACATTTCTAGCTGAAGAATGCTTCATATTAAAGAATTCTTCGGCAGATGTAGGTTGGTGTCTATCACCAATCATTATTCAAATGGTATCTTTGACGTCGAAATCGTGCAAGAAATTCTTCACCATTTGTGTAGTAACCCGCTCTTTTAATTTATTAAAACCAGCAATGCAATAATTAATTATTGCATCTTTCAGTATTGATCTTTGATTAATTTCGACTTATATAGTATTTGAAGCAGAGTTATTATTTTATTTCACGTGAGAAACCACGATAAGGATGATTGAGCAGTCAATAATTATTATTTCAGATTATAACTGACTTAGCAAAGTCATGTTATTTATTAAGTGCAATAGAAATATTATTTATATTATTAGTTGTTATTATTTTTGTACTTACTTAAGTCGTGAATTTATTCCGGCTTGTGAGGAGAATTAAATCTTCGGATTTAATTTAGATATTAGATGAGCAAACGAATTAAATCTACGGATTTAATTTAGATTTATTTTACAGTCCATCGATGCTAGCAAGCAAGAAATCAAATATCGTGCGAGTATATATATATATATATATATATATATATATATATATATATATATATATATATATATATATATAGGAATGGGATCATATAGATCCCAATGCTTATAATAGATCCTTAGATCCAAATCTTGACCACACATTTATGACATGTGGCACATCAAGATGGTGACATGTGGCAAGGATTCCAAGGCAAAATCTGGAGGGGTAAAATTAGAATGTAATTTTCGGATTTAATAATTAAAAAAAAATATATTTTTTTTAGATTTTCTCAAAATAGATATATTTTAGATGCATATAGTTTCACACAAAGATTGCATAAAGTTTTCACATGAAATGCATAACTTTGAACAGAAAAATGCATTTAATTTTTCCAATTTTGGTATTTTCACCACCCCACCCCATACCACCCCCCAATCCAGCCCACACCACCCCCCAACCCTCCCCATTACCACCCCCCAAAAATATGCATGTTTCACATGCATATAAAATCAAACAAAAATGCAAAAAGTTTTCACATAAAAATGCATTAAATTATACAAAAAATGCATTTCATTTTAATAAATCTGGTAGTTTCGCCACCCCACCCCTGCCCCTGCCCCCCCCACCCCCCCCACCCCCCCCCCCCCAAAAAAAATTTTTTTTTTTTCAAAAACTGATTTTCTAATTGCTGGCCCCCCCCCCCACCCCCCACCCCCCCCAAAATTTTTTTTTTTTTTTTTTTTAAAAAAACTGATTTTCAAAAAAAAAAATTTTGGGTGGGGGGTGGGTGGGTGGGGGGGTCAGTGGTCAGAAAATCAGTTTTTGAGAAAATAAAAAAATAAAAAAAAAATTTTTGGTGGGGGGGGGTGGGTGGGTGGGGGGTGGGGGTAGGGGTGGGTCAGTGGTCAGAAAATCAGTTTTTAAAAAAATAAAAAAAAAAAATTTTTTTGGGAGGGGGGGGTGGGTGGGGGGGTGGGGGGGTAGGGGGTGGGGTTCTGGGGTGGGGTGGGGTTCTGGGGTGTGGGGGGTGGGGTGAAATCTTATGCATATTTATATGAAACTTTATGCATTTTTATATGAAAGTTCATGCATTCTCGTATGAAACTTTATGCATCTAAAATATACCTATTTTGAGAAAATCTAATTTTTTTTTTTTTTTGAATTTCGAAAATTACATTCCAATTTTACCCCTCTCCAGATTTTGCCTTGAAATGCTTTGCCACGTGTCACCATCTTGATGCGCCACATGTCATAAATGTGTGGTCTAGATTTAGATCTACGGATCTATTATAAGCATAGGGATCCACCGGAATCCAACCCTATATATATATATATATATATACACGCTACATTAGTAAGAATTCAAGATTAGTATTTCATTAAGCGCGTTACTGTACTACAAGTTTAGAATTCCCAAGAGGCAAGAGCTTTACTTCAGCCATATCCCACATTACTACGCATCAAATGCAACACCATTCTTGTGTTTAACACCATCAGCCAACAAGGAAGCAAAAGAGAAAAAAAAAAAAAAAAGAGTTAAAGGGGGCAGGCGCATGTGGCTGAAACAGCCCAGCTGCCAGCCGCCCAACTCCACCAATTCCCTTCTCCCTACACCCTACCACCTATTCCTTAGATTGCTCCAGCAGCCCCAACTCCCCCAATCACCTTCACTCTACCCTACACCTATTCTTGCTAGCATACTCAAGTATGCACCAATGAACTCTTAGTATCAACCCCAGCCAACAAACAACTCTCACTCTCACTTTATTTCCCCGAAAGATATCGAAGAGCAGCCCCAATTCATTCTGCCAAGATCTCAAGGTAAGGCTTGGCTTCAATGTTTTCATTTCACCTGCATTAACACAAGAACCATAGTTCATTCAGTTATTCCTCAATTAAAACCATTCAACTACAGCGAACAAATCATCAATCAAACCAAACAACTGCAAGGTGAGCTTGCTCTTAACTTTACTATTCTCTGCCCAAAAGTCTCCTTCATTCGTTTAAACAATGGCACCTTCAATTCATTTCAGCTATTACACATTTCATTCAACTCCAACAGCCACCAATCAGTTCGAACACATTCAAGGTATTATACTATCTCAAATTTCAATCCAATCAAGCATTCATGTCAACATGTTCAAGCTATGGCATTACAACTATATTATGATTCACTCATTGTTACTTTACGCTCTAGAACGACAAACCATGAGTATTCTGCCCTTAACAACTAGAAACTAGGATATAAGGAAGTAGGACTTAGCTTTAGGGAAAAAGGGCGCAGCCTGTTCGGTCGAGCCAAGAAGCGATGACCGGGCGATGGCTCATGGGGATCCAAGCGCCAACCGCGAATCACGGCGATGTGCAGAGGCACGCCGGACTCGTGCGCAGCAGCGGCGGTTCCAAGGACAACAGCGTCGACGACATCGAGCGGTGAAAGGCAGACGACTCCCTATCACAGCGATGGCCCCGCGCCGATTCTAGAGTAACAGCAGCGGCGGCGTACCCATCGCCCGAATCCAGCAGTAGTGCGGCCGCTAGAACCGCCGACCCGGAGAAAGCAGCAACGACAGACGCTTGTCTACTCGCCGGAGGGACGTAAAGGCGACAAGGTTGCCGGATTCTAGAAGAGGAAGAGGGAGTGTGGCCGGTTCTTTTTGGGGGAAGGATAGGGCTCAATTCTTGAGCGGCCTCCCCTGAAGCTGAGAGACAGCAGGAGCGGCTCGGTGCACGGCGGCGGTGGCGATTTCAGGCGAAGCAACGCCAGCTTGAGACGATAACGTCGTCGGAGATTTCAGGAGCGGCGGCGGCGATTTCTGATTTTGGGAGAGAACAGGACTCCTCAGTTTATCTTCTTCGGTGGACTTTTGAGAGAGAAATTGAGGGAGGAAGGACGACAGATGAAGGAGGGGTGGCCTCACCCACCGGCAATGGCCGTTCGCCGGATTTCGAAAGTGGTGGTAGCGGATTCAGTTGATGGAGGAATTAGGGCTCACCCTATTTGCCTTGAGCATGTATTATGAGAGAGAGGCGTCTGCTTTGAGAAGAGAGGGAGAAGAGGCGAAGCGCCGACTCGCCAGGTTGCGGAGCGGCGGCGCAGGCGCCTCGGCTGAGGCCGGATCGAGAGGAAGAGAGAGGGAGATGACCGAAGGGAGCATCTAATTGAGAGAGAGAGAGAGAGACGAGCTGGGGGTGAATAAGAAGAGTTGGGCCATTTCCTTGGGCCTCACCATTTTATTTGATTCTGGACCCAGATTCAATTACTTTTTCTTCTTTTGGGCTGAAAGCTGGGCTTTTGTTTTTATTTTCAGTTAGGCTATTACTATTTCTTTTGGCCCAGATTTATTTAATTATTTGAGCCCAATAATCTTATCTTAGTTAGGCCTTCTATTTTAATAATTCAGCTCCAGATTTATATATGGATTGCAATTATTTATTTTAATTTGAGCCAAACTCTTAATTAATTATTTGGCTACCTTATGTTTGGGCCTTTTAATTATTGGATTATTATTATTACTTCCCTCATATTTATATAAGCCTGATTCATGATCAGTCCTTATTAATCGGTTAATTGGACTCATATAGTTTTAATTACAGATTTCGTATTACGGAATTATTAAGCGAATAATTCGATTGAGCTATTTCCTTTTGATCTATTACAGAGCGAGACCTATTATAATTATCAAGTGGGTTAGAACACTCTAGATGAGCGGATTAATTATAGTTATTATCCGACCTCATGCGACGAGCCTTATTTAAGTTATTTATTTTATTTAATCCGAGAGTTAGGATTAATAGTAGATTTCCCAGACTATTAAGCCGGAATAACGAATCATGCATAAGAGAGTCATGCATATTTATTTTCGCATTCTCATTAATCGTGGATTCTCTTCGAGCACATATTTTATTTAAATTCCCGCAATAAAGGTCAAGTGCACGAGCAATAACTAGATTGAGAGCTGCTGCACCACAGCAGGAGTGCTGTCAGGTGGGCATTACTTCCATATATATCAAATGAGTTTCAAATTACAGTTGAACAGTTATTTCATTGCAAAATCCTTGAACTGAAAGTTATTTCAAGTATTGTCTTGCCATAAAATGTTTCAATTTCAGTATGATATCTATCTGATGTGGCTTTGCCAAGTTATGTATTCGAATTCGGGTCCTGAGCAGTTGATAGCTATCCTGCCAGGGCTAGTGTACACCGGTGACTGTGAGTCATCTAGCGGGTTGGCCGGTCAAGTGACCGTGAGAGGTGGCCACCTCTCCAGCACGTAGTTCCAGATATGATAGATTACAAGAGAACTTAGTCTGCAGACGAACTTTAAGAATCACAAATGAATTTAGTAAGCTTGGGCCTTTTTAGCGAAAAACTCCCTTGCTGTACTGTTTATTATGGCATGACAATTTACAGTTTTGAAGCATGTATTTTTATACTTAGGCATACGTGCCCACTGAGTACTTTTGTACTCAGCCCTGCATATATTTCTAAATGTGCAGGTTGAGCAGCTGCTGGTGGTGATGAAGTGACGAGCGGAGTCCTTTTGTTTTATCCTTATGTATTAATGAACTCTGGGGATACATGTCTTCATACATGTAATCAGAACCTTATTCCGCTGCGTACTCAGAAGTCTTATATTATTTTGGCTAAGTCGGAATCATCCGAACTTACTAGTTTATTTGAGTCAATATGACTAAACCTCCGTTATATTATAAATATTCCTTTTGTTAACAATGATTAGATACTATCCTTCCTTGTTTAATTATCCCCCTTTCTACCCCGCTTCAAATCTCCCTGGCTTAATTATCCTTAATTAAGGGCCGGTCGTGACAATTTGTGTATCCAGCATCCACCACATAATATGAACCTTATCAATCATAGTCATGTGCTAGTTTTGATTATTTTTTTGCACAATCCTTTTACATTTTTTAAAGTGCGATCATAAATTTTACCACGAGGAACGACCAAACCATTTCTCCCAGTGATTGCATCTCTTAACACTCTCCCATCAACCGTTGATCCTTCTCATCCAGATAAAACATAGATAAACTGCATATCCGGGGAGCATACTCCTAACATATTGGTAGCAATTTCATTTTTTCGTGTTCGATAATATGGGTACCATCTAATACTCCTAAGCACCCCTACCAAAAACCTAAAATAAGTATATTTATTTTACATATAAGCTAATTTAGAAATTAAAAGTAAATGAATATATATCTTAAACCATTTCCATCTCTCGTCTTTACAACCATCAAGTATTGGTTCGGGTCTTTTAAGTAACTCTCCTTGAAGTGAAATTATAGAGTTTATCATTTGTCTAAAATTTCTAGAAATTGTTTCCCCAGAACGTTCAAAATTAACTCTTATCGTTCTTTGCTTTTGGTGATGAGCTAAAATATGCAAAGTTATAGTTGTTCATCAACCAACATATTTTTGGTACGATGTACTATACCAGTGGCTTCAAATCTTGAGCATAAACGAACAAATGTTCGCCTGTTCATCCTAGTAATACTTTTGCATACATTATCACTAACATAGATATTTTTGTTCATATATTTTGTTCTCTCAAAAAAGTTATATTGATATTAATCTCTTAAGCTAATCCGCCTGACATGATTTTCTAGGTGTTTGAAAACAATCCAAAACCAATTAACCAATTGTATTATGCCCAACCATAATGAGCACATTGTAATATATCTCTTTCTCCTCAGCGATTCATTTAATCTGGTCATTGCTGCAAACAAATTAAGCAACCATCACTAATCTCAAAACTAAGATCAAGATTATTACTAACTATAACTATTATGCACGAAGGACTATTCTAGTTTTATTTGTGTGCTTACAAATATATAAGGACGAAACTGGTTCATGTTGTATTTTTTTTTTTTGAAAGCGGTTCATGTTGTATTTTTGTGTAACTTTTACCTTGAAATAATGCGAAATGGGATAGGGTTCAGGAAGAGTTAAGGCTCAACATCTATGAAAATGGGAGATTAAAACCCGACAACTGGGGATGATAGAGGGAGTGACGGCAGTCGGTTGAGGAGAGAAAGATAGGGGCGGGGGGAAGAGGGAACAATTAGGAAAGAATAAGGGAGGAACATCCGTAGCGGCTCAATAAATCGAAAAATGCCGATGAACTGTAGCCGTCTGTTGAAGCTCCATCGCCTTCTCTGTCGGTCACAACGTCACCTACTCGCGGTACAACTGATGGTCGGTAGTCCGCCAATGATTCGTCAGAGATCGCCGGTGGCGTGGAGTTCGCGGGCGATTCTGTCGGCTTCCGGTGAGTGTTCTTGTAGTGATAGAAGCACTTTAATTTATTTAAAACCTTCTAAGTCATATTTTAAATGATAGGATAAACTGTCTTTACGAAAATATGAAATATTTTAGAAAATGCATGTCCGCTGAGTACATTAGTACTAATTAACCCAAATATTTTCAAATGTTCCTCAAGTTGATTGGCTAGTGCACACGGGACATATATTCAATTTCCTATTTCCACTTCTGTTGTAGCCCTAGCTAACTAATATCTTATTTTTCGTTTTCATCACTTAAAACTTTCATGTTATATTTCAAATGACATCTTTGATTGAGCTTAGATTCTTAACTCTAAGTTTCATGCTAATTAATGTTGGTTATAAGAAGCATAAAACAAGACTTGTGATCAAAAGGAGTGTAGCCCGACTTGTTATCATATTATCCGGATTTCAACAAAAAAAATTACTTTTTTATTTCTATGAATTGGTCGCACCTCGATTATAGTTGTTTTTTTTGGTTTTTTTTTTTTTTTGAGGTAAACTTGATTATAGTTATTCATTGAAGAATTGGGGTGACATAAAATAAGAAATTTTTTTGTGAACGTACAATAAAAAAGGTAGAAATTTTTATTATGGACGAAGAATTAAAGTATATATTTGCGGGTGCATATAGTGTAATTTTCAGGTTGTAATATGGCATTTATTCACATGTATAATAGAAGATGAAATACGTATACACAACAGAGGATCCAGCCTGCACACGGAGACTCGCTCAATGATTCCAAATTTGGCCACAGAAGCTAAACGGATTATGTCAACATATGTACAAATAAACACACGCACACACATTGTTTAATGAATTTTATTTTATAATAATGTTGAACAAATTGAGACACAAAGAACCACTCAACGAGTGCCTCTCCTCATTTCTCTCATCTCAACAATGCCACACTCTCTAACTCTCCCAAACAAAAATCATTTCCCAAATCCGAAAGCAATTCTTGTTCGTCATCATCCATCTCCACCTCTAGAAAAATGCAGATCATAATCATTCACATTCATCCAAACCCAAACAATACTGCAATCCTGTAGCAGCCCTGCGTTTCCCCCCAATTCCAACCGGGGCAATGGCCACAGGCGTCGCCGAACCCTTGCCGCCATCGTCCTCCACCGCGCCGACCTACTCGTACCCTCCGGTGATCATCATCCTCACCATCGTCCTTCTCATATTCTTCTTCGCCGGATTCTTCTCCATATATTTCTGCCGCTGCTTCATGCAGAACCTCCTCTGCACGTGGCACCTCCGCCGCAGCACCGCCAGCGCCCCCGCGGGGGGCGGGGCCTCCACCGGCACCGTGGCTAGGGGCGCCGGCCTCGACCCCTCGATCGTCGAGTCCTTCCCGAGCTTCACCTACTCGACCGTGAAGGATTACACGAGGGAGAAATACGGCCTCGAGTGCGCCATCTGCCTTGTGGAATTCCGCAGCAGCGACGTGCTCCGCCTCCTCACCGCCTGCTGCCACGTCTTCCACCAGGAATGCATCGACCTCTGGCTCGAGTCGCACAAGACCTGCCCCGTCTGCCGCCGGAACCTCAACTCCCCGCCGCCGTCGCCCCTCAAATCGCCGCGTTTGTCCGTCCATGAAAACGAGGGGAGTCACCGAAACGATAGCTGCAGCATCACCATCAAGGAGGAAGAGGAAGAGGAAGAGGATAATCGGAGTCGAGGAAGGGGAGAGGGCGAGGAGGCCTCGTGCGCGGCGGAGCAGAATGAGAAGGAAAAGTTCTCGAGATCGCACTCGACAGGGCACTCCATAGCGAGGAATAGGGAAGGGGAGGAGAGGTTTACCCTAATTTTGCCTGAGGAGGTGAAGTCGCGGATCATTAGGGGACATAACTCCAGCAAGAGTTGGACGAGTTTCGGTGAGTATAAAGTTAAGAACAGGACTGCAAATGATCAGAGTGTTGCGGAGGCTTCTGGGATGGCTGCAGCAGACGACAAAGTATAGCGACTTGGGATCTTCTTTTAGTTTTTTTTATTTTCTTATCTATCATTTTCTGTCTTAGGTTTCGGTAGCATTAGTTGAAGAGGTTTGTCATATTTTTAGTAACGTAGTGCACGTAGTGTAAAAGAGATATAATTCAGAGTAGAACTTCAAAATTGATCCCGCGCTAGTGCTATATTTGACTCACTCACGCAGACTGCAGACCAACATATATATAAGCATGCAGCATGCAATGGTTGCGTGATGCCAGTTTACGTCCATTTTGTTTAGAAAGTGAACAACGAAGAAAATTTAAATAGGGGTGATCAAAATATTCTAAGTCTAAATATTTGATCCGAATTAAATTGAAATTTAAAATTTAATTCTGATTTTTTTAATATTTGGTTCAAAGCGGATTAAATTTTAGGTAAATTTCGATTTTTCGAATTGGATCAGATTAATATTGAGAATCTGAAAAAAAATCCAAATTAAATTTACTATACATAAATATAATATGGACTAAAATAAAAACACCTCTTAGAATATAAATATGAACCATTTTCAGTCCTTAGATCATTAAGATCTACAATTGATTCATCACCTTGTTGAATGAATTCATGGTCCTGAGTTCAAATATCATAGATAGCAAAAAATTTATTTTTAACAATTCATACAGTTACACAGCGAATTCATACGTGTTCTACATAGAATTCATACATTTTAGTTAGTTCGTATTTTATATGTTAAGAATTGTTTATATATATAGGGGTGAGCTACCATGAAAATACTTTTAAGTGTATAAAATAGGAACAAATCATGTCCATTAGATCATAGTGAATTAATGGCCCATATCAAATTATATGGAGATCCGAAATTTGTAACTGTTTTTCTTGCAATTCATACGTTTTTCTTATTACAAATTGAAAGTACTTTTGTTACGAATTATATTCTATGCACGAATTTGAAGTTCTTTTGTGGCGAATTATGTTCTAGTTAGACAAATTTCAAGCCACAAGATCAACTAAGATCTAATGGACATGATTTATTCCTATCTTATTTTAGTCCACCCCATATATATATATATATGGAGTGGTTCAATTGAGAAGCTCAAATGTGTTGAGAAGTTGAGAAGCAATCTATTAGATGAACATGTCAGTACATTTTGATGACATGACAATTAGACCCTAGATCAATACTGACGAATATATGAATCTATTTAATTTGTTAAAAAATACGCCACCGCCAAGGATCGAACCCCAAATCAAACCCACGTTCATAAAAACTAATTGACATGTTCATCTATTAGATTGCTTCTCAACACATCTGAGCTTCTCAATAAAACCTAATCTTATATATATATATATATATATATATATATATATATATATATATAGTTAGGTTCTATGGAGAAATTAATTTTTTTCTGAAAGTTAGGAACGTTGAACATGTCAATAGTTTTTTATGAACATAGCAATAATTTTATTGAATGTTTGGGGTTCGAATCCTAAAGTGCGAAATTTTAAACAAATACATCTTTTCAACAAATATGTCCGTTCATAAAAACTACTCACATGTTCATCACAATTGTTGATATATTCATCAAAATCTGGACACTAGATTTATTCTTAATTCTTGACCGTTTGATGGATCATGATCAATGGATGAGATTGTTTCTCACTTATTTAAAATTGTCTTTCTCAATAGAATTTTTCCTTATATATATAAGGTTGGGATCTATACAGAATCCCCTTAGTGTAGAGATTAAAGAACAAATCATAACCACTAATTTAGTGGTGATGGACAGTTACGATGAGTGGTTTCCATTTTATTTTTTTATTTTTTAAATTCTTAAAAATAATATAAAATTACTGAAAATACGATTGAGGGGTATACTGATATACTTCATTTTAATCAACAACTATACCAAAATTTACTCCAATAATTAAGGAGTTACCCACTAACATTAACCCCACTTTTCAACCATGCATCAACCCTACCCATTCACCTCCTTGGATCGTTTCTTGTCGGCGACTGAAAAATCTTTCATCAATTTTCCTTCCGTTTCATCGGCGGCTCATTGTTCGGTCACCATTACTCACTTCGGTTTTCGCCGTCGACTGGGAAAAAATTGTTCATTTTTTGTTTTGTATATTCGTTATAAATTCGGTACTTATATTATGTAGTTTATTCTTAAATTTTCCATGTATATTTATTCATTAACTTTTGTAGTTTATTAATTCAAATAAGTTTGATCTTCATTCATTTAATAATTCTAGTGTATATAAATTATGTGTGGTCATGTCATATTTGTTTATTTATTATTTATATAATTTAATTTGAGGCAGATACAATTTAACTAGGATTATGTTTTTGTATAAAAATTAATATATGACTATAGGTTATTCGGTATGTTATGTAGTTTATTCAAATAAATTTGATCTATATTCATTAATTTACTCTATAATGTATAAATTATGTGTGGTTACGTCATATTTGTTCATTCATGGGTGATGGCATGCAGGACTGAAAATGCAACATATCTAGTAAACGACCGCAACAATTCTCAAGGATGTGCACACAGTATTGTCGATCCATTTTGGCATGAGAGGAAAATGAGGTGAAAAGGGCCGTTGTGGACAAAGCTTCACATACTTTTGGAGAAATGTGCAAGGATCCAAGATTCAATGTAAATTCGATGCTACTAGGGTGATATTTGGACACGGAAGAGTCCAATAAAATAAATTTTTTTTAGATGATTAAAGTCATTTGAAACATATGTTTTGGATAATACAATATAATAAAGTATGGATTTTGTGACAATTGATTTTGTTTGACTTGCATTGGTTTGTGATGTGAAATTGTAGGAATATAATCTATCAGTAAAATATATGCTAGTGGACATTGTTTTAGTTGGTGTTTGTGATTCAAAATAATTTTATTTAGAAGAGTTGCTTCACCGAACAATATAAATATTGTGGAGAATAACGGTCATTATTAAACTACGATTTTATTAGAAAAAGAAAAAAGAAAAAACCTAAGAAAACCCTTGAAAGCACAAGAAAAACAGACTAAGGGCCGAGCCTCATTAAAACCTTTTTACGGAAAACCCAGTGGGAAAAACCGTAAAAAGGAAAAAGAGTACCCGTCTAGAAGACGAATACACAAGAGGGGAGGAGCGGAAGAGAAAGTTTTCGGAACTCCGGCCTAACCATCGTCCCCAAACAATCTCGGCTCAAACCCCACGAAAAACAACAGCTCGGAAGGCAATAGGCTGGTGAGACGTCGTCGCCAAACTGCCAACCAACAAACAAGCCCAAACCAAAAAAAGCAAAGCTACACAGCCGGTTATACGCCGTCGCCGTGAGCACGAACACGAAAGAACCCAAATAAACGAAAGAAAGCTACACGACCGGTTATACGACGTCCCCGTAGGCACTCCACAACCCCCAACCCAACAAATCGCACAAAAACGGTAGCTACCCGACCGGTTATACGCCGTCGCCGGAAGCACCCCACGATCAAGAACACCCCAAAGGGACGAGAGGCTAAAAGTTTCGGCCAGTGAGACGCCGTCGCCAAAACTAACCAGCCTCGTAGAGCAATGCTGAAAAGAGTTGCCAAAAAGAACAACACCGTGCCAAAACTGTGTAGAGCAGCGCACCGGGGCAAGATCAGCACCACTGAGCGACACTCTAGGAGGAAAAACTCAATGCCAACAAAGACAACGTCGCAAAGCAACCGACGAGCAGCTTTCTCAACCCCGATCCAGAGCAAAGAAAGTAAAAAGAAAGAGGAAAAGCCCCACACCACCACTAAAAACAACCAATCAGCATCCATCCACACACCACACTCTCAACCAGCGAGAATAATTAAAGCCCAGCAGATGCTTGAAGAAAAGCCTCTACGAAAAGATGCAATGCTCCCATCGCGCTTTCCGCCAACAATCATAGCAACCCCAAAGACAGCCACCAAAAACCGACAGCAAACCCAACGAGCAGCCAAAAACAAGCTGCCCAGCAAACAGCAGCCAAGAACAGGAACACCCGCCATGTGTTCGAAGAAACGCCAAAACCAAACTCTCATCAAAACTTAACGCGAACACGACTATGCATCGACATATCCAAAGAGACAGCATTCTTGATGACATCAATAGCATACCCCACCAGCCCTCATCTCTATCATGATTAGCCATAATATCAGCTGCACTATTCCCTTCTCTATAAATATGAGAAACCTGCAAACAAAAATCAAGGAGAAGACGAATCGTGCGTTTCCACAAAGCCATGAAACGCCACGGAACATTGTGAGAAAGGGAGTTCAAGAGATTAACAATATAAATAGAATCAGCCTCAATCCAAAGCCATCGCCACCCTCTATAATGAGCAATATTCACCACAAGAAGCTCGGCCTCGAAAGCAAAACCCATACCACCTTTGAAATGGAAACATCCACGAACCCAACTCCAATTATCCCGATAAACACCGCCAGCAGCGATACTACCAGGGGCGCCCAAAGCCGAACCGTCCGTATTGACTTTCATCCACTGTCCAGCCGGCGGCCACCAATGGACCTCAAGCATAGTGGGAGGAGGAGCCGCCCTCGTAGAAACCCCCACTACTACAAAATTTCACATACATAACACTCAATACATAACGGTTTTTTTAAAAAACCGTTATGTATGAGCGCACTTTTAGGTATAGATAACGGTTTGACAAAAAACCGTTATCTATGTAGTGTTATCCATACTCATAGACAACGGTTTAAGTTAATCCGTTATCTTTGTGTGTTATCTATTAGTCCCATAGATAACGGTACTACAAAACCGTTAAGCCGACCGTTATCTATGAGCATGTTTTTATAACGGTTTTTTGGACGTTAAGAAAAACGTTATATAAGTGTTATGTATAATCATATTTATTTTTATTAATTTTTTTTTAATTTTTTTTAAACCCATATTATTTTATATTAAAATATAATTCCCCCAAATCCTTTCTTTCTCTCTCTCGTCTAATTCCCCCAAAACGTCACTCTCTCTCTCGTCCTCCCCCTAACCAGCGGCGCCACCCAAAACCACCAAACCCTAACTCTCTCTCTCGGCCTTCCCCAAGTCTGCCATGCCTCTGCGGGTCAGCCAAGGATGATGGCACCGTCGAACTCGCGTGCAACGCGGATGAGGCGGTTCCATCAAGGGAACACCGAAGGCTAGGGCACATCGATGCGAAGCAAGGAAAAGGAGGATGTTATCGGCGGCAGCTGGTCGCTGGCTTCACGAAGATGACGGCTATGCCTTGTCAGCCTCGTCGGAGTTAGAGGCGGCGGTGGCAGCGGATTTGAAATTTTGGGGAAAAAATTAGGGCTCATGTGTGTGCGTAAGTACGTTCTGGAGATACGGGGGTAGAGACGATGGGAGGCGCGATGATGGCGGTGACCGTGGCAGCCGGCAGCGGCTGATGCCACCGGAGAAGAGGGAGAGGCGACCATGGTTTGGGGTAATTCAATATTTTTTTTTCTTCCTTTTGTTACCAGTTAATTGGAGCTTCTAGATTCCTCGCTGTTCAGCAGCGCCGTGCCCTCGCTTATGCCCGCCTCAAACGGTATTCTTTCTCTCTCTCCGAATTATCCTCGATTGTATTTGCACTCAGTTTGTGTGTGCAAGTAGTATACTGGAGTGTGAAGGAGCAAACATCCATGGATGAGTGGTTATGTGTCTAAGAAAGAAATTGAGTTCTCAATGTTTCTAATCTCTGATTCCTAGATTGTGAATTTTTCCTTATTCTAGTTTGGTCCAGAAGTCAATATTTGCCCTGCAACTATTAACTTAGATATGCTTTGGTTTGCTCCAGTTGTTTATAGCATTTCTATTTCACCTCAAATTCTTTGTTTTGTACGCAGGGGTTTTGAAGACTATAGGGTTTCAGGAGGTGAATTAGCTTATCAGCAGCTTTGTTTTGTGTATCAGTTATGAACGTAATTGACCTTAATTTTTTCTTTAGATTCTAATGGTTGGTGTTGTACAAAGTGAATTTTGTGGTGGGGAGTGGGAGATATTATTTGTTGAGAATTTGAAGGTTTGATGAGGGAGCTGGAAAACACTTCACGTAATTTGGATCTGTGAGCTGGTTGTTTTGTTGTAGATTTAACTTTGCTTCAAAATGAAATAAGGAACCGAGCCCTAAGTTTCTTCTTCACTGCAGACTATTGCTGCTGCCGCGGGTATAACCAATTTGCCATGGGTATAAATTTCTTCTTCACTGGAGTGAATATAAGAGTAAGACTCAATCTCCTCATATAACCAATTTGCCATGGGTATAAATTTCACTCAAATTGCATAATCTCTTCATTATGTTGTTTTCTTTCCTGAAAGTTCTATATTGTCTGTTTTCCATGTTTCCCCTATTAGGTAGAATTGATATTGATTGTCGTATTGTGTGATCAATAATTAAATAATTAAGAAAGAAGAGACATATACATTAAATTACTTGGTCAATGGTGCAATTGCTTACTTTTATGTGTTCAATTTAGAATTTTATTTGGCATTGACATCTTGTATTGGCTTGATTGACCATGTTTCCTTTTCCGGTGACATTTATATTGGAACTCTCATGTATTAGTCAAAACTATGTGGTACTTGAATACCGTGCTTAATATAAATAGACCCATATGAGAGTTTTTAGTATTGAAGCTGATATCTTGGAGTTTTTAATAAATTAGAGATATTTTGGTTTTTACTCACTGAGTTTGTATTCAGGTCTGTCAACTCAAAAGGTTTAGGTCCATAAAAGGTTAGTTTATATAATAAAGTGTTTCATTATGTGTGGATGTATGGTTGGTAAAATCATGATTTGTTCATCTGAAATTTATACTGGTATGCATATGGGACTACTTCAATAAGAAGAAGCAAACTATATCAATTCCATGGAGAAGATGGAGAAGATGCCGCTATTCTTGCCCCTGGTGATGTAGTTAGTAAAAAATTGGGCGATATTAAGAATATAGTGCTTATATGGTGGGAGAATTGTTAGACAGAATTGCTTTATATTCGATCAACTTTTCTAACTTGTCTCTACTGTCAACTGTCAACTATAGTCTCATCAACTTTCGCCATGTGCCGAGTGCAGGTTGACAGCATACTTAGCGCCTGTGGCGATGCTTTTGAGCATGAGGTAACTAGAAGAATGCGTAATGAATTTATGGTAGCTTGGGATGGCTTGAGGTCAAAAGACAACCAGAGAATCATAGCAGGTTGATTAATTAGTTCTTGAGGACTTGGTGCTAGAAACATTGTATGATAGATTTTTGTTTTAGCTATAAGGTTGTTGGTATTTTCAATTTTGAATCGGAATATGCAATGATGATGTATACTTGATATTTGGTTCATTTGTATAATAATGTATGAATTTCTTGGATGATATATAATATTGTTATCGTTGATTTTATCATTTTGTCGTTTTATAAAAATTGCAAAATTTAAAAATATACTACAATTATATAAAGTGCAAAAAACTGTTATAAAAGGTGCAAAAAATCGTTATGTATTCTAATTAAAGATAACGGTTAAAATCGTTATAAAAACTGCAAAAATCGTTATAAAAAGTGCAAAAAATCGTTATAAAAAGTGCAAAAAACCGTTATGTATTCTATCAAAGATAACGGTTAAAACCGTTATAAAAAGTGCAAAAAACTGTTAACTATGATAAAAAAAAAAAAAAAATTAATACATAACGGAAAAATCTTAATACATAACGGTGAAAAACTGTAACACCCCGCTTTTTCTTATATTTGAGATTCGCTATAGAGAGCACTGAGGTGTTAACACTAGCATATAATGAGATGAAATATCTCAATAAAATGAGATATGAATAGTTAGAATTTCGATGATGGAGCTAGAGAGTGAATCACTTAGAGTAAGTGAGTTTGATAGAGATACTGATTGAATTGAGAAGAGACGACAATTTTTGTTTCTGAGTTAGGGAGTATAATTATTATCCGAGATGGATTATTTTATTAAGATTTAAGAGGATGCTCGGCTAGAAATAAAGTCGATGTGTGTAAGTGAGAATCATTTATAGAGAAAGAGTTGAAATAGTGAGATGATTGAGTTGACGTTAGAGTTTCATTTTGACGTTAGACTTTGAGCGATTTTGATGATACACCTTAAGTGAGATTATTTGAATGAATACTATGTGACCTACTTGTTACATGTGTGATTATGATTTTCTTGAATATTATTGCACGAGATTAATTTTCAAACGAGTAATGAACGAGTTTATTTTTCAATCGATGAATAAAATTTTATATCAATCGAGTTATATATTTTTTTTTTTCCTAACGGAACTTCTCGAAGTTTATTTTTTTCCGAGATGGATGTGAAGTGAATTATGTGAGCAATAATTATGTTATAATTATTGTTGGTCACTTAAGTGTATAATGTGTAGTTTTGATTTAATTAGTGAGTGTTATAATGAATCAAATTGTTACTACACAATTACTACACTTTTTACTATATAATTTTACATTTACACTAATTGTTACTTTTAACCTAAGGTTAATTATTTTTAACTTAAGGTAAATTATGCAAGTGGCCAAGTGGATTATCCAACATGTGAGGATTATCCTAAATATACTTAGTGAGCAAGTTTGAGGTTATTCATTCCCTCATTTCTCACCCATAGAACCGTCCCCTCCCTCTCTCTCTTCTCTCCCAATTTTCTTCATCATCCTCCATTGATGATCATATACAAAGCTTCATAGATCATTTCTATACCATAAGCTTCCATTAAAACAAGATCTAAACATCTATACACTTCAAATCAAGAGCAACTATGGAAGGTTTTTAAAGCTTGAAGTCAAGAGGAGATTTTCATTTTCTACTCAAAAATCATTGAGTAAGTGTTAGATTTATCTAAATCTAATCATATTTGAGATATATAAGCATGAATATGGATGATTATAGCATGAAAACAACTTCTAATTCAAGTTTGTAATTTTCGAAAACTTTAGGGTTGGAAGCCTTCAAATTGTTTTTTTCATCTTCTTATCTTATTTTGAGAATATATTCATGCTATTGAGATCCTATTTAGTCCATTTCTACATGCAAAGGATGGATTTAAATCGATATGTGAATTTTTTTAGATGGGTTAGTTTACATGATTTTGAGAAGTTTGAAGTTCATGGATGGATTGTTGATTTGGTTATGAATATGAGCTATTGAGATTATTGAGATGATATTTGATGGATTAGAATGATGATTAAAGGTGTTTGATGAATATTGAAGTGAGTTAGTTTGATGAAAAATAGGGTATAGTTGGCTATATGCTTAAAGTTGGCAAGTTTATGAGTTATTTTGAAAACCTTTAAAAAGCTACTGACTTGATGAATTTCGACAGGGTTCTTGATTCAAAAAAAATCTTGAAAATTTTATAGTGCGTATATCAGAGTGTTATGAGCGTCCATGTAAAATTTCAAGTCATTTGGACTTTATTTACTACCCTTTTAAAATGAAAAACCCCAACTGCAACTTTCTACCGAAAGTTTGGAAGAACAGACCTTAGAGTCACCATTTTCAGTAGCTTACCCTGAGTTTTTGCTTTCCACATTTTTATGGTAAATATATTAATGTGTTATATAGCTACCCACAAAATTTCAATTCATTTCGGCAATGTTTACTATTTTTCAAAATTCGAAACTTCCAGTTGCACGAAACTGCCGAATATGGTAGACTGTGGGAGAACGGTCATATCTCTTAAACCACTTGGAGTTTTTCAACCTACTTTTTTTTAAATAAAACTAGACTCAAAGAGGTTTCCAATAGTATGAGTCTCTAACTCAGGAGAGTTCCAAGGAGAAACAGTTTATTCTCTTAAGTTAAGGCAGTGCAGAAAGAGTGAATTGAATAAGATTTTGATTATTGAGATGAGATATGAATTAAAGATGTCTATATGTGGCTTAGTGAAGATGAATTGAGCTTATACATGAAAAATGTAATAAAATAGCATAACTTGTTTATGTGAGTTAATTTTTGAATAATTGGTTTAAGAATGTTTTATAAAATAGATTTTTGGGAAATTTCCCCGACTAAAACTATTTTATTTTTCAAAAATGAGTTTGTTTATGTGATTGCTATGTGCTTATGGATTGTTTATCTATGAGTTGTTCCTTGACAGAGTTTAGACCTACATTAAGAGATAAGTCAAGAATAAAGTAGTGATTACTTAGAAAGTGTTTACGATATGAGATCGAGTAAGACGGAGTGTAGAAATGAGAAGTAATGTAATATTACTAAGATAGAATGATATTCTTAGTAAGGAAGTTTCTGACCGATTCCTTTTGTTTTACCCCATGAACTATATTCGATGTTATGATATCTGAAGATGCGAGCAGAGGACGGAAGTGAGTCCACCCCGAACGCTACGAGAGTAAGCTAGGACATCAGGTGGGCATTATTTTTACTATACGTGTATAGAGATCCCCTGCGTATCGTAGGCCTCTTATACGAAATGAAGTAAATGATATGATTTAACTGTCAATTTCAGTTTGATGAAAATTATTATTGTTGATGATGTTTATGAGTCTGATAAATATTTTGAGATTTATTGATGTTGAACAAATTGACTTGCCAAGTTTTGATGACGACGAGCCTGTATGTCACCCTCTACTGATGAGACGAATTCGGGTCCTGCCACAAGCGGGATTGTGTACACAGAGGTGACCGTGAGCTGTCCTTCGGGTCGGCCGGTCACGGTACTTGAGAAGGAGGCCTACTTCTCAGTACCTTAAATGATGATGATTTGTAGATGTGGTACATACATAACGAGAATTTTGACCGGTCATTTATTTATGATGTTTATGATGATTGTTAACTGCTTACACGGGTTCTTTTGAGTAAAATCCCCGTGTATTGCTTATGTGGCAAGTTCAATCTATAGCTCTAAGAGCTAGTTTTCATTGATTTTCGGCATATGTCCACTGAGTATTCTGTACTCAGCCCTGCATGTATTTCTAAACGTGCAGGATAAGCGAGGAGGGAGATTGGACTGGTGCTGGCAGGGATTTTGTTTCGGATGATCGTCATTATACCGTAATTATATTCCTTGCGGTAACATCAAGATGTTGAAGTTTATTTTGAACTTAATCAAGGAATTTACTCCCGGCTATATGTCTTCATACATATAGTCTGTTCGCATTTTGCTGCGATGCTCTATATATCCCGAGTCATCTTGAGTAATTAGCTATGTCTACTTTGTAAAGGTTGACAAGAATCTCGATGATTTAAAAGTTATAAATCAAATAATATTTTTATTGATGATGATGTCATCTTTCTTGGTTTATCACGTTTTAGTGATTGCTTCCGCTTGACGTTCGATCTAGTTTTCTCTTTTTACCTTATTAATTTATTTAGTCGTATCGATACCCGGTCTACGCTATCACTGGCTAGGCGTCGGGCTGCGACAAAAACCGTTATGTATTCTATCAAAGATAACGGTTAAAACCGTTATAAAAAGTGCAAAAAACTGTTAACTATGATAAAAAAAAATAAAAAAAAAATTAATACATAACGGAAAAATCTTAATACATAACGGTGAAAAACCGTTATGTATTCTATCAAAGATAACGGTTAAAACCGTTATAAAAAGTGCAAAAAACTGTTAACTATGATAAAAAAAAAAAAAAATTAATACATAACGGAAAAATGTTAATACATAACGGTGAAAAACCGTTATAGATAACGGATTGGAACCGTTATGTATGATACATCGTACCGTTATCTATGCTACTATACATAACGGTTTTGAAACCGTTGTCTATGACGTATAGAATAGATAACACCACTATACACAACGGTTTTTTTGCTCATAGATAACGGATAAAATCCGTTATCTATGAGCGTTTTTCTAGTAGTGCCCAATTCTCCTAAGCACCAGATAATCCGACCAAGAATTATTCGAACACCCAAGCTTAGGAAAATTAGAATCCATCTCCTTAAACATCACCTTCAAAAAGCCCGTAATGATTTTAGGATGAAAAGTAACATCATTGAAAGTCGTTTGATTGCGGCAATCCCAGATTTTCCACAAAAGATTAATAACCCCTGCTTTCCAAAAAGAGCGAACTTGAGAGCTGAAATGCTCATTCCAAGCAGCAACAAGGACACTATGAATATCCAAGCAATGAGAAAACTCCTCTTTACCAAACCAAGCCAAGAATTCAGACCAAACCGGTTGAAGGCAGTGCAACTCCAAAACAAGTGATCAATGGACTCCACATATAAACCACACATAATGCAATGATTTGGACCAATAATGCCACGTCTAATAAGATTATCAAGCGTGGGCATCTTCTTATGAATAATTCGCCAGCAAATCAACGATCGACGTTCCGGAATAAAATTTTCCCAAATCCAATATCCCCAAACCACCTTAGGAAAATTATGATTCTGAGTAACATAAGCTAAGGAAGCAGTCACATTCCCACTAACCGAGTGTTTCCAAACTAAATAACGTATATGATATTGAATAACGTATATAATGTACTCCCTCCGTCCCAAACGAAATGTCCTGTTTTCCTTTTTGGACTGTCCCAAACGAAATGTCCTGTTTCCTTTTTTGGCAATACACTCTCTCTATATACTTAATATTTAAATAATTTTCACCAACCCACTTTATACACATTTCTTAATCTCCGTGCCGAAAAGAAATAGGATATTTCGTTTGGGACGGAGGGAGTACTGAATAACCAAACTAAATAAATTAAAAATATTGTTCAGACTTGAACATATGACAGAATAACTTGTATATCACTCTCTCTCTTTCTCAATGGAACTCTCTTTCTCTCTCCTCTTCAACCTCCTTCGCACCAGCCTCCATTACCCTCTTCACCTTCAACCTTCAGCCGCCATCTCCACCATCCACCCGCCACCCCGCCGCCGAGCATCGGCTGAGGACGACAGCAGCAGCAGCTGCTCACCACCGCCTTCGAGGCTCTCTCTCCCTCTCGTACGGACTGTTGCCGCCGCCTCACGCCGTCGACGTCATTCGTCACACCACCTCCGGACAGCAGCGGCAGCACCACGCCACTAGCAGCGGCAACAGCAACTGCACCGCCGCTTCACCCTCCGTTCTCCATTTCGTCAAGCTCCAACTCCCCCTCCCCTAGCTCACGCAGTCGCTCGCCACCACCGCGAACCACCAGCACCTCTTCCTCCTCGCACTGAACGCATCCTCTCAAGCTTGCCCCCTCCGTCGCTTTGACTCCCCTCATTCAACCACTGCAACTCCAGTCGGAGCTCCCGTAAGCTCTCTTCGCTGCCTCGTTTCACCCGGCAGCCGAAGGCCAGGCCTTGTACCGCCGACCTCCGCCTGACCTCTTTTTTCCTCCGTCTGTGACGACCGAGGCCTCCGATCTCTCGCTCTCTCTTTCCCTCTGAATCGGCAGCCGTAAGCTCTATCCATGAAACGTCGCCGATCTTGTCGAAGCCGAATAAAATTGAAATTGGGAGTAATTAATATCCTCATAAAAAAAAATCAGAATCTTTAAGAAACTAAATCCATCAGCCGAAATAATAAACAGAAATTATGAGATACACAAGATCTTACCATACATATTAAAGATATTTTCGGTTATTACTAGAAGTCTATTGACAAATCTAACCTTTTCGGAATTAATTAAGTAAATAAATTTGAAAAATGCAGATCCGTTGGATTGCTTCAAATCAACGACTCTGATCCTTTCTCCATTCTTCACAAAGATGCCTTTCTCTATTGATCACTTTCCTATATATATATATATATATATATGTGTGTGGAGGGGTTCTAATAAAAATCTATTTTATCCTATGAGCTAAGAACCTATATCAACCATTAGATTATGCAAATGGACGCATGAGATTAAGAGCTATTTTAATATCAGCCTTCCAATTTTAATAATATACGGTTAAGATTTATTTTGATATATTGTGCGCTTTTTTATGGCTGATAACAGTAGAGGTTACTAATGTAATTTTTAATCTCTCTCTGCATGGTAATGTCTGGAAAATATGGGATTCTCCATATCTTCAATAGGTTAGTTACTTTTTTCTTTATTTTTTATTTAATTTACTTTCTTTTGTTGTTTTCTTTTTTTCTTTTATTATCTTTCGTTTGCTGAGCACTCTTAGTTACTATTAAGAACCTGAAATCTCTGATTACTCACCGCTGTCTACTGAAATCACCGTCGCTGCCTCAAAATCGCAACTCACAATTTTGCACAAATGAGCATTGTGCAAAGATGGAGTCATTTTTTAAACCCTAGAAAGTGAAATTGGAGAAGTAAATTCAAGAACGTGATTTTAGGGACAATTATATATTAATTCATTTTTCCTTTCACAATTCCACCCTGTTAAATTCTCTATAATTTTAAATGAAAGGAACCGTGCATAAATTGAAGGATAAATCTCAACCCTTTATTTTCTTCTAATCAAAGGTTATTATTGGTTCTTAGTTTTCATCTTAAAGAGGATTTCTATGTTAACCCCACCATATATATATATATATATATATATATATATATATGGGAAGGCTAAAATAAGAACGTTTCTTAAAATATAAATTAGGAACCATTTTCAGCCCTTAGATCATCAAGATCTACGGTTGATTCATCACCTTGTTGGATAAATTCATGGTCCTGAGTTCGAATCCCAAAGGTAGCAAAAAATTATTTTTCGCAATTCATGCCTTTATACAGTTTATTCATGTGTGTTATACATAAAATTCATGCATTTTTGCTGGTTCGTAATTCTTAAAATAAGGGTGGTTTATTGAATAACCGCCCTATATATATATATATATATATATATATATATATATATATATGTGGGTGAGCTAAAATAAATACACCTTTTATAATATAAAATATGAACTATTTTAAGCCCTTAGATTATGAAGATCTACGGTTGATTCATCATCTTGTTGGATGAATTCATTGTCCCGAGTTCGAATTTCATAAGTAGCAAAAAATTTATTTTTCGCAATTCATAAATTTACACAGTGAATGCATACGTATTCTACACAGAAGAATAATTTGGTTCTAAATAGATTTCACTTTCTTTTAAGAGGTAATATATAAATATGGCCACTTTCCTAT
The DNA here is from genome assembly GCF_028751815.1 of Salvia miltiorrhiza. Taxonomy (NCBI): domain Eukaryota; kingdom Viridiplantae; phylum Streptophyta; class Magnoliopsida; order Lamiales; family Lamiaceae; genus Salvia; species Salvia miltiorrhiza. The sequence continues at coordinate 43,846,320 of NC_080393.1, read as the reverse complement.
AGTAAAATTAAAATTTGGCCTATGAAATAAAAACATTAAAATTTGGCCAGTTTTTTGTGTAAAAGTACAAAATTACCCCTTACATTAAAATTTAAAAAAATGGCCACTTTTCTCACCCTCTCTCTTCTCTCTCTATTACACTCATTTTCTCTCTCTTCTATCTCTCTTCTCTCCCTCTCCCTCTCCGGCTCTCCCTCTCTCTCTCGTCCTCGCCACCGCTCCACAGTCGCCGGCCACCGCCTCCGCCTCCGTCGCGAACCACCACCACCGCGACGCACAGCGGCAGAGGATCTCTGGAGGCGGTGGAGGATTTCGAATGCACCCATGGCGGCTGCGCGCTGACGCACTCTTCCTACGCTGCTCTCGACGGGATCCTCTACTGCAAGCACCACTTCCAGCAGCTTTTCATGGAGAAAGGCAACTACCAGCATGTTATCGAGGCTGCGAGGAAAAGCACCGTCGATAACGACGCCAACGTCGCTGCCGCCGCCACTGCTGCCGCCGCCGCCGCCGAGGAAGGGGAGGCGGCGGGTGAAGAGGATGGGGAGGCCAAGGCGGATCCGGATGAGCCGGAGTCTGAGGCCAAGGCGGAAGACTAGTCCTAGAGAGAGAAACAGAGAGAGAGAGAGAGAGAGAGAGAGAGAGAGAGGTGATCTCTCTCTTCTATTAATTAATTTTTGGTTGAGTAATTATACAGCAAGATTTTGATTTTCCGAGTTGCTTGGCATTGGTTTTCGACATTTTGGTTTAGGTTTTCAAGCTATAATTATGTTGTTTGTTTTGTTGTAATTCGAATTAACACACATTTTGTGTGGGGATTTTTCCAAGTTTTTGCAGGAATATAAATTGTGTATGCCTTATTCATAAGGAATTATAGTACTCTTTGTATAACTTTTTTTCAAAATAATTAAGTGAGTGACAAGTATATATATGTTGTTTGCTGCTGCTGAAGTAGAAATTTATTGTATTTTGATTGTTGATTTGGAGGAATTGATGTATTTTGATGGTAGATTGAGTTGTTGTATTTTGGTGTTGTACAACAATTTTTTTAATGTTCTTAAATTCACAACCAAATTTATGAATTCACAATTTAATGTTCTTGAATTCACGACCACATTTATGAATTCACAACTAGATTTAAGAATACATTTATGAATTCACAACTAGATTTAAGAATTCACAACCAGGTCGATGAATTCACAATTTAATGTTCTTGAATTCACAACTAGCTCGATGAATTCACAACTTAATATTCTTAAATTTACAACCAAATCTATAAATTCACAATCAAAATAAATTACAGTTTTAATTGTGAATTCAAACTTTAAAAACTCAAATTCACAACTACTTGAATTCATAACCAAAATAAATTCTAGTTGTGAATTAAATTCAGGTTGTGAATTCGACTGATTGTGAATTCTCAACCAACATAAATCTGGTTGTGAATTAAATTTTGGTTGTGAATTCACAACCAAAAAATTCTAGTTGTGAATTAAATTTTGATTGTGAATTCGACTAGTTGTGAATTAAATTTTGGCTGTGAATTCGACTAGTTGTGAATTAAATTTTGGCTGTGAATTCGACTAGTTGTGAATTCACAAACAAAAAATTTTGGTTGTGAATTCGACAGGTTGTGAATTCTCAATTCACAACCAGTGTGAATTCACAACCAAAATTGGTTGTGAATTCACACTGGTTGTGAATTGCGGGATTTTTTAAATGGGTGATGTAAAGTGGACATTTTTTTAATTTTTAATGTAGAAGGGTATTTTGGTAACAATGGCCATTTTTTTATGTTTTTATCTTAGTGGACAATTTTTAAGTTTACTATTTCAAAGTGGCTATTTTCAAAATCCACTCTTCTTTTAAATTCAAATATTCGGATCGCATCGAATTAGTTAAAATCTGATCTGAAATCTGAATATTTTACCCCTAGAAGCAAGGATAAGATATTTAATGATTCTTGAGAGTTCTTGCTCCCATAAGTCAGAGAATGTTGGATTAATTATACAAACAATGAATTCAACAAGTATTGTAAAAGTAACAAATGCAATGAAAAATAAATTACGGACACTATGTATAATTTTATATTTTAATTTATTAATTAAATAACGGTGTAAATCCACTATAAGAATACTTCTTACAATGAATTACAATCTACTAAATAAGGATTTCTCTTAATTAAGTAGACGAGGATAGGCGCAAGAAATCTCTTATAACCTATCGACAAATGTTGGCACCTAGATAATCTGAAGCTAACTTTAACTAATACATGTCCACTCTGTTAGGTGATTGGTAAATAGACGCATTGTATACTAAAAGTTTGCTTTAGTATAAGTGGGAGATTGTTGGATTTGTATACTGTAAAGCAAGAACGTTTTATGCTTGTATACAATGTTTCCTGTTACCACTATCCAATCTCCTATCTGATTGTGTTCATGATTGCACATGTATGTTCCTTATCTCTTTATAAGTAGATTATATGGTGTGTTGTAGATCACAGAAGATCATATAATTGGAATAACCTTAAGAGATATAAAATGATCACAACCGAGATGACTTTAGGACGAGTCATTGGTTTAGGCTGCGGTATAGATGGAAATAGTTTGTCTTGACTACTTGTCTATACTGGTACGTCATAACGTATTGATAGGACCACAGTGAGATGTATTCTTCTATCTGACTTAAGTGAAGAATCAAGATCTCGGTGACTTAATAAAATCTTAATACTAATAAGATTTCAGATATATATGTTAATTTGTGTATCACTTTGATTTACTATGAGTGAGAGTTATATAGTAACTTGAGTACTCTGTATCTTGGGTGATAGCGGTTAATATATGATATTTGATTATATGTATTGGTACCCGTATCCGATATAGGATAATGACATCTCCTTAACGAGCTCAATAAAGTTTATTGCGCTAAACCCTGCAGGTTGATTAAGTTCAGGCGCAATAATAAGGTTTGAGTGGTACTGCTTAAGGATTACAAAGAGATTAATTAATTAAAGCTGTCAGAGCTATAATTAATTAATGGATGTCGGATATTTTAAATACGGATATTTAATAAGTCTAAATACAAGCCCCGACTCATCACCGCCAATAAAGGGGTAAGTCGGTATTGGTTCTCTAGTGGAATGAACTAATATTTATAAATTAATTATGGTCTGGGCTGGCTATGGAGAATTAATTTATTTGAGGCCCATCTTTATTCCTTGTATCTGGTCCCTGAACTGGCCCAAAGTCTCCTTGCCCTAGCAGAGACCGAAGTCGCCCATCACAAGGTTTCTGGCGTCCCATAGCTTGTTTTTATTTATTTAAATGCAGCTGCCTGCTCTCAGGAAACACACACACTAATTAATTAGGGTTTTGAGAGAGCAGAGAGGCGCCAGACGTGAAAGGCACAATTCTCTTTTGGCACTTTCATAGCTCGTTGTCCATCCAACGGTGAAAGCTGAGCGGGATACAGTTCAAAAGATCTGAGCTGGAGTCAGATTTTCGCAGGAAATCAAGTTCTGGCAGTTTCGGGAGAACGGCCATAACTTCCTCCACAGAACTCCGATTCAGTTAAAATAGGTGGCCACGAAAAGCTCTCTCGAAGACGAAGAAGTCGTATTTCTGGGTAAAATACGATTTGAGAACGGTTGAGGCTTCAAACGAAGGCTTGAAGCTGACTAGTCTGTTCAGCTGCGAGTTTGACGAATTCTTCTGAATTCTTCAGGTATTTCTGAACTCCAACGTGCAACACTTAAATTCATAGGGGCATGTTAGGGATTAATCGTTGTATGATAAATTAATAATAATCCAAGAAACGATCTTCGGGGCAAATCGAGTATTAATTCAGTTTAATATTCCTTCAATTGGTATCAAAGCCCAGGATTAATTTATTGGCTCTATTATTAATTTATGTACGATTAATAATGTGCGTTGTTTTTACTGCTGTTGTTCTTCGTGGTCTGTTGATTCTTGGGATACGTCGTTTTAACGTTGTAATCGTTTTTCCACCATGAGAAAATCCGTGGTTAGATTAGGATTTCAATTTGTTTTTCCTTTGTAATCTGTAATTGTGGAAAATGAGACGAAGACGACGACGATCAGACTGGATTAAACGGAGGACGGGTTGGTTGGCTGCGATTGAATTAGGGCATGCGGTGGCCGCGCACGCCGAGGGCTGCGCGCGCTTGTGCGCTGAGCGCTGCGCGTCCGGTCGAGCGCTGCCGTACCGCCGCTGCTGCCCTTGTTCTGCTGCACGCCGGGGGCTGCCAAGGCTGGTCATGCAAGGTAGGGCGAGGGAGGACAGGCGACTGGCAGGGGCGGTGCGCGCCGAGGGTTGCGCGACGCGCGGCCGCTGCTGCCGTTGCTGCTGTCCTCGCGTTGGATCTGCCGAGGTTGCCGTGACCAGGAGCCGAGGCTGCCAAGCCTTGCTGGTGCTGCGGTGCTACTACTGCTCGCGGAGGAAGGCTGCTGCCGAGCCAGGCAGCTGTCGCGCCGGGCTGCTGCCGCGCGCTGGGAGCTGCTGTTAATGGAAGGTAGCGGCGCCGCCTAGGGGTCCCAAACCCTAGGTGGCGCATTTTTCCAAACCCTAGGGGGCCCAAACCCTAGTTTCAAAGACGGGCCTGTTTGAAGCGTTTCGGGCCGAGTTTATGTTTTTGAGTTTTATTTCTTTTTCTTTTCTGTTCTTTGTAATAGATTAGAAATATGGGATTCCACGAATGGGTCACGAAGAACTTTATTGTTTTAATTTTGTTCTTTGCATGTCGTGGTGTTAATCATTTATGTTCTTTACCGGCTGTCTTTGTCTTTGCTTATTAATATGTGTTTATTAACTGCGCTTAGACAAGCATGTTAGGTTTATCGTTTTCTTAAGCATGTTTTAGAATTCTGCGAGCATGTTTTACATGTTGCGTTCTAGATGAGCATGTTTAGGATTATGTGTTGAGCATGATCAAACCTTTTGAAAGAAAAAGACTAAGTTGTACTAATAATTTTATAGATGATTAAAAATTATTTAGATTTCCACAAGCGGTCTCTAGACAAAGTGATTGGCGATGTGAGTAAACGTCCACACAGCGTGGCTTACTTCATGTTTGTTCTTTCATAAGTTTGTCAGATGAGGTTTCTATAAAAATATTTAAATCCATTAAAGTAGTGGGAGTTATGCAGTAAACGTCCACACAGTGTGGCTTACTTGTATAATTTTCACAAGTACTTTAGAGGATGGAATTAAATAAGATAACTAAGAAATTAAATTGAATGTGGCATGGTCCGAGTGAGTATGTCAAATTCGAGAATTTAATTTCAAAGTTAAATTGTGGTTATTACTTAATAATCTTTATTCTTAAAATTATGTAGATCTCCACAAGCGGTCTCTAGACAAAGTGATTGACAATGTGAGTAAACGTCCACACAACGTGGCTTACTTCATGTTTGTTCTTTCATAAGTTTGTCAGATGAGGTTTCTATTAAAAATATTTAAATCCATTAAAGTAGTGGGAGTTATGCAGTAAACGTCCACACAGAGTGGCTTACTTGTATAATTTTCACAAGTACTTTGGAGAATGGAATTAAATAAGATAACCAAGAAAATTAAATTGAAATCGGCATGGTCCGAGTGAGTATGTCAATTTCGAGAATTTAATTTTCAAGGTTAAATTGTGGTCATTGCTTAGATATCATATCAAGTACAATGTACAACTCCCCGAGGAGTCCCTTCTTGATGATGATATGGTCTAGTTAAGGTGCCAACTATTAATTTCCTTTGTCAAAAGGTTAAGTTGACATGGATGGAAATTAAATGACTAGGTGAATAGTCTGGTTGAGGAGTTCATGTGTAAACGTCCACACAGCGTGGCTTGCACATGGGATTCCTTGAGCGGTTGGAGGTTTCATTAATATTGTTTTATCAAAAGGTTACAATATTATTGTTACGAATTATGTGTTTTATGTTCGTTACTTTCAGATATGTCTATGTCTCTTATTGTTTATTTATTCTTGCACAAAGTCTTTTAACCGGTTCACATATATAAAATGGAAACGCAGTTTTGGATTTTTATCTTTATCACAAACTAAACACAATTTTTGTGTTGCCTACTACTCAACGTTCTTATGGTCTGAACAATGAGTCAACTGATGAGAAAAAGGAATTACATAAAAGGTGGCACAAAACGAATAATGTGGCTATATGCTATATTATGAGTATAATGTCACAAACCTTGTAGCTCCAACATCAGGGCATGGACGATGCTATTAGCATCATGCTGAATCTCAAGAAAGTGTTCGGAGAGTCGGACTGAGCTGCTCATTTAAATTTGATGAGAGTAATCTTGTTATTTTTATGAGTGAGCATAGCTCAGTACACGAGCATGTCATGCAAATTTTGACGGACTTGACTTGCTCAGTGGGAGTATCGACGGTGAGGCAAAAGTCAATATTATCCTGAACTCTTTTCCCAAGTATTTTAATTAAGAACTTTCGCCTCAACGCTGTTATGAGCAAGAAAGATAATACTCTTTTTGAGTTGTTGAATGCTCTAGTTACAGCTAAGGAAGTTGTGGGAAAAAGATGTGCAAACACTTGTTATTGCCAACGGATGGCTATCTTCTTCGTCAAAAGACGGGAAGAAGAAGGGTCCAAGGGGCAAGAAAGACAAGGGAAATAGTGGGAGTAGTGGTGTGATAAGATTGAGTATTGGAGATTTTTTCTTTCAATGCTCAAGGCAAATGGTTAAGGTACTTCACTTGCTGTAGCAACTGAGACATGTCAGCTCATTTTCTACTCAGTTGTGAGTAGTGGAAAACGAGAGAAACTCATAATGATTGTTACACCTTGCATGACTTTTTATAAGCTGACAAGGAAGCTGAGTAGTGATGAGCTAAAGACATAGTTTAGTTTTTTGAGAGTTCCTTATCATGTTCCAAAATTTTGAATAGATGGATCTTATGTCATTTTTGATAGTGGTGTTTCTATCATAAGAAATGACAAAGTTATCTATTCTGGTATTTTTGAACATCTCTCTTCATACTATAACTTGTCGACAAAATACATTTATATTGCATTTACATCATCGAACAAAAGAAAGAGAAAAGTTAAGGCTAATCTCTCATGAGGATCTTACACATATATTGATACCCTAGATTAGGTCACATCTATCTTAACAGGATCCAAAGGCTCGTGTCTAAATAGTACATTGGATTCAATCCAGGTTGTACCATTTGGAACCTGTGAATCCTGTATAGAGGAAAAGATAGAGACCGGGTCATTCATGGCAAAGGGGATAAAGGGCCAATAATGTGTTAGGAATGATCTTTGCTGATTCATTGCCAGTGTTTGGGATTACAACCCAGTTTACTACACCGTGTAATCCCTATATAAGATGGTGTAGTGGAGAGAAGAAATAGGTCACTCTTGGAAAAATATGTCCGATGATGAGTTATGCATCTTTGCAATTAGTCCTAAAGAATCAGAAGGTGGTTATTAGCAATGACACACGATTCTTAGAAGTGGACTATGGGAATAATCAATAATTCAAGTCAGATAGTGTGCTTCAAGAAATTGAAGACATTAGACAGGCGATTCCATCACCCAAGCCAAAGTGTGCAAGAGTTTTGTACCACAGGACACTGCACGCACTGTTGACACACATGTGGCACCACAGATCCATTATAGTGGGAGGGTTGTGGGACAACCCGATCGATTTATGTTCTTGGAAGAATCTTTGGATTCAGTCCCTGGTAGTGAATATAAGAGAATCAACCTAGATATCTACTTGGAATTAGTGGAAAATGAGAATGTAGATTCCTGGCACGTCTCAATGGAGAAATCTATTAAGAATATGGGTGTATATTAGAAAATCTTGCTACCAAAAGGCAGTAAAGCCTTAGGTTGTAAGTGAGTATACAAGATAATGACAGGTCCGAATGAGCAAGATCGTAGCTTTCGAAGCTAGACTGGTGGCAAAAGGTTATGCCCAGTGTAAGGGTATAGGTTACGATGATTTTTTCGCTAGTGCCATGCTCAGAACATTCGGATCATTTTATCCATAGCAGCTCACTTAAACCATCGAGGTCTGGCAAATGGATGTCATATATATTACCTTGGAAAAGGTAAGGACATCCATGTGCAACAACCTGAAGGTTACATGAGGGAGGGAGAGAAGCATCTCGTGTCAATCGCTCTCGTGTCATCGGTGATGTGGTTTATCTTGCATTTTATGTAGATAATATCCTCCTAATTGGCGACAATATGGAGCTATTGTCAAGACATAAAGTAATGGTTATCCGAACAGTCTCAAATGAAAGACTAAGGAGGTACAGTATACGTCTCTGTGATCAAGGTTATAAGGGATCACTAGAAAAGGATGTTGGGCTTATCTCGAGTGTCTTACATTGATACTGTGAATGCTCATTTTAGTATGAATACTGCCAAGAAAGGATTGCAACCTTTGAGCTATGGCGTTCCTTGATCTAAAGACTAAGTCTTAAGATGCCTGTTGAGGTTGAGGAAATGAAGGCATATCCTACGTTTCCGCAATGGATGGCCTCATGTATGGATTGCTATGTACGAGATCTTATATTTGCTATGCAGTTAGCATGGTTGTAACATATCAGTATAGTCCTAGTTAAGGACATTGAACTGTGGTAAATTATATTCTCAAGTCCATGACTAGAGAATAAGGATAGTTTACCAGTTAGACAGTTTAGTTCCTATTTGGATTATATGATTTCGGATTCCCAGGCTGACCGGAACAAAGAATAATTACCTCGAGCTATGTGTTTTCCTTGGGAGGTATAACCTTTTGGTTTGACCACTACCTCCAAGATCTAAGGGTGATTCCTAGTTTGCGTCAGAGCATCACCTTAGTGATACTTCAAATGCAGTTGCAAACTCTAAGGAATCCAAGAACCACAAGGGGTCAAACACATGGAGAGTAAGTACCAAAGTTATACGATTATTCGTAAATCGAGGTTTTTGTGCTCATAGAATAAATTCTCACATATTGGAGAAACCTACTAATCTTTTCACAAAAGGCTTATCGCAAATGGTCATTGAAAGATGAGAATGTGATTGATGCCACCCACTTAGAAAACTTTAAGTATAAGTGGGAGAAGTGTTAGGTGATTGGTAAATAGACACATTGTATACTAAAAGTTTGCTTTAGTATAAGTGGGAGATTGTTGGATTTGTATACTGTAAAGCAAGAATGTTTTATGCTTGTATACAATGTTTCCTGTTACCACTATCCAATCTCCTATCTGATTGTGTTCATGATTGCACATGTATGTTACTTATCTCTTTATAAGTAGATTATATGGTGTGTTGTAGATCACAGAAGATCATATAATTGGAATAACCTTAAGAGATATAAAATGATCACAGCCGAGATGACTTTAGGACGAGTCATTGGTTTAGGCTGCGGTATAGATGGAAGTAGTTTGTCTTGACTACTTGTCTATACTGGTACGTCATAACGTATTGATAGGACCACAGTGAGATGTATTCTTCTATCTGACTTAAGTGAAGAATCAAGATCTCGGTGACTTAATAAAATCTTAATACTAATAAGATTTCAGATATATATGTTAATTCGTGTATCACTTTGATTTACTATGAGTGAGAGTTATATAGTAACTTGAGTACTCTGTATCTTGGGTGATAGCGGTTAATATATGATATTTGATTATATGTATTAGTACCCGTATCCGATATAGGATAATGACATCCCCTTAAGGAGCTCAATAAAGTTTATTGCGCTAAACCCTGCAGGTTGATTAAGTTCAGGCGCAATAATAAGGTTTGAGTGGTACCCGATATAGGATAATGACATCCCCTTAAGGAGCTCAATAAAGTTTATTGCGCTAAACCCTGCAGGTTGATTAAGTTCAGGCGCAATAATAAGGTTTGAGTGGTACTGCTTAAGGATTACAAAGAGATTAATTAATTAAAGCTGTCAGAGCTATAATTAATTAATGGATGTCAGATATTTTAAATACGGATATTTAATAAGTCTAAATACAAGCCCCAACTCATCACCGTCATCACCGGCAATAAAGGGGTAAGTCGGTATTTTTAATTAATTAATGGATGTCAGATATTTTAAATACGGATATTTAATAAGTCTAAATACAAGCCCCGACTCATCACCGTCATCACCGGCAATAAAGGGGTAAGTCGGTATTTTTTTTTTGATCGGGCAAAGTCATGTTAGATGTTAGTAATTAGTTCCCCATCCACTCCAAGAACCACCTTATCTCTCCATTTACCAAATCCACCTTATATCTCCAATCTCCAATTCGCTCCCAAGAGGGATCGAACCCGGGTCACTTCACTTAAGTGAGGACCTGGTGGCCAGTGGGCTAAGCCCCCTGGTTCTCTAGTGGAATGAACTAATATTTATAAATTAATTATGGTCTGGGCTGGCCATGGAGAATTAATTTATTTGAGGCCCATCTTTATTCCTTGTATCTGGTCCCTGGACTGGCCCAAAGTCTCCTTGCCCTAGGAGAGACAGAATTCGCCCATCACAAGGTTTTTGGCGTCCCACAGCTTGTTTTTATTTATTTAAATACAGCTGTCTACTATCAGGAAACACACACACTAATTAATTAGGGTTTTGAGAGAGCAGAGAGGCGCCAGACGTGAAAGGCACAATTCTCTCTTGGGACTTTCACAGCTCGTTGTCCATCCAACGGTGAAATCTGAGCGGGATACAGTTCAGAAGATCTGAGCTGGAGTCCGATTTTCGCAGGAAATCAAGTTCTGGCAGTTTCGGGAGAACGGCCATAACTTCCTCCACAGAACTCCGATTCAGGCGAAATAGGTGGCCACGAAAAGTTCTCTCGAAGACGAAGAAGTCGTATTTCTGGGAAAAATACGATTTGAGGACGGTTGAGGCTTCAAACGAAGGCTTGAAGCTGACTGGTCTGTTCAGCTGCGAGTTTGACGAATTCTTCTGAATTCTTCAGGTATTTCTGAACTCCAACGTGCAGCACTTAAATTCATAGGGGCATGTTAGGGATTAATCGTTGTATGATAAATTAATAATAATCCAAGAAATGATCTTCGGGGCAAATCGAGTATTAATTCAGTTTAATATTCCTTCACACTCATCATCTCAATCAATCAATTAAAGGATTATGTACTGAAAGCAAATCTTTTATGCTTGTATACATTATCTGTAATTCACTACGATTATCCTATCTGAATTATTGTTATTGTATAATCTTATTATAGTCCAATTTATCTCATACTATAGATTATATGGTGTGTTGTAGATCACAAAAGATCATATAATTGAAAAAGATTGAGATATAAATTGTGTTCACAATCGAGACAACTTTGGATGAGTTGTCGGTTTAGATTGTAGCATAAATGGATAAATAGTTTGTCTTGGCTATTTATTTGTGCTAGTACACTTGTGTATTGAACAAGATCACAGTGAGATGAATTCTTATATTCTGACTAATTAAGAATCAAGCTTTCGGTGAAATAAATAGTATTAACCTTAATTGAATTACTCGGTGTGAATAATTAATTGACTATTGCTTTGATTTATCAAGGGTGAGAGCTCTGTTGAAGCTCAATATACTCAATACTTTGGGCGACAATAATTATTATTTGATATGCGATTACATTGCAATAAGGATCTGTGTACTCCTAATAACAGGATGATAATATCCTCTCGATGAACTTAATAAGTTTATCGTATTAAACCCTGCATGTGGAATTACTTCCGATACGATATTAAGTTTAAGTGGTAGCACTCGAGATGTCGCTTATAATCAACGACTAATTAATTAATTGATCGTAAGAGGAATTAATTAATTAATGAATATTCGATATCTTAAACATGAGGATTAATTAAGTCTAATGCTAGCCCCGACTCACCTAAAGAATAAAGAGGTAATTCAGTATTAATTTATTAATTTTCTAGTGGAATAAATTAATACTTGTGTCTAGATTTATATTATGGGCTGAATAAGAAAATCGAGCACTGGGAGGCCCAACTTTATTCGAGCTAGTAGATCCCCGCTTGGCCCAATAAAATCCTTGCTCTAAGTGGGTTGGCTGCCCCTTCTCACTCTCAACTTAAGCCTTTGGGCTTTGTCTTAGTTTAATTAGATGATGGGCTTATTATTTAGGTAGTATAAATAATAAGTTAACCCTAATTCTAAATAGTTCTGACATTATGTAAGACCAAAAAGAGATAAATTTGTGAGAGTACAGAGAGAGGGAGATCGATGCTACCTAGAAGTGGGAGAGGACTTGAAGATCGTTGTCATCCAACATCAAGTCTTGCCGTGGGAACAAGTCGGAAGATCAACTCTGGAGTCGATCATTGCCGGATTCGCAAGTAATACTCTATTCTCTTATTATAGGCACGTGGTTTTGTATGTATTTATTTGATATTCGAAATGAATCATGAACACGTGAATCATACGTCAAAATATGGTTCCTCCATCAATCAAACTCTAGAATTCTTGAGTCTTCTGCTCAAGGTAAATTATAATGATTGTTATTATGAATATTCGACCAAGCGCAATTGCAATTGTTGTTCACCAAAGACAAATATTGCACTTGTAATTGGTACTGAATGCAGCTGTTAGCTGACTTCTCCACTATTCAAAGAGGTCTTCGATTATGAGGCTTAGATGGTGTTTGGCTAAACTTATTTTAAAGAACTTATAAGCTCTTGCAACTTATAAGATGTTTCAAGAGCTTATAAGTTGTAAAAGTGTTTGGGTAAATGAGCTTATAAGCTATAGAGAGAATTTTTAATTATTGAGAGAAAATCTTTGTTAGAGAGAGAAAATCGAAGAAAAATAAAATTAGAATGATATATGATGAAAATAAAAAATTATAGTTGAGTTACTTTTGTAAAATGAGTGTTGCTTAAAAGATAATGAGAAAATAAGTTGGGGTAGAATAACTTATTTTTTGGGAGCTTATAAGCTCTTGGAGCTTATTTTTACATTTTAAAAGCTTATTTTACCAAACACTTTGAAAGAGCTTATAAGCTGCTAAATAACTTATAAGTTGTTTTGAAGAGCTTATAAGCTCAGCCAAACACCCTCTTAGAATATGATTATGAGCTAAAGTCCATGCTTGAGCTCAGAGTAAACCTGATCATTATCAAGCACTAACCAAGTCACCAAGTTTCTAACTATTTGACTAAGTCTCTTTCTTAACCCCAAACCTATGATGCACAGATTCTTCAAAAATTAGCATGTACGGAGAATCGGATTATTTTAGGCTGCGATTCTCTCGGATTCTCGTCTGATTCGCACCCGATTCGCCCCGTGGCGTATCTTTTAAAACAATTTATAAAAATAAACCGGATTCGCAAATTCCATAGGCGAAATTCACGTATCTCATGCACGAAAGGCCTACACAAGATTATTTTGATAATTTTATTTTCAGTTATGACTTATATATTGGACTAATAATATTTGAATCGTTATATTGTTGCTCAATTAACTTATATAATTGAAAATGCTTAACTTTTGGGTAAAATAAAATGTAAATTACATATAATTAATTTAAGAAAATTTAAATTGTATATATTTTATAAGCATTATATATCATAAAATTTTAATAATTAAATGTATCCTTGTCAAATCGCACCCTATAATTTTTAAAAACCCGTATCCCCGTACTCGTATCGTATCGCCCCCGCATCCGCACCTCCGTACCTATGCAACATAGCCCCAAACTCATGAATCAAATTTATTATATTATTATGAATTATATTTAATATTTATTTAATTTTTTTTAAAAAATTATACTCAGAACTTTGAATTTATCAACCAATTATTAACTAATAAAAGTAAAAAAAAAAAAATCAAATGATGAAAAACAATCACAAAATTAAGTTAAAGCTTATAAATTAATATTGATTAAACAGTAATATGCAATCATATATAAAAAATTTAAAATTGAAACATATTATCAAATATGATACTGAATGAACTAAACATGAACGTTTGGTCATTGGTTCAAATATATTTTCCACATTCGTACATCAATCGGTTATAGGTACAAGACAGATACGGCCCCAATTGTCACGCGTCACGCACGCAATAGTCATATGCCCAATCTATCCTTTCAATTTATAACCCCAAAAATTATCAATTAATGGGATTAACTATCCTGGTCATAAGCATTCCCTAAGTTGGTAAAAAATTTATGATTTATCAACTAATTATTAACTACTAATATTTAGCAAAATAAAACGATAAAAAAATAATCAGAAAATTAAATTAAAGCTTATAAATTAATATTAAACAGTAATATGCAATAAAATATAAATAAAAAAATTTGAAACATCAAATATGATATTACTTATATCTGAATTTCGAGTGCACTTATGATGGAGGGTAGAGTGTTATTTTCTAAAGACTTTTTCCTCTTTATAAAATCCTACTTGAAAATAACCTTATATGAGTATTTTGTCTTTTTTTTTTTTTTTGAAGAGGTATGAGTATTTTGTCTTATTCACCATAATAGGATTGTATGGAATTTTCTAGTGTATATATTTGGGCACACAATACACAATTGATAAATTTGGAAAAATTGAAGCGATGAGTGCTCCCTCCGTACAGTTAAATAAGCAACTTTTCTCGCAGCGTGTCCGCGTGGCTTTGCCTTGAGATCACGTTTTGTGTGTGAGTCGTGACACATGGGCCCGACCCCTTTCCCGCCGCTTGCCCAGCCCACCACGTGCGATACCTCCACGCGTCACCCAATCCTACGCCCCACATCTCAAACCTCATCTAATTCTTTTTCCCTATATATACTTCTCAAATTAACACTCCAAATCTCACTCGCCTTTCCACTTTCTTGTGAACTCAAAAAGCAAACAATCTTGACTTCCTACACCACCAAAGCAAACCACATGAAGTCCATGCTTTTCCGAACCGGTTCCGGTCCCATCCCGGTCCAAGCCCCGCCAGCCTCCGCTTCACCGCGCCTCTCCGTCTCTGTGTCCCTGCATGCGGAGGCAAGCATCCGCCGCTCCGCTTCAGAATCGAACATCATCCGCTCGGAGATGCGGACGCTGAGCAGGCACCGCTCGCGCTCCTTCAGTTCGTTGCGGATACCCGAGATGGAGAACGAACACTGCGGCAGCGACGCCGGCGGAGGAATGAATAAGAACCGCAAGTCCGGCGGCAGCGGCAGTGGCAGTGGTGGCGGGGCTGAGCGGAGCGACGTCGGAGCTTATTACCGGGAAATGATTAAGTCCAATCCGACCAACTCTCTGCTCTTGAGAAACTACGGCAGATACTTGCATGAGGTACGTGATATATTACAAGTCGCAAAATTGATCAAAATATTTAAACAATGAGTTGCGAAACACAAATTCTACATATCGAGTGAAATTGAAATAGAATCATGAAAATATTATTATGAATGTACTTGTTAATTTAGTGATCAAAATCCGGTAAAATTACAAAATATATATGGCGTTGAATATAAGCTAGTGTGAGACGTGAGAGATGTATGTATGAATGATATAGGTGGAGGGAAATGTGGTGAAAGCGGAAGAATATTACGGGAGGGCGATATTGGCGAGCCCAGGAGATGGAGAAGTGCTTTCGCTATATGGGAAATTAATATGGGAGACTCAGAGAGATGAAGGCAGAGCCAAATCTTATTTCACTCAAGCCATTCAGGCTTCCCCTCACGACAGGTATGCTCCCTCCTTCCCCCTCTTTCTCTCTCTCTACACACAAAATATTAATAATATTAAATAAAAAAAATTTAAGGATTAATATGGGGTAATATAAGATGAACTTTATATTATAAGAAATTGTTAAAATATTAAAAATATAAAAAAATTTGTTTACAGAAGATGAAGTTTATATTATAAGAAATTGTTAAACTATTAGAAATCTGGGGAAATATGGGTTATAAAGAAGATGAACTTTTTGTTATAAGCAATTGTAAAAATATTACAAATGTGGGGAAATATGGGTTATAGAAGATGAACTTTATTAATTCAAAAAAAAGATGAACTTTATGTTATAAGAAATAGTAAAAATATTGAAATAAATATTAAAAATATAATATGAAATATAAACAAGATGAACTTTATGTTACAAGAAATAGTAAATGAACTTTATGTTATAAGAAATAGTAAAAATATTGAAATAAATATTAAAAATATAATATGAAATATAAACAAGATGAACTTTATGTTACAAGAAATAGTAAAAATATTAAAAGTATAAATATGAAATATAAACAAGATGAACTTTATGTTATAAGAAATAGTAAAAATATTAAAATAAATATTAAAAATATAATATGGGGTGAGAGAGGCTCGAACTCTCGACCTCAGGATTACTCAGAAGCTATGAGACCTACGCGCTAACCAACTGCGCCACCACCCCTTTATTAATTAATTCAATTTGTTATCATTAAAAGTATTAGTTCTTTATTTTAATGAAATACTATATATAATCTAAATAAATTTAACTTAAATAATAGAAATAATTAAAAGGCATTTGGATATTTCAAAGTTTAATCCAAATAAGAAATTAGTCTTTCATTTGAGAATTCTAATTTCAGATTGTTAGATAATGTTCGTCTATAAATATAATAGAACGTGCCATTGAAATGATTCTTTTTTTTTTTTTTTTTTTGGAGGAAGCCATTCAAATGATTTTGATAGTTGACAATTCTAAATGTAGATTGCTAAATAATATTGTTCATCTGTACAATAAATATAATAGAACACATGCCATTTAAACGACAATAAGAGGATCTTAAATGTCTTTTCAGGCCAAAATTCAAGAGTGAACCTTTAAAAGTAATGTTTAAATGTGAACGGACCATGAAAATACATGTATAGATCTATATATTCCTTCCTGTCTCCATCCCATAAGAGTGTGCATGATTATCGGTAGTACGAGTTTAATAAATGTGAGGTGAATGTGTTATTAATGAAAAATGAAACACTTTTATTAGTGGAAGAAGGAGTCCAGAAAGAAAAGTGCACACTTTGTGAAAAGTCTCAAAATGGCAAAAGGTGCACACTCTTATGGGACGAACGAAGTATATATTTATTTTTTATAAAGTGTATATTAAAAACATAAATTCTTATGCACATTCATATGCATCGTACATCTAGATATTAGGAAGGCGGTGTATATATTCACAAGCTGTGATTTATTACCAATTGAGCTCAATTGGTGTGCGTACCTTGTATCTAGAGATGTCAATCGGGCCAGTCCACCGGGTTTCGGGCCAGCCCTATCGGGTTTCGGGTTAATTGGGTGCAGGCTGATCGGGCTGGGGATTTTGTCGGGTTATAAATTTTCAACCCTAACCCTAAACGTTCGGGTTTCGGGCTAGCCCATCGGGCTAGTCGGCTTAAATGCGTAAAATAAAATAATCATTTGTATTTTGCTATTTTTAATGATCTAATGTATAATGTATAAAATATTCATAGAAATCAAAGATATAAATTATATAGCAAGCATGAAATGCAAAAATATAAGATATTGAAAAAAATATCAAGATTGCATAACATATAAAATAAGTTGGTATCAATAAAATGTTCAACTTTGTTAACGAAAAAATAATAAAATATCCAACAATCTTTTGAATTCATAAAAGCAAAGCATCTCAAAAATACAGATAAGTGAAATGATGAGACTTTATAATATTTTGTCATTTTTTATTTTTATATCTAAATATTTAATATTCAGTGTTCGAGTTTCGAGCTAGCCCATCGGGTTAGTCGGGCCGGCCCTATCGGGTGTCGGGCTATTCGATTACGGGCTAATCGGGTTGTAACATTTATCGGGTTGAAAATATTCAACCCTAACCCTCTCGGGTGGCGGGTTAATCGGGCCAGCCCACGGGTTTCGGGCTAGATTGACATCCCTACTTGTATCTATAAGGTCATGAGTTTGATTCTCACAAAGCACACTGCATATTCTTACCATTCTTTCAGTCTGCTTTGTCTGGTTCGTCCGGACCAGTTTTTATATATATAATTTGATTAATTTGACTATTTATTTAATTTTTTTTACCCCGACTCTTCTCAGTCCCATTCAAAAATATTATTTGAATGCATCAAAATTGTCTTTTGCATGCATTAAAAGTGTCATTAATGACATTAATTATTTTTATACAAAATATCATTTGACTTTATATTACTATTTTTTGTTGTTAAAAGTATCATTTGTAATATATTCTTTTCGAAAATATCATTTATCGATCATTCGAAAGTATCATTTAAATGCATTAAAAATATCATTTGTAATATATCATTTGGTTTTATAAAAATATAATTTACAAAGTATCATTTGTCTACGTAAAAAGTATCATTTTTGTTATTAAAATTATCATTAAAAGTGTCATTAGTTTTGTATTATTGGTGAACCATCATTTCCTACTCCATTTGAAAATATTATTGGTACGCAATAAAAGTATTATTTTTTATTATTAAAAATATCATTTGTAATATATCATTTATTTTTATAAAATATATCATTTGATTTTATAAAAATGTCATTTACAAAGTATCATTGAACAAAGTATCATTTTCTATTATTAAAAATGTCATTATAATATATCATTTATTTTTATAAAAACGATGTTATTTGTAATGTATCATTTGATAAAAAATCTACGTGCTTTGTAGGATTCAAACCAACGACCTTGTCAACACAAGGCACACACATTTACGTGCTTTGTAGGATTCAAACCAACGACCTTGTCAACACAAGGCGCACACATTTTTCAACTAAACTAGATGCTCAATTGATGGTTATTTATAGTCATTTAATACATGTATATGCATTCCTTGCATATTTGGATGCATCAGGCATTCAAATTCAAATGTATAAGAGACTAGCTATATTAATTAAAAATATCCATTCACATCGAAATATGTGAATCTATCTGACGGTAGGTGAGGGGTAAAAAAATCCTTTCGTTATTGACTTATGTGCTAGAAAATTTGACTGTCAGACAATTCATTAATTCAATCAGCTTTTAAAGCGAATTCGAAATCGGATTTTTATTTGTTTGATCCAATTAAAAATTGACTTATGTACCAGAAAATTGAATTGTCCGAAAGGACAATTCAATAAGTCGATCGGATTTTCAAAACGAATTTCAAATCGGATTTTCAATTGCCTGATTCAATTAAAAAATTTAGTGAGATACTCCAACTAAGTTAATCAACTTTTTTTCAGCATGACATTTAAGAAAATAGTGTTTTAAATGTGTTTGATAATAAAGTGAATAAGTGATTAGATGTTTCTTTATTTATATTTATTTTATATAAGGAAATTGATCAACTTAGTTGGGACGGCCCAAAAAAAAAAAAATATTGATCAAGTTAGTTGGGGATGGAGTATTTAAATTGTTCAATTGAATTATTCAATTCACAAATCCAATTAATATTCTAACTATTCGACAAATTAAATACTCCCTCCGTCCCAGCTTTTTGTATCAACTTTTAGTTGTATTTACAAGTAAAAGTGGATACAAAAAGCTGGGACGGAGGGAGTATTTAACAATTTTGCAGTGATCGGATCATTGCATTGACCAATTCAATAATTCAATTGTTCGATTAACAAATTTTCAGTGGCATGATTGGGAGAATTTTAATTAATTTGAAGAAATTCTACGTATTATTATATTGGGTATTTTTTAGTAAATTTGTAGATATATTCTACAAGTTATTATACCATGGAGTATTTTCTAAATGAGTTGAAAAAATATGAGCCAAAAGAAATATCCTCTTATACTGAAGGGTATTTTTTAGTAAATTTGTAGATATATTCTACAAGTTATTATACCATGGAGTATTTTCTAAATGAGTTGAAAAAATATCAGCCAAAAGAAATATCCTCTTATACTGAAAAAGAAATTGATAATCTCTTCTAGATATCACTCATTGTCTTTGGGGCCAGATGTAAACGCCCATACACAAAAATACACCATTCGTCACATAAGAGAATATCACATATGTGATGGTACATGACTAAGAAAAGTTTGATAGATAATATGTTGAGTGAAAATGAGTGGTTGCGGTTAAAAGAGATAGTGCGATCATATTCCAAAATGGAAGTTATACTTTTTTATAGTACAAAAGAAAATGAAAAATGTGATACTTTATTATGGGACAGAGTGGTATATATGTAGGTGTCATTGTGTTGATGGTTGTGGAGATTTTCTATTGACTAATTGCGAGCACACTCTTGAATTATTACAGTATGGTTTTGGGTTCTTATGCACATTTCTTGTGGGAAGCCGATGAGGAAGAATGCGAAGATGATGAAGAAACAGAGACTGGAGTAGCACCAGTACTTCCAACAATGGTCAAAGCATTCTGACTTTGGAGAGAGAGAGAGAGAGAGAGAGTTTTTATAACGATTACTATGTTGTATGTTAAATATAATAAATAAGAATCTGACTAGCAAAAGGGAGAAAACGAAACAAGAGCCTTAACGAGTGATCACTTGATGAGGGTTGATCATATTTGTGTAAATTAATATAATATTATTAAGTATTCTAACTGATCTAGTTAAATTTGATGTTCCTTTTGTTATTAATATATTTTCAATCACAACTCTATGAAGTAGAGATGAGCGTCAACTCGGGATTAGGAAATTTTGGGAGTTTTTCTCTTGTTTTTCATAAGTGAGAAATTTGCAAAGTCCTATGATATAATTGTATAATTATGAGTTAGGTATGTTATTATATAAGTCAACTTGTGAAATAGCCATATTGAGCAATGAAACCTAATATTTGGCCACTCATCTAAAAAACACAAATTTGGCCATTTTCTACGTTTTATGACTATTTTGTCCTTAATTAGGCGGATTGAGTTTCGGTTACGCTCGCGGGTTGGGCTTAGGGTCGGGTTGGGCTCACGGGTTATGATAGTACAAATGGCACTATTAGTTTCAATTGTGTCATTCATTAGGTATATTTGGCATAATTAGTGCCAATTGTGCCAACAGAAAGGGTGCGGCCGCAGAGAGAGGCGCGACCGCTGACTTTTCCGCGGCCACTGGCAGTTGGTACAAATTGCACTATTAGTGCCAATTGTATCATTCTTTAAGTACAGTTGGCATGACTAGTGCCAATTGTGGCAAGAGAAAGGGCGCGACCGCAGAGAGAGGCACGGCCGCTGACAATTGGTACAATTCATTAGGTACACTTGACACAATTATTGCCAATTATTTTCGCGGTCGCCCAGCGTGGCAGTGAGGGAGGGAGAGAAGGAGCATGCAGGCAAGGGTATTTTGGACCAAAATTATTTTAAAAAATGGCCATAATTTGTGTTTTTCAGATGGGTGACGAAAATTTTCTCAACATGGCTATATATTCTCTTATTATATTATGTATTATGTATAACGTCTATGATATTGTGATATTCTTTAATGATAAACCATAAATGAATTTAGAGCTTATCCTCTTTTAACTTTCGACAATTATTCATCATATGGTGTGATTTGATATGATTATAGCAATTCCCTTCAAATTTTCGAACAACTTATTTTCCATTGTCATTGTCTTTATCACTCACGTGAACACGTTTGTCGGAGGGATCATTCTTTCTAAAAAGTTAGACTTCGATATCCACCGATTTGAAATCTTGCTTTTTCATGCCAGACTCATTACAAAGTCTGACGATCAAGTTTTCAAAAGTTATCTTTTTCACTTGTATTTGAGGTAGCTCTTTAAAATTGTTCATTTGGAGGAAAGTTTTTCAATCATCGTCCAAACGATGAAAGCTTCCGACAATTTTATCCCCACGGATGTAACCTCATGCAAGAGGAATTCAAACACTTAATTTTTTTTTTGATAAATTACATAAGAGCATCCACAGCGGCAGCGTCGAAGCCGGTGTCGATCCGGGGCGAAGGAGGCGGCCGCGCGCTGGAGGGGCGCCCAGATGCGAGGCGGGGTCGAGGCTTCAACACGGGGCGAGAGAGGAGAGGAGATGGCGCGTCCGGACGCGCCCAATTTAAAAAAAAATACAAAAATCGGTAATTTTGGCAAAATTCGACCGTTTTCAATTTTTGTTTTTGTTTTTTTTTTATTTTTAAAACGACCGTCGCAAATTCAACGGCTATTTTGATTTTTTATTTTTTTTTCTTTTTTCCCCTTCTATAAATACCACTCTTCCTTCCATTCTTTCAAATTTACCAACATCTTCAACTACAATTCTCTCCCAAAAACAATTCTCTCTTCTACATTTCGAAAGATAGATTGTGAATTCGATGAATACATGGAGCAACAAGGCGGATCGAGGGTTCCAATGATGGGGTTTGCTCCATTTTCACAAGCCTCGAATGTCTTGGCTACGGGAAATGTTCCTACGCCGGCGGCGAACGCCAACGTTCAAGAAGAGCTGGAGGAGGTGAAGCCGAAAGCCAAGGGCACCCGCGCTGCATATTCTAGCGAGGAGACCGAGCTCGTGGAAATATTGTGGGCGGAGGCAACCCACAATCCTATTTTGGGGACCTCCCAAAAGTTGCTCCAATATTGGGGAGCAATCGCCGAGAAGTTCAACGCGCTCAATACGTCGGGAGCGCCGCCGCGAAAGCCGGATCATCTCAAGTCCCACTTCGCCCGTGTCCAAAAGGAGACAAAATTCTTCAAGGGCTTCTACAACACCTGCAAGGACAATTGGGGGAGTGGTATGAGCGACGATCAAATCTTCCAACAAGCCCAGACGATGTTCGTGGCGAATTTCAAGAAGCAATTCTCCTACGTCAAAGCTTGGAAAGTGCTTCGTGACTGCCAAAGATTCACGTCGCAAGCCGGGGATGTCCACTCCGCCAAAAAGTCGAAGGGCTCCGATGGTGAAGCAACCACTACTTCTTCGGAGCCGAGTGTCACAGCGAGACCCCAAGGCCAAAAAGCGGCAAAGCGAGACAAGGGCAAGGCGGAGAAGGGAGAAGGGTCTTCGGGAGAAGGATCAGCGTTCTCCGACGCCCTCGAGAAGGTGGCCGAAAGCATGAAGGAGCATGCTCTAAAAACGGGGGTAATCGCCGAGGCCAAAAAAATGCAAGCCGAGATGAAACGAGAGGAGATGGATATGAAGCTATTGAACAAGGATACGACGGGTATGACAGGATGCACAATTGGCTTTGCACAACCACCTAGTCCAGGAAGTGCTCAAGCGTCGAGGGCTTATTTAAATTAGGAAATTATGTTATTTTTTATTTTATTAGCGTATTTTAATTATGTTTTTAATTTTATTTAAATTATTGTAATGTAGAATTTTAATTTTAATGAAATTTGAATTTTAAAAATAAAAGTGTAGAAATATGAATTTTTTGGAAATGGGGATCTAAGCACCCACCTAAGACACAATGCATTGGAGAGGGGTGTGTCTTAGGTGGGGCCCACTCCTAAGACACCACCATTGTGGATGCTCTAATTAAATAAAGAAATTCAAAGACTACGTGATGTAGGACTCAAACCCAAGACCTTAGATCTTGGGCATTAACCTTCTACCGCTGAGCCAACACACACACACTCAAACTCTTACACTTGATCCATGATAGGTTGATTATTGACCATCTTATAGTAAAAAATACTTCGATATAACAAACTTTTTATGCCTGCATCAACACTGCGATATTTCTTATCTAGTGTCTCCCATATTTCTTTAGAGGTCCTTACATTGACATATACATTGTACAAACTATTTCCTAAATCAACTAGAAGAAAATTTTCACAAAGATAATCGTCATTACACGAATTGTTACAAGAAACTCAAACCACTAATCTCGTCTTTTTCTTTTGGTAAGCTAGCTCAATTTTAGTCAAGAAGTTTGCAAGTTCCAACGTTGTGAAGTAAAACATCTTGTGTTGCCATTTGTTCAAGTCAGAGCCTTCAAACTTTTGTGAGCGACACTATTCTCATGGAATGAAGTGGTGCTTAGACCATTTCGTTTGCGGAAAACCAACAACTCCTCCAAAGTTGAATTGGCTCCCACTAAATGTGTCACAATTTCAATCGAGTTGTTGATAGCCACTATATTCGACACTTTGCATTGTTCATGAGAATATCTGAAGAGGATTGTTGAACCATTGGGTTTCAAGATAGTCGATCTAATGGTGGCCAAGACAACAACGACGACGACAATAGTGGTGGCACCAATTGTGTCTGATGCAGTACTAGATGATGATGACATTCTCCGATTGAAAATATATATACTAATAATATGAACAATACAATGAAAGTTTAAAATACAAACTATATAATATATAAACCAAATATACTCTTTAATATTATTTGATTATATTTACCCCAATAATTTATCTTTCCAAGACCTACTTAAAAATATAATTATTTTAATATCATTGTAAATTCTTATATAAGTTTGATGCAACTTATTTATAATTATAATAATAACTATAATTATACATATTAACTCTTTCTTTATATTCAATGATCCAAATGTAGGTTATATATACATCTTTCTATAATATTAGTTAATACTTTCAAAAATATATAATGTATATTACTCCATTCGTCCTATTACAAATGTCTCACTTTCCATAATGGATGTCTCATTATAATTGTTCCATTCTTTTTTTTTGGTAACATATTCTCTCTCTATACCTAATATTTAAATAATTTTCATCAACCCACTTTATCTACTAATTACACATTTCTTAATCTCCATGCCCAAAAGTAATGGGACGAAAGAAGTATAAAATATGGATTTTGAGATAATATACGAGTATATACCAAAAATTACAGTATACCAAAAGAAGGTATGAAACTGCATCACAAGTATATGGCTATATGCCGGCGATGCGGTATCATACCTTGCCTCGGTATAATACACTGTTGAAAAATAGAAGAAATATCAAATTCTAATTTTGATGGTCTCAAAACCCTTAGATTTATTTTCTTTAAACTAGACTTCTCGCTTGAACTCAACTGTTAGAGTTTAATCTCTTAGCTAGAATGAAGGTAACTGATAGCTGAAGTTTCTTGATGACGAAGACCGAAGAAATTGAAGACTGAAGACCTTCAAGATCAAAGCTCGATTGAAGACTGAACAACTGAGGAAAGATACCGGTGATACAAAGGACAACTTAACTGAAGTCAACGACTGGTCAAGCAAAGGACAAAAGCACAACTGATTCTTGAAAGTTATATCAGTCGATCTTCTTCATCGGACTGAAGCTCAGACATCCACATTAAATGCTCCTGCAACAACACTAAATGCATCAGATATGAAGATCGTCCTTTCTAGTACACCAACTTTCCTTTTTGGTGCTAAAGTTCAGACGCACCATACTCATAGGACAAAGATGATTCAAACTCTTAACCAAATATGAGCTAAGAAGATTGAAGCCTCAGCCCAAAGCACAGAATGTCTCACAACGGAAGAAATCCTGAAGACCATCTCTCCAACGCATATATATTCGGGACTTCACCTATAAATAGAGCTCGAGGAACATCTTCAATCAGAGGACCGATTCGAAGACATACGTTGCAGCTATGTCAAATTCACGAGCCAGCATTTCCATAGATAGAATTTCGAATCGAAGAAAAGAGTAATTAATTGTTGTAAAATCAGTCTAGCTGATTATCTAAACTCTCTTAGTGATATAGGCATTTCTTGTTTTATCTTTAGCCTAAAATAGATTACTTGAGAGCCCGTTCTCAATAGTCTTAGTTGGAAGAGGCCAAACCTCTTTTCAATCGAGAGAAAAAGTGTTTGAGTGGGTGTTTAGTACCAGGTAAACTAAATAATTAGGTTCTTTGGTACCCGGTAAGCCAATAGTGGTTGTATAGTACCGGGAAAACTAAACAGATCGGTTCATTGGCACCCGGTAAGCCAAGTGTGGTAGTTTAGTACCGGAAAAACTAAACAGATTGGTTCTTTGGCACCTAGTAAGCCAAGAGGGAAATCCAACTCAGAGTGGGTTGGTAGGTTTGCTGTGCACCTTTATGCATTAGCCCAGAGTGTTTGTCAGACTAATCATCTGATCGTGGAGTAGGAATGTTGTTTCTGAACCACGTAAAAATTCTTGTGTTCTTTATCTGCTTTCAGTTATTTCTTTCTTTGTGCTAAAACTGTTTTCAACTTAACTGAATTAATTGAAAAGTGTAACTAAGGATTTTACCGGTGATAAACCTTTTCTAAAGGCTATTCGCACTAAGTTTAAATTACGCTGCTAAGTTATTAATCCAACTGATGATTCAACTGATAGTCAGAAAGACTAATAACTCTACTATATTTTACAAACTCTAGACTGAAGCCTTACGTGGATATCAGTTAAGCTTTACGCTCAATTGATGTCAAAATTACTGAAGTCATTTCAGTATCAGTCTACAACCTATTTTCAACTGAAATTTGGTTAAGTTTATTTTATTTTGCGAAAAATAGCCTACAGGTGTATTCCCCCCCCGCCCATACATCTGTCCAGTCAACCCTCCGGGATCCCAACAATTGGTATCAGAACATGTTGTTCGCAAGAACAAACTGTTCTGACCTAGTTCTTACTGAACTAGATCCTTCAAGAAGGTTGTCAAAACTTTCCAAAATTATTTTTCTTCCAACGTGCTAAATGCTTCCCTTTTCTGTCCTCTATGGTTATGGCTTCTAACCCTTGTAGGATTCTGAAGAAAATTCATACATTCTTCAAGGATCCAATCAATGACTCGTTGAAAGAAGATCTTCAACGTCAGAAGATTGGTCACAAGCACAGAGGAGAAAATCTTCTGTTTAATCATTAGTAATCTCAATTGAACATAATGGTTCTTAAAGGAAGAAAAAGATTTTCACTAAAATCTTGACTATTAATGACCAGTCTACTAAAGCCTCTCTAACTGATGACGTGGCACTCAAAGAAGAGGAGTCTCTATTCGAAGGGGAGCAAAACTCAACAGTTTAACTGAACTTGTGGTATTGACTGACTGCAATGATAGTCGACTAGTAAGTATCTTCTATTCACAAAATACCCATTTTAGTTAAATTGCGTCATCTGCTCCCGCTTTTCAAAAACTTGTTTGGCTGACTGATCAGTCGCCTCAAATGTTTTAAATAGATGTTGGAAACATGAATTGAATTTTTCTTGAGGAGCGAGCTAATTCAGTTACATTTAAATTACTCCTTAATTTGTCCCGCCTTTTTTAATTCAGTAGCAGTATTTCCTTTTCTAACCATTTATCAAAATATGCCTTTTGATTGAAATCCCATATTTTAAGGCATTAGTCTGACGGACATTTATTGCGAATTTCAAATCTTATTAAATACACCTTGGCGTGAGGAACTCAACTGTCGGTGTCTTATCAAAGCCCAAAAAAGGAACTGCCCATATCCCATGACCGATCACCACTTCCTAGAACTCCTTCTCTTTCATCATTAGAATCTTTTCGTCATCATCTCCAGCAATCTAACCCTTGTTCTACAGCTAGCCACTGTGAGAAAATTTCTCCATCCCTTTTCCCCAAAAATCATAGGAACAATGGTGAAAATCGATTGCAGCAGGAAACAAGTCTGTCACGAATAGTCACTGCACTTACCCTCCTTTCTACTAAAAGATGGGTATGAGGAAGCTGATGAAATTTTGACAAGAAATCAGTGGCACAACTTTCTCACCGCAGAAGCCCCTTTCTTTCTCAAAGATCCGATCAAAAAGTTCTATAAAGAACTGACGATCAACGACTCTGGTGATCTCGTCACCAAGGTGAATGTCTTCACCACACTGGATTTCAGTGAGCTGTAAGAAATCCACATCAAAGTTACAGAGAATGTTTAGGAGCTATTCAGTCTACCGAACACAGGATCGAAACCCTCCACCATCTCTGACGAGAAAGCAAACAAAATATTGAAGACAACGTTGCAACAGAAAAGTACTCCCACTGAAGAGACTATTAAACTCGCCAACTACAAACCAGGCCACAATCTGTTGGGAAAGATCATTCAAAAATACTGGTTTGGCGCTAGAGGCTTCCCAGACAAAGCTTCGCAGCCACAGAAGAACATCTTAGCTGCATTACTGAAATCAGACTCTTTCAACTGGGAAGCAGCTTATCTCGATTTGCTTTGTAGTGAACCTTCCAATACCAAGCCAGCAAACATGCTTCGACAAGGAAACAGGATGTCCATGATCATCATCAAAGGCACCAGTCATATTCAAGTCTACTGGCCAGAACAACTGGAGGTGACTGATCACTATCGCCTATTCAAGCAAACGAAGGGAGGTTCTAAATCCTCCAAGTCAAAGGAGGTCGCTGAACCTTCTACAGAAGAGACTGAAAGGTTCTAAGTCATCTCTCAAACCCTCCTCCAAGCCTTCAGCAACCCAATCAGAAATTCCTTCTGATATTTCTCGTCGGCCTCGCTCCACTTCAAAAGAGACCATCTTCAAGCACAAATCAAAAACCAAAACCAAATCCGGCAGGATATCTGTCCAAGCACCTGCCAAAGGCAAAGAGATCCAACTCTCCTCATCAGAACAAGCTCTTTCTGGAACAAAAGAGCAACAACAGGCTGTTCAAGCCTTAAGGTTTGAATCAGCTAGGGGAGCCTATCTTTATCTTTCTCATCACTTCCCTGGCCTCGACTCTTCACTAAAGGAATACCAAAACCTCCATCGTCTTCTTGCCTATACCTTCATAAAAAATGCCCCTTGCTCCTAGATCGACGACCTCAATTTTATCGAGTCAGATTATTATTTTGCTATCGAGGAAGCAAGACTTTACAACATCTTCAACATCCCAAGAATGTGGGATGTCATTCATGACTTCAACAAATTCGCTCGAGACTATTTGAAGTGTCAGTGGTACACTCAAGGTCCCATCGACACTGATCATGATGCAGGGACCTCATCATCCAAGTTTGCTGAAGAGCTTCTCTCTCTTCAATTCCATCAGGCTGCACCTTTAGAAACTGGTGTTTCTACAGCTCCTACTCCACAGGAACCAATCTCAACTGAAGTCATCAGTCAAGGAGATCAAGAAGAGCCACAACTGATGGATGTTGATCGTCCAGAAGCTACAGTTAGAACCTCAGAACCACCAAATAATGTTCCACATACTGAATCGAGAGAAGATACTCCAGCTTCAGAAAAGATAACATCTGCTGAACCAAATACCCTAGAAGGTCAAATTGTTGACTTAACTGATAAGTAAGCTACATCGCCACAACCTGAAGATACAGAGGTTGATGATGCAATGAAAGTGGCTGCTAACACTGGAGAAATAGCTGCGGAGGGATTCATTCCCAACTTCCAAGTCTCTCCCGTTGATGAGGAACAGGTCGCTCCAGCTGGAGAAGCCTCTGCTCAAGAAATTTCTGAAGCACCGGTGATCAGTGCTTCAACTGAAGAACTTCCTCCCCCACCAGTGTGCGTTACAACCACTGAGCTGACTGTTGACCTTCCAGTTGATCGATCCAAATCAACTGATGAAACAACTGATTAGGCATCAACTATATATGCTAAGGATGCACCACTCTGATATCTCCCGCTTCTTTTGCCAAAAAGCCTACTGAGGGCACCTCTTCTGAAACTCCAGTCCAACCAAAAGAGACAATTGAAGCCACACATACACCAATGCCTTCTGATTCTCCGAAAGATACTTCATCGAATAAGGCTATTGACTTGACTGATGAGAAACCTGAAGGATTATAGCCCCAATGAGATCGTTTCTTGGATATCTTAATTCACCATACAACGATTAATTCCTAACATGCTCCTATGAATTTAAGTGCTGCACATAGGAGTTAGAATTACTTACTTGAGAACTGTATGCAAAGGCTGTCGATGATCGAGTTGAACGACTCCAGCTCTGACCTTCTGAACTGTATCCCGCTCAGCTTTCACCGTTGGATGGACAACGAGTTGTGAAAGTGTTGGATTTGTATACTGAAAGCAAGAACGTTTTATGCTTGTATACAATGATTCCTGTTTTCACCTTTTAATCTCCTATCTGATTGGATTCATGATTGCATATGTATGTTCTTTATCTCTATATAAGTAGATTATATGATGTGTTGTAGATCACAGAAGACCATATAATTGGATTAACCTTAAGAGATATAATATGATCACAACCGAAATAACTCTAGGACAAGTTATTGGTTTAGGTTGCGGTATAGATTGAAGTAGTTTGTCTTGACTGCTTATCTATACTGGTACGTAATACGTATTGATAGGACCACAGTGAGATATATTCTTCTATCTGACTTAAGTGAAGAATTAGAGATCTCGGTGACTTATAAGAAGAAGAGAGGCGATCGGCACACACCCAGCCACCGCAGAGAGACGATCTGCACGAAGCCTGCAAGCAGAGAGAGATCTGATCGTGATTTGAAGATACCGCGATCTCTCTCTATCGCCCAATCTGTCTCCTCGCGAGTTCCTCCGCCATCCACCAGATCGGTTTTATACCAGCGGAGCTCCGCCGCCATCCACCATATCGGCTTCCAGCAGATCTGTAGTCCTGCAGATTTGAGGCTGCAGCAGACCGGCGCCTCTCCTCCGCCACCCAGCAGATCAATCGGACGCCGTTCCTACTCCACCCAGCAGACCGGCTCCCATTGAACAAATTTTGAGGCAGCAGACCGACGCCTCTCCTCCGCCACCTAGCAGATCGATCGGCGCCGCTCCTCCTCCACCCAGCAGACCGGCTCCCAGCAGACCTCCGACGCTTACGAGACAGAGTCGTAGCTGCAGTCGCAGCCACCGGAGCCTGCCGACGCAGAGTGCAATTCTCCCAGCAGACATCCCACCTCTGCGCAAGATCGGTCAACGCCGGTAGTCACGACGCTATGCTCTGAATCTCGCCAACCAGCCACCTATCTCAACGCCTGCAGTCTCTCTAGGCCGATTCCTCCCGCTCTGGCCAGCGTCATCTGCTGTCATTGTACCCAAGTTCCGACGCCAATGTAAGCTATCTAGTAATGGTTGAAAGCTCTGTCGTTGTACCGTCCTTCATCCTTATCGTAGTCTCTTCTCTACTATGAAAATGGCGTATGGTTTGGAGTTTGGGATTTGGATTTCACAACACTTCGAATAGAGGCAGTTTAAGGATTCATCTTCTTCAAACTTTTTTCCTTGGATATGAATGCTTCTGGAATGGATATTTGCAATAATGGATTACCTTGAATGTTTTGAACTGACCAGTGGCTGTTGAGTTGAATCTATTGTGGAGTTACTTGAAGTTGCTTGGTTGAGAGTTTTTCCTATTTCATTGACCGGAGAGAATGAGTCGCGAGGAGGTTTGGAGGGTGGTGAGGAGAAGGGGGCACGAGAGGACCAGAGCAGAAGGCAATGAGGTGTATCAACGGAGCAATAACTTTCATAGACAGCCGAAGACTTGGAGGACTGGAGCTGGTCGATCCACTGGAGAGGTTAAACCTTCCCTGAGATCACAGAGAGTCACCTTCTTCTTCAACAACATCCCCGAACATTGCAGCTTTGATTTCTTAAGAAGGAAGTTTGGTGCCGTCCGCGTTCCGACTGACATTTTCTGTCCCAATAAGAGAGATAAAAAAGGGAAGCCTTTCGGCTTTGTCCGATTCGAAGGTGTCGAGGATACGGAAGGTTTGCTTGAACAGTTGAATCAACTTTGGATTGGAAGCTATAAAATTAGAGTTTTTAAACCAAGGTTTGAGAGGGTGGTGAGGGATGCAGAAAAAAAGGGGTTCGACGCCAAAAGAGATATTGGAAAGAAACCGGACTATTTCCATTTTTTGGATTCTGCAAAGAAGAAGTCGGGAGTTTCCTTTAAAGAAGTTCTCACTGGAGTCTCTGAAGGAGAACCCAGCACAAGAGAAAAGCTACAATTCAAAACTTCGGAGGAGGATTCAAAGTGGCTTGAAGGAACATTCACAGGTTACATCAAAGATGATTTCTTCTGGGATGAAATCAAAGAAGAAATCAACAGCGAATGTGCCGGGAAACTGAAAGTTTCGACGATGGGGGGAAGTTTGGTGCTCATCCGAAGTATTTGCGAACTGACAACACAAGAAGTTCTCACGGAGTTAGATGAATGGAGTGACTTCTGGTTTCTTTGGAAGAGGAAATGGAACTTCGTGGATGTTCACCAGCAGCGATCTATTTGGACGAAATGGATTGGGATCCCGCTTCATGCATGGAACTCTCGTTTCTTTGATTCGGTGACGGCAAAATTTGGGCGGGTTTTGAAAATTCACGAACTCACGAAAGAAAGAGAGAAATTGGACGAAGCTTTGATCCAAATCTCTATAGGTCTCAAATCCATTGAGCAAGTAGTGGAGTGCTGCATTGATGGAGCTAGTTTCACACTTCGCATTGAAGAAATTCAGGATAACCCACTCTCGTCCTTATTCGGAGTACCGGATTTAGACGAGTCGGAATCGGAATCGGATCCAGGATGGTCGGATGGAGTGGAATCCATGGATCAGGCTATCGCTACCATTGGAATGATGGATGGCATCGGTGTGGAAGATGGAGACGTTTCGGTTCTCCAAGAATTGAACTCTTCGATTCCTTCGCAAGACGTCTCAATTCTCCAAGAATTGAACTCTCTGATTCCTTCGCAACAAACCGTTGCAGATACGTCAGTCGAGGTTACCAATCATGAGGAGACAACGTTGGGAGGCTCGAGACTGCTTTTGAATGCGATTGCTGCCGCAGTTTTAAGCCAGTCTTCTTGCAGGGCAGAGCAGGCCACTCTTTGCGAGGTACCTAATTCCTTGCCCATGGTTCCTGCTGTGAGAGAAAAGAGAGAAAAGGAACCCATTCTTCTACAAGGGGGTATTGATGATCTGGAAGATAACAGTGAGAGTCTCGACGTGAATGTTTTTGTAGAAGAAAACAACCATTCTGAGGGAGTGTCTAGGACCGAAAAGGATGATTCTTCGGGCTCCCAAGCAAGGGAAGTTAGGCTGTCTTCCAACAACAAAAGGTCTGATCACCGATGCACAAAAGGAAAAAAAGGTAAAAGGAAAAAGAAGAATAGAGCGAGGGAGAAGGAGAATTGGGGGCGTTTCATCTCTGAAATAGAACCACTAAATGGAAGAGAGGAGGAGGCCGCAGAGGAGGAAGACATTGGGGAGAGACAAAAAGGGTTGCTTTTGACAGAGGAGGGGGGAATTTCAGGTCAGAAAATCTGGGACTTTGGGAAGAAGTTAGGTCTTTCAAGTCAGACTGAAGAAGAGGTGATTGTCCGCCAAATCGAGATGCAAGGTAACTTCCTTTCCTTCAATAATGCTGGGAGTCAGATAAATTGTCCATGAATTTACTGTCATACAACATTAGGGGCTTGGGGAGTATTGCGAAACAGCGAGATGTTATGGAACTTGTAAGAGGGCATAAGATTGATATTTGTTGTTTACAAGAGACAAAAATGGAGACTTTTAGTGATGTTTTTTGTAATTCTTGGTGGGGGTTTAATAACACAGATAAGGCAATCAGGAACTCTGAGGGGAGAGCTGGGGGAATTGCGTGTTTTTGGAATAGGGAGGTGTTCGAAGCATCTAGTTCTTGGGATTTACCGGGGGCCGTGGTTGTTAACGGTAGGTACAAGGAGGACGGTCTCTTGTGTTGCATTATCAATGTTTATGCGCCAACTGAATCAAAGGAAAAGAGGATTCTCTGGGATGCAATTGGTTCTATTGTTGAACAGAATGCGGATCGAAGTGTGTGTATTTTGGGAGATTTTAACGCAGTCAGGAGAAGAGAAGAGAGGGTGGGCAGCGGGGAGACGTTTCGAGCGTCGGATGCGAGGTTTTTCGAGGATTTTATTAGGGGGAACGATCTGAAGGAAATTCATACACAAGGTCGAAAGTACACTTGGTACAAGCCCAATGGCAAATGTAAGAGCAAGATCGATCGTTTCCTTGTTAACGAAACTTGGATGCTTACTTGGGAAGGAAGTTCTGCACGCGGTCTTCAGCGTTCGATCTCGGATCACTGCCCAATTGTTCTCACTACTAGAACGGAGGATTGGGGACCAAGACCTTTTAGGTTCCTAAATGCTTGGACGAATCACCCGGAGTTTGAAGATGTTGTAAAGAAAGTGTGGACGGGGACTGACTGTCAGGGATGGAGCTTTTTCGTGGTTAAGGAGAAATTGAAGAAACTTCGCGAGGCTTTAAAAGTTTGGAATCGTACTTCCTTTGGTGAGATTGATTCTAAAATTCACGAATTAAAGAAGGATTTACAACAGAAAGATGAGCTTGACGAGCAGAGTTGTTTAGGCGAAGTGGATGTTATCAGGAGAAATGAGCTTCAAGCTCTCATTTCCCTTCAGATGAAGCATAAGCAGATGACTTTACAACAGAAGGCTAAACTGAAATGGCTTAAGGAGGGAGATGTGAATTCCGGCTTCTTCCATAAGGCGATTAAAGGGAGGCGGTTGAAGAATGACATAGGCGGACTGATCTTAGATAACTCATGGATCTCCAAACCGGAAGAGGTAAAAGCTAGGGTGAGAAATCATTTTGAAACCTTTTTCAAGCGGAAAGATAGACAGATGCCTGTTATTCCCATTGACTTTGTGAGAAGGAAAATCTCTGATGACGAGAGAAATTGGCTGATTAGAGGTTTCGAACCCGAAGAAGTTAAAGAAGCGGTCTGGAGCTGCTCTGGCGATAAGAGTCCAGGACTTGATGGCTTTAACTTTTCATTCTGGAGATCGGCTTGGCATGTGGTTAAGGAGGATATCCTCCAGGTCTTGAAGGACTTCCACGCGAACGGTAAAATTCCTAAAGGAGGTAATGCTTCTTTCATCGTTTTAATACCGAAGAAAGAAGGGGCTGATTCGTTGAACGAATTTCGTCCAATCTCGCTCATTACCAGCTTGTATAAAATCATTGCAAAGATCTTGGCGGGGAGACTGACGAAGGTGATGGGGTCGATCATCTCTGATAATCAAAGCGCTTTCGTTAAAGGGCGGTTCATTCTCGATGGTGCGGTCATTTTGAATGAAGTTGTTGTTGAGTCAAAAAAGAAGCGACGAAGCCGGATATTCTTTAAGATTGACTTTGCCAAAGCTTTCGACTCAGTTCAATGGGATTTTTTGGATACTTTGCTGGATAGAATGAACTTCGATGGGATTTGGAGGAAATGGATTCAAGGGTGTCTTCAGTCAGCCACGGCAAGTGTCCTTGTTAACGGGTCATCAACGGGAGATTTCAAAATGGAGAGAGGCTTGAGACAGGGTGATCCGATGTCTCCCTTCTTATTCCTCATTGTTGCGGAAGGGTTGAATGCGCTTGTTGAGAGAGCAGTGGAACGACAGTTATTGTTTCCTGTTAAGATTGGTAAGGATGAAGTGCCGATTACACATCTCCAGTACGCGGATGACACCATCTTTATTTTAGAGGCTGATGAGCGTAATGTGGAATCACTGAAAAGTCTGTTGCTTCTCTTTCATTTTGTCTCGGGTCTTGCTGTCAACTTCGCGAAGAGCAGCCTGATGACGGTGGGAGTGAATGTGTCAGTCGAGAGGACATGGGCTTCGTTTCTCCATTGCAAGATTGCTTACTTCCCGTGTCTTTACTTGGGAACCAAAATTGGAGGCCGAAGCAATGGTGTTAGCGAATGGAAGTTCTTGGTGGATAAAGTCTCAAACAAAATTGCAAGCTGGAGAAAAAGACCTGTTTCGTTGGCAGGGAGAATCACTCTTGTCAAAGCGGTGCTTCAATCTATTCCGGTATATCAACTGGCCTACGCTTTCATTCCCAAGAATGTGCTCAAGAACCTCAATTCCTTGTTCTCCAGATTTCTGTGGGGTGGAGACTCTCAGTCGAGAAGAATCACCTGGTTTAAATGGAGCTCCTTGTGTTCCAATAAGAAAACAGGAGGTCTTGGGTTTCGGGATGTGGAATTGTTTAATCATGTTCTGTTAATTAAATGGCTTTGGAGATTTTTGGTGGATGGGGGAGCTTTGTGGGCGAGAGTGATCAAATCGATTTATGGGGAACTTGTCTGGGGCGAAGAGGGGGATTGCTCGATGGTGGGAAGAAGCGGGCAGTTGGGGTGGTGGGCGAAAATTGTGGAGAAAGGGGGAGGAAGAGACGATAGATGGTTCATTGATCACCTTCAACACAGTCTCGGGGATGGGATGGATACAATGTTCTGGGAGGACGTGTGGGCTGTTAACAAACCTCTCAAGTTCTCTTTCCCGAGATTGTATAACTTGCGCTCGAATAAGAAAGCCCTTGTCGGAGAGAGTGGGTTTTGGGAAGGAGAAGAGTGGGTGTGGTCGGTGAATTGGAGGAGGGATTTGAGGGAAAGAGAGAATGGACAGGTGGAGGAACTTTTGAGACTTGTTGCTGCTTTTGTCCCTTCTACAGGTTTAACTGATGGATGGAGTTGGAGGGCAACTACGGACGGTAAATTCTCAACAAAGTCGGCTTATGATTTGGTGGCGGCTTCCAGAGAGGCGCAACAAACTCAACCGACTGAGATGGCTATGGTTTGGGAGGCTCCAACATCGCACAAAGCCAAGGTGACAGCGTGGAGATGTCTTAGAAATCGTTTGGCTACCTGTGACAACTTAAGAAGACGACAAATTCAAATTAGCTGGGAAGAGAGAGGATGCAACGCCTGCGTCGCTGGAGAGGAGACGACGGAACATCTGTTTCTTCATTGCCCGAAAGCTGCGGCGGTGTGGGACCAAATCTTCCAATGGTTACACATCAAAACGGCAAATCCTAGAGGTATTCTCCATCATTTCACTTCCTTCATCTCTGCTGCCAAAAAGAAGAAAGGAAGAAGATTGCTAAATGCGTTATGGGTGGGAACGGTTTGGACACTATGGGAAAAAAGAAACGAGAGTCGTTTTCAAGGAAAGATTTGGGATATTGAGAGACTTGTTTTACAGATCAAGGGTAGACTTTGGAGTTGGAATGAGGTCTATAAAGTTTTGGAGTTGAGAATCCCTTTCACCATGTGGTGCTCAAAGGGTTTCAATCTTTCCTTCTTGTTTTGATTGGCATCCCTGGTGCCTTGCTTTTTATCTTAATAAAATTTTAATTTTACCGATAAAAAAAAAATAAGATCTTAATACTAATAAGATGTCAGATATATATATTGATTCGTCTATCACTTTGACTTACTATGAGCAAGAGTTATATAGTAACTTGAG
Source organism: Salvia miltiorrhiza (assembly GCF_028751815.1). Taxonomy (NCBI): domain Eukaryota; kingdom Viridiplantae; phylum Streptophyta; class Magnoliopsida; order Lamiales; family Lamiaceae; genus Salvia; species Salvia miltiorrhiza. Next base: position 43,809,234 of record NC_080393.1, on the reverse strand, counting down.
TACTCTGTATCTTGGGTGATAGCGGTTAATATATGATATCTGATTATCTGTATTGGTACTCGTATGCGTATAGGATAATGACATCCCCTTAAGGAGCTCAATAATGTTTATTGCGCTAAACCCTGCAGGTTGATTTAGTTCAGGCGCAATAATAAGGTTTGAGTGGTACTGCTTAAGGATTACAAAGAGATTAATTAATTTAGGCTGTCAGAGCTCTAATTAATTAATGGATGTCAGATATTTTAAATACGAGGATTTAATAAGTCTAAATACAAGCCCCGACTCATCACCGGTAATAAAGGGGTAAGTCAATATTGGTTCTCTAGTGGAATGAACTAATATTTATAAATTAATTATGGTCTGGGCTGACCATAGATAATTAATTTATTTGAGGCCCATCTTTATTCCTTGTATTTGGTCCCTGGACTGGCCCAAAGTCTCCTAGCCCAGAAAGAGCTAGAAAACGCCCCATAACCTAAATCTGGCGCCTCCTCCTTTTTCTGTATTATAAAATACAGCTGTCAGCTCTCAGGAAATACACTGATAAAAATATTAGGGTTTGAGAACTGAGAAGGGGCGCAGGAAACGTGGGAGTTCTTTAGCTTGGGATTTCTCACAGTTCGTTGTCCATCCAACGGTGAGACTTGAGCGGGATACAGTCCAGAAGATCAGAACTGGAGTTGTTCGATACGATCATCCACTACGCCAAAAACGCACATACATAACGCCTCATAGATAATGGATATTTAAAATATCCGTTATCTATGTGCGCCTTTTCTGCATAGATAACGGATATTTCAAAAATCCGTTATGAGGAAACTGTTATCTATGATCTTTATAACTGCTTTTGAGTCTTACGTTATCTATGAGTGTTACTTATGTTCATTTTTAATAACGCATTTTTAATACCGTTATGCTTTGTGTTATGTATGAGCACGCTTTAATAACAGTAAATATTACCGTTATTAATCTATGTTATGTATTAGATCTAAAAATGTTAATATTATTTTTTATTTGTTCAAGTAATATTTAAAAAATCAAAATATTGAATTAACTCCTACCAAACTAAATCAGCCCCAAATTCTTCCTGAAAAAATCAGCACCATCGCGAAACCCCTCTCTCTCTTCTTCACTAGTTGCCACCTGCCGTCGTGCGTCGCGACTCGCACCTCCTGCTACACGCCGCCTGCCAGTCGCCGCGAACCCTAGGAGCCTTGACTCGCGCCGCCTTCAAAAGTCGCCGGCCGTCTGCTCACCGTCGTTATGAACCCTAGGCGTCGCGCCTCCACCATTTCTCTTCCTCTTCCTCTTTCCACTTTTATTCTCTCTCTCATCTCCTCTGGTAACTCCTTCTCCAACCCCCAAATTCATTTTTTTATTTTTATTTTTTTAGTTGATTAATCGCGTTCAGTTTTACTACTTTGGTTACTTGGTGAATTTTTATTTTTTGTGCTTTTGTTGTTGGTGGAATTGTTAGGTGTGTTGTATGTTAGTTCGTGATTCATATGATTCTTTGTTATTTGAAGAGGAAATAGTTGTGTGAGACTTTTCCTGAGAAAAAGGAAAAAGAAAAATGATGTATGCAGTTATTGTGGGGAACTTAAGGTTACTGATGCTGGATTGTTGTAATTTACTCGGGAGATTACTCAAATTTGATGAACTAGCCGAACTGGACCCTAGATAATTAATTGAATATGGTCCGGGCTGCATTGGGAGATCTCATATTAGTTATTTGTATCAAATTGTTGATTTTCTAGAACTGCTTCAAAACTTGATGGAGGCTGTAACTTGGTCTACCTGTACGACCTCAAGGCTGTAACTTGGTCTGCCCCTATTGTGATGGAGGCTTTATACATGAGCTGCCCGAAGTTATGGGTGCTCACTCCGGTGATGGTTTCGGACTGGGTTTTCATTTTGGATATCAAACAACCAGTTATGGGTGCTCACTCTAGTTGAAAAGGTTCGTTCTTCACTTCTCATCTCTTCTCATCTGCTATCTCTTTATCTATATGCATATATTTATATGTATATTTGTATTTTGTATTTATGTACTATCAACTATGTTTGTGGAACCGAGGTGCTAATTATGTACTCTGCTACTTTAGGTTGGTTTAATAATTGGGAAGGGTGGAGAAACCAGAAAATTGCAGACAAGATCTGGGGCACGTATTCAGGTAATAGATACAGTACTACGTTGATAATTTTGGTTTTCTTTTTATGACTAAAAGTTTAAGTTTCTTTTTGTCTCTGGCTGATACAACCAAATGGTGCTGAAGACCAATCTAGTTAGAAGATGGTCCGTGTGACTGGTAACAAGAAGCAGATTGAGACTGCAAGAGAAATGATCAAAGAAGTTATGAATCAGGTTTGTGTAGATGTTTTCCCTTCTTTTATGAGCTTTCATGTAGACTGTTGCTCATTGGTTTCTTGTTGCAGTTCACTTTCTATTTATACTTGATTAACTGGTTTATCAAAATGGAAATATGCATGTCATTTACCTACTGTGTAAATTTTGGAATAACTTTATGTTGCTTTGAATTGATTTCTCGTATAATTTATCTTGACTGGCAGATAAAAATCACAAGTCTCAATTTTCTTGCAACATCTGCAGCAAGACCTTCAATAGATAAAATAACATGCTGGTATGCTTAATTAAGTACTACCGAAATTTATTCACAAGTAATTTTGTTATGAGGTAATTAAAATTATATTCATGAATCTTTAATGTTTGGTTTGTTCAATTTGGCGTAAAATGTGTAAGGATTTTTGAAGCTATATATGACTATTAAGTTTATAGGATCAAGATTAGTATAGTAGCTTCTTTGAGAATCTTTAATCTTTAAGGGTTTAAACATGTTTGTTCTTGACTTGGGCTAATATTAGTATATACAGGGAAGAGGCCATAGATGCTCTTATTTCCTAGTAAGACAATTTCTTCTGCTCATTGACAGCTCATTAACATAAAAAACACTACCATTTCCCATTGCTTCTTGGTAAGACAATATTGAAGATATTGAAGAAATTGTCTTACTAAGAAGCTGTGATATTTTGTATAGGTTTTAGTTCTGCCCATTGCTCTATATTCTTGCAAAAAACTAGGAGGAATAATTTCATTGCTAGATGAAGCTTGGTATGTTTTTTAAATGTTTATCTCCTTATTTATGATGCTCTACATTGTGATTCTTGGTTGGCTCTTTGTATGATTTTGTGGCAGGTTTGTGGTGGATTAAATGAGCTGTACGTTGAGCTGAAGAGGCTTGTGAATTCAGAAGAAAAGTTGTACCAGATGGCTAGCTAGTTGCATATTTAATATGTTTAGTATTTTTGTAAGGCATAATAGTATTAGGGTTGTAACCGAATCGAATACTGACGAATATCTCAATATTCGATTCGTATTCGTGAAATAATTCGTATATTCGATTCGGTATTCGTTTAGGTTTCGAATACAAAATGTGATTCGATATTCGATTCGAATTGATTTTTAAATTATTCGCTTCGATTCGTGTATTCGATTCGTTTTCTGAAATGACTTTAAATTAAAAAAAATTGAATATTCGATTCGAATATTCGATTCATTTTCCCTTCTATTCGATTCGATTCGAACTATTCGATTCGAAATTGTAAAGAAAAAAATATGTGAAATAATAATCTAAAAAATATAATGATATATTTCAATACATCTAAACAGATCAAAAAAAGCTCATTTGATGATTCCACGCTTTTATCTTCTTCCTTATCTCCATCTTTATCATCTTCACCATTATTACCTTCTTATCTTTCTCCACATCATATCACTTATCTTTTTCCTCACCACCGCTCTCTCTTGTATCATCACCTTTATCATCATATTGATCACTTCTTTCACTTATCTTTTTCCTCACCACCGCTCTCTCTTGTATCATCACCTTTATCATCATATTGATCACTTCTTTCTCCACTTCACTGGGGACGAGCGATGTTAGCTGCTGGCGAGTGGTGACGGGCAGCGCCGCGGCGGAGAAGAGATGCAACCTGCAGGCGCGGCGTGCGTGGAGAAGAAAGAGAGAGGTTTTTTTTTTTTCAGATTTGAAAGTGGAGACTGGAGGAGCAGCGCGGCGCCTTAGTTAGAAGTTTAGAATTAGGGTTAGATTTTTTTATTTTTTTTAAGAAGGGTTAAAAAGTTACTATTATAAAAATTATAATTAAAATATAATATTATATATATAGTATATATATATATATAATTAGGGTTAGAATTAGATATTTTTTTGAAAGGAGTGTTACAATTAGAAGTTAGATATTATAAAATTATAATTAAAATATTATATAATATGTATAAATATCTAATCGAATATCTACGAATATCGAATCGAATATCATAATTTCATATTCGTATTTGAATAATAATCGAATCGAATCGAATATCTGTTATCGAATACGAATCGAATAATTTCGAATACGAATAGGGCAATTTCGAATCGAATCTCGAATCGAACTAAAATATTCGATTCATTTACAACCCTAAATAGTATTAGATAGAGTAGTTCTTAAATTTTGACTATATAGGCTATGGTGTGTGAATTCTTTTTTATGATAATAATATATGGATTTTGATTATTTTGTTTTAGAATCATTTCTATTTATTGAAATAGAAAATAAGAAAAATTGTGAAAAATAAAAAATATGTTGAAATCTAAGAAAGCATACATAACGGTAAAGAATTGTTATGTATAAGTGTAAAGATAACGTATAAAAATTGACTTTTATAACAGTCAGAGCTGTTATGTAAAACAAGATAGATAACGTATAGAAATTGACTTTTATAACGGTCAGAACTGTTATGTAAAACAAGATAGATAACATAAATAACAGTGTTATGTATTTGGATCATACCGTTATGTAAAATACTATAGATAACGGATTTTCTCTGTTATGTATGCGCGCCGCATACATAACACCACTATACTTAACGCAAGTTTTTCCGCATAGATAACGGATAAAATCCGTTATGTATGCGCGTTTTTGGCGTAGTGATCAATCATCTGTGCATCCGATTCACAAGTAAGTAAATCCTAACACCTGTGTGCAGCTGTTAAATTCATAGGAGCATGTTAGGATTAATCGTTGTATGGTAAATTAATAATAACCAAGAAACGATCATCGGGCAAAGTGGAACGTTAATTCAATTTAATATTCCTTCAATTGGTATCAGAGCCCAGGATTAATTTCTTGGCTCTATTATTAATTTATGTACGATTAATAATGTGCGTTGTTTTACTGCTGTTGTTCTTCGTGGTCTGTTGATTCGTGGGATACGTCGTTTTGACGTTGTAATCATTTTTCACCACGAGAAAATCCGTGGTTAGATTAGAATTTCAATTTGTTTTTGTTTTTCCGTTGTAATCTGTAAAATCTGAGGAGTGAGACGAGGACGGTGACGAATCAACAACGACAGAACGGTGTTTGGAGTAACGGAGGCGCGTCGGGCACGGAGCGAACAAGGCTGCCGGCGCCGAGGGCCGCGCGCGCACGAGCACTTGCGCGCTGGGCGCCGCGCGCCTGGGCAGGTGCCGTGTGCCCTTGCTGCTGCTGCTCGTGCGGATCAGACGGGCGGAAAGGAGGCGGGCAACGGGGCTGTGCGCGCCCGGGGCAGCGCCTGCGCGCTTTGCGCACTGCGCGCCCAGCGGGCGGCGCACTGCCGCTGATGCCGCTGCTGTCCAGTCCACGCCGGAGTCTGCTGCTGCTGCGCCCGCGCTGGAGGCCGCACTGGAAGCTGCTGCGCCGAGGGTCACCTGCTGCTGCTGCCGACCGCGCGCTGGGCAGTGCACCGCGTGGCTGCTGTGCGGCGGTGGAGGCTGCCAAGGGCGGCGGCGGCTAGGGTTTCCAAGCCCTAGCTGTGTTTCAAACCCTAGGGGGCCCAAACCCTAGTTTTTCGTAGACTGGCCCATGTGTTCGGGCCAAGTTTTATTTTGTTTTGGGCTTGTTTTTATTTTATTTTTTCTTTAAAAATAGAATAGTTTTGGGATTCCACGAATGGGTCTCGAAGAATTTTAATTCTTTTATTTATGTTCTTTGCATGCCGTGGTGTTAATCCCTTATGCTCTTAACTTGCTTTTGTTCGTCTTTGCTTGTTAATATGCTTTATTAACTGCGCTTAGACAAGCATGATAGTAGGTTTATCGTTTTCTTAAGCATGTTTTAGAATTCTGCGAGCATGTTTTACATGTTGCGTTCTAGAAAAGCAAGATTAGGATTATGTGCTTGAGCATGTACAAACCTTTTGAAAGAAAAAAAGACTAAGCTTAATATTTTTATGGATGATTAAAAATTATTTAGATTTCCACAAGCGGTCTCTAGACAAAGTGATTGGCGATGTGAGTAAACGTCCGCCCCACGTGGCTTACTTCATGTTTGTTCTTTCATAAGTTTGTCAGATAAGGAAACGAATTGTGGTTATTTTGAAATAATTTTTATTCTTAAAATTATGTAGACCTCCACATGCGGCCTCTAGACAAAGTGATTGACAATGTGAGTAAACGTCCACCCCACGTGGCTTACTTCATATTTGTTTCTCATAAGTTTGTCAGAAGAGGTTTCTATAAAAAATATTTAAACCATTAAAGTAGTGGGAGTTATGCAGTAAACGTCCACCCCACGTGGCTTACTTGTGTAATTTTCACAAGTACTTTGGAGAATGGAATTAAATAAGATAACCAAGAAAATTAAATTGAAAGCGGCATGGTCCTAGTGAGTATGTTAATTTCGAGAATTTAATTTTCAAGGTTAAAATGTGGTCATTGCTTAGATATCATATCAAGTACAATGTACAACTCCCCCACGGAGTCCCTTCTTGATGATGATATGGTCTAGTCAAGGTGCCAACTATTAATTTCTTTTGTCAAAAGGTTAAGTTGACATGGAAATTAAATGACTAGGTGAATAGTCTGGTTGAGGAGTTCGTGTGTAAACGTCCACCCCACGTGGCTTGCACATGGGATTCTTTGAGCGGTTGGAGGTTTCATTAATATTGTTTTATCAAAAGGTTACAATATTATTGTTACGAACTATATGCGTTCAAGTTCTTACATGTTTAAATTGTTTACTTTCAGATATGTCTATGTCTCCGATTATTAACATTCTAGCTAGCAATCCTCTCACCGGTCCTAACTATACCGAATGGAAATGCCACATAATGTACATTCTTGACGCTGACGAGCACAGTTTTGTGCTTACCACTCCACGTCCCGCGGCCTTAACTGATCAGTCAACTGATGCGGAACGTGAGACGCATAGGAGGTGGCACAAGTCGAATAATATGGCCAAGTGCTATATTATGATGACTATGTCGCAAACTTTGCAACTCCAGCATCAGGGCATGGACGATGCGACTACGATCATGTTAAATCTCTCTGAGGTTTATGGAGATTCCGAAAGATCTGCCCGCTTTAACATCATGAGAGAAATCTTAGCATGTGTTATGAGCGAGGGCAGTTCTGTGCACGATCATGTCATGCATATGATAAATTTGTTTGACAGGCTTGATCTGCTAGGAGGGGGTATCGAAGGCGAAGCCAAAGTCGATATCATCCTCAACACTCTCCCCAAATTCTATGAGAACTTCCGTCTCAACATCGTTATGAGCAAGGCCAACTATACTCTCAATGAGTTGTTGAATGCTCTAGTTACGGCGGAGGGAGTCATGGGCTCGCGAAAAGGGAAAGAGGTTCTTGTCGTTGCCAAGGGATCTACTTCTTCGTCGAAAGGCGGGAGAAAGAAGTGGAAGGGTCCAAAAGGCAAGAATGACAACGAAGCTAGTGGGAGTGGCAAAGCCAAAGTGGACGGCCCTAGCGGCGGCGTGAAGAAGCCGACGGGAAAAGGGAAGTGCTTCAAGTGCGGCAAGACTGGGCATTGGAAGAAAGATTGTCCGATGCTCAAGGCAAAGGGACAAGGTACGTCACAAGTTTTAGTAACTGAGACATGTTTAGCTTCGTTTTCTACTCATTCATGGGTAGTGGATACGGGGGCAACTGATCATGTTTGTTACACCTTGCAGGGCTTTAAGCCGACAAGGGAGCTGGAAAGTGATGAGATCACCATCTCCATGGGTAATGCGTCGAAGGTCGCAGCTGTTGCTATTGGAGATTTATCCTTATGTTTTGGTGATAACATTTTAGTTTTGAGAGATATTTTGTATGTGCCGGATTTTCGGCGGAACATAATTTCTGTTTCAAAATTATTTTTGGATGGATATTCTGTTACTTTTGATAGAGGCGTCTCTATCATGAAAAATAACATGACTATTTGTTCTGGAATTTTGAATAACTCTCTCTATACTATTACATGTCCAATTAAAAATTCTGTCCATGTTGCATCTACATCACAAATCTGTCCTAATCCGAATAAGAGGAAGTATTATTCTCATGAATAATATACGCATGCGTGGCACCTAAGGTTAGGCCACATCAATCTAAATAGGATCCAAAGGCTCGTTTCAAATGGAGTCTTGAAAGATTTTCAAGCTGTTCCATTTAGAACCTGCGAATCCTGTATAGAAGGAAAGATGACGGCAAGGCCTTTTAAAGCCAAGGGAAATAGGGCCTCGCATGTGTTAGAATTGATTCACTCTGACCTGTGTGGACCGATGTCCACAAAGGCTCGTGGAGGGTATGAGTATTTCGTCACTTTCATTGACGATTACTCAAGACATGGGTATATTTACCTACTTCAACGCAAGTCTGAATGCTTTGAGAAATTCAAAGAATTCAAGGCAGAAGTGGAGAAGAGAAGGGGTAAATCTATCAAGTCATTGCGGTCTGATCGCGGTGGCGAATACCTTGGAAACGATTTCTTGCAATACTTGTCAGAATGTGGGATTACATCCCAGTTGACTGCACCGGGTACTCCCCAACAGAATGGTGTAGCAGAGAGAAGAAACAGAACTCTTATGGAAATGGTACGATCTATGATGAGCTATGCATCATTGCCTATTTCATTTTGGGGATATGCCTTAGAAACAACGGTTTATTTGCTAAATAGGGTACCGTCCAAATTGGTTCCTAAAACTCCTATCGAGTTATGGTCAGGGCGTCAGCCCAGCTTGAACCATATAAAGGTATGAGGTTGTCCTGCATACGTGCTAGACAAGGAAGCGAAGAAATTGGAGCCTAGATGCGAGTTAATGCTGTTTATACGATATCCTAAGGAAACGAAATGTGGTTATTTTTATAATCCTAAGGATCAGAAAGTGGTTGTTAGCACCAACGCACGATTCTTGGAACATGATTATATAAATGAACACAAGTCGAGGTCCGAGATTGTCCTTCAAGAAATCGAAGGCAATGGACAGGCGATTCCATCACCCCAGCCAAGTGTGCAAGTGAATGCACCACAGGATACTGCACAAACCATTGTCACAGCTGTACCACCACCGCTTCGTCGTAGTGGGAGGGTTGTAGTTCAACCCGATCGATTTATGTTCTTGGGAGAATCTTCGGATCTTCTTCCTGTTGATGAACAAAAGGATGTCGACCCTGATAACTATAGACAAGCGATGAAAGATCTAGATGCAGATTCTTGGTACGACGCCATGGTTTCTGAAATAGAATCCATGACTGCTATGGGTGTATACGAGAAAACTGAACTACCTGATGGCTTTGAAGCTATAGGTAGTAGGTGGGTATACAAGAGAAAGCGAGATTCGGATGGCGAAGTCGCAGCTTTTAAAGCTAGACTGGTGGCGAAAGGCTATACCCAGGAACATGGTATAGATTATGATGAAACTTTTTCGCCGGTTGCCATGCTTAAGTCTATTCGAATACTCCTTGCCATAGCAGCCCACATGAACCTTGAGATTTGGCAAATGGATGTCAAAACCGCTTTTCTAAACGGTTTCCTTGAAGAAGGAAGGGACATCTATATGCAGCAACCCGAAGGGTTTGTGAAGAAGGGCGAAGAGCATTTTGTTTGGAAGTTGAAGAAGTCCATTTATGGACTTAAGCAAGCTTCGAGGTCATGGAACAAACGTTTTGACGAGGTGATTAAATCCTATGGATTTACTCGCTGTGAAAACGAGAGTTGCGTGTACCGTTTAGATGCCGATGGCGACGTGGTTTTCCTTGCACTTTATGTAGATGATATCCTCCTCATTGGCAACAATGTTGAGCTATTATCGGACATAAAGAAGTGGTTATCCGAACAGTTTCAAATGAAGGACTTAGGAGATGCAGCGTACATCCTGGGGATCAAGGTTGTCCGTGATCGCCAGAAAAGAATGTTGAGCTTATCTCAAGCGACCTACATTGATACTGTGATTGCTCGTTTTAGCATGCAAAATGCCAAGAAAGGCTTGCTACCTTTTAGACATGGCATTCCTCTGTCTAAGGACATGTGTACTAAGACGCCTAGTGAGGTTGAGGAGATGAGGAAGATACCCTATGCTTCCGCCGTAGGTAGCCTCATGTATGCAATGCTCTGCACGAGACCTGATATTTGCTATGTCGTTGGCATGGTTGGAAGATATCAGTCGAACCCTGGACCAGGACACTGGATTGCGGTAAAGCATATTATCAAGTACCTGAAGAGGACTCGAGATTATAGGCTAGTTTACCAGTCAGACAGTCTATCTCCTTTGGGTTACACCGATTCGGATTTCCAGGCTGACCGGGATGAGAAGAGATCTACCTCTGGATATGTGTTTACCTTGGGAGGTGGAGCCGTATCATGGCGGAGTGCAAAGCAGAAGTGCATTGCAGACTCCACCATGGAAGCCGAGTATGTAGCTGCTTCCGAAGCCGCTAAAGAGGCTGTATGGTTCCGGAACTACCTCTTGGATCTAGGAGTGGTGCCTAATTTGCCTAAGAGTATCATAATTTATTGTGATAACTCGGGTGCAGTGGCAAATTCTAAGGAACCCAGGAGCCACAAGGTGACCAAACACATAGAGAGAAAGTACCACATTATACGAGAAATCGTAAGCAGAGGAGATGTGCTAGTTGAGAAGATTAACACCTTGGAGAACTTAGCTGATCCTTTCACGAAGAGCTTACCGCAAAAGGCCTACGAGAAGCATGCTCGAGGGATGGGGCTGCGGTTGATGCCACCCACTTAGAGAAAAACTTTCAGTATAAGTGGGAGAAGAAGCAAAGAGTGAAGTGGATATTGTAATAGCTAGTATTTAGACACATTGTATACTAAAAGTTTTGCTTTAGTATAAGTGGGAGATTGTTGGATTTGTATACTGAAAGCAAGAACGTTTTATGCTTGTATACAATGATTCCTATTTTCACCTTTTAATCTCCTATCTGATTGGATTCATGATTGCATATGTATGTTCTTTATCTCTATATAAGTAGATTATATGGTGTGTTGTAGATCACAGAAGACCATATAATTGGATTAACCTTAAGAGATATAATATGATCACAACCGAAATAACTCTAGGACAAGTTATTGGTTTAGGTTGCGGTATAGATGGAAGTAGTTTGTCTTGACTGTTTATCTATACTGGTACGTAATACGTATTGATAGGACCACAGTGAGATATATTCTTCTATCTGACTTAAGTGAAGAATTAGAGATCTCGGTGACTTATAAGATCTTAATACTAATAAGATGTCAGATATATATATTGATTCGTCTATCACTTTGACTTACTATGAGCAAGAGTTATATAGTAACTTGAGTACTCTGTATCTTGGGTGATAGCGGTTAATATATGATATCTGATTATCTGTATTGGTACTCGTATGCGTATAGGATAATGACATCCCCTTAAGGAGCTCAATAATGTTTATTGCGCTAAACCCTGCAGGTTGATTTAGTTCAGGCGCAATAATAAGGTTTGAGTGGTACTGCTTAAGGATTACAAAGAGATTAATTAATTTAGGCTGTCAGAGCTCTAATTAATTAATGGATGTCAGATATTTTAAATACGAGGATTTAATAAGTCTAAATATAAGTCCCGACTCATCACCGGTAATAAAGGGGTAAGTCAATATTGGTTCTCTAGTGGAATGAACTAATATTTATAAATTAATTATGGTCTGGGCTGACCATAGATAATTAATTTATTTGAGGCCCATCTTTATTCCTTGTATTTGGTCCCTGGACTGGCCCAAAGTCTCCTAGCCCAGAAAGAGCTAGAAAACGCCCCATAACCTAAATCTGGCGCCTCCTCCTTTTTCTGTATTATAAAATACAGCTGTCAGCTCTCAGGAAATACACTGATAAAAATATTAGGGTTTGAGAACTGAGAAGGGGCGCAGGAAACGTGGGAGTTCTTTAGCTTGGGATTTCTCACAGTTCGTTGTCCATCCAACGGTGAGACTTGAGCGGGATACAGTCCAGAAGATCAGAACTGGAGTTGTTCGATACGATCATCAATCATCTGTGCATCCGATTCACAAGTAAGTAAATCCTAACACCTGTGTGCAGCTGTTAAATTCATAGGAGCATGTTAGGATTAATCGTTGTATGGTAAATTAATAATAACCAAGAAACGATCATCGGGCAAAGTGGAACGTTAATTCAATTTAATATTCCTTCAGAAAGTCCCAAGGAAGAATCAACCCTGCACTGTCGGCGCTCCTGTGCTGCTCTCTGGAAACCCTAAAACGCGTGTGTTTCTTTCTGAGAGCAGACAGCTGTATTTAAAGAGAAAATACAAAGCTGGGGCGCCAATGCTGTGATGGCCGAAAATTCCAACTAGGGCAAGGAGACTTTGGGCCAGTCCAGGGACCAGATACAAGGAATAAAGATGGGCCTTCAATGAATTAATTTCTATGATCAGCCCAGATCATAATTAATTCATAAGTATTAATTCATTCCACTAGAGAATCAATACTGACTTACCCCTTTATTGCCGGTGATGAGTCGGGGCTTGTATTTAGACTTATTAAATCTCCGTATTTAAAATATCTGACATCCATTAATTAATTAGAGCTCTGACAGCTTAAATTAATTAATCTCTTTGTAATCCTTAAGCAGTACCACTCAAACTTTATTATTGCATCTGAACTTAATCAACCTGCAGGGTTTAACGCAATAAACCTTATTGAGCTCCTTAAGGGGATGTCATTATCCTATACCGGATACGGGTACTAATACAAATAATCAAATATCATATATTGACCGCTATCACCCAAGATACAGAGTACTCAAGGTACTACATAACTCTCACCCATAGTAAGTCTAAGTAATATAAGAATCAACATATATATTTGAAATCTTATTAGTATTAAGATTCTATTAAGTCACCGAGATCTTGATTCTTCACTTATGTCAGAGAGAAGAATACATCTCACTGTGATCCTATCAATACGTTATGACGTACCAATATAGACAAGTAGTCAAGACAAACTCCTTCCATCTATACTGCAGCCTAAACCAATGACTCGTCCTAGAGTCATCTCGGCTGTGATCATTGTATATCTCTTAAGGTTATTTCAATTATATGGTCTTCTGTGATCTACAACACACCATATAATCTACTTATATAGAGATAAAAAAACATACATATGTGATTTATGCTTAATTGTTCTAAATTTTGGGGTTTGCATAACCTTTATTTTAAGATAATCTTCTGGAAATTGGTGCGTTTTATGGTGTATTTTGTGCTTTGCAGGAGATTTAGGTTTTCGAGATGAAGAGTGCAAATTTTGGAGAGTTTGGGCTAAGAATTACATTTTTGTGCATACTCTGGCATGTCAGAGAAGCGAAGCCCCGCATGCCAGAACAGCGAAATGGGAAGCCAGAGAAATGCTCCAGAGCCAGAGCAGCGGAACCAAGCCAGGCCAGAGAAATCAAAAGCCAGGCCAGCGGAACCAAGCCAGGCCAGCGAAGTCAATCTCCAGTGAAGCGAAGTCAATCTCCAGTGCAGAGAAGTCAATCTCCAGAGCAGAGGAATCACTTCGCTGCTGAAATCACTCGCCCGAGGAATCACTTCGCTGCTGAAATCACTCGCCAGAGAAATCACTTCGTTGCTGAAATCAGCGCCAGAGGAATCATAAGCGCCAGAGCGGAAGCCGTTTCTCTGGCGAGAGCTGCGATTTCCGCCAGAGTGGAGATTATTTCCAGAGCGCGCGTTACAGCTGGAAGTTTCCTTATCTTACACGATTCTATTGCCTTTAGAGTTCTACTTTGCATGGCAACTTCCATGGTGATCCATAGGGATTCGAAGTCTATAAATAGGGCCATACTTTTCATTGTAAAAATATCATACTTTGCCCTAGTTTTAGACGCCATCTTGGAGATCTGTTGGCATCCGAAGCTTAGGATTTACTTGCTTTCTTAGTGCTTTCATAGTTTCGAATTTTATTGTTTTTCTTAGTTAGTTTCAATTCAGTCTTGTTTAGTTTTTATTCTTGGATTGTGATTGAGTGACACAATTACATGTTCAAGACGTTTACGGTATTTCGTATTTCAATTCAATTTATTTTGTTTAATCATGTTTACGTTTTTCATTCATGTTCATGCTTTCTTTTTAATCATGCAATTTAAATTATGAACCTTAGTTTTACGCCTAGATTAGAAGTCTTTAAATTTACAAGTATTTAATTTCATAAGTAGGTTTAATTTAAGTTATTTAAAATCTTGCCTAGGGTTTAATATTTTAATTCGCCTAGTTTAATTTTAAGTTCGGTTTTTACTTAAGTTTTTAATTCTAAGTTTTAGTTTAATAATCAATCTCTTTACTGCTTTCTTTACTGTTTTTCCTGCGATACAATTAGAAGCCCTTTAAGACTTTCCTTGTGAGATCGACTTGGGTTAGCTTACACGTTACAATAGATCTCGTACTCTTGCGAGTCAATCTAGAGTAGTGTTTAGGTTGAGTCAATATGCAATCATGAACATACTCAGATAGGAGATTAAATAGTGAACACATGAATCATTGTATACAAGCATAAAATGTTCTTGCTTTCAGTATACAAATCCAACAAAACCAACTGAAGTTCCTACTGAACCTCCAGTTCAGTCAACAGGAACTGAATCTGCTCCCTCATCTTCCAATCCAGGCGCATCATCTTCTTCAAAGGGCAAGAGAGTGCACATTCCTCCAGTGCAGCCAGTGGAAGAAATTGAAACACCAAGGCGTCCATATTTTATTTATGATTCTGATGAAGAAACGGACGTACGCTTCACTGCATGGAAGTACCGGACACCTAAAAGAGTTTCCTTCGAACTCCCAGAAGATGTTGAAGAGCATAACAAGGTGTTGCTGACATTGGTATCTAACCAACAAAATGAAATAGAGAAACTCAAGCATGCACTAGAGCGCAGAGATATCCTTGAAGCCAAATATATTAAAAGACTCAAGGGAGTTGAGAACACCTTCATGGGTGACATGATCGATCACTCTCTTCAGCTAGCCAGCCTACAAGCTCAAGTCACCATTCTCAAGGGTACTGTTATGGATAATGGTCATAGAACTCTACCTATGACAGCCATTGTTCCTAGCATCCAACAGACAATTGAGGTCATAAAAGACCAATTGAAGCTCGCGGAACTTCAAGTCAAGCAACTGCAGATGGATGCTCAACTCAACCTTGACAAACTTCGCATTGAGTTCATGCAACAATTATTGACTGAAGTTGATGTCAAGATGCTGATTACATAAGAACTCTGACCCGTAAACATGCGGATTGCATAACTAGAAGTTGAATTTCGTGCAGTCCGTGACTTTCACAACTCCTCACTCATCCAGAAGATGTTCAATGATATTCAAGATCTTCAACTTCGCATGGATGATCTTGATAGAAATGAGACAGAGTTCTGGGGTCCTAATAACACTCACTTTTCCATAGTTTTTATGATGTTACTTTTACAGGGAGTTGAGTGTTTGATGATTATTTTGTGCTGAAATTGCTTTATCATGTGAAATATGATACTTTCTCGTACTTTGATGAATTTTACAGAAATATGCAGTTCGAATTTGGACTATTGGTCTTAATAAAAGTTTTAGTTCGTCTCGATACGAGTTCGTAGGCACAAACGATTCGCACATCCGAGTTCGAACGAGGAAGATATGGCCAAAACAAGAAAGTCGCGCGCATCAGTGAATAGTGCCCGACGAGAATTTCTGAATTTTCGGGATTTTACGGGATTTTCGGATTTTCTCAGTATTTTCGAAATCTACACTGTATTTATCTCCTGTGTCTATATATATGTACCTTCTTTTGACCTATTTAGGGTTCCCAACTTTAGTTTTTCAGTTTCATAGCTTTAGATTATTATTGCTTTCCAGTTTTTAGAGCTTGAATCGGATTTCTGCAAGGATTGAAGATTCAAGATTGTTCATTAGTTTTATTCAGTTTTATTTAATTCAGTTTTTACAATTGCATTCTTTTTAATTATGTTTCTGTTTTATTTCATTATGTCTGGCTAGGTTTTTAATCTAATTCTAGGGTTTGTAAATAGTTAATTGAATTTATGTGATTAATTTGTTAATACCTATTTGCGTTCCAGTTTATGATTCATAATTCCTGGTGCTTGAATTCTTGTGAATTATCTGATCAATAGTTTGCATGTGTAGCTATTCGGTTTGAGACCTAGCGGAGATAACTGTTTAGCGGATTCAGGAATGTATGATATGATTTTAACCTTGAGACCTAGCGGAGATAGGTGGATCATAGAGAGCTATTCTTATGTGCTTTTGGGAGTTAGGTAGATTAGCATGTTTAATTCTTTGCCCAGTTTACTTGTGCTTCGATTGCTTTGGTCCCTTCGGTGTCTTTCTTTCTTTCTTTTTCTTTCTCTTGTTTTTGGGTAAGTCACATTTACACGCTTGAGGATAATGTGTGCTTAAAGTGTGTGTGTGACGAGCCGATTTTTCGTGCTCTTTTTGTGTCTGTTTTTAGGTTTAGATCGAGTCTTTTTGCATGTTTTTATGTGTGCTTGTGCCTGGGAGGGCATGTTTTGGGCACAGGAAGTGTGCATGAGGCACAAGGAAGAAACCGACTCCATTTCGCGAAAGAGGCAAGTACCCGACTTCAAACAAGGGTACAGCCCAAGCTGTGCCCACATCGAGTACCCTGCTGGATCAGGTCGTGTTCAGGCAGGAAGCCCAGATGGAAGCCACATGAGCAGAAGACAAAGGATTGAAGGCACAGGAAATGAGGTCAAGAGAGAAGTTGAAGTTGGGCACAGCTGGAGTGAATAGGCACAGGCAGGAGAATCTGTCCCTCGGGTCTAGAAAAGAAAGCAAAATTCACTTACCTTCCACAACCGAGATTTGTTGCCATACCGGAGACTCTGCAGATCTTAGGGCACACCATGGAAGGAAAGAACCAACCATAAAGCCCTAGCCCAACCACCGCCTATTCTGGGCCAAGCCCTAGCCCATGCCTTTTCTATAAATATGGATGCATTACACGCCCAAAGAAGTTTTTCGACAGCCCTGAAAGTTGAAGTCCGGCGAGTGCACTGATCCAGTTCCACCCCGTACGCAACCACTTTCATTTAATAGCTTTCCTTAGTTTATGTTCATGTGTTGAGTGACTTTGAGGCAGATACACGGCCACAGGCCACTTTACTTTTCTATTTTATGTTTTGTTTGTCTATGCCCGGAGTTGGTGCCGACAAGTGCTTTGTTTAAATTCCGCCTAGATAATTTTCAATTCAAGTATAATTTTCTTTACTTACTTTGCCTTTATTTTTACGTATATGAATAGATAACTTCCTTTGCCCGATATGGGCTAGTTAAGGTTGATATGGGATAATAATAATTCGTAAAGTCAAAATGGGCACAAGATTTGTGCAGTCACATTCCCGAAGCATTTGGCTTGATACCAATACAACTTGGACAAACACAACGCTTTATTCCGGCCGGTAATGTTCTGGGCACGACCATGTTACAAGCAATAAGTGGGCACAAGTTAGGAGAAATCCGGCTCCACATAGTGCGGCAGATGTGGGTGAGTGGTAGTATATCTTCGGACATGCCTGTTGACCATTTGGGTGCGACAACCTTGATGCGGAGAATCCACATGAAAGGCGCGGATGAGGACGGGGTAGGATGCACACGTGACACCTGAAAGGGGCCAATCCTATTGACGACCGTCCATAACCAAAGATGTGACCGTACAATGAAAATCCTTGAACTTGTGACCGAAAGAATTATCCCATATCACACCAAGACTATGCCCAGACCGGGTCCCTTTTAGTACTGATCTTTCTCTTGTGTTTTATCTTTCAGCTTTTACATTCTGCCCATAGATAGATTTCAATTCTGTTTTGGCCACAGACTGGCGAGTGACACCTTTGCCCAGAGACGGGCAACCCCATATAAAGCTTGTGACACGAGTACTGTGATACACCGATTCCCTGTGGGTTCGACCCTATTACTTGCCATTAATACAAACCTTAATTGCAGGGCATAGGAAAATATAAATATCATTTGCCCGAAGTCTCAACGATGGGCTCCGGCATAGCCCCAAAGTTGAATTACCTGACTTGTGACTTAGAACTCGTTGTGTTAGTGCACGTGTTGGAAATTTTGGAGACATTATCTTTACGGAGTCAAGTGTGAGGTCCTTGCAGATTACAAGAGTTTGAAATACTTTTTCGAGCAAAAGGATTTTACTGTAAGACAACGGAGATGACTCGAATTAGTGAAGGATAATGATTGTACCATCAGTTATGACCTAAGAAAAGTAAATGTGACAATGGACGCTTTGAGTCGAAAGACTAACTAAGATAACGAATTTTAGTATCAAACAAGAGGAATTGATTTGTGATTTTGCCTCATTCTGTTTAAGAATTGTTCACCAACCGGAGACACTAAGTCTGATTTGCGAGGAATTATTGTGAAGGTACAAAACAGAAAAGGATATTGGTGAGAAAATGTATATCGCCTCAAGAATAAGTGAAATGAAAGGATTCACGAAAACTATGGATAATACACTAATGTTTAGTGAAAGATTGTGCGTATCACACAAGAAGGAAAAGAAAGAACTAAAGATGAGATTACGAGTTTGCACACCCAGGAACAAAACGATATACCAGAAATTTTTTTTGAAGAAAATTTTTCTGGAAAGAAGGAAATGGAAAGAGATGTGGCATTGTTTATTCAACGATGACTCGCTGTCAGCAAGTTAAGGCTGCGTGTGGCCAAAATGTCAAACACCACCTTACCAAGATGAAGTAGGCGAAAGAAATTTTTTAAACTCGGAACTAGCATCAAGGATGATCGAGAAAGTCGACCACATCAAGCAAAAAAAATAAAAAACAAAGAAGCAAGATAGACAAAGTCTTACGCCTATCGGAGTTAAAATTTAAGGTTCGGGATTGAGCTTTCCTAAAAAGTTTCTCCATCATAAGGAGTTACACGTTTAGAAAGAAGGGTAAGCAACGACACCGCTAGTGATACCCGAATATTACATTACAGATCCAATGTTTATTAGATGCATATATATGCATATGCAAAACTTTTACACAACTACTCCCTGTAAATGAATCGAATATTTTTGCTCGGTTCAAGATTCGAATTTGTGTTATTCGTATTCGAAATTATTCGATTCGTATTCGATAACAAATATTCGATTCGATTCGATTAGTATTCAAATACTTATATGAAATTATGATATTCGATTCGATTCGATATTCGCATAGATGCATGATTAAATATTTAAATATTATATATATGTATATATGTGTGCGTGTGGAGGGGCTAAAATAAATTATGAACTAATTTTCACCATTTGATTGTACTCCCTCCGTCCCAATAAAAGTGGCCACATTTCCTTTTTGGGTGTCCCATTAAAAGTAGCTACTTTCTAAAAATGACAAAAGTTTACTTTAATTAAGTCAACAATTACTCACTAATTTGATCAACAATTGTAGGCCACTTTCTAAAAATGTCAAAATTACTCACTAATTTGGTCAACAATTGTAGGCCACTTTCTAAAAATTACTCACTAATTTTGGTGGGTCACACTCAATTAAAACATAACAATGCCTTTCTTAATCTCCGTGCCCAAAAAAAAGTGGCCACTTTTAGTGGGACGGAGGGAGTAATTTTTATGGTGGATTCATCACTTTATTGGATAAATTTAATTTTACATTCATCAATATCTAATTATATATATAAGAATTATAATATTATATAATAATTGACAATTTTAAAAAGGAAAAATGCAAAGAATCGTAATATACATGCATTAAAGTAATTCTCCACAATTTAAAAAGTACTTCCTCCATCCCGGCTTTTGGTATCCAGTTGAGAACGGCACGGGTTTTAATAAAGTGATTGATGTGTTGTGAGTGGAATAAGGGTCTCACATTTTATGTGAGAGTTAAAATAATTAAAGTGGAGTAAGGGCCCCACATACTTTTACCAAAACTAGAAATGGATACTAAAATGTGGGACGACCAAAAAAGGAAAGTTGGATACTAAAAGCTGGGACGGAGGGAGTAAAACTTTACAATTTATAAAATCAAAATTTTAAATTGAAGTCATTCTTCCATCACAAGTCGCGCTTCGTCATTGTGATTGTATACTAATCAAATAATTCGTATTCGATTCGATATTCGAATTTTGATATTCGTATTCGATAAATATTCGATTCGAAATATAAATATTCGATTCGATTCGATTCGGTTAGTATTCAAATACGAATACGAAATTATAATATTCGACTAGATTCGATTCGTTTACAACCCTTCCCTCCCAACCCTTACCATCACACCTTACCAACACACCTTACCTCTGCAAAGCCATTCCTCCATCATCAAAGTTACTACAACAAATCTCCCATTTCCATTCAATACGAAATATTCCATAATTCTCAAATTTTATCTTTCAAGAAGGAGCTCAAATCAGACATACCAATAATCCACCATTTCAACTCTCTACAAGGTTTCACTTTAAACTCTCATAGTGTCTCATATTTCTAGCAAATGTTGAAAGCTTTAATTTTCCTATCTTATTTTTGAGAACTTCTGCTGCTCAAGCAAAGAATTTAAAACAAACATACATACATTCATTTCAGTTATATGCATATATCTGCATATGCGAAATGTACATCATTTGACATTTAAGAACAGACAATGTTTTAACAGAAAGCTATCGAACTACAAATCTGAACTTTTGTTTAACTTTGGAATTGAGTCGGGTCTGAGAGTAGTTGGGTGGCCTACTGCCGACGGCGGCGGTGGCTTCACGGTGTCGACCGGACCCAGGGAAGAGAGAACATGGGCGTGAGGAAAGGGGAACCGACGGTGGCAGTGGCGTGAAGCCGCTGCTGTCCGGAAGAGGGAGAGATGGTCGGCGGCTAATTGCTGTTCGGCCGGGAAGCTAGGGCAGTTGCACAGGGCGCCGCCGTCGCTCGAAATACGGGCGGCGACTGGCTGGGCGGAGGTGATAGATGAGGCAGCGGCGCAGCAGCTGTGTGCGTGTGTTTGTGTGTCGTGTGTGAGTGAGTTTTGAGGAAGAAGTTTACGGTTGGGGAGTTTTGGGCTTGAGTATCTTGGGCTTATTTAATTCAGTCTGGGCCTTCTTTATTTTTAGTGGGCTGGGTCTTATATGAAAGCTGGCTGAATGTATTAAAAGTTTGGGTCCTCATTTATTTAAATTTGGGCTGCCCTTGTTTATTGAGCTACAAAAAAAATTATGAAAAAAAGGGTCCTTGATTTAATTATTTTAAATAAGCTGCCCAATATTTATTAATTAGACTTATAATAAAGTTTAATTAATTATTTTTTTTAAAAAAAGAGATGAATTGCATAATAATATTATATTATTATTATGTGCATATTTTAAGTATAATTACTTATTATATGTTTCAGCATGACATGAAATTGCATTTGCATTATGCAATAAAAGTATTTATAATTTAAAGAAAATCGAGTAAGGATATTGTTGGTGTCCTTGACTCAAAAATTATAGTTTTCAATTATTTATTTATTACATTCTTAAAACCTGACTTAGTGAATCATAGTAATTAAGCACACGCACTAAGGCTTTAAGCTAGCTTCACGAGACCTATTAAGAATAGAATTTCTTGTAGGCTTTGTAGATCAAGGAGATTAACGCTGCTTTCCCGAGATGAGTTTATGTGTTTATGATCTTCAGGCTTTGCATAACCACGTGGGCTTACTTTCCAAATGTATAAAGTATGATTGAGTTATTAAGCTCTAAATGTTTCAATGAAATGCAAACTGTTTATCCAATAAAATGTTTATGTGCACTCTGCTCTGTTTAAGGCTCGCCACAACGAATCGTTCGAGGTTCTCTTATGGCCTAACACATTATTTGAGAATTGTGTACACTCGTTAGCTGACCTGGTGGGTTGATCTCCATCGGGCACTAACTAAGAGGCGTTATACGTGCTTGTTGAATGTGTTCCAAAGCATGTAATGTAAAGTCTGTCTGGGTAGCGTCCCGAGGTCAATTCAACTTGTCTGAATTACGTCATCGGAGCAAGTGTAATGGGAGAAATGGACCCGTCGGTGGCTAAAAGGTCCTGGATCACAGCAAGTAACAGAAAAAGAGTGTGACATGTACGCACAAATGAAAGAAATTATTTTAACATGCTTAGAAGTTCTTTCAATTTAAAACCTTCTAAGTTATGTCAATTATGATTGGATAAACTGCCTTTACGAAAATATGAAAATATGAAATGTTTATGAAAATGATTGCCCACTGAGTACATTAGTAGTTAGCCCAAAATTACTTTCAAATATTTTCAAGTTGGCTGGTCGGTGCTGACGGGACGAGCTGAGGCTAGGGTTCAACTTCTTATTTAGACTTTCGTTGCAGCAATAACTCTTATTTGTCTTTTGTTTTCTCAACTTAAGACTTTCATGTTAGATTTAGAATGACATCTGTGATTGAGATTAAACACTTAACTCCTAATTTATGCTAATGAATATTGGTTATCAGAAACATGAAACAAAACTTGTGATCCAAAAGAGCCTAGCCCGACTTGTTACCTTCTTTTCGGTTTCAACAAGGATTTTCCCTTGTGTTATTTATATGAATTAGTTGCACCTCGATTGTATTTATTCATTCAAGAATTGGGGTGTGACAATATTTAAATTTCTTTATTCATTTGTATAATTTATCCAAAAAAATATTGTCCTAATTTTTTTAATTCGAGTCTACCGTGACGCGTTATTTTATTTTTTTGAAATTGAGACGCTGCAATAAATCACTTTGTATTTCTCTCTATGGAAACTTATAGATTGCAATTGGGATTATGGTAAAAGAAAATACGCGAAATTTGGTAGAAATTGCAATTTTTACTTGAATTTTCAATTAAGCCAAAATATACATGAACTTATATTTTTGTTACAATTTTTACTCGAGTTTGACTTTCGGCAAAATTAGAGCTTAGTTACAGTAGAAAGTTCCTACGTGGTGCAGACGTCCGGAATACAAAATTACGTTGTTTTGTATTAAAGGAATAATGACCAAAAATTACACAAACTTTGGCAAAAATTGTAATTTTCACCTGAACTTATACTTTAGTTGCGATTTTCACTTGAACTTGTACATTAAATTAAAATAATACGTCTCAAGGAATTAGGGTTTCTAATTTTTTGTTTCATTTTTTATTCATACCTAATAATAAGTGCAATTCAGACTTGAACAGAAATTAAATAACGGAAGTTGGCTTAAATAATGAGATGAAGGGGAAAAAAAAATAAAACTTTGGAGCTTCCGGCGACATGTGCGATCCGCGACGGCAAAGCTCGCGTGGGGCAACTTCATGGCCTCGGGTGAAAGGTGCTGGCCGAGCTTCCGACGAAAGGAGGTGGGATGTGAGAACAAGAGAGTTTGGAGAAGGTAGAAGAGATTGTTCATGTATTGTTGTGTGTTTCTTCAATTTCAAAATTGATTTAGGGTTTATTAATTAGTTTATTTATTTAATTACAAAATAAAAAAAATAAAATTATTAATGAGAAGCCACGTCTGCGCCACATGGTTTTAATTATTCCAACGTGAACCTTTGGTCAAAATAAAATTGATCGAAGCTCCGTCGACATGAAAATTGCAACAAAAATTTAAACTCGTGTATTTTTTTTGGCTTGATTGAAAGTTTAAGTGAAAATTATAATTTCTTTTATCAAAATTAGTGTATTTTTTTTTTATCATAATCCCTTTTAATTATGCCACGTCAACTTTTGGTAAAGATAAAATTGATCGGAGTTCCATCGAGATGAAAATTGCAACAAAAATTTAAATTTATATATTTTTTTGATTTATTTCATGTAAAAATTATAAGTTTTACCCAAACTCGAATATTTTTTGCCATAATCCCAATGCGATTTAATATTTGTAGAACAAGCAAATCGATGATACATAATCTCTACTGCAATCCATTATTCAATTTTTGTACAGGACTTAACATGTTAATTATTATATTCAATTAAATTAATTATGTGAAAAGCATCATCATTTTATCAGCTCAGCTGACACCGAATAATTCATTAAAGTAGCATTTAATACTTTTACTAATAGGCACACACACAGTACGAAAACAACATCTATAAATAAAATAAGAGTAAAATTTTGAAGTAGCCAAAATAAACATAAAATACAATTTATGGTCACACATTGAAAAAACATAAAATTTGGCCATTTTTATTGATTTGGACGTTTTTACCCTTAATAAGGCGAATCGGGTAGGATCAGGCACATGGGTCGCGTGCCGGGTCGGGTTAGGCACTTATGGCACTATTAGTGCCATAAGTGTCAAGATTTTACTTTGGTTTTATTTTGGATTTTCGTTGGCACTTATGACACTAATAGTGCCATAAGTGCCAACGGAAATTCAAAATAAAACCAAGTAAAATGGTCATTTTGGCACTTATGGCACTAATAGTGCCATAAGTGTCATACGTGCAACAGAAACAATAGTAATAGAATAATAAAAATCATAGCTGTATCATCTAAACCCTAAATGGATAATTTAAACTCTAAATGAAACATCTAAACCCTACGAGGAAGTGTTTAAAATGATTCTTTTGGCACTTATAGCACTAATAGTGTCATAAGTACCAACGGAAATTCAAAATAAAACCAAGTAATAAAATGATGCGTATGGCACTTATGGCACTATTAGTGCCATACGCGCAGCGGGCGCTGTCTTTTCCCTGCGAGCGCGCAATTCACCCATAAGCTTCCAGCGGTCGCGCAATCACCCCAACGGCCGAGTAAGAAGGGAAAATTAGGCATACCATCTAATTAATGGCCATATTTTGATGTTTTAATATTAGGGGTCAAAAATTGATTTTCAATCTTTATTAGAGCATCTGCAACGCCTTACTCGAGTGCCTACTCGAGTAAGGCGTTGCCTTCGTGTAGCAGCGTTGCGGGGGGGGGGGGGGGGGTGTGACTCGAGTATTGCTCGAGTGCTCGGGTAGCACTCGAGCGGCGCGTGCTCTGCACGCGCCCGAAATAAAAAAAAATTCCAACGGTTGTTTGCACTATTTTCGAATTTTTCATTTTTTTTCCAACGGCTCTTTTAGCCGTTTGAGCCCTTTTTTTTTTTTCCTCTTCTTTTCTCTCTATAAATAATACTTCTCCCTCACTCATTCATCACAACTCACTTTCATTCATCACAACTCACTCTTTCTTCCTCCTACAATTTTTCTTGCAAAATATCATATTCGTTCTTCCAAAAATGTCGTCACCTGAACATGATTCTTCGCCCGATTCTGACGAAGTCGCAGAAAAGTTCATGGAGTTGGTTGAGTTGCAGAAACAACTGCTTCAATCATACTGCCCCCAACCGGCGCCATAGCCGGCGCGTGTCAAACGTCCCCGATCATACGTCCACCGTGATCGTGAAGAGGCCCATGTACGTCTTATGCAAGACTACTTCATCGACAATCCAACGTACGGCCCTACTTTTTTCTGGCGTCGATTTCGCATGCAGAAGGAGCTGTTCTTGCGCATCGTAGAGGCTGTTCAAGGTGAAGATATTTTCTTCCATATGAGCATTGATGCACTCGGTCGAGATTCTCTTTCTCCTTTGCAGAAATGCACGTCGGCTATCCGCCAATTAGCCACCGGGGTTAGTGCGGATGTTTTCGATGAGTATCTCAAAGTGGCGGACTCAACCGGTCGTGTATGCCTAAAGAAGTTCTGCAAGGCGGTCATACGGGCTTTTGGAGCCCATTACCTGCGCCGTCCAACGCCAACTGACGTGCAACGCCTACTTCATATGTAAGAGGCGAGACATGGTTTTCTCGGGATGCTCGGGAGCTTAGACTGCATGCATTGGGCGTGGAAGAACTGCCCAAAGGCGTGGCACGACGCCTACACACGCGGGGATCAGGGAGAGCCCACCTTGATATTGGAGGCCATTGCCTCTTTCGATTTGTGGATTTGGCACGCCTTCTTCGGCGTCGCTGGTTCAAACAACGACATCAATGTGCTGAATCAGTCGCCTCTCTTCTCCGATGTGTTAGGAGGAACTGCGTCGCCGGTGGTCTTTCATGCCAACCAGCGCGAATACCGGATGGGCTACTATTTGTGTGACGGCATATATCCGGAGTGGCGTTGCTTCGTCAAGAGTCCATCAATGGCAATCAATCCGAAGGAGGCAAGGTTCAAGAAGATGCAAGAATCGGCACGGAAGGATGTCGAACGTGCCTTCGGAGTCCTTCAAGCTCGGTGGGGAATCATTCGAAGTCCGGCGCGCAATTGGTACGTAGAGCACCTGAAGGACATCATGTTGTGTTGTATCATTCTCCACAACATGATTGTGGAGCACGAAGGTGAAGCGGCTGCCAACTGGAGAGATGATGACGGGGCGTCTAGCAGTGCTTCGGCGGAGAGTGCTGGACAAACACCGGTGTCATTCGAGGAATATGTGCGAAGGGATACACTTCTCCGAGATAGACATCTACATGCTCAGCTCCGAAATGATTTGGTGGAGCACCTTTGGGCACGTTTCGGACCTCTAGGGCCAGAGTAGTTAATTTTTAGGAATTGTTTTTATTTTATTTAAGTTTTATGTAATATGTAGGAATTTATAATTAATGCAATTTAAATTTCAAATAAATTGTGTTATTTAAATTTGAACAATTAAATTTACAGGAAAAACATAAAAATCAAAACTAATGTTATCAAGTAGGCTATCAAGTAACCCCAATGCAGCACTACCTACTCAATAACACAACCACTATCAAGTAGGCTATCAAGTAAGCCCATTGCGGATGCTCTTATGACCATTTGGCTAATTGTTTCAATAAATAATTAATAGAGATTAACATAAATTTGAACACGAGGTTAAATTAAATAATAGGCGGCGCGTCGAATGAGGGTTTCTTCCATCTTGCACCTAGGTGCATTGCACCTAGGTGCAATTCGATCGACACGTGTCTTTCTATTTTAATTCTCTTTTTGTTTTTATTATTTACTTTATTTAACTCAACCCTGGTTCCCTTTAGTAGGCCCCACATTCCAGCTGGGCATGTGACTAGGTATTTTATTTTCTTTTTTTTTAATAGTTGGCCCACTATTGGCAAAGCTTCCAAGGGAAGCAAGCTTAGCATTCAATATTTTTTGAATTCAGGAAGTGCGCCTCATTTGGTTTGCATTTAACAAATATTGTGCGAAAAACTGAGGTCGTCATTTTTTTGGTGGGAAGCTTGAAGGCGACTATGTTCGTCATTTTTCATCAATCTTCACCAAGTTCGTCAACGACTGCTTTGGGATCCTTGCCGGAGACATCTTCTTGGCGTTTGAAGGGCTAGAGTTGGGTCCGGCGTTGTTGACGCGTGTTGTTTCCTCTCCAAGCGTTTCGGCCTTTCTAGTTCCGTGGGTTTCCCCTTCCATTGCTGTTTCCCCTCCCGGCGTTGGCTCCGGCGATCTTCGCATTTTGTGAGTCGTTTCGCCGTTCGGTGTTTCCCTTTTTCATTCAATTTTATTTTTCCTTCACTTCGTGTAGTTAGATATTTATAGGTTTTTTAGTTGCAAAATGTTATAGTATGTTTTTTTGCTTCGATTCGGTTTAATTAAGCAAATTAATGGCGAATCGAGCTAGATCTAGTGGGTTTTTTTTACTGATTACCTAGTATTCTAGTTATAACTCAATTGTTGATTGTCGAGGATGGTGTTGGGAAATGTTGAGCTGCCACCCAAGAGAAAACGTTCAGCAAGGATGATCCTGCTGATAGTGATGGTGGAGAGGATGACGAGAGGCCACCACGTTGCCGGCGGTTCTGCCCTCGGCTGTGGCTGACGGTTCGACGATCAGGCTTCACCTTTGGTACCTTCCCCTCCCAAGCTTGTTTCGGAGAGTTGAAATCTTGTCGGTAAGCTCCGCTCCAATCATGGAGCTGCAAAACGTTATCTAAATCCAAAAACGATTCAAATGTTAAATAACATTTTGTCTGAAATTTTTGTAGTATTTTTACTGAAATTTGACCTATATCTTCTAAGCTATGAAATTTGACATATATCCAACAATCAAAGCAGATGATTTGCACAAG
This sequence comes from Salvia miltiorrhiza, assembly GCF_028751815.1. NCBI lineage: Eukaryota > Viridiplantae > Streptophyta > Magnoliopsida > Lamiales > Lamiaceae > Salvia > Salvia miltiorrhiza. The sequence continues at coordinate 43,780,815 of NC_080393.1, read as the reverse complement.
CTTCATCACATCGGGCATTGCTCTCAGCTGTTAGGGCTCGAGTTGAATGGTGCAAATAATCAAATGATTTTGACTCCAGAATATGTTGCTGATAGAGGTAGCTTGGACTTTGCTTTGCTTCCTCCTGTGCTGCATGTGATCTTATTTAGGGAATTCCATCTGCATTTTGTCATCAAACTTGAACAAAGTGATTGCTTTTAGTGATCACCCTAAGTTTAGTGATTTATGATAGTAGCCTGCTAAGGTTTTTTAAAGGCATTGGCTATTATGAGAACACAATAAATTATTTCAAACTTGGATTGGAATATACAATTTCAATTTCTCCGTTGTTAGAAATCATTTTCTATTCCTAATAACTCCAACTAATTAGTTATACTTCTTACCTGCTGCCAAACACATAGCAGTCAGTGATTGAAAGGCATGATATAATGATAATGTATTAACAACTTCACATACTTAAACGAACCTAATACTGTTCTAATTTGATATCACATCTTGTTTTCTTTTGAAAGCACTTATATTTTATTTCCTAATTTCATTTCAAGGCATTTGTGTATGCATCTATTATTTTGCTATCTCAAGCAATGAAACCCCAACCTTCATAGGTAATTAGGAAACTTTTCTTCTCTCCGCTGATGTGAAGACTGGATTGGTGCTTGTCGACATCGTTAATAGAAAACATTTCTATTATCATTGCTTTGTATACCAATGCATTTTTATCGTTATCTATTGTTGTAAAGAACATGTGTGCTTCCTGAACATATGTTTTGTACAGAGATCTCGTGTAAGAACAGCCCTTGCTCATTTGTCGAACAATACAATGCATGGAAGATTAATTCTGTCTACTGCTACGGTTGCTGAAAACCAACAATGGTGGTATAAACCAGAAGGTAATGATGGAGTATTCTGCACTTCAGATTCCATTAATGTTTTAGATTTCCGGCAACCTTCAGGCATTGCTTTTAAGATGCCTAAAGTCGGAGTGGATGTGCAGTCAGCTTTCTCACGTGGGGATTCCATCTACATTGGATGTTCTACATTAAGACCAGCTGTGAAAAAGCAATACTCTTCCCAAATCCAACAATTCTCTTTGCGCAAACAAAGGATTTTTAGCACCTACACATTACCTGAGTCAAATGTTGACAGCCACTTCACAGCATTGACCCAAGTTTGGGGAAGTTCAAACTACGTCATGGGAGTTTGCGGACTTGGATCGAGCAATAACTCATTGCCTGTCGTTTTGGCATATTAGCTATTTTAGTTAAAACTTGTTTCTTGGAGTGTTTGTGAGTTGGTTTGTTTGTTTTTTTTTTTTTTTTTTAATGTAACAAGCTTTGTTTGTAATTGTTGTATTATATATCCAGTTTTCTTCTCTTTTGAATCTGATTCTTTGGTGTTTATATGAATATGTGCATCTCTTTCTGTATATTTATTTTCGCAGCCTATTTTCTATTTCTTTTACTCATTTACTGTGTTCAATTCAAGCAAGGAGCCTTTAAAATCTGAAGTAGGCAGCAGATGTAAATTTTCTTCTTAAAACAAAACCAATTTCATTAGTGATAAATGCACATGATAAGTGATAAATGCACAATCTATCACAATCCTAAGATAATACATACAACCATTGGTGATAAGTGATAATCTTTGTTTCAATGGATTCAGTGCTTCAGCAGCTAAGAATCTCCGTCTCAAACACCATTTCTCAAAATAGAGAAGAACCTTGATCCTCGCAAGAATCTTTGTTTCAATGGATTTAGTGCTTCAGCAGCCAAGAATCTGTGTCTCAAACACCATTCCTCATTCCATCAAAAGCTGCAAGAACTTGATCTCTCTTTCTCTGTCTAGCAACAATCTTTACGGTCCAAGGCGTTTCTCTAGCACTTAGAAAGATACAGAGGTACCAATAGGTGCAGGCGGCAAGCCATGAGAGGATGAGTTGCGCTTTATTGCATCATCAGGAGCAGGGCAGGCGCATTCAGAGCTGTTCCGCTCCTGCTTCACAGATTCGGCCAATAGAATTTGGTCGAAATTACAGGACTCAGCAAAAGCATCATAAATAGGTCTCTTTTCAGCCTCTGCTTCGCTGGGATGATCACTGGCCCTCGGGAAACTGCTTTTTGTGTCGCACAGAGTGGCACGAGATGGTTTAAGGTGCAAGCATCAAGTGCAGCATGAAAACAATCCTTCAACATTGTGTGGAATGAAGTATTATGAATCAACAGCCAAAGGTTCACCTCTGTTGAATCAAGGATACATCAACACACATGTAAAAAAATAGCTTACACCATAGAAACAAAGAATCAAATATCATTCTCCTTTTTCAAACATCATATTGAAAAATGCCTCATACAGAAGCCGAAAATATGAAGCCGCCTTCCTTAGCTCGGATTCAAAAGCCTCAAGGCAAGAACAACAGTATAGAAGAATGAAATTCAAGAATAAAGTATACCACAACATAGGCAGTAATTTCCCCCAAACAGACACCAAATAAATGAACTATATATATAGTTTCATGCAATTCAACTTATATAGTCACCACCTAAAAATCATATTTTTCTCTATAAATAACACTATCAAGAGTATCTAACTTCTAAGGGTTCAAATTAAGGGCAAGCTTCACTAAACCAAATTCCCAGCAAGAATTTAAGTCAATCATATCATATTGATTGCATCATTTCATCAAGAACACAAATTTATCACACTAGAAAAAAGTAGTAGATGTAAAATCCCCCCCCCTCTCTCTCACACACACACACAGTCACAGAAAGCTAATGAGCAAAGAAATCATAAACAAGCATAAATTTCAACAAAAATAAAATAGAAATATATACTGAATAGGAAAATTTGTTAGCTTATAATGTAAACCTTGTTTAAGGGATGTGCCATTGCGTTTCTGAAGCTTGCATTCTGCAGAAGCTCTAGAAAAATGAGGCAATGAGGATACCTAAAAAAGGAGGCATCTGATATTTAACTTGGAACATATTAAAGCAAGAACCTGACAAGTAAGAAGCATAGATAAAGGGCCAAGACAACTAATAATGCAAATATCAGACTTGAAACAATTCATCCTTTACTTTATTTTAACTAAGATACACCAACATCTAAGCAATGAGATAAAGACTAAAGCAAAGTAGCATACTTCTAGAATGCAAATCAGACAGTACAAAAGTTGTGATGGAAAGAGAGAACCAATATACTAAAACCTCCAGCATATATGGAAATACATAGCATAATTAATCAGAGAAGCATATTGCATTTGCTTAAAAAACATTCCTTAGATTGGTTGTAACTTGTAAATTCTTCACACTTTCAAAAGTGCAGTAACTGGGTTGTCAAGCTTTGAATACCACATGTTACCTCATAAAATCTACAACATAAACTATAAAACAGTACTGTAGAGAAATATGCAGATCACTACACTATATACAGATTAGGAAATAAGACCATATACTTAAGATATTGCTGGAAAATATATTCCAATACTAAGGAGAAGGAAATCTACATGAGTACACAAAAACTGAGCTACAAAGTTGAAATACTAACAAATATGAGCTCAAACAGGCGCTTGAGCACTAGGTAATCAGTCGAAAAACCACAGATCTAGCTCGTTTCGCCATTAATTTGCCCAACTAAATCGAATCGAAGCAAAAAAAACATATCAACTATAAACAATTTGCAACTCATAAACGCATAAATATCTAACTACACCAAAAAATTAAACTACCTCTTCATCTCCTTCGACTTCTTCTCTTCATCCTCGTCATCGTCGTTTAGGGAGTCGGCGAAATCGCCGGAGGCAACGGCGGGAGACGAAAGAACTTCCAAATCCTACCCTTCAAACGCGGAGCCGAAGACGAAAACCGCAAAAACAAATTCTTTCAACTACAATCGCAACACCGGACAAGAAGAGGAAGAATGTGAAACAAAACCCTAGAGCTGGAATCGCCGGGAGTGGAGATGAAAAACCGCGAAAAAAATGGCTGTAAAAATTATGAAAACTTTACAGAGTGAAATGAAACAAAGCTTCCTTTCAAAAAAAAAAAAAGAAATGAAACAAAGCTTTGCCAAGTGTGGGCCCGGACGGAAGATATTACGAAAATTGCAAACTTGAATAAAAAAAAAAGAAAAAAAAAGAAGAAAATACACAATCACATGCCAGCCGGGCATGTGGGACATACGAATGTAACTTGGGTTGAGTTAAATAAATAAAACAAGAAAACTAAATGCAATTAAAATCAAAGGACACGTGTCGATCGAATTGCACCTAGGTGCAATGCACCCAGGTGCAAGATGGAAGAAACCTCGAATGAGGACGTTTTAGGCAGAGGGGGGCATCATGTGCATTGAATTTGATAGCCGCCACTGATTGACCTGCAATTCACAAATTTGTGTAGATGGTCGTGGTCGGTCACGTGCAACACGTGGTCGATCTGTCTCTAATAATATTCTTCCCATTATTCCCACTACCAATCCATTCATTTTCATCTTCACAAACTTTATCAACTCTCAATTATTATCATTTTTTTTTGGCTCTGCATAACACTCATTTTTTCTTTTTTGTTCTTTTCTGGACCGTAGTTGGATGTACGTAGAATATTCACCACAAATGCCAACTACAATAGGTACCTTTTTCTCATTTTTCCTCAAGAAAATTTAATCGGTTTATATAATCTAGTTGCATGAAATTAAGATATCACCCACAAAAAATACATTTACGAGAATTTTGTGGTGGTTATATAACACGTTTATATAATCAGAAAGTTACACGCGAATGATAATTGATGTTATCCAAATAAAAAATTAAAAAACAAAAAAAAAACCATCAATCTTGTTTTCACTTTTATTTATCTGATATTCGTTAGTTTGTTATTAAAGAAGTTATCTAATTGGTTATTGAATTTTGGATAATATATTAATCGAATCAAAATTCTCGGGTTCGCGTATCCAACAATCGAAAATTTTGGTTATTGGATCGATTTCGGTTATCACTTTTAAAAAATTTTGGGTTTCGATTAACCCGATAATTGATTCGGGTTAACCGAATAACCAAAAATTATTTAATTAATTATTTATATATATATATATATATATATATATTATATACTTCATCCGTCCCACTCCAATAGGCTCACTTCTTTTGGGTACGAAGATTAAGAAAACTTACTTTTTAGTAGGAAAGTGGTAGTAAAGTGGTGTGGTCCACACTAATTAAGTACAACTTTTTTATCCAAAAAGGAAAATGAGCCTATTGGAGTGGGTCATAGGGAATATTTTTTAATTATTAATTAAAAAATTGGTTTTTATCTAAAATAAAATTATGTTATATTTAAAGTATAAGAATGAGCTTTAGTTTAGTGGATAAGTTGCTCTGTGTATTTTCTGGATTCCAGATTTCAAATCATCTAACTAGCAAATTATTGTGAGTTTTAATTTTTTAAATGGGCATTCGGATACCTAAATAACCGAATCAGTTATTGGGTAACCAGACACCTAAAACGGTTCGGGAACGGTTAGTGAAATATGACATATTTCGAAATCGAATAACCGAAAATTTGGGTACAGGTAACCGAACCTGAACCGATCGACAGCCCTATAAAGAACTATTAAAATCTGCTGACTCCGTCCAGATTTATCGATGTGAAATCCGACTTGACATTTTTGTTAAGAAAAATGCAAATAAATAACCTAAACTATATCGTTTACATTGAAATGACGCGTATTATCAGTATTACCCAAAATACTGTAAACCGTAATTTTTATTTTTATTTTTATTTTTCTCCATTGGAAATTGGTTATTGACTCGTATTATCAGTATTACCTAAAATACTGTAAACCGTAATTTTTATTTTTATTTTTTCTTTTGGAAATTGGTTATTGAGTTGGCCAATAGTTGATCAATTTTTGAGTACCGAAAATATTTAATTTAACATAATTAAATGACACATGATCGATCTACGTTTCGAGTAGATGATCGCAGTATATTTATTTCCTCAAAATCGATTTTTGATGAGTGAGAAATAATTGTTTAAAGTTGGGTACTTGAAATATGGAGATATGGGAAAGTGATAAGCATTAAAGAGATATTAATGCTTATCCCACATTGATTTGTGACGATTAAATCCATTATATAAGTTGTTACATCAGTACGTGTAATAAAACTGTATGCACATGTGATGGGTTGCAAAGCCCACACGCGCACCACCGCCACCGCTCGCCCAGCCCCGGCTCCAGCATCCGACCTCGGCCGTGGACTTGGATCTTTGCAATTAGACCATTGGCCCGACTCGTTGGGCCCATTCGTGCACACATAGAGACGTCCCGTTGGGGGACTCGTTGGTCTTCTGTCTCACAACTTAAAACTCTCGTCATTATGGGACAGGAGCGGAGTTACAAGCTGAATTCAAACAGCATAACTATTACACATGTAACTCCCAGCAGCACTTGCATTCCTATTTCATGGGAGTAATGGCTGCAGGCTCCCCATGGATGGTGTATACCTATAAATAGGGCTGTCTAGAGCATGACATTTTACACGCACTACATATCCTTCTCAGTTCTTGATCTTTATTCGGTGCACTGGTGCTCGGTGGACTTGTGGTGCTACTTCCATCGAGACGCAACCGTTTCACCTTTGGAGAAGAATCGCTAAACCCGAGAGCACTACTGTGACGCCCGTGAATGAAGTACGGAGTGATCGCCTGTGCAGAGAGGCACAGACAAGGAGCGGCTCCGATTAAGACTTCTAAGCGGAGGGGCGCAGGGGTGAACCGGAACACACCCGAACGAGAGGGATTCTGAGAATATGCAGGTATGGGACTGCATATTCAAGGAGAGCTTAAATGATTTGATAGGTTCTACTCATATCAACAAGATGTTGGATTTGTATACTGTAAAGCAAGAACGTTTTATGCTTGTATACAATGTTTCCTATTACCACTATCCAATCTCCTAACTGATTGTGTTCATGATTGCACATGTATGTTTCTTATCTCTTTATAAGTAGATTATATGGTGTGTTGTAGATCACAGAAGATCATATAATTGAAATAACCTTAAGAGATATAAAATGATCACAACCGAGATGACTTTAGGACGAGTCATTGGTTTAGGCTGCGGTATAGATGGAAGTAGTTTGTCTTGACTACTTGTCTATACTAGTACGTCATAACGTATTGATAGGACCACAGTGAGATGTATTCTTCTATCTAACTTAAGTGAAGAATCAAGATCTCGGTAACTTATAAGATCTTAATAATAATAAGATTTCAGATATATATGTTGATTCGTTTATCACTTTGATTTACTGTGAGTGAGAGTTATATAGTAACTTGAGTACTATGTATCTTGGGTGATAGCGGTTAATATATGATATTTGATTATCTGTATTAGTACTCGTATACGGTATAGGATAATGACATCCCCTTAAGGAGCTCAATAATGTTTATTGCGCTAAACCCTGCAGGTTGATTAAGTTCAGGCGCAATAATAAGGTTTGAGTGGTACTGCTTAAGGATTACAAAGAGATTAATTAATTTAAGCTGTCAGAGCTCTAATTAATTAATGGATGTCGGATATTTTAAATACGAAGATTTAATAAGTCTAAATACAAGCCCCGACTCAACACCGGCAATAAAGGGGTAAGTCAATATTGGTTCTCTAGTGGAATGAACTAATATTTATAAATTAATTATGATCTGGGCTGACCATGGATAAATTAATTTATTTGAGGCCCATCTTTATTCCTTGTATCTGGTCCCTGGACTTGCCCAAAGTCTCTTAGCCCAAGAAGGGCTAGAAATCGCCCAACACCCATAACTGGCCCCCCCTCCCTTATTTTATTATAAAAATACAGCTGTCATCTCTAAAAAAAAACACACTGATAAAAATTAGGGTTTTGAGAGCTGTGGGAGGCGCAGGAAACGTGTAGGAGGTTTCTAGCTTGGGACTTTCATAGCTCGTTGTCCATCCAACGGTGAAAGCTGAGCGGGATACAGTTCAGAAGATCAGAACTGGAGTCTTTCGATACGATCATCAACGACCTCTGCATCCGCTTCTCAAGTAAGTAATTCCTAACACCTATGTGCAACTGTTAAATTCATAGGAGCATGTTTAAGATTAATCGTTGTATGATAAATTAATAATAATCCAAGAAACGATCATCGGGCAAACGAAGCATTAATTCAATTTAATATTCCTTCAATCGGTATCAGAGCCCAGGATTAATTTAATAATGTGCGTTGTTTTTACTGCTGTTGTTCTTCGTGGTCTGTTGATTCGTGGGATACGTCGTTTTGACGTTGTAATCATTTTTCCACCACGAGAAAATCCGTGGTTAGATTAGGTTTTCAAATTGTTTTTGTTTTTCCTTTGTAATCTGTAAAATTGTGAAACGAGACGAAGACGACGACGAATCAACATCGAAAGGAATGAACGTTGGAGAGCCGAACGCTGCCGGGGGCTGGAGCGAGCGGGCTGCGGGTGCCGAGGGCAGCGCGCGCACGAGCGCTTGCGTGCTGTGCGCCGCGCGCCTGGTCAGGCTGCCGTGCACGCTGCTGTTGCTCTTGCCGAGGGCGCCGTGCGCGAGGCGGCTGCTGCTGTGCGGGTTAGGCAGCGGACGAGGAGGCAGCCAGCAGGGGCGGTGCGCGCCCGGGGCCGCGCCTGCGCGCTTTGCGCGCTGCGCGCCCAGTGGGCGACGCGCTGCCGCTGCTACTGCCGTGCGCCGAGAGATCTGCTGCGCTGCTGCCGCTGCTGCTGGATGCGCCGGGGACCGCTGCTGCTGGTGCTGTCGACCGGAGGCTGCTGCTCGCGCTGGAGGCTGCCGCGCCGGGCTGATGCGCTCGCCGGACCGCTGCTGGGCTGCCGCACCGTGGCTGTTGCAGCGGCGCCGTGCGTTCTGTCCATTGGCATGGTGGCGGCGGCAGCTAGGGTTTCCAAACCCTAGCTGCGTGTCTCAAACCCTAGGGGGCCCAAACCCTATTTTCCAAAGACGGGTTTGTTTCGAAGTGTTCGGGCCAAGTTTTACATTTTTGAGCTTTTCTTTTCTATTTTAAATGTAATAGATTAGATTTGGGGTTCCACGAATGGGTCACGAAGAACTTTATTCTTTTAATTCTGTTCTTTGCATGTCGTGGTGTTAATCCTTTATGCTCTTTGCATGCTGTTTTGTCTTTGCTTGTTAATATGTGTTTATTAACTGCGCTTAGACAAGCATGCTAGGTTTATCATTTTCTTAAGCATGTTTTAGAATTCTGCGAGCATGTTTTACATGTCGCGTTCTAGATGAGCATGTTTAGGATTATGTGTTGAGCATGATCAAACCTTTTGAAAGAAAAAGACTAAGCTGTATTAATAATTTTATAGATGATTAAAAATTATTTAGATTTCCACAAGCGGTCTCTAGACAAAGTGATTGGCGATGTGAGTAAACGTCCACACAGCGTGGCTTACTTCATGTTTGTTCTTTCATAAGTTTGTCAGATGAGGTTTCTATAAAAATATTTAAATCCATTAAAGTAGTGGGAGTTATGCAGTAAACGTCCACACAGCGTGGCTTACTTGTATAATTTTCACAAGTACCTTAGAGGATGGAATTAAATAAGATAACTAAGAAATTAAATTGAATGCGGCATGGTCCGAGTGAGTATGTCAAATTCGAGAATTTAGTTTCAAAGTTAAATTGTGGTTATTACTTAATAATCTTTATTCTTAAAATTATGTAGACCTCCACAAGCGGTCTCTAGACAAAGTGATTGGCAATGTGAGTAAACGTCCACACAGCGTGGCTTACTTCATATTTGTTTTTTCATAAGTTTGTCAGATGAGGTTTCTATTAAAAATATTTAAATCCATTAAAGTAGTGGGAGTTATGCAGTAAACGTCCACATATCGTGGCTTACTTGTATAATTTTCACAAGTACTTTGGAGAATGGAATTAAATAAGATAACCAAGAAAATTAAATTGAAAGCGGCATGGTCCAAGTGAGTATGTCAATTTCGAGAATTTAATTTTCAAGGTTAAATTGTGGTCATTGCTTAGATATCATATCAAGTACAATGTACAACTCCCCGATGAGTCCCTTCTTGATGATGATATGGTCTAGTTAAGGTGCCAACTATTAATTTTCCTTTGTCAAAAGGTTAAGTTGACATGGATGGAAATTAAATGACTAGGTGAATAGTCTAGTTGAGGAGTTCGTGTGTAAACGTCCACACAGCGTGGCTTGCACATGGGATTCCTTGAGCGGGTGGAGGTTTCATTAATATTGTTTTATCAAAAGGTTACAATATTATTGTTACGAATTATGTGTTTTATGTTCGTTACTTTCAGATATGTCTATGTCTCTTATTGTTTATTTATTCTTGCACAAAGTCTTTTAACCGGTCCACATATATAAAATGGAAACGCAGTTTTGGATTTTTATCTTTATCACAAACTAAACACAATTTTTTGTGTTGCCTACTACTCCACGTTCTTATGGTCTGAACAATGAGTCAACTGATGAGAAAAAGGAATTACATAAAAGGTGGCACAAAACGAATAATGTGGCTATATGCTATATTATGAGTATAATGTCACAAACCTTGTAGCTCCAACATCAGGGCATGGACGATGCTATTAGCATCATGCTAAATCTCAAGAAAGTGTTTGGAGAGTCGGACTGAGATGCTCATTTAAATTTGATGAGAGTAATCTTATTTTTTTTATGAGTGAGCACAGCTCAGTGCACGAGCATGTCATGCAAATTTTGACGGACTTGACTTGCTCAGTGGGAGTATCGACGGTGAGGCAAAAGTTGATATTATCCTGAACTCTTTTCCCAAGTCTTTTAATTAAGAACTTTCGCCTCAACGCTGTTATGAGCAAGAAAGATAATACTCTTTTTGAGTTGTTGAATGCTCTAGTTACAGCTAAGGAAGTTGTGGGAAAAAGATGTGCAAACACTTGTTATTGCCAACGGATGGCCATCTTCTTCGTCCAAAGACGGGAAGAAGAAGGGTCCAATGGGGCAAGAAAGACAAGGGAAATAGTGGGAGTAGTGGTGTGATAAGATTGAGTATTGGAGATTTTTTCTTTCAATGCTCAAGGCAAAGGGTTAAGGTACTTCACTTGCTGTAGTAACTGAGACATGTCAACTCATTTTCTACTCAGTTGTGAGTAGTGGAAAATGAGAGAAACTGATAATGATTGTTACACCTTGCATGGCTTTTTATAAGCTGACAAGGAAGCTGAGTAGTGATGAGCTAAAGACATAGTTTAGTTTTTTGAGAATTCCTTATCATGTTCCAAAATTTTGAATAGATGGATCTTATGTCATTTTTGATAGTGGTGTTTCTATCATAAGAAATGACAAAGTTGTCTATTCTGGTATTTTTGAACATCTCTCTTCATACTATAATTTGTCGACAAAATACCTTTATATTGCATTTACATCATCGAACAAAAGAAAGAGAAAAGTTAAGGCTAACTCATGAGGATCTTACACATATATTGATACCCTAGATTAGGTCACATCTGTCTTAACAGGATCCAAAGGCTCGTGTCTAAATAGTACATTGGATTCAATCCAGGTTGTACCATTTGGAACCTGCGAATCCTGTATAGAGGAAAAGATGGAGATCGGGTCATTCATGGCAAAGGGGATAAAGGGCCAATAATGTGTTAGGAATGATCTTTTCTGATTCATTGTCAGTGTTTGGGATTCCAACCCAGTTTACTACACCGTGTAATCCCTATATAAGATGGTGTAGTGGAGAAAAGAAATAGGTCACTCTTGGAAAAATATGTCCGATGATGAGTTATGCATCTTTGCAATTAGTCCTAAAGAATCAGAAGGTGGTTATTAGCAATGACACACGATTCTTAGAAGTGGACTATGGGAATAATCACTAATCCAAGTCAGATAGTGTGCTTCAAGAAATTGAAGACATTAGACAGGCGATTCCATCACCCAAGCCAAAGTGTGCAAGAGTTTTGTACCACAGGACACTGCACGCACTGTTGACACACATGTGCCACCACAGATCCATTGTAGTGGGAGGGTTGTAGGACAACCCGATCAATTTATGTTCTTGGGAGAATCTTTGGATTCAGTCCCTGGTAGTGAATATAAGAGAATCGACCCAGATAGCTACTTGGAATTAGTGGAAGACGAGAATGTAGATTCCTGGCACGCCTCAATGGAGAAATCCATTAAGAATATGGGTGTATACTAGAAAATCTTGCTACCAAAAGGCAGTAAAGCCTTGAGTTGTAAGTGAGTATACAAGATAATGACAGGTCCGAATGAGCAAGGTCGTAGCTTTCAAAGCTAGACTGGTGGCAAAAGGTTATGCCCAGTGTAAGGATATAGGTTACGATGATATTTTCTCTAGTGCAATGCTCAGAACATTCGGATCATTTTATCCATAGCAGCTCACTCAAACCATCGAGGTCTGGCAAATGGAATGTCATATATATTACCTTGGAAAAGGTAAGGACATCCATGTGCAATAACCTGAAGGTTACGTGAGGGAGGGAGAGAAGCATCTCTTGTCAATCGCTCTCGTGTCATCGGTGATGTGGTTTATCTTACATTTTATGTAGATAATATCCTCCTAATGGGCGACAATATGGAGCTATTGTCAAGACATAAAGTAATGGTTATCCGAACAGTCTCAGATGAAAGACTATGGAGGTACAATATACGTCTCTGTGATCAAGGTTATAAGGGATCACTAGAAAAAGGATGTTGGGCTTATCTCGAGTGTCTTACATTGATACTGTGAATGCTCGTTTTAGTATGAATACCGCCAAGAAAGGATTGCAACCTTTGAGCTATGGCGTTCCTTGATCTAAAGACTAAGTCTTAAGATGCCTGTTGAGGTTGAGGAAATGAAGGCATATCCTACGTTTCCGCAATGGATGGCCTCATGTATGGATTGCTATGTGATGCGTCTTCGACTTTTGGGCCATTTGGCCCTATTTTTTCTCTTTATTTGTGTCAGTTCAGGTCTGTCCAGGGGAAAAACAAAGTTGTTGAAGAAGGAAGGTCCAGTGGAGCGGAAGGAATGGGCATTACCAAGCCCAGATTGCTATGTTATGTTTACCAGCATGGAGCTTCGGCCGCAGTACCTCTCCAGTCTAACTTGGGGCATGTGAACCTGAAGCAACCCACTTGGTATGAATCAAACCGAAGAAAGCAATCCGTCTGACCACTACTGTGCGAAGCAGACAGCCAACGCCAAAAAAAGAAAGTAAATCCCGAAGATTTGGAGGAAGGATGGAGAAGAACGAAGAAGGAGCTGGAAGAATCTGGAAGAAGGGGAAGTTTGACTACAGCATGCAGCTGGAAGCTATCTTCAATCGAATCAATCAAGGATTGAGCTGAAAAAGGAAAGAAGATCTCGAAGAAGATATGAAGCTGGCGCAGCTAGGGTTAGACCTTCACCGATTGGCAGTATAAAAGGTTGAAGATGTGCAACGTGAAGAAGCTCTTGGCACCCTTTTGAACTCAGTTTTATTTTAGTTTACTACTTTAATTCGCCGTGTGTGGCATCCAAAACAATTTACATTCCAGTTCTATTTCCTATTTTCCGTCGTGTTTTTATTCGAACAAGATTCAAGGCTCGTAGCCTTAGGTATTACTTTATCTTAATCAAGTATTTCCTTTTGTTTCATGTTGTGTTTAATTCATTTCGTATTTGTGAGTAATTCCTTAGGTGAGGTTTTAGGGGTGGAAATAATTGTTGTTAACATGTAAACATTCGTGAGGCATTTGTTCTTTCGGTTGAATCTCGTGGTTCCGGAAGGAACTGTTCGAAACCATGGGCAGTAGGGGCCTAACGGGTGATCTCCGTTCGGTAAAACGCTGTCCATGTCAAGCAAAGGCCAGGGTATACCAGGGCGTGACAACCAGTATACCCAAGACCGAGTGGCTGAGCAGCGTCAACAAAAGGCAATGTAGATCCAGAAGGTGGGGAAAGGATTGATGGGATACACTGTCCTTCCTCAGTCTTGGGCTTCTCTAGAGACTATCCATCAACTGTGACGAGGCATAAAGTCATGGTTATCAAACGAGGAAAGCAATCTCTGCGCCGTAGCATGTCTATGACTGGTCGGCTGACAAGTCGAAAATGGTTGTGTCCAGGAGGCATGTGTCACTCAAAGTGCGGAGTTGGGGACCTCGGGAGAGAAGGTTGGTGAGGGTCATACTTGGTGAGTAACGGGTATGACTACTATCTAAGGATGAGTGAAGCACTGCCTTGTGACCGGGGAATGTGTGACCTTCGGACCAAGTGACCACAATGGGATCAACCATCCTAAATGTGAAGTATAACCCCTTGAAACGCCCCAATGTCTTTGGGCCACGCCTTGGGTTTATATGGATCATGGACGGATTATCAGTATGCCTATGACCGAAAAGAATGTTAACAACAGTTATGACCTAACCGAATAACCTCACCCCTTTGTTATTATTGATCTTGTTATTTTCTTGTGCAGAGTATACAGATTGAGACTTGTGACACCTCAGTTTGTCGTTGGAGAACAAAGTGGTTCCTCACTCCCTGCGGGATTCGACCCTACACTTGCCACTAAGACTGAGTTCTTGTTGTGGGACGTAGGAGCGTGTATCGTCTGTACTGGGCATACACAAGTATTTTGCCCGCACCGCACGACGGGTATGTGTCAAAATTGGCGCCGTTGCCGGGGAGTGACGCGCAGCAATTTTGTTCTCTCCTCATTCCATTTTCCGCTACTGGTGTATGCGTGGAACTCGTAGAGTTGTAAGAGCATTGGTGTTTGACCCTGATATTGATCGCACCGAAAGACGACTACGCGCAGAAGCACGAATAGCGAGACGCGAAGCTATGGCAGAAGCAGAAGCAGAGCAAGCAGCTGTCGAGCAGGCGCAGACCCTCAGACAGTTGGCATACCCAACTAATCTCAACTTGAGGCCGAACGGAATCACCTTACCGGCAAACCCGTTCGCACCTCGTCGGTATGACCTGATGCCTTCTTTACTTCAGATCTTACCGAAGTTCAATGGATACCAAGGAGATGATCCTCACACTCATCTCCAAGATTTTGAAATGACAATCATGCATCAATCCAGTGATGAACAACAAGAGTATGTCAAGCTGATACTCTTTCCTTTTACCTTGGTGGACAACGTGAGAAGATGGTTGTATGACCTACCCGCAGGAAGTGTCACCACATGGGCACAACTGCAACAGGCCTTCCTGGAAGAGTTCTTCCCAGCATCAAGAGTGGAGCGGATGAGATGGGATATCCGCAGCATCAGACAAGATGGGCTAGAATCCTTCTATGAATATTGGACGAGATTCAAGAGAATGCTAAGCAACTGTCCTCATCACCAAATCTCTCCAAAAGATCAGGTGGAGAGTTTTGTAAAGGGTATGCGGAGGAATGATCGCAGTTTGGTCCGAGCAGCCTGTAATGGATCATTGATGAGTAAGACTCTATTGGAGATCTTTCAATTGTTGGGCACCATGGCAGAAGAATCGCGCGATGAGGGGCATGAAAGAAATCTGGAAAAACCGAGAAAAACTGAAGAGAATGAGGAGATGTCCAAGCTGGAGAAAACTATGGAAAAAAGCATGAACGAACTCAAGGAACTTCTGTCGGGCTTGACTATACCGAAGAAGATTCGTCAGTGTGGCCTTTGCGATGCCACCGGGCATCAGTCAGAGAATTGTCCCAATTTTGGCGAGGATATTGTTGATGTCAATGCCATCGGAGGACATGATGGGAATCCACGGAAGTATGATCCTTTTGCAAACACTTACAATCCAGGATGGAGGGATCATCCTAACTTTCGGTGGAAGCAAGATGGTCAGCCCCAATAGCAGAACAATATGGGAGCACAGATGCAACGTCCCCAGTATAATCAGAACCAACATCAGCAACAGTACCAGCTGGGACCACCTCAACACCACAACCAGAATCAATAACAACTACCTTACCAACCACCACACCGGAGAGTACCTTGGGAAGAAGCCATCGAAAACATGGCTAAAGAAAGCGAGAAGTTTCGCAATGAAATTCGTGCCGGTATGAACCAAACCAACCAGCAAATTAGTCATTTAACTAAGGCAGTGGCAAAATTGGAAGAGAACGCTGGTAAGCTCCCAGCCATGGGAATTAACCCCAGAGAACACGCCCAAGTTGTGTTAACTGAGTTTCCAGAAGGAGAGGAAAAGGAAGAAGAGTTGTTAGCTGAGGCAGAACTGCTTCAAGGAAGCTGGAATAAAAATGGTAAGGGTCCAACTGATGAACAAGCTGGAGGTAGCAACCCAACCGACGCACCCTACCTAGGGCGCCTGAGACAGAAAGCTAAAGAGAAGGAAGCAAGTGAAATAATGAAGATGTTTCAAAAAGTTGAACTAAGCATACCCCTACTCGATGCTATCAGACAAATTCCGAAGTATGCCAAATTCTTGAAAGACCTTTGTTCAAGAAAAGTCAAGATGGAGGAAGTAGTCCGTTACGTGATGGGAGAGAGTGTCTCGGCAGTGATCCAACGAAAGCTACCCACGAAGCGGAAGGATCCAGGGATGTTCACCATTCCATGCAATATAGGCGGAACAAACATGGATAAGGCAATGATGGATTTGGGAGCTTCCATTAATGTGATGCCATTGGCTGTGTACAAGAGATTAAATATTGGTGAGATGAGGAACACCCGTGTGGTCATACAGTTGGCCGACAAATCCAACGCTTACCCTGAAGGAGTGGTGGAGGACGTACTGATCAAGGTTTGAGATTTAATCTTCCCAGCTGACTTCAATGTTCTGGACACCAGACCTAAAATCGGGGAGAATGCCATAATATTATTGGGAAGACCGTTCATGATGACCGCTAGAACCAAGATCGATATGAAAACCGGAATCTTAACATGTGAGTTTGATGGAGTTCAAGAAGAATTCAACATCTATGAGACCATGAAGAGAAAGCAAGCAATGGAAACGGTGGACATGATCGATGTGTTTGAACCTTTGGTGCAAGAACAGGGAATTGCTTTTGGTTCCGGGGATACCACAGAGAAAGTGATCCAGTATGGTCTGACTGATCGAGATGCAGAGCATATGGAGGATGATGAGATGAAGGAAGCCATCATGGAACTTTACTCTCTCCGAGAAAGTACCATGGAAGCTGAGTTGAAGGTAGACCAGAAGATCAAGGAGCTAATCCAGGAGGTCTATTTAACTGGAGGAACGGAGACAAGCAAACCAGAATTATTGGTTCAGTATGGGCAGAACGAGAAGCTGTTACCATCAATCCAGAAAGCACCCACACTAGAACTCAAGAAGCTGCCTAAGCATTTGCAATATGCTTATTTGGGTCCAGAAGAAACGCTCCCAGTTATCATCAGTGCTAACCTAACCCGTGTGCAGCAAGATCGATTGGTCAGAGTATTACGGGAGAACAGGAAAGCCATCGGTTGGACCTTAGCGGATATCAAAGGCATCAGTCCCACAGAGTGCATGCACCACATCTATCTTGAGGAAGGAGCCAAACCTGTTCGAGACTCACAAAGAAAGATGAATCCCGTCATGAAGGAAGTAGTCTTGAAAGAAATTCTCAAGCTACTGGAATTGGGAATCATCTATCCCATATCCGACAGCCAATGGGTGAGTCCAGTCCATGTCGTACCGAAGAAGTCAGGAATACAGGTTGTGGAGAATGATCAAGGCGAGCTTGTACCCACCCGTTTGCAAACAGGATGGAGAGTTTGTATTGACTACAGGAAGCTGAATGAGGCAACCAAGAATGATCACTTCCCATTGCCCTTTATCGACCAGATGCTGGAAAGACTAGCTGGTAATGCCTATTACTATTTTCTCGACGGATATTCCGGGTATATGCAAATCTTTGTGGCACATGAAGACCAGGAGAAAACCAGTTTCACCTGTGTATTTGGAACATTTGCATACCGAAGAATGCCGTTCGGATTATGCAATGCACCGGGAACTTTTCAACGGTGCATGATGAGCATTTTTTCCGACTTACTTGAGAATTGCATTGAAGTCTTCATGGATGACTTCACCGTATATGGAAACTCTTTTGACACTTGTTTGAAGCATCTAGAGCTCGTGTTGAAAAGATGCATGGAGAAAAGCCTGGTCCTTAACTATGAGAAATGCCATTTTATGGTGAGGGAAGGAATAGTGCTGGGGCACGTAATCTCAGAGAGGGGAATCGAAGTGGATAAGGCGAAGGTTGATTCCATCGCCAAATTGCCCTACCCCACAACAGTAAAGCACGTACGGGTGTTCCTTGGTCATGCAGGGTTCTACCGGCGATTCATTAAAGATTTCGCCAAAATTGCTCAGCCCATGACCAGACTTCTTCAACAGGATGTGCCGTTCGAGTTTGATGAGGATTGCAAGGAGGCATTCACAATTTTGAGAAACAAGTTGGTGTCAGCCCCCATTATTTAACCTCCGGTATGGGACTTACCGTTCGAAATTATGTGTGATGCCAACAACCATGCCGTTGGAGCAAGTACTGGGGTAGAAGAAAGGCAAAGAGAGTTGTGTGATCTATTACGCATCCAAGACTCTGAATCCAGCACAATGCAGCTATACCACTACCGAGAAAGAACTCTTAGTAGTGGTATTCGCCATAGAGAAATTTCGTTCCTACCTTTTGGGAACAAAGGCGGTGGTCTACACGGATCATGCAGCGTTGAAGTATTTGATGGCCAAAAAGGAGTCCAAACCTCGGCTCATTAGGTGGATCCTACTTTTGCAAGAGTTCAACATCGAAATAAGAGATAAAAAGGGAGCTGCCAATCTTGTGGCGGATCATTTGAGCAGGTTGCAACTGGAAGAGGATGATGGTATGCCCATTACTGATACTTTTCCAGACGAAAAGTTATACTCCGTATACACCCGAGTAGGAGGAGAAGAACTGAATGCTCTAGCCAACCAGGAGCCATAGTATGCCGATATAGCTAATTATCTGATCACTAAAGAGTTACCCCCAGGATTGACAAGGTTCGAACAAAGGAAGTTACTTGTGCAAGCACAATTCTATTACTGGGAGGATCCATACCTTTGGAGGACTGGAGCAGACCAAGTCATACGGAGGTGCATACCTGAGGATGAACATGCCCAAATTCTAGACATGTGTCATGGAACAACAAACAGCGGGCATTTTGGGGGAAAACGCACAGCCCACAGAATTTTGGAGAGTGGATTCTACTGGCCCACCATATTCGCGGATCCAAGAAAGTGGGTGCAGAGCTGCCCGAAGTGCCAGTTGACTGGAGGTATTACCGCAAGAGATGAAATGCCACAAGTTCCAATCATGCCAGTTGAGATTTTTGACGTGTGGGAAATTGACTTTATGGGACCTTTCCCAAAGTCAAGGTCCTACGAGTATATTCTGGTGGCAGTTGATTACGTGTCGAAGTGGGTTGAAGCCAAGGCAACCGCAAGTAATGATGCTCACACCGTGGCAGGATTCCTGAAGGAGCAAGTGTTCGAGAGGTACGGTATATCTAAAATTCTAATCAGTGATCAGAGGTCTCACTTCTGTAATGCCACTATCAGAGCACTGACTAAGAAGGTGGGGGTGACACATAAGGTCACTACAGCATATCACCCCCGGGCCAATGGCCAGGCTGAGATTTCCAACAGAGAGATAAAAAGCATCTTGGAAAAAGTGGTACACCCTAACCGCAAAGACTGGAGTAATCATTTGGGGGACACGTTATGGGCATACCGAACTGCTTTTAAGACACCCATCGGAATGTCCCCGTTCCGCTTACTTTATGGGAAAAGATGTCATTTACCTGTGGAAATCGAACATAAGGCGTACTGGGCAATCAAGCAAATTAACCTCAGTATGACCCTAGCTGGAGAAGCAAGGAAGTTGCAGCTGAGTGAATTGGAAGAACTTTGGTTGGAGGCCTACGACAATGCAGTGCTCTATAAAGAGCGAACCAGGAGAATCCATGATGCCAAGATTAGAAAAAAGGAATTCCTGGTGGGACAAAAAGTCCTACTTTTCAATTCACGCTTCAAGATGATGGCTGGGAAACTTCGTTCAAAGTGGTCAGGACCGTTCGTGATCAAAGAGATTTTTTCAAATGGAAGCATAGAAGTGTATGATCACAATGGAGTTGATACGTTCGTGGTGAATGGGCATCGCTTGAAGCCATACCATGAACTTGCTGAAGTGGAAAAGGAGAAGGAGGAATGCCACCTTCTCGACCTTGTGTACGAGTAATGATGAAGGAAGAGTCGAGCTCAAGACGGGAAATAAGAGCGCTTGCTGGGAGGCAACCCAATGCTATTTTTCGGTATGGTCTGTACCAAATTTTCTTTTCTTTTAAGTTGTTTTGTTTTGTTTTGGATGCACTAACTTGCAGGGAGTCGGGCCAAGATGGATTTGGACGGAGGCCCAGAGAAGAATCCGAGCTCACTTTGCGTTGCAAAGTGTGTAGGTGGAGAGTTGGGGGTTGGAATGATCTGGAAGAGGGCTTACGAAGAGGGGTGACGTAAGCGTGTCAGCGGCAGGCGGCGATGTGACGGGAGCCCTTCGGTTTCCGCATAAAATTTGAAATTCAAATTTTTGCCATGATTTCTTTCCTTAAAAATTATCTTACTGCCATAACCTGCCATTCTTACCCTCTTTAAACCCCTCAACCCACGATTTTCCCCACAAACCCTAACTTCCGAAACTGCTACTACCACGATCTCCACTCTCTCCAAACCCTAAATTTCCATAACTGCCGCTAATCTTTTAAAAGCCAACCTTGTTCCCAAAATTCCCACACAATCCAAAACTTCCGCACAAACACCTATTCCTTGATCTCTGCAAATCATCATGGCAAAAACCAAGGGAGGGACGGGCTCAGGAAGCACCCAACCACCAAAGGGGAAGACTACCAAACCCCCACCTCCGAAGCGATCTACAAGGCGAACCACCTCAGAGGAGACCTCTACCAAGGTCACCGAAGACCCCTTGCTAACTATTCAGCCCGAGGACAGGGGACGTACTGAAGTCCTACAACAAGAGAAACTAGAGATCGCACGAGCAGCCGCCGAGTCAGAACAACCGGAGAAGCCGGAAGAAGAGGAGCCTGAGCTCGCGCCTCCTGTGAAGAAATCGAAGAAAGCCCAGACGGGCAAGGCAACTCCGGTGCGATCCATTGTCGCACCATCTCCTGTTCGAGCCCAACCTCAACCGCAAATTCCAGAAACCTCCATGCAGGAGGGGAGAACCGCTTCCGAGGATACAGAAGAAGAAGAACAAGAGAAGGCGGAAGAAGAGAAGGTGGACGAGGAGGAGGCTGAAGAAGGAGGGGAAGTTGAGGCCGTTTAAGAGGAGGAGGTAGAGGTTCCGACACCACAGAGCAAGAGACCAGGAGTGAAAAGGAAGCTTGATGTTGCGAAGCCCCCATTACCAGTTAAGGCCAGACCGGCACCGGCAGGTAGTAAGACCAGAACCAAAGGCGAACAGAGCAAGAAACAAAGGAAGCCTACTGCAGCCGAAAAAGGAAAGGCCAAGGAGATGGAAGAACCAATGGAGGCAGATCCAGAAAGGACCGAGACTATGGAAAGCTCCAACTCCGAGGACGTGGTTGCCCCTACTAAGCCGATGATGAGCACAATCACCTCGAAGCCCAAAGGTGTCAAGCGCAAGGGAGTGGTGCGACCTAGCACTATGGAGACGGTTATACCGAGGGATAGTCAGAGGTATGCTGTTTTGCAGAATCGGGAAATAACCCCGTGGTATTTTCTGGTGACCGAAGTGTTGGATGATTTCGGGATAAAAGAACGCGTGGAGGGATATTTTAAGAACATTGGTTGGGGGAAAATTCTGAAATGGAATGTGTTGGCATTCAAGCAAATGTCAGAGGAGTTTATGAGCACGGTGGAGTTCAAACCGAAGGGGAATTATGCGATCGAAACCCCATGTACCCTGCATTTCCAGCTGCGGGGGAAGATGTTCCCACTTTCCATCAACGATTTGAACATCCACTTGGGGGTGATTGAGGACAAGGAGGTGTACGATGATGAGTACAAGCAAGCTGAGACCATGGCTCCACCTGAGTGGCGAAGTCAGATTGACCATTACTGGTCCCAAATCTCGATAGGGGCCAAGTATGTGAAGAACATCAGCAAGTCTAATGAAATCTGCGATCCAGCTCTGTAGATATGCCATCGATGGTTGGCGTACAACATCTATGGCCTGATTGAGGGGTCGAATGTGGTCACGCATCAAGAGCTTTTCTTGCTCTGGTGCATGATGGAGAAGAAGAGGGTGAACTTCGGGTTCACCGCGGCAATGCAGTTTCAGTATGGGGTAACCCATACCAACAAATACCTCTCCCTATGCCCGCTGGTGACCCTTCTGGCGAAGAAACTCGCGAATTTCAATGTTGAGGCCCCAGATGAAGCAGCTGTAGCAGAGACCCGATTCCTTGATATCGGGCACCTTGTGCGTTGGCGGATTGTCGAGGTTGATGAGGGAGGTGGTCACCGCCTGGTCCACCCGGAGGGCAGTTCAGTTAGACCTGAACCGAAAGTTACAAAGGAACAGGGGACATCTCGCCTGGTCAGTAGTGAGATTGCAATGTTGACGGTCGAACTGAAGGAGATTAAGGATGAGCTGTTGATGTTGGGTGCAGAAGTGGCCACTCTGAGGGATACCATGGAGGAAGGATTCAAAGCAATGGAGGCTGGTTTTAAAGAAATCAAGGAGAAGCTGGAGGCGGCTGGTGAGCCCTCTGACCAAAATGACTAAGTTCGTTTCCCCTGAACTCTTAGATTAGGTTTTATTTTGTCTTTTGATTTTCTTATTTTAGTGTCTCTACAGTCTTGTTTGAGTCGAGTCTTACTTGCACTGTTTGATGGTGATGAGAATATGCATGCTGATTTGGTTATGGTTTGATTTGGTAGTTGAGTATGATATGCATGATAGTAGTTGCGAGCTTACAGATAGTACCCCACCAGTGAGATCAGAGCCAAATTTATGAAAAATTACATGTTTCTGGTGAGACTTTGCTGTGCTAGGGAATCTAGATTTTGTTTGAGAACTTATATTGCTAGTAATGACTTGTGTGATTTGGGCACATTTCTTTGATTAGGGCCCCAGATTCTTCTTTGTTGATAAATGTGAAAAGAATCCCTTGTTATGCCAATTTGAGCCGAATTCATTCTTTCTTGAGCCTTTCTATTTCTATATCTAAAAGAAAGAATTGTTGGAGTGCATGAAATGGTAAACAAGGAACTGGAGAAAAGAAAGAAAATCTGGGCACAAAAAAAAAATGAATGAAAATTATTGCCAAAAATCAAAGAAAAGATATACCCTATTAAAACAAGGGAATAAAAGGTTGGTTGTGGTTTTACTGAACATAAATGCTGAGTAAGGGTGATACTGAATTAGCCACTGAACTATATTCATCCCACCTCTGCTCCGTATACCTCATTACAACCAAACAAAGACCCTCTGATGAGTCATACTAGTGTGTTCCACTTGTAGTTTTCAATCAAACTCTTAGAAGAACTGGCACAGCAAATTAAGAGTGTATACACTTAGCCCGGTACTTGAGAGAAAGAGAGACTACTATCACACTTTATGCATGTTCATTACTCTGGTTTGTGGTTTGACTGAACTGAATGATGCATGTTAGTATGATCTGATCCTGCAATTGGTGCAAGTTTCGTGTCTCGTGGTTTTATTCCTTTTCTCTCAACTTTCCGTCCGTGTCTTCTGTGAATCCACCTACATACTTGAGGGCAAGTATGGTTTAAGTGTGTAGGTGTGATGCATCTTCGACTTTTGGGCCATTTGGCCCTATTTTTTCTCTTTATTTGTGTCAGTTCAGGTCTGTCCAGGGGGAAAACAAAGTTGTTGAAGAAGAAAGGTCCAGTGGAGCGGAAACGGAAAGAATGTGGTTGGAATGGGCATCACCAAGCCCAGATTGCTATGTTATGTTTACCAGCATGGAGCTTCGGCCGCAGTACCTCTCCAGTCTAACTTGGGGCATGGGAACCTGAAGCAACCCACCTGGTATGAATCAAACCGAA
The DNA here is from genome assembly GCF_028751815.1 of Salvia miltiorrhiza. Lineage (NCBI taxonomy): Eukaryota > Viridiplantae > Streptophyta > Magnoliopsida > Lamiales > Lamiaceae > Salvia > Salvia miltiorrhiza. Next base: position 43,756,770 of record NC_080393.1, on the reverse strand, counting down.
GAAAGCAATCCGTCTGACCACTACTGTGCGAAGCAGACAGCCAACGCCAAAGAAGGAAAGTAAATCGCGAAGATTTGGAGGAATGATGGAGAAGAACGAAGAATGAGCTGAAAGAATCTGGAAGAAGGGGAAGTTTGACTACAGCATGCAGCTGAAAGCTATCTTCAATCGAATCAATCAAGGATTGAGCTGAAAAAGGAAAGAAGATCTCGATGAAGATATGAAGCTGGCGCAGCTAGGGTTAGACCTTCACCGATTGGCAGTATAAAAGGTTGAAGATGTGCAACGTGAAGAAGCTCTTGGCACCCTTTTGAACTCAGTTTTATTTTAGTTTACTACTTTAATTCACCGTGTGTGGCATCCAAAACAATTTACATTCCAGTTCTATTTCCTATTTTTCATCGTGTTTTCATTCGAACAAGATTCAAGGCTCGTAGCCTTAGGTATTACTTTATCTTAATCAAGTATTTCCTTTTGTTTCATGTTGTGTTTAATTCATTTCGTATTTGTGAATTCTGCTATGTGTGAGTAATTCCTTAGGTGAGGTTTTAGGGGTGGAAATAATTGTTGTTAACATGTAAACATTCGTGAGGCATTTGTTCTTTCGATTGAATCTCGTGGTTCCGGAAGGATCTGTTCGAAACCATGGGCAGTAGGGGCCTAACGGGTGATCTCCGTTCGGTAAAACGCTGTCCATGTCAAGCAAAGGCCAGGGTATACCAGGGCATGACAACTAGTATACCCAAGACCGAGTGGCTGAGAAGCGTCAACAAAAGGCGATGTAGATCCAGAAGGTGGGGAAAGGATTGATGGGATACACTGTCCTTCCTCAGTCTTGGGCTTCTCTAGAGACTATCCATCAACTGTGACGAGGCATAAAGCCATGGTTATCAAACGAGGAAAGCAATCTCTGCGCTGTAGCATGTCTATGACTGGTCGGCTGACAAGTCGAAAATGGTTGTGTCCAGGAGGCATGTGTCACTCAAAGTGCGGAGTTGGGGACCTCGGGAGAGAAGGTTGGTGAGGGTCATACTTGGTGAGTAACGGGTATGACTACTATCTAAGGAGGAGTGAAGCACTGCCTTGTGACCGGGGAATGTGTGACCTTCGGACCAAGTGACCACAATGGGATCAACCATCCTAAATGTGAAGTATAACCCCTTGAAACGCCCCAATGTCTTTGGGCCACGCCTTGGGTTTATATGGATCATGGACGGATTATCAGTATGCCTATGACCGAAACGAATGTTAACAACAGTTATGACCTAACCGAATAACCTCACCCCTTTGTTATTATTGATCTTGTTATTTCTTGTGCAGAGTATACAGATTGAGACTTGTGACACCTCAGTTTGTCGTTGGAGAACAAAGTGGTTCCTCACTCCCTGCGGGATTCGACCCTACACTTGCCACTAAGACTGAGTTCTTGTTGTGGGACGTAGGAGCGTGTATCGTCTGTACTGGGCATACACAAGTATTTTGCCCGCACCGCACGATGGGTGTGTGTCACTATGTACGAGAACTTATATTTGCTATGCAGTTAGCATGGTTGTAATATATCAGTATAGTCCTAGTTAAGGACACTGAACTGTGGTAAATTATATTCTCAAGTCCATGACTAGATAATAAGGATAGTTTACCAATTAGGCAGTTTAGTTCCTATTTGGATTATATGATTTCGGATTCCCAGGCTGACCGGAACAAAGAATAATTACCTCGAGCTATGTGTTTTCCTTGGGAGGTAAAACCTTTTGGTTTGACCACTACCTCCAAGATCTAAAGGTGATTCCTAGTTTGCGTGAGAGCATCACCTTAGTGATACTTCAAGTGCAGTTGCAAACTCTAAGGAATCCAAGAACCACAAGGGGTCAAACACATGGAGAGTAAGTACCAAAGTTATACGATTATTCGTAAATCGAGGTTTTTGTGCTCATATAATAAATTTTCACATATTGGAGAAACCTACTAATCTTTTCACAAAAGGCTTATCGCAAATGGTCATTGAAAGATGGGAATGCGATTGATGCCACCCACTTAGGAAACTTTAAGTATAAGTGGGAGAAGTGTCAGGTGATTGGTAAATAGACGCATTGTATACTAAAAGTTTGCTTTAGTATAAGTGGGAGATTGTTGGATTTGTATACTGTAAAACAAGAATGTTTTATGCTTGTATACAATGTTTCCTATTACCACTATCCAATCTCCTATCTGATTGTGTTCATGATTGCACATGTATGTTCCTTATCTCTTTATAAGTAGATTATATGGTGTGTTGTAGATCACAGAAGATCATATAATTGGAATAACCATAAGAGATATAAAATGATCACAACCGAGATGACTTTAGGACGAGTCATCGGTTTAGGCTGCGGTATAGATGGAAGTAGTTTGTCTTGACTACTTGTCTATACTGGTACGTCATAACGTATTGATAGGACCACAATGAGATGTATTCTTCTATCTGACTTAAGTGAAGAATCAAGATCTCGGTAACTTATAAGATCTTAATACTAATAAGATTTCAGATATATATGTTGATTCGTTTATCACTTTGATTTACTATGAGTGAGAGTTATATAGTAACTTGAGTACTCTGTATCTTGGGTGATAGCGGTTAATATATGATATTTGATTATCTGTATTAGTACTCGTATCCGGTATAGGATAATGACATCCCCTTAAGGAGCTCAATAATGTTTATTGCGCTAAACCCTGCAGGTTGATTAAGTTCAGGCGCAATAATAAGGTTTGAGTGGTACTGCTTAAGGATTACAAAGAGATTAATTAATTTAAGCTGTCAGAGCTCTAATTAATTAATGGATGTCGGATATTTTAAATACGAGGATTTAATAAGTCTAAATACAAGCCCCGACTCAACACCGGCAATAAAGGGGTAAGTCAATATTGGTTCTCTAGTGGAATGAACTGATATTTATAAATTAATTATGGTCTGGGCTGACCATGGATAAATTAATTTATTTGAGGCCCATCTTTATTCCTTGTATCTGGTCCCTGGACTGTCCCAAAGTCTCCTAGCCCAAGAAGGGCCAGAAATCGCCCAACACCCATAACTGGCGCCCCCTCTCCCTTATTTTATTATAAAAATACAGCTGTCAGCTCTAAAAAAAACACACTGATAAAAATTAGGGTTTTGAGAGCTGTGGGAGGCGCAGGAAACGTGTAGGAGGTTTCTAGCTTGGGACTTTCATAGCTCGTTGTCCATCCAACGGTGAAAGCTGAGCGGGATACAGTTCAGAAGATCAGAACTGGAGTCTTTCGATACGATCATCAACGACCTCTGCATCCGCTTCTCAAGTAAGTAATTCCTAACACCTATGTGCAGCTGTTAAATTCATAGGAGCATGTTTAAGATTAAATGTTGTATGATAAATTAATAATAGTCTAAGAAACGATCATCGGGCAAACGGAGCATTAATTCAATTTAATATTCCTTCACAAGATGCATTTTCTTTTCTGGTGCCCACATGGAAGAAACTCCAAGGTTAAGCGTGCTTGGCTTGGAGCACTTCCAAGATGAGTGACCCCATGGGAAGTTTCTCGGGGAGCGTGTGAGTGAGGACAAAACACCCTAGAAAAGACTCGTGTTGGTCTGTGGGGACAGTCGTCAAATCTGGAGCCGGGCTGCTACAACTACCGAGGCTATTTTCTTCTTACGGGCAGAGATTATATCTTGACTCAGCTTCTATCCAGTTTATGTTTTCCTTATAATCAGTTTTTAAAATATCTCCTTGTTATTTCTGATCGTCTATTTTCTTAGTTCGGTTTTTGAAGTTTTCATTTACTTGTGAAAGTTGAACGTTTACTACCTTGTGTTTACAATCGCAAGAACAAAAATTATGCTGCTGCTACACGTTCGAGTTTGGAGATCAGATTTCTGGACTTTTTAATTTGACGTAAAACTTTCATGACTAAAATCCTTTGCTTGGAGATGGCGTCTTCTGTTCCCACTTCTGACGCTGCCACTATTGACGCCAACGCTTCTAGTCACCATCGGCTCCACCGCATCTGCCACCATCGGCTCCACTACTTTAGCTAGGTTTGGCTCCACCACCACCACAATCGTAACTTCCACGATTGGGTCTGCGTCATCTCACACAAGTGGGCAAACGGGAGGTCACACTTCCACCATAACCCCGCTGCAAACGTCGAGGACGTTGGGTCTTGTCGAGAAATTATCAATTTTCTCGAGCAAGAACTTCAAGTTTTGGCAAGAAAAGTTGTTGTTCTACCTCACTACCGTGGGGTTTGTCGGCTTCTTGATGGAGGATAAGCCACCAACCCCAAGTGAAGGATAGACGAGCTTTGAAGTTTGTTCTGGCTACGACAATCGGTGCCAAGGCGATTACTTGTGCCACAACACCGTCCTAACGTACTTGGATGAGCGGCTTTTACAAGGTGTTCCGGGTACACAAAACTTCTAAAGAGATGTGGGAGGCACTTGAGGAGAAGTGCCATGTGGACGAGGCGAGTACCAAAAACTAAGTCGTCGCCAAGTCGTTGGACTACAAGATGGTCGACTCTCGCCCCATGATGGATCATGTGGAAGAGTTCCAAACTCTTTCACATGATGTTCAAGGCGAAGGAATGCCTTTGGTGGATGGGCTACTTGTAGAGATCATGATTGAGAAGTTGTCTCCTAATTGGTGGGACTTTCAAAACCACTTGAAGCATAAGCACTCGGAGATGTCCGTGCAAACCTTGTTGTCAAAACTTCAAATGGAGGATCATGTTAGGAGCCGTGACCGTAAAGGTAAAGCTCCAATGGATGCTAAGGCGAATGTCACTGAGAAAGCTGGCTAATCTTACAATTCGCAATCGCCCCAACTCAAACAACAAGAGCAAAGGAAAGCAAAACGCACAATCATCTAAGTTTGATGGTACTTGCTTCAACTATGACAAGCATGGTCACATGGCTAAAGATTGTAGAAAGTCGAAGCGGAAGAAGGCCAAGAACAATGTTAACAACATCGAGAAGGACTTCAACTTTTTGGGAGCAAAGTGACTGCCAGAAAGCATCTTGCTTTCGTCCCTTTAGTCCCAAAAAGCATCTCTAGTTTGTCTAGTTTTTCCAGTCTGATCCTCAACAGAAAATCAAGAAAAATGAGAGATCAAAAGGGGAGGGACCAGAGAGAGTAGCATATAATATAAAGACTAAAATCACCTGGCCATGGAGAGGTCAATGAAAGAGCAGTTAAGTGCCTTGGCCAGATTTGCACTTGTTATGGGGTGCTATGCTTTATGCACCAGCAAGGGGGTTATGGCTGTCTGACAATATCCTTGGTGGCCTTAGCACAAGGCGTTTCCCCGACTAAGGTCAGAATAGGTAATATCCAATGGAGATTTTATTCTCATGTCATCCATTGGGTGCCACATTCTTACGACTTTAAAGGGCCCGGGCTGATCAGGTAGTGGTTCCCCCAATTTTTGCATGCAAACTGACCCCAATAGTGAGCCCAACGTACTCCTATTTCTGAAAAACAAAGGCAATGGTTATGAGGGATTGAAATCTGCCTAGAGAAGAGGAGAAAAGAAAACAAAATGAACTTATCACCTTGATGACATGTTCCATTCCAGATGCGCTCGGACCTCTTCGGGAGGGTAGATTTCATTTAAGCAACGATACACATCACATTTAATACCATAGATAATCTTTGCCACCTCAAAGGTGCTCGTGAGATTCATTAAACACGTTGCAAATAGAGCAAAGTTTAGATACTCTCTCTAATCGGTCGACTATTTTTAGCCTTCTTTGCAAAGCAAGCCAAAGAGTGATTGAGCAATGAGGAGGGATAAAGCTCTTCCAAATGGCTTTGTGCCAATACTTTTGATCTCCTTTTTGCCTAAGTAATTCATATGATGTTTTTCTTTGACCATTCATCAAGCTTATGTTGCGCCTGCCCAATATCAGAGCCATGTTTCTCAAGGATGACATCTTGAGCCTTGAATAGATTTTTAATCAATGGTGAGTCCGTGTGGTGGGCTGAGATGGTCCAGAGGTTACATAAATGATCACTTTGTGAAGAGTAATAGTATAATTTTATACTACCACTTTGTGAGGAGTGGATACATAAATTATCATTCAAATCAAACAAGATACCCACTTTAAGTGATAAATTTATACCTCGTTATTTTATCCCTCCATTTAGAGGGATAAAAAGCAAATACACTCGCATTGTATTCTAAAATATAAGTGATGTCAATGGTTTGATTAAAGAAATATCACATTGTACTCTAAATTGGCGAGCATGTTAATCAGTTGATTTTGAATGCTTCATCTTGCTTGTTTAGAGCATATCTGAGTAATATAGATAGTAGTATGAGTTGAGCATATAAAGCATGTTGTTTGAGTTATTTGGCTTCCTAAAATAGAAATTAAATATCACATGGAATTTCACGTTGACAAGTCTGACAACTTAACAGTTTCGTCAATGACAAACTAATGGAAGCCAAATTAAAGTAGAAAAAAATGATAATATTTAAATTTTTTCTGGATAACACGAATATTAATATAGATTAATTTCCGGAGTACTATAATATAGACTATTTGAGTGTGTTTGGCCTTTAATTAACTTGAGCAGCTGACGGCATGTGACTTGGTGAAATGAAAATTTTATCGAGAAAGACAAATGGAAAACAAAAACAAGAAAAAAATCGAAGAAAAACCCACTGAAGGCGAAACAACGCAAACAATGGGCTACAAAAAACATAACAAAAAATCAAGAGTCAAGAGCATCATCTTCAGAATCCATGACGGCATGTGACTTGCAAGCTGCAATTACTCATCTTCTCTAGTTTTTGGCTAATATTTATTAAATTCACCCACCTGAAAAGTATTACTCTTAATTGCTTCTTCACCTTTTCGTGTGCTAGAAGAAGTTTTTGTCTAAACCAAAAAGGCAACATATTCGTCACGATTCATCCTCAACTCTTTTATAATCGAATTTTATAACAATTGAGGTCATCGTGCTTTCAAGGATTCTCTTCTCTGTTTTCCTTTTTTTGGTTACGTAATAAAATCTGAAATTAATAACAATATACGTGCTATAACATTTTGTGTATTACAAGTGTGAATAAACAAGTGTTCGCAATTGTCTCAATAAAATATGAAAATTTATAATCTATACTATATTAAAAAAATAATATTTTCATTTGAAATTAATTTCAAATTTATTTCAAAATTGAGTGACAATTTTATGATTATAATAAAACTGAAGATTTAATTGTAAATTATAGTTTTTTTTTTCATTTTATTTCCTTTTACATTATCTTCATATTTTCCTATTCTATTTCTTTTTCAAAATTATGAAATTTCCCTAATTATAAAAAAATTGAATTAAAGATAATGACACGAGCTTTACCTTGATATATATTATGTAAATATTGGATTTAAAATGTAAATTTTATATTTATTTAAAGATTAAAAGTTAAGAAAATTCTATCTCATCTCACCTATTTTTTAAATAAATCTATTTCATATTTTTAAATTACGCAAAATCATAATTTGGCCCATTAATTTTCATGAACTTTGTTTTTATCAAATTTTCCTGACTTAAGGCGTGAACATTTTCCATGAATTCACTCGGTATCTCGGTAAAACTCGAGCTACATTACGAGTGGATGGCAATTGGGCTGAATGGCTTTTGATACCACGAGAACCTCCCCTTCGCCGCGCCTCCCTTCGGCGGCAACGCCGTCGCGACAACCATCACTCATTTTCCTATTCGTCCCTCCTCGCTGGCGAACCCCAAAGTCGTTCGCAGCACACGAACGTGTTCATGTTTTGGTAATTAACCTTAATTTATTTTCATTTGTTTCCTTAACTAAATATTATTTCTTTTTATTATTTCTATATTTTAGTATGTCAAATTCTATTTTGTTTTTTTTATTTAGTTAAATTTAATTTAATAATTTTTTATTAAATTTTTAGATAATTGAGTTGGTATCAATTTTGTATATATAAAAATGTAAAATGGATTTTCGTGCATTGCACAGGAGTATATAATTTAATGAGTTTAATATAAAAATTTCATGATTATTTTATAATAATATATTTTGGTACAAAAAAAGAGGTGGAGCAATGCGGAACCCTAGTGCGGCGGAAACCCTAGTTTCGTTTCTTTGAGTTTTTCTGACCGGCGATGAATTCCGATCAACCGTTGGTGAGAACTCATGATAAGGGAGGTCTGAACCTTCCATTGGTGACCAACAACTACAGGAATATGGGCAGTAACACGATACAACCTAACCAGGTTGGAGTTACGGGAAAGCATGGGGACACTTTGGGGGAAGAAAACAATTCTCCACGACGGAAGGAGGATACGACTGCGGTGGGTAGGGGCAAGAATTCTGGTGACATGGCTAACCAGACTCCAGGGAAAGTTCAGACTCCAGGGAAAGTTGATGATGAAGCTATTCATGTTGTGGCTATGCCTGAGACTAAATCGTACGCTGAGGTTACTTCTTTTAGGCCGAAGAAGCGGCCTGATATTGCTGCGCATCACTATCATGCCTTACGTCCGACTAAAGATGGCGATCAGTTTTCTCTGAAATTTCCTAAGGAGCTCTATTATCAGCAGGTGAATGAATTTAAGTTTGCCATTATTGGACGCCTCATGTTAAGACGTGGTGATAAACCAAGAAATACTTTGGAACTTCGATCGGAACTCCAAAAACTTTGGAATCCCGCTTCCTCATGGCAGTTAATTCCGATGGGGAAGGGATATTTCACGATTAAATTTACAACTGAGGAAGATAAAGCTAAGGCTAAGACCAAGGCTGTTTGGGACTTAACGGTTGGTTATCTTCGCATTCAGGAATGGGTCCGTAACTTCGATCCCTTTAAGGAGCATTCTTCGTTGGCTAATGTTTGGGTTCGTATCCATTATTTGCCAATCGAATATTGGCATCCCGATGTTATTGTGGGGATTGGGCATTTTCTTGGACACCCGTTGAAATTGGATAGCACCTCGGTGGGACGTGAGTTTGGTCAATTTGCTCGTATACTTGTCGAATTAGATATGGCCAAACCTCTTCCCGATAATTTGCTCGTTGAGGGTGAACCCTTATCTTTCTATGTTGAATTTGTTTATGAGAACCTTCCACTTTATTGCTCCAAGTGCAAGATTACGGGACATGCTCAAGACACCTGTCGTCGTGGACAACTTGATAAGCTGGACAAGGTAATGAAGGAGAAACCGCAAACACAGGATCATATCATAAACGGTGAGGACAAACAATGGCAGGTGGCAAGGAATGGAAGGTCACATAAAGCTATGGAAGGAGGATCTCAGACAGCTTTGGTGGATAACAATAAGGGAAATTCATCCCGGTCTCCGGGGAAAGACAGAGGTGAAAAGTCTCATAAAGTTTTGGATGGCGTTGATGAAAACACTTTTATTGATAATAAGAAGGGTGCTTCTCATAGTTCTCTAGTGGAGTTGGGAAGCAGAGTTTTGAGAGAAGAACTACAAACATCTCCTTCTCACCTGATGGGTTCAGGGTCGAGCAACAGGTTTTTGGTTCTGAATGATGATGAGTTAGATGTGGAGGCTCCTACTAAAAATAGGAATGACAATCTAGTCTCCATGACGGTTCCTTCTGCTAATGGTCAAGTGGAGGATGAGGCAGTTTTTGATTCAGAGGAGTCGGTGTATGATGAGCAACTTGTTTTGGAGTTGAATCCTAAAGAACAGCAGACTAGGAATCAAGATTGCATGGAGGATGATATTATTTATAAAGAACAGCAACTGGCGGACAAGAGAAGAGAGTTGCTTGAGATGGAAAATGCCATGCAGATGCAGCGACAACAGAAGAATACGGCTCATGTGCCAGCGACTTCTAACACCGCTTTGGTTATGATTAAGAGGGGCCGTGGTAGACCAACTAAACAGGAACAGGCGCTAAAAGAGTTGGAGCATACGAGAGCTCAAGAGGGGATCAAAAGCAGGCTTCGTAAACCTGTTGATACTGGACAGAAAACTAGAGGTTTCGTTATTGAAAGTGGTGATAAAGCTAGCATCCGTGCGATGGATAATATCGTGAAAGAGAGATGGGCAGATGAAGTAGAGTTGAGCGATGCTCGCTCTGCTGAATTCTAATGTGTTGTTGATGAATATTTTCGCGTGGAATATCTGTGGCATGACGGACGAATCCATGCGTTTACTTAGGGAGATATGTTCTTCCTATTTTCCCATTGTTCTGGGTGTTATTGAACCCAAAACTGCCTTCAATAATGTTCCAAATAATTTTTGGAATTCTCTCAATCTTATACCTGTGCATCAGAATTGTCGGGTACCGAGATGCTCGAATATTTGGTTCTTTGCTCATCCGGACGTTATTACAACTGTTATCTTTTTCTCTGATCAATCGGTTGTTGTCGACTGTTATTGGCAGAATCTCTCCTTCAGAGCGGCTGTGGTTCATGGAGCGAATGATCAGCTCACTCGTCAATGTCTTTGGCGTGATCTTCTTCATTTTGCAGGGGCCAGCATGGTTATTATTGGAGACTTCAATGCGGTTAAAGGGGCCCATGAGCGTATTAGCCCGGCTCTTCCGTCTCCGGGTTCTTGCAGGGATTTTTGCAATTTTATTGAAGAGTTAGATTTTGTTGTATCGCCTACTGATGGTTTACGTTTTACTTGGTCAGGTAGAAGATTTTTACCGCGTCATGTGGAATCTATTCTTGATAGAGCTTTTTTTTCTATGGAGTTTGGTAGCAGGTGGTCGTCTATTGTGACTTCGGCGCTCCCTCGTTTTACCTCGGATCATGCTCCTCTTGTGTTGCAATGCAAAGATGATTATCGCCCTGGGAGGAGGACTTTTAGATTTCTTAATATGTGGACGACTCATCCGACTTTTCAAGAAATGGTGTCGTCCTCTTGGAACAAGCCTATTGAGACTCGTTGCTCGATCCTTTGTGTTATGCTTAAGTTGAAACGTCTCAAGAGGGATATTGGGGTTTGGAACAAGGAGGTTTTCGGGAATGTTGATTCGAATATTAGGAGGCTACAGGACTAGCTCGCGGATGTTCAACAACGTATTTCGTTGAATGGTTATACGGATGATGTTTTCGAAGAGGAGATTGGTCTTCAAGCTCAGATGAATGTTCATCTTTCTCAGAAGAATAATTTCTTGCAACAAAAAAGCCGTGCAGCTTGGTTGCAGGACGGGGATAGGAACACTGGCTTTTTTCATAGAATTACAAAGTTCAAAAGGCGTAATTCTTCCATTTCTCACCTTCAGATTGACGGAAGTGAGGTCTTCGATCAGCCCACGATTGAGCAACATATTGTCAGCTATTTTTCCTCGCTTTTCTCGGATGATGGCAGTCCGGGTCCGGAGTTTACTGAGATTGAAATGTTTGTCGATCATGTCATTACGGATGATCAGAATTCGTCGCTTATTCGTATTCCGGAGGACAGTGAAATCATGGCTGCTGTTTTTGCTATGGATGCAAACAGCTCGCCGGGGCCGGATGGTTTTTCGGGCATCTTTTTTTAGCAATGTTGGGTCACGATTAAGGAGGATGTGATAAGGGCAGTTTGAACTATCTTTTTGAAGTCCTATCTTCCAAATGGCTGCAATGCTAGCACGTTAATTCTGATTCCCAAAAAGGAGACGATTACTACTGTGGTTGATCTGCGGCCTATCATTTTGTCTAATTTCTTCTTTAAGATCATTTCTAAGATTTTGGCTGCTCGGTTAAGTTTGGTGGCTGCCACTCATGTTTTATACAATCAGTTTGGTTTTATCAGTGGAAGGAACATTCATGATTGTATTATGATTTGCTCGGAAGGGTTTTCTTGCATGCAGCGTACTGATCGTGGCTCCAATTTGGCTTGCAAAATTGACATCCGCAAGGCTTTCGATACTATTCGATGGGATTTTATTTTTCATGTGCTGAAGGCGAATGGTTATCATGAGCGGTTTATTGATTGGATCTCGGTCATTTTCAAGTCGGCCAGACTCTCGATCTTATTCAATGGTACTCTTAGTGGATATTTCTGTTGCTCGCGTGGGGTACGTCAAGGGGACCCGTTGTCTCCTATTTTGTTCGGTATTGCAGAGGATGTTCTTAGTCATTTGTGTTATAGCTGTGTCGCTTCTGGCCATTTGAAACCCATGCGTTTTACTCGGGCGTCGAATTTCCCAACACATTTGTTTTATGCTGATGATATTATCCTTTTTTGCAAGGCCTCTGTTAGGAATGCTCGCAAGATTAAGGAGATTTTAGATTATTATGGGAGGATTTCTGGGCAGATTTGCAATTCTGAAAAGTCCCACATTTATTTTGGAAAAGGTGTTTCCATCCCTATGCAGAGAGGTATTGGTCGTGCTCTGAGTTTTCTGGTTGCTAGCTTGCCGATCACTTACTTGGGGGTGCCTATTTTCACGGGTAGGCCAAGAGCGTCTCATTTCATGGCTATTCATGACCGTATCATTCAAAAGTTTGCTCGATGGAAAGGTTTACAGCTGTCCATGGCGGGGCGTATTTGTTTGGTAAAATCTGTTATTCAAAGTTCGATTACTCATTCTATGATGATTTACCGTTGGCCAAAATCTCTCCTGCACAATCTGGATAAGAATTTTAGGAATTTTATTTGGACTGGACAGACTGACTTGAAACCTAATTGCCCTGTGAGCTGGAATAAAGTGTGTTCAATTAGGGAAGAAGGGGGTCTTGGTATTCGTTCTTTTACTTTGATGAATAAGTGTTTCTTAATGAAGCTTGCTTGGAAATTAATTAAAGGTGGGGAACCCTCTCATGAGATTATTCGCACACGTTACTTAGACACTTTTGGTCATGCCAAACAGTTTGTGGCTAACTCGCCGGTGTGGCTGGGGATTAAGGATGAAGTGAATGCTTTGGTGGAGGATTCTTATGCTTATATTGGTCGTGGAGATTGCACTTATTTTTGGAAAGATGATTGGCTTGGATATAAGCTGGTGGAGAAACTCAATATTCCTCATTACATATGGGATTATTTGAATTTTTCTGTTCAGGACTATTTTTATGACGGGGTTTGGCATTTTTCGGAGTCTTTTGTGAGGTCTTATCCGGACATAGTGGTGGATATCATTTCGATTCCTATTGGGAATGAGAAGGACACCAGATTTTGGAAGAAATCTGTGAAAGGAGAGGTGTCTGCTGCTTTGGCATTCTCTAATGCTTGCCATCGCTTCCCTTCGGTGATATGGGGTAAATGGGTTTGGGAAAATTTTATTCCGGTGAGACGATCCCTGATTTGTTGGCGTATGATTCATAAGCGTCTTCCCACTTTGGATATTTTAATTCGCCAAGGATTGATTGCTCCGAATGGCTGCGCTATCTGTTATGAGGCGGAAGAGTCAATTTCTCATATTGCTTGGAGTTGTAAGCATGTGGTTCCTATTTGGCGTGAGGTGTTGGGATGGTTTGACAAGGATGAGCTTATTCATTGCTTAGATATTCATTCTTTTTTGGTTCATGCTTGGAATAGCAATTTCAGTTCACAAATTAATCATCTTTGGAAGGCGGTTATTATCAATATTCTTTGGAAGCTGTGGGATGTCCGTAATAAAATTATTTTCGATCATGGTCGGTTTGAGCAGCGGACGATTTTTGCATTTGTTAAAACGGCTATTAAGGAGATGAATGTGGAGTTTCCTCGGTTAGGAACTACAAATAATTCTTGGACGGACTATATTATCACGCGTCGTATTGGAGTGCAGAGTAGAGCGGCGGCTCCTCCTTATTTCGTTGAAGTCCATTGGTGGCCTCCGGTCAATCATTGGATGAAAGTTAACACTGATGGCTCCGCCCTTGGCGCTCCGGGGATTATATCGGCGGGGGGTGTCTTTCGTGATAAATGGGCGGCTGTCCGAGGTTGTTTCCACGTCAAAGGCGGTCTGGGGTTTGCCTTTGAAGCTGAGCTTTTAGCGGTCATCACGGCTATCAATATTGCTCATTCTAGGGGTTGGCATTTTTTATGGGTTGAGTCGGATTCGTCTTATGTCGTTAATCTTCTTAATTCTAGATCGGATGACGTTCCTTGGAGATTTGTGGCTTCCTGGAAATCTATTATGCGGATTTTGCCGGAGTTTAATATCATGGTGACTCACATATATAGAGAGGGTAATTCTCCGGCGGACATTATGGCGAATGGGGAACGCACTGAGGGGTGGTGGCCCTACCCTATCGATGAAATTAAGAAGGCGGTGGACTTGGACATGGCAACGCATAGCCATATAAGGATGGTGAAATAATGAGCTGGTTTCTTCTCTGCTGCATTTTCTCGAACAGTTGGTGTGCTGTTAGTTGGAACTGGCTTGGGGCTGGTTTCGTTCGGCGTTTGATGTGGAGAGCTGGTCCTGACTCGGCTGGAGTGAGTTCGGCGGCTTTTTGGTGGGGTTTCGGTGGTCGGCTGCGTTTGGTGGCAGGGTGGCGCGGGGTTTGGTGGTTCTTTTTACGTGAAGGTCAGGATGGACGTGGATAGGAGGAAGTTTTGGGGTGACTTCTCAACCTTTTTTCGGTCGTCTGGTGCGCTAGAGGCTGGGGTTGACAAGGTCGGATCCCGTTGGTTGTGTCGAGGTTGGTCTGGGTTCCCTTCTCAGATTGGCCTGGCGACAGGTCTCGTTTATGTGGAGAGTAGCTTGGGTCGTAGATGCGCTCTCCTGTTTAGCTTTTACAAGCGGAAACGAGCTTTCTTGTTTTTTCTTTGCTTGGGGTTTGGTTTTCTTCTGGATCTTTGTTTTAGTCAGGAAGGGGTCCGGGGTTTCTTGGAGGCGATGGTTAGGCCGGAGCTTCCGAAGTTTCCCCTCCCCTCTCTGGCGGGTGTCTGTTTCTGTTCTTTTTTTCACGTTTGTGCTTTGTACTTAGACGAGTACTCTTTTTCCCCTTTAAAGTTTTTCCCATTGGGTTTTCTTTAAAGGGGTTTTAATGAGGCTCGGCCATTTGTTTGCTCCCTTGTGCTTCTTTGGGTTCTTTAGGTTTTTTCTTTTTTTCTTTTAATATAAATCTGATTTTAATAATAAATAATAATTAAATATGTACAATAATAGTTAAAATAGATTGTCAAGCAAATAATTTAAGTTAATCTCATTTTGACCACATAACATTGAACCATCAATATAACAAACTTAATAGCCATCAATAAATATAACAATTTTGGACTCTTAAAAGGTCAAACTGTATTATTATTAAAAGTTCATATTTTAATAACCCAAAACTAATTAAAAAAAATTAGCTAAAAAGAAAAGCTAACAACAAATATGTTTATATAAATAAATAAATAAATAATTCGTACACAAAAATAAATAAATAAATATATATATAATATTTTAAATTCTAATTTTAAGATATATATAACTATTTTTTTATTTACAAACTTATATTAAAATCAATACAAATTTTATTCTCCTTAATTGCATTAAAAACTTCTATAATTTAAAATAGGTTAAGTAGCAATTATATCCCTAACATAGACACCCATATGACGTTTAGCCCCCTATACTTGACATTGGATCAATCAAGCATTGATGTCCAAATTTTGGTGCAATTAAACAGTCCCACAAACGGTTGTTTAACGTCGTTGCTTATTATTTTTATTTTTATTTCGTATGTGTGAGACCCACCACATTTAATATGCAAATTCCACCATTACTTCTTCGCCAAGCTCATCGGAAATGGCCCACGGCCATGCTCTGCCTCTTCCCTCGCACGAACGAGTCTAAAATTGTATACACTCCCAAGTCCGTACATCGTTCAATCACATGTGTACACAACAGAAGCTTGTCCTTATCCAAATCCGGTTATGAAATTGTGCAGACGATTTTGGGGGGGAATGGAAGAGTACGAATTGGTGAGAACTCTGCGTATCAGTGACTATGGCATGGTGATACTGGGGTCGTTGTTGCAGGTAAAAGCGGTTCGGAAATCATTGCTAGACTGAGATGTGATTTTGTTCCAACAATGATGAACGTGATAATATACTAGCCAGTTTGTGACTTTGTCACCTTCAAATTCACCCCAATGATGAACGTGATAATGTACTAGCTAGTTTGTAACTTTGTCACCTTCAAATTCATCCCCCTTCATTTACAGGTAAATTAACATTACCTTTAATTAGTTATTGATTATCAGACAAAATTGACATGACACTGGGTTTGCAAAAAGAGCAACTCAGAGAAAAGAGTTTAGGTGGTGGAGTTTGTCGGCGGCCATGGGTGGAAGAGGCGAAATCTTTGGCGGAATTTACGAAGAAGAAGGGGGCCAGGGGATTTAGGGATTTTTCTTGGATTGGGGGTTTTTGGTGATGGAGGATTAGAGTAGAAAAGGGGGTTAACAGGAGAGACGACGCCGGGCTGGAGAAATGGCGGCGGCGGATGCCACTGCATGTGCAGCGGAGCCGTGACCGCGCGCGGCGTTGAGAGGAGTGGTGGAGAGAGTCGAGCGAGGTGCAAAGATAGGGGGAGAAGGCACTGCAGACGAGGCAGAGCATGGCCGCAGGCCATTTCCGACGAGCTTGGCGAAGAAAAAAGGGTGGACTTTGCATATTAAATGTGGTGGGTCCCACTACATACAAAAACAAAAAAAAAGTAATGGCGTTAAATGGCCATTTGGGGGAGGGTTTAATTGCACCGAAATTGGGACATCGGGAGCTTGGTTGATACAATGTCGAGTATAGGGAGTTAAATGTCATAGGGGTGTCTATGTTAGGGGTGTAATTGCTAGTTAACCCTTTAAAATATTTAAATTTAATTTAATTATAATTAAACAATCATGTAAATTTTTTTGAAAGGAAAAAAAGACATCTACTTATTTTTCACCAACAAACGAGAACAAAATAAAAGAGTATTATCTTCAACATTAGAGATAAATGAGAGAGAACAAAAATTAATTTTAACACATAAAATGATCATAACTTATTTATTTCAAATTCATTTTTAGTATTTTTTACACTGAACTAATGAACTTCTCGCAATTTTAAATTTAACATCCATAAATATTTTTTTTTATGAATTGAAGTTAATAATTTTTTGAAAAAGAATTAAAATAAAAATGAAAAAAATTGGTGAGAAAATTTGAGAGGAGAGAGAAAATTTCGAGTATTATACATAAATTATGCTTTTATTTTCTTTTTGGTATGTTCATCAAATATATGCTTTTTCTATTTTTGGACAATATCTCTTACATAGTTTAATAATTTTTTCCTCAATGTCAGACAATTTTTTCACTATCAATATTCTCAATGTAAGTCATTTTATTCACTATCAATACATTTTATTCATAATCGATACACTTGATAACTTTCTCAACCGGTTTTTATTAAAACCTATGCCCAAAGAATCTAGGCATAAATATGAGGGACAAATGGAGTATAAGAGCATCCGCATTGGTGCCTACTTGATACTTGATATGAGGGGACCACATTGAGTAAGGAGGTCATATTGGGATTACATGATAGCCTACTTGATTTTTTTTTTGTTTTGATTTTTATGCTTTTCATTTAATTTTAATTGCTCAAATTTAAATAACACATTTTACTAATAATTAAATTTCCATTAAAATAAAAATCCTAAAACTTACATAAAAAAAACTTAAAAATATAATTAAAATTACATAAATTAAAATCCTACTCTAGATAAGTCCACGACGCTTGAGCATTTCTTGGACCATGTACTCGTGTCCCCTTCTTTGTGCATGCTCATTTGAGTCGTATCCAAGCTGAGGAGCTTCATATCGAGCTCCTTCTCCTTGAGCTCGTTCTCCTTCTCCTTGAGCAGGAGATCCTTTTCCTTGAGCTCGTTCTTCTTGGCGTACTCGACGGTGATTTTTTTCAAGTTCTGGTCGGATCGCTCTAATGCCTCTTTATATTCTGATGGTTGCTCGGAGCTTGCCGCCTTCCCCTTCCCCTTCCCCTTCGCCGCCACCTTCGCCGCCTTGTTTCCAATCGGCTGGGAAGAGGAGATCTCCTCACCCGACGCCGAGGTGGTGAAGCCGCCCTCCTCTATAGTCTTTGTCCTCTTGGACGAATGCACGTCTCCCTCAAGGTACATCGACTTGAACTTGTGGTTGTTTCGAAAAATTTTCCACGCGTTCCAATGTTGAAGGCGGTCTTATTTGGGCTCCAACTTTTAAAGAGGATTTGGGACTTGTCCCGGAGCATATCGTCAGAATGGCCGAAAGGCCACCGGGTGCGCGTCTCCACCCAAATACTCTCCCAGAGCCGCACATCTTGGCTCACTTGGGCTCAGTGCCCTTAAATTTGGCGGTACTTGAGGTTGGCGCCGATGAGGGGGTTGCCACGGTCGATAATTCGTGTCCAGTACGCCTCCCCCTTTTGATCGGCCCCACAGATGGCGTCGTTGGTCTCTTCCATCCAAAATTGGACGATGAGGTCCGTCTCCTCGAGGGTGTAGGTATGAGGGATAGTCATTCCTTCCGCCGGCGCCTGCTTGTCATACTTGATCTTGTAGGCGATTTCCTTCCTCCGGCTGTCTTTCTTCGATTTGGCGGCACTATGGGCTTGCCGGTGGCTCCTCCTCGCCGGTTGGAGGATCATCCCCCAAGTTACATCCCTCCAAATCGGGATGATAGTCGCCGGAGAGATCGGAGCACCAATTTAGATCATAGTAGTTTGTGTTGTGTGGATCCATGGAAATTGTAGAGAGAGGAAGAAGATTGAAGATGGTGGAGAGGAGATGGAAGTGGAAGAATAATGAAGATGGTGGAAATGAAAGATGAAGAAAGGGGAATTCAAAGAAGAGAAAAAAAGAAAAAAAGAAAAAAAAAATGCCAAACTGTCAATGGACTGATTTTCAAAAAAAAAAAAAATTGGGAAAATGTCAAAACGATCAGATTTTGAAATTTGACATTTAAATTTTCTTTTTTTATTCGGCGCGTGCCCGCAATAAAGCCGTTATTCCCCTACCCGTTCTATTGTGAGCCTCTCGAGTAGGGAGCATCGCATTACTCGATGCCTTCTCTACTCGAGTTAGGGCTGCCACCGGTTCAGGAACCACCGGTTCCGGGCCCGAACCGGCGGTTCAGGTTCAAAAATTTCATGAACTTGAACCGGCCCGCCTAAAATTTGAAGGGCCGATTTTCGGACCCTGAATCGGCGGTTCCGGGCCGGACCGAAAACCGGCGGTTTCGGGCCAAAAATCGACAGTTCCCGGGCTTTTTTTATTTTATTTTTTTTTATTTTTTTTGTATTCTTTTTTATGAAATTAAATGATTTGTGATGAAATTTCAAAATTTTTATTCAAATTAAAATATATAACATAAACATGTGTTGAAATTGAAAATATAAACATGTACTCCCTCCGTCCCAGCTTTTGGTATCCAGTTGAGAACGACACGGGTTTTAATAAAGTGATTGATATGTTGTGAGTGGAATAAGGGTCCCACATTTTATGTGAGAGTTAAAATAATTAAAGTGGGACGACCAAAAAAGGAAAGTTGAATACTAAAAGCTGGGACGGAGGGAGTAATATTTTTTAGAAACAATAGGGGCCATCCGGCCCTATTGGTGATTGAAACTTAAATTTTGTCCACAAAATTTAAAACATCAATATTTGGCCATCTTTTATGTGCTCTACCTAATTTACCCTTTAACCCAATAGATCCAACAACTTTCTTTGACCCGGATCCAAATTTAGGGATTAACACATGCCTTGTCACCCACCCCCCCCCCTACCAACCACCCCAAGCCAAAAAAAAAAAAAAATTTTTTTACTTCCCCTGCTTGTCTACCCCCCAGACCCCCGACCCCACCCACCCCCCACCCACCCCCCCACCACCCCACCCCCAAGCCAAAAAAAAAATTTTTTTTTTACTTCCCCTGCCTTGTCTACCCCCCAGACCCCAGACCCCCGACCCCACCCACCCCCCCCCCACCACCCACCCCCAAGCCAAAAAATTTTTTTTTTTTTTACTTCCCCTGCCTTGTCTACCCCCCAGACCCCCGACCCCACCCACCCACCCACCCCCCCCACCACCCACCCCCAAGCCAATTTTTTTTTTTTTACTTCCCCTGCCTTGTCTACCCCCCAGACCCCAGACCCCCGACCCCCCACCCCCCACCCACCACCCACCCCCAAGCCAATTTTTTTTTTTTTTTTTTTTTTTACTTCCCCTGCCTTGTCTACCCCCCAGACCCCCAATCCCCACCCACCCATTCCCCCACCACCCACCCCATGCCAATAATTTTTTTTTTTACTCCCACTGCCCTGCCTACCCCCTGACCCCCGACCGTACCCCCCCACCCACCCCCAAGCCAAAAGGAACATTTTAAACACTTCCCCTAGGGTTTAGATATTCCATTTAGGGTTTAGATTATCCATTTAGGGTTTAGATGTTCCATTTAGGGTTTAGATTATCCATTTAGGGTTTAAATGTTCCATTTAGGGTTTAGATGATGCTGTTGTTTCTATATTTGTTCTGCATGTTTGGCACTTATGGCACTATTAGTGCCATAAGTGCTAAAAAGACCATTTTACTTTATTTTATTTTGGATTTTCGTTGGCACTTATGGCACTATTAGTGCCATAAGTGCCATAAAATAAAATAATAAAGTAAATTTTTTTGGCTTGGGGGTGGGTGGGGTCGGGGGTCTGGGGGGTAGACAGGGCAGGGGGAGTAAAAAAAAATTTCGTTGGCACTTATGGCACTATTAGTGCCATAAGTGCCATAAAATAAAATAATAAAGTAAAAGTTTTTGGCTTGGGGGTGGGTGGGGTGGGTGGGGTCGGGGGTCTGGGGGGTAGACAGGGCAGGGGGAGTAAAAAAAAATTTTCGTTGGCACTTATGGCACTTATAGTGCCATAAGTGCCTAACCCGACCCGCGTGCCTGATCCTACCCGGCACGCGACCTGCGCTCCTGACCATACCCAGTCCGCCCAATTAAGGGCAAAAACGTCCCAAAGCTATAAAAATGGCCAAAATTTGTGTTTTTTCAATGTGTGGCCATAAATTGTGTTTTATGCTTCATTTTGGCTACTTCAAAATTTTACTCTATTTTTTATGTCATATTTTTAAATTAAATGACTTGTGTTGAAAATTTATAAACATGACAATTAATATATTTTTTAAATAATATATTTTTATGTCATCTTAATTCTTAAGTAATACTTGTGTCATCTTAATTAATATCATGTCATTTTTTTAAATTTATAACAAGTTATAAACTTATAAAGTTGACAATCAAAATATTTTTTAAAATTAAATGACTTGTGTTGAAAATTGAAATACAATAAAAGAAAAATAATTCTAACATATTGACAATCAAAATAATGCATAAAAATTGATATATTTATTGAATTTATTCTATGTACAATAAAAATATTAAAAGGATGCAAATTACAATCTTCAAAATTGAATAAGTAAACTAACTAAATAACTAATTCATTATAATAATTGCGAAAGAGAGTTGTCTAAAAGGGGGAAAAAATAATAATAATTAAGGGCTTGAGCTCAATTTTAATATTTTGAGTGGCCTATGCGCCCGAACCGGCGGTTCAGGGTCGAACCGCCGGTTCGGACCGGCAGTTCAGGGTCGACAAATGCTTGAACCTAAATCGGCCCTTAACTACCGACGGTTCGGCCCTGAACCGGCTTGATGGTCAACGGTCCGGGCCGGAACCGTTGACCACCGGGCCGGTTTAGGGTCGAACTGCCGATTCCGGTTGGCCCTTGGCAACCCTAACTCGAGTAAGAGGCATCGCGTAATGCGATGCGAAAGCTCTAAGTCTAACATGATTGAATATGTTTATACAACTTCGTTTCATATTTAATTAGAATAGCTTAATTTTTGATCTGTTGTACTCCCTCCGTCTTCAAATAAATATCATGTTACAGAGTTTTATTTAATCCCCTTTTAAGTGTCATATTGTAAAATTTTAGAGTAAAATTGAACTAATCAATTCTATTCCTGTCTTAATATTAAAATTTAATGCATTCTTTTCATTTTCTTCTCCACTTAATATAGAGAGAAGAGAGAGTCAAAACTTGAAATCTTAAAGTTAGAAAATATAATTAAAATCGAATGAAATATATAATTAGAATCATACTCCTTTTTAATATGTGTATTTTGAGTTATATGATACTTATTTGAAGATGGAGAAAGTATATATCACTAGTTTTGAATTTTTAGGGTGCATTTACTTTGATGAAAAATAAGAGAAAAAATATATTTTCATCAAATTTTCATCATTTTCACATGTTTACTATGATAGAAAATTTTCTCCGAGCATGATGAAAATTTTTATCAGCAGCTCATTTTCACTCCGCCTTTTCTCTCTAATATTGGATAATATTATCCTAAAGTAGGGGTGTGAAAATAGTTTTCAATATTTTCTCTCATCTTTTCATATTTAGTAAACATGTGATAAAAAAAAAAAAAATTAATATTTACTCATATTTTCAAATAAAAGTAACAACGAAGCTCTCTCTTCTTTTTTTTCTTTTTTTTCTTTTCTTTTTTTGAGCTCAAGTTATGACGAAGCTTTAAACTAATTTGAGTAAAATGTAGGAAAACGATATTCGGAAGGGAGAAGTGCAATTTTAGTGGATCTCTTCAAAGAATGAAAGAATATTCGTACATTCACATCTCTCATACGTTGTGTCGTCTCTTCTGTTCCAGTTGAAAATTTATGAAATAGAAATCGTGAGAGAGAGAGGGAGTGCCCCTGAAGCGAAGAAGAAAGAACACAAATCTCCCAACCGCTCCTTCTCCGCCGTGAAAAAGCCGACACCTTAAGATATTCACATAATTTGCATTGTACGTAATTTACATACGCTGTGTTTGCTGAAATCCTTATCAACAAGTAATAAATAATTTGGGACAAGCAGGATAAGAACTAATTGAAGCTCATTATCTGCTGTCGTTGATAGATTGGAACATATTTTGGCTGAGAGGATGGATGCGAAGTGTGTCGTGAACGGCGGAGTGAAGAGCAAGGCGGAATCGGGGAGGTTTCCTTTAACGGCGTCGGAGGTGGCGACGGCGAGCGGTGTCGTTTTGAGCTTCGTGATTGGGTTGGTAGGGGTGTACCTGACTATGCCCGTCTCTGATTACAGCTTCCTCAAGCTTCCCCGCTCTCTAGAAGATCTCCAAATTCTCAGGTACTTTTTGTTTCGGCTATTTTTGTTTCCATTTTAGGATAACCAAATGGTTGGGTTGATTGTGCTTGCATTATTCTACCATTATTGTTAAAGCTGTGCGTTTCCTGCGACTTTGAGTTTGTTAGATGCATTTCTGGCTATTTGAAAGCATGTTTTTGGGGCTTAGATTAAACACTTCATCTGTTATAAACCATAGAAATTCAGTAAACAGAGCTTCAGTTCCATTATTACTTCTTCCAACAAATTGAAGAGAAGCAATTATAACTTACAAGAAACCAAGATGCCCTGTTTCCCATCTAATAAGCAGCTTAGTGACTAAACCTTTAGAATTCGAATTTTGATTGGTCTGGAGGAATCTGGAATTGATATTTTACTTCTTGATACGATGGTGGCCTTCTTTGTTTGATGCCAGAAATCAGTGCATTCTAAGGTTTAACAATGATCAAGTTAAAAATGGAAAAATTGATATGTTGTGGAAGACACAGTTCCTGCATCACGACTTGCTAATATCTCTACAGGTCTGATTATTGGTTTCAGCAACTAAATGCTTCAGCTACTGGTCCAGCACTCTAGAAATATTATGAGCATTAGATGTATTATACGCGCCTACTTGCTTAGCTTGGTGGTCAATCGACTGATTAACATACAGGCAACATGTAATTTCCACTATTTAAAATTTCAGTGAATGTACACAACTGGCTGTAAGCTGTACATTGGGAAATAGCGACTTCATGGGAATTCTGAAATTTTGTTTGAGCTGCAAAAGTGTTATGTTCTATGGCGGTTTAGTTGGAACTTGAATTACTGACTAATTGATCATTTCACTGCATGAAAATTTTCATTTGAGCTAGTAACAAGATAATGCTTGTTGATGTTTGACTCTTTGATTCCTTTGTGCACAGTAACATTTTCATTCTTCTTCAATTTTGTTGAAGGCATAGTTTCATCTCCACATGTAACACCCATTCTTTATGCTGTTTGGCAGTGGGTTGGTGAGATAAACTTAATTATCTTGTGATATTTATAAAAATTTGATGCAGGATGTGTACCAATTTTAGTAACTGTGTAGAAATAAGGTTGAAAACTAAGAATATGGACTCCTAGGGAGAAAACAGACTGTCATAAAATTACTCCCATATCTTTTTGCCATATGATCTCTTAGTCTCCTGCTGCACTATATCCATTCTAGATGTTGTTCATTGTGGTCAGGCTTCTGCTTTCTATAGTCATTTGATCCGTTCCGGCCATTTGTGAATTTCCTTCTCAATTCTTATTCACTTTTTTTGGCGTGCCTCTCTTGTTGCTTGCACTGCTTTTCTGCTTAATTCCTATATTACTGTTTAAACATATTCATGCTGATTCAGAATATGTCTTTTGCTCGCATTTGAAGGGATAACCTGGAGAGCTATACAAGTGACTACACCATTCAGGTTCTTGTGGGCTACTGTCTGGTCTACATTTTTATGCAGACTTTTATGATACCAGGAACTGTATTTATGTCATTACTTGCTGGAGCCCTTTTCGGGGTGTTCAAAGGTGTAGCTCTTGTTGTGTTCACAGCTACTGCGGGAGCATCTTCCTGCTTCTTCTTATCCAAATTAATTGGCCGACCACTCGTCTTCTCTATGTGGCCTGACAAATTGACTTTCTTTCAGGCCCAGGTGATCATCACCCGATTCAAGTTCATTTACTGTCACTTCACCTTCTCACTAAGATATGGTCTCTCTTACTTTTCTAGGTGGCTAAAAGACGTGAACGGCTGCTAAACTACATGCTTTTCCTAAGGGTGACTCCGACTCTGCCAAATACATTTATAAATGTTGCTTCACCAATTGTAGATGTTCCTTACCATATTTTCTTCTTGGCGACCTTCATTGGGATCATTCCTGCTGCTTTCGTTACAGTCAGGGTATCTCCTCCTATCTTACTCTTTTAATTACTAGGGATATCTCAACGAAAAAGCATTAACATAGAGCATTGCTTTACCTGACCACCACAAAAATATATAATCACTCTTTCCGTTGCGCAGGCATGAAGCTAATAAGCAAATTTATCGATTAATACCACTTGACTGTAATGATAGCAACTTTGGTGCAGGCTGGAATAGCTCTTGGCGAATTACAGTCGGTGGGTGACCTGTATGACTTCCAGTCTTTAGCCACTCTGTTTCTTATAGGCGTCGTCTCTGTTACACCTACATTGATAGGCAACAAGAGCAAATGATGCTTGCTGCTGTCGACGCCTCTGATGTATATTATAAACCTTTGGCTGATCCTGATCGCCTTTGCCTTGATCATGTGTGATGCTTATTACAGGGAAGTCGGATGCTTGTTTCATAAGATTTGTTTAGCATCACCACGATTTCTAATGTTCATCGAATGGGAGTGGGTAGTAAATTCTTAACACGGTCGAGGCTCATGTCTTCAGATGCCATAGACCATCCAGAATTGTTGTATCATTTACTCATTTATGATATTATGAGCGTTAGAGACGGTAGGCAATTAAAATTTATACCCTATTAAATCTTGTCATGTGAAAATTATTGATTAAATATTAAATTATACTTTGTTAGGGCTGGGAATCGGGTCGGGTTCGGGTACCCTACCCGAAAAAATCGGGTACCCGAACCCGAAAATACCCTAAATCCACTACCCGACCCCGACCCCGAATTTGAAATCGGGTACCCGATTACCCGACTCGGGTACCCGAGTCGGGTATTCGGGTACCCGAAATTACCCGGTCAATTTTGGAGCTCGATTTTGGGGGAGGGGCCGAGAGGGATTTCGGGTGGGGGAGGGGGAAGGTCCGATACTGAAGGTGGACGGCCGGACCGGTGGGAAAGCGGCTCAATCACAGCAGATGGGGGAAGAGAGGACTCCGATCTGGAGAGGTGGAGAAGTCAGAGCGGCGCCGCGCTGGGTGTTGGGCCGAAATGGAAGAGAGGACTCCGATCTGGAGAGGTGGAGACGTCAGAGCGGCGGATCTGGGCGGAGATGGCAGATGGGACCTGGGCGCAGTGCGCGGATCGAGGAGGGGCTCGGCGCGGCGGAGAGTGGCACGGCCCGGTGGACGGGGCCGGTAGGGGCCTCAGGGCGGCGGATCTTGGCGCAGATCTTGTTGGTCCGGCGGAGAAGCAAGATCGATGAGCTTGGTGCTGAAGAAGCCCTTGATGAGCTTGGTGCAGAGAATGACATCTGCTTTGTAGCCCAAATTGACCATACATTCAAGAAAATAGAGGCCCTCATCGTAGTTCCCCGCTTTGCAGGATCTGTGGAGCAGTTTCAAGAAATGGGCTTCTTTGAAATCGATGTCGGTGGGGACATGGTTGGCCCTGGCTTCAGTGGAGACCTTGAGTCTATCTAGATTTAATATATATTTAATAAAAAAACCGGGTAATTCGGGTATACCCGATACCCGATCGGGTATACCCGATACCCGATTTTTTAACACCCTAAATACCCGAACCCGAACCCGACCCCTAATTTTTCGGGTATAGGGTACCCGATACCCGATTTTTTCGGGTCGGGTATCGGGTACCCGATTACCCGATCCCGAAATTCCCACCCCTATACTTTGTTGGTCCCCCAAAATTATGCATACTTTTCTTTTTTGGTATATTCCCCAAAATTATGCATTTCCTATTTTTGGACACTACCTCACATATAATTCTTACAATTTTACTCTTTTAACTTACACTATTTAATTATACTGTGAATAGGCGAATCTACCGACTTTTATAACTTGTCTTACAAAACTACCCACCCAAGCCAATGTCCAAAAAGTCAAAGCCGACATGCTTGGTTTTTTGTAAAAGTAAACCTGACATGCATCGTTTTTTGTAAAAAGTCTCACTCACGTCAGTTTCACAAGTTAAAAATGTGATGAAGAAACAATAATTGGCCAACTCACGTCACTATCTAATGTATACTGTATGTTTGAAAATTTATAAAAAAATTAGCTTACGTTTGCGTTATAAAAACATTAGTAAGAGGACTAAAAATTTCACTATTATGTATATTATGCAACAAAAAAATATTCTGAAACCAATGGCATAATTAGCCGCCGAAAATTTATAGCCGTGAACAGTAGCCGCCGGTCCAAAACATACACGGCTACTGTGCAGCGGCTATGAAATTCCGGCGGCTAATTACGCCATTTGTTTCATAATATTTTTTTGTTGCATAATATACATAATAGTGAATTTTTTAGCCCTCTTAGTAATATTATATTATAACACGAATACCTTAATTTAGAGTTTTTATTTAAATTTTTAATTTTAATTTTTTTATATTACAAGAAGTATACATTGATGTGAAATATGAGAGATACTGAATCTGTAAAAAATTGGATTATAGTGGGGTAATAATACTCACTTTATGCATGATTTGATTGAACACAAAATAATACAGTAAACACATAAAATAATAGGCTATTTTTGAAGAAAACACTTGAAACTCCTGAAATTTGAACAAACAAATATTTGAGCTCTAAAAAACAATTAGCCGCCAGAAATTCATAGCCGGTCGTACTAGCCGTGTGAAATTTTTCACACACGGCTAGTGACGCCGGCTACGATTTCATGGCGGCTAATATTTTTTTTGGGACAAAAAAATCATTTTGAAGTAGTACATATGGTTGTAATTTTTTTTACCTTGTTATGAATGTTTGAAAGTAACATATGTATCCCTTTTTTGTGTATTTCTATTTTTTGTTAATGTTTTAGTCAAAAAAGTACATGTCCACATGAAATAAGAGATAAGGTGACTGCACAAATTTGGATTGTAATGAGGCTTTAATGCTCACTTTCTGCATGCATTTGATTGCACATTGAATAATAGATTGAAGTGTACTGAATGAATGAACAATACATTTCCCGTGAATTTGTACAAAGGAATCTAATATTAATCTATAATAGGGCTGCATTTGTGAATGAGAAAACATAAATCCAAATACTCGTAGAAAGAGCATTCAGTTAAAAAATTGAGAAATTGAAACCCTCAAGATTTGAGAAGTGGTTTGTGCGATAGTTGGTGCAATTGGTGTTCAAATTCTACTTGAAGAGGTGATTTTCTCATATATTGTTTGTGTAATTAATAGTTTGAATGTTTTATGTTATATTTATGAGAATTTTTAAAGCGTTTATGCATATTTTAATACTACATTTTATGTGTTTTTATAGATGGAATTCGTTAGATACATATATGTGAGATACAACGGACTCGTCGATGGTATATACTATGTTGGTGGGGCTACAGAGATCCTTCCCCTCGTCAACGAAACTATTGAGAGCCTGATGTGCAACGTCAACAATATTATGAGGACGCATTCGTTGAGCTCGAGCTACCAATTGTATTATTTGGCGACCAATCTATTTGGTAGGGAGACGAAATGTGGCTTGGCCACAGACGATGACGTGGAAGCCTTGTTGGCAACTGCCGACTATCCCATGGTGTACGTTGAGCACTACAACGGTCCGATTGAAGAAGAAGCCTACATCCCTACTTTTGATTTTGCTGAACCTTCGGGACACGTAGATGAAGCACAATGCAGTCAGTATGAGACGTCGTATCATCATACATCGTTTCATGGTGTCCAGAGCTCGCCTCCACGACAATATTTTACATGGGATGGACAACCGCTAGACGAATCTGCATGGAATCAAACCGAAAGGCTTAATGAAGTATGTGGGAGATTGAACGATGTGCGGACAGATGATGAACCCGAGCACGAAGCTGAAGGCTCGGTTGCATCAGGAGACGATGATGATTCTGAGGAAGATGACGAAGAATTTGACCCTGCGCTCGAGGTGGGCACTGCTTCTGATGCCTCTGAGGATTTATTTGTAGTAACCCGCTCTTTTATCAGTATTTTAATTACAATATTGTGTGTTTATTTACCTATCTGCCAGTAATTGAAGTCTTATGTTTTCCATTATGTTTCTGAATTTATGAATCTTGGTGACGAAGTCACTTAGTTAACAGTATACTTTATTTATTTTTTCACGCGTTTAAGACCGCGATGAGAATCTTTGAGTTGATGAATGATTATATTTTCCGAGTTATAACCAACTTAGCTAAGTTGTGTTATTTATCAAGATGAAGTTTACTGTCACATTGCTACTTAAGTCGTGAATTAATTTCGACTTTGAGGATAATTAAATCTACGGATTTAATTTAAGTATTAGAATAACGAACGCATTAAATCTACGGATTTAATTTAGCTTTATCGTTTAGCAAAAACGAAACCCGTTTCTCTACTTCGGAGAAACCAACACTGAGAGGTTTTATTTAAATCGTTCACTTAGGTCACATCACACGACCACTTTACACCTCTCTACCTCTCTACTTCGACTACACTTAGAAAAAAAAAAGGAAAGAAGGAGGGTGAGGTGAGCAACGGCCACGGCAGCAGCCCCCATTGGGCGAGCAGCCGAAGGGCCGCACGCCACCTCCACGCCAGAGCAGCAGTAGCACGGCGGCAGCCCCCATTGGCTGGGCAGCCGAAGGGACGCCCACGCCTCAACTGCTGCCACACTCCACCTCTCCACGCTTGCCGAGCTCAGCACGCCAGAGCAGCAGCAGCCCCTCCATTGGGCGAGCAGCTGAAACGCCTCCCCTACTCCACGCATGGCAGGGCTAACAGCCAAAGCCCTCCCCTAGGCACTCAAGTGCAATCGGCCGAACCTATTTAAACTCCCCTTCAACCCCTTTGTGCCACCCTTTCTCTTCCTTCGGCACTCTGAAATCCAGCAGCAACAGCAAGAGCTCTCTCTCTCTCGACGCCTTCCACGGAGAAGATTAGACCGAAGCCCTTGCTGCACATTCAAGGTAACACACGGCCTTATTTCCTCCCTTCGCCGTGTTCCCTTCCATCTGTTTCAGCCTAAGAACAATAACTCCCTTTTCAGTTTGAACCTCGACGATCGAAGAAGCGAGGAACCATCGTGCTTGTCCGACCAAAGCGCGCAACAACAAGGTAACTCTCGACCTCTATTACTACTCTTTTCAGCATGAAACACACGCTCATAGAAGCATGTTAGGTCACTTTTCCGGTAGAACCCACGGCTTGAAACTTTGATTAAACGACGAGAACTTTAGGCTTTAAACGTAGATGAACTTGAACAAGCACAGCATGCTCACATAGGAATAGATTAGGGCCGACGTACGAGTGAGAATCGAGGCAAGAAAGGACGAAGAACCCTAGTTTTGGAAACTGGAAACCCTCGTCGTTCTGCCCAGAAAATGCCAGAGCAGAGCTGGAATTGCCAGAGCAGAGCTGGAAATTCCAGAGCAGAATTGGAAACACCAGAGCAGAACTGGAAATGCCAGAGCATAACTGGAAATGCCAGAGCAGAGCTAGAAAATGCCAGAGCAGAGTAGAAAATGCCAGAGCAGAGTTGGAAATGCCAGAGCAGAACTGGAAATGCCAGAGCAGAGCTAGAAAATGCCAGAGCAGAGCTGAAATTTCCAGAGCAGAGCTGGAAACACCAAAGCAGAGCTGGAAGTTCTAGATCAGAGCTGGAAAACGCCAGAGCAGAGCTGACCAGAGCAGAGCCGAACATCCAGAGCTGACTTCAACCGTCAGAACTAACTCGCCAGAGCTGACTTTAGAAGCCAGAGCTGACGTTCCAGAGCTAAGTCACCAGAGCTGACTTTCGGAGGCCAGAACTGACTTTCCCGAGCAAATCGCCAGAGCTGACTTTCGGAGGCCAGAGCTGACTTTCCAGAGCTAAGTCACCATAGCTGACTTTCCAGAGCTAAAATTGCCAGAGCTGACCAAACAGCCAGAGCTGACTTTCCAGAGCTAAATTCGCCAGAGCTGACCTAAAGGCCAGAGCTGACTTTCCAGAGCTAAAATCGCCAGAGCTGACCAAACAGCCAGAGCTGACTTTCCAGAGCAGAGAACAATGAGGCAGAGCAGACGTGAGATAGAGAGAGAAAGAACTTAGGGTGTTTTGAGTTTCATTTCTTTTTCTTTACTCACGAAGGGAGTTTATTATTAAATTAGAACACCCTTAAGAGAGCAAATCAATATAGTAATTACTAGATCTCACGAGACGAAACCTAGATGGTTTAATTGCTTTAATAACAAGGACTAGAGATAAGATTTCCCTTAGTATCACCTTAGTCTAATAAACAGAATATGAGCCATGCATAATTACATTACGCATCCTCATTTATGTTAGATTTTCCACGGTCTAAGACCTTGCGTTATTCTTTTCAATTAAGGTTGAACGCAAAGAGTTTAAGGCTTAGACGTGAGTCACCACTACCAGGTGAGGCTTTCTTATGAAAACTAAAACCATATTATAGAATTGTTACAATTTTTATGCTTAAGATTTTTGAATGATATTGTCAATGCCTAAATGCTTTATGTTTTGTTGTTAATTACCTATCTGATGCTAATCGAATTCGGATTCTGAATGGGACCGCAAATCCCTTCGGAATTAGTGTACACCCTTGTGATCGTGAGTCATCTAGCGGGTTGGCCGATCATAGTGTCCGTAGAGGGAGGCCTACCTCTCGGCACGAGTTACTGATATGGTGATTAATGATGTTAAAATGCCTGCGCGGGATATTTAATAAAGAAATGATATTTTGGTAAATACGAGTCTTTAAAGGAAAACCCTCGCATCTTACTACTCTTGAAAGGCTTGACAATAAAATGTATGTATGTATGTATGTATATTTCGGCATGTGTCCACTAAGTACCTTCGTACTTAGCCCTGCATGTATTTCTAAATTTGCAGGTTGAGCAATGATCGGGAATGTGGTGTGCAAGCGGAGCTTTTGTCGAGCTAGGACGAGTACATCAGAGCAGGGTATATGTCTTCATACATATGCCCGAGTTGTTGTTATTCCGCTGCATACACTGATTTGCTAGATATCATGATATTCGTCAAACAATATGTACTATTCAACAATGTCCTCAAATACCCGTTTGGGTAATATTATGTTTCCCCTTTGACCTCCATCAATATCTGTTGTTCTTAAATTGTTGTCTTATATAATGTTGAGTCATCAAAAGGTTAGATATGCCCCTTTCTAATCCCGCTCCTAAATGCCCTCCCCTTTTGTCGCGATTTCCCCGAACTCGCTATCCTTAGCGGGCGCGGCCGTGACATTATTAGACGACGATCTAATCGATTTCACGGAGACCGAGCGAGCAGGTTGGATCCGACAAAGTACAACACGTGACGGAGATCCGACAGCCGAGACCAGAGATCTAACTAATTGGTTAGTTCCCTTGATTCCAGTGGACGCCTCGGCTTCGCTGGTTGCTCGCGAGAGTGACCCTTCTAGAGTTGATGATCTGCAGAAGAATTCTTTTTACAACAGCAAAGACGACCTGATCATTGCTGTTGGTTTGTGGAACATGAAGCGAGGCACTGAGACAAAAGTTGTCCGCTTAGATCCGGGACGAGTCTATTTCTCGTGCAAGCACTATGACAACTGCAATTTCGATCTTCGTGCGTCTAGTCACGGCCGAGGGATGTGGAGAGTGCATAAGTTGAAAGAGCATTCATGCGAAGGGGACTTGCGCACAGCTAAAAAAATCAAGGCGCACTCGAAGGTGGTTGCAGCGTTTGTGGCAAACAGAATACGCGATGATGGAGAGGTCATTAAGCCGAAATCCATCATGGCTGAGTTAGTACGCGATTTCGGCATCAAAATCAAATATGATGTCGCGCTGCGTGCAAGAAATCTCGGGATGGAGATGATATACGGTCGAGTTGATGATTCGTTCCTCCTGCTCCCAAGATATCTGTATGCCCTGAAGGAAGCGAATCCTGGCACCTTGCTTGGTTTGGAAGTAGACATAGACTGCCGGTTCAAAAATTTGTTTGTTGCTCTTACGGCTTCCATCTCACCTTTCTACTTTCACCTTCGACCAGTGATTGTGGTTGACGGCACACACCTGAAGGGAAAAAATAGTGGCATTTTGTTTGTCGCCGTGACAAAAGACGGAAACGAGGCAGTTTTTCCCTTGGCGATCGGTGTCGGTCCGATCGAGAATGATGAGTCGTGGAAGTGGTTTATGTCACATCTGAGAGGTGCTTGCGGCGAGCCCGATAACTTACTTATTGTATCTGATGCGCATGTCTCCATCGCTAATGCTGTGAAGAGCGAGTTTCCAAATGCTACTCACGGTATTTGCTACTACCACTTGTTGAACAAGATCAAGGGTTACGGGCCCGGTGTTGCTGAGCTTTTCCGCCAAGCTGCATACGCCTACGAGCAATCAGATTACACGCGTGCAATGTCAGCCATGGCTACTCTGAAGCCAAAGGCACGAGAAGTTGTTGCGCGTAGGACCGGAGAAGTGGGCACGATCACAATGTCCTGTGTCCCGTTACAGTTTCCTTACATCCAATGCCGCCGAGAGTTTTAATGCACGTTTGTTGTGGGCCAGGCGCCTTCCAATCTGCTCGATGTTGGAGGCAGTCAGATTAGTTATCGAGCAGTGGTTCAACGACAGGCTTGCGGCCGCACAAGAGAGCGATGAAAATCTGACTCCGGAGGCAAAACAGAAGCTCAGTGCAGAACTTGTAAAAAGTCGTCGTTACACAGCCAAGAGGACCACCGAGAGAAAATACAGGGTTCGTGCTAGTGGTCGCCATTATATGGTTGACCTTCAAAAGCAGAGCTGTGAATGCAACGAATTCAACCTGGACCAGATGCCGTGTTCTCATGCGATTGCAGCCATTACGTATGTCATTTCTATTCATGACCTCAATTACCATTATTAAATGATCAATATGTATAATCGTTTGTTTTGCAGTGAGGCGAACGAGTCAGTGGAGGATTACGTGCACTCTTACTACTGGAACAGTTCACTAGTTGACACATACTCTCGTGCCGTTAACCACTTGCCTCCCATAGAGAATTGGAATATTCCTTTCCAAATTGCATCTCAGCTTGTTTTACCAAATCTCTCTCGGCGACAAGCTGGTCGTCCAAAGGAAACTCGAGTTCAATCCGTAGGTGAAAGGCCGACTCAAAACACATCAACAGCGGAGGCATCAACTAGTAGCAAGAAACGAGCACCAAAAACGTGTGGTCTCTGTGGCGGGTCTGGTCACACACGTCGATCGTGCAAGGGTACGGCCACCGATGTGTAGTCGTATTTATGTTTAAATTGAACGATTTTCAATATGTTTTCAGTTGTACCATGTCAGCGTATGACATTAATTTCTTTTTATGTTTTATTTAAGTTCATTTAGAGTTCCCTAATTATTATGATATGTTGTCCTATAGTTTATTTTTAATCGGTATGGATGTGCTCAACGCATGACATTATTCTCACAATTATAGTCATTCATTTATATTTTTTAATTTTTATTTTAGTTTTACAATTATTATGATGTTTTCATTAACTTGTACTTCTATGAAATAATCAAAGAATGTAAATAATGTATTATATTATATTATGAAATAATTTTTAGATATAACTCATATAGAAATGAATTACTATATAATTTTGAGAAAAATATCATAAGTTGACCGGATTGATGGATTAAATCATACTTTGAATTACTATAATTATAGTCATTTATTCATATTTTCTAACTTTTATTTTAATTTCACTATATTTTTTGTAATAGACTATAATATTAATTAGGGTATATAATTATTTTTTATCATTTATTTTCACTTTTACTAGTTAATAATAGGTTGATAAATTATAAATTTATTGTGGTGTACTTTTACTTTAACTTGTACTTAATATTGGTGTTTAATTTATATGTAAAAAGTTCATTTAGACTTAAAGTTGTAATTTGTATGTATTCGATAAATTAAGTTTGAGTTCAACAATTGAGTATGAACTAGGAACTATCTGTACGATTAGCCGCCACAAAATGTGTACAAAAGGGTGTAGCCGCTAGTCGTGAAATAATAAGCGGCTAATCCACACGGCTACACTTTTGTGGCGGCTAATTGTTCTATTTTGGTTTGTTGGACGTTGATAAAGATATTCAATTCTAATATTTGACAAATTCAAATAATAAATCAGACTTACTTAACAATGACCACCATTTACATGTCACTACAATTATGAGTTGAAATTATGAATGAGAATTTGGGAAAATGAACAACTTGTACTAATAAATTTAGAATATACCATAACAGATCTTGAAATTATGTGATTATGCATTAAAAATGTCATTAAAGTTTAATAAACTAATTAGCCGCCACAAAAGTGTACTAAAAGTTGTAGCCGCTAGTAGTGAGTTGTGTGGCGTCTAATCCACACGGCTACACTTTTGTGGCGGCTAATTAGTTTATTCATCTTATCTTACAGTTTTATATGTATCACAAGTCATCATAGCAGTAAATATAGATAAAAAGATACTACAATGTCGGGGTAAAAATGTTAGTAAACAAAATAGTCATAAAGATGTAAATAGTGATAAGGGTACAGAGAATACAAGTTCAAAGTGCATCGGGGGGTGTGCAAAACTCGTAGATGGCACTGCCTATCTTGTGCCTATACTCCTGAACATGGTCATTGCCCAACGACAGGCTCGGCGAGTCTGCGATCAAACGCTCCACAGTCATGCACGCGAAAACACCAGAGCTCCATCGGTCGGTCTGTGAGAACTGCTCGGCAGGATCGGCATACTCGATCTGGAGCTGACGCCATTGGAGATTCTGATTCGCGTTCTCCACAATGCGTGTCCTCTCAAACCAAAGGGACACCTCAATCACCCGGTAGAAAAGGCGGCCCAAAGGAGCAAGAGCGCGCAGCATGTCGTGGCGTTGCTGTGCCAGGATCCGATACAAGTTCGGATCATGGACGCGGCATTTACCCGTGAGCATATCAATGCTACAGATAACGAAACGCCTCTCGACAAATACAGGAACAATGACCTGTACATGAAGAAATAATTGATCAACAATCCTTTTTATTTTAAGTCAAAGTTATTTATGATGTAGGTGTAATTGTGTACCGCAATGGCATCCATCCAATCTCCCTGAGTTGATGAGGTACCCCTGCCATACACTGAATACATCAGGTTGGTGTGCGGCTGCCACCCCAACACCGGAGCCTCAGAGCTTAGAAAACACTGCTCTGAAGGAGAGCTAAACATACGGCGCGCATTCTCCATGATCTCCTTGTATTCTCTATCCAAATAAGTCTGCAAAGAAGAAAAACATTATTTCAAATAATATTTTATTATAAACGCAAAATATGTTAATGCTTACGAAGAATTCCGCATCCAATATGATATGCGTCCTGTGATCGATGTCCTGAAGCAGGTCTGTACTGGTCACCAGCCTATGCCTCAGCGTCATCATGTACGCATCTACATGCTGCACATACTTTACTGTTAATATTAAGTAAACAATAATACTACATGTAACAAATGCATAAAAAATATTAGATACCTCGGGCTCGAGCTCTTTAGTCCTGTTCATGAGAGTAAGCCAAAACTGCCTCTTGATCGGGTGCCCACTCTCTGTCACCACCAACTTCCTGTAGCTCCCAGTACGGAGACGCTCCACCATACGAGTAAATCCCTCAATATACTGCTCGTCGACGGGTTTCGGCTCGTGGCTATGAACGTATGGGGATCTCAGCGCAGCCGCTCACGGTGGCTTCGGCGCAGTTGCGCATCCTCTGGTGGTGGTGGACAAACACTGAGCGGAAGGGCAGGTGTTGCCCCCGAAACAGAAGCTCCCTATATTTACATTAAAACAACACAAGTTAAACATATAAACAGTCCATAAATGACACGTAATTTCAATTAGAAGTTAAATTTAAAACAAATACTGAGCTTTTACCCCAGTAAACTGCTGCCAGAAACGCTCCATATCTCCCTGAGAATATCCAGCCTCGCGAAGAATCGGCAGTGAAGAACGAGGCGGCTCGAATGGGTGTGCTGAGCTCAAGGGCTTCTCAGTGTACGAGTAGCGTGGCCCCAGATATGGGGTCAAGTGTACGCCAGCCCCAAAAGTCGTGGGCACACCAAAACCAGTATGCGGGCCCGGTGGGGTTTGATAATCATCACTGGCGGAGTGACTCGCGTCCCTAGCAGGCGACTCGTGTGCAGGGGACCTCTGCTGCGATGGCGCATCCTCGTGCTCAGGCTCGGGCTCACGTCGCCTGTCCGAGTGAGGTCTTGGAGCAGGCATGGGCTGACGTACATCGGTGCTATGCGAGCATCGGCAACGCATACACCCAAAGGTCTCCTCGGCCCAATTCTTCAGCCTCGTGAATAGGCCCTCCTCCACACGCCTCGCCACCTGGCCCTCACTCTCGCGCACCATCTGGTCCATGCGCTGCCACTCCTGCTAGCTCAAACCAGAAGGCCTATGAGCAGCACTGCTCTCTCCCCCGTACCTGGGCCTCCTGTAACTCTGTGACCTCCGGCCGAAAGTCACGGGGCGATCGCCGCCGCCACTCTGATCCGGCTGGCCACTGCTCGACGAGGACGAAACCACCTGTGGTCTCTGCCGCTTTCCCCGATCTTCGCGCCTCGAACTGCGACGTCGGGGTTCCATCTGAATAGATGCCTCAGAGCGGTCCCCACCACTCATGTCCGGTCGAGGATGCCTCTGGCCGAAGACGCCCGGACCTGGAAACTGGACATCTCCTTCATTCGCGATCGATAGCCAATAATGCGTCGTCGCCTCCTGCTGTTCGGGCTGCAACTCATAAAGCCCTGTCTCCTATAATAAAAAATATATGTACATGATGATTAATATTCATAACATCAAATATAATTAACTAATAAACACTTAAATTATTACCGGTGACTCAAATAGGGGCTGCAAATCTTCATTGATTTTACTCAAGAAGGTCCACCTCTTGAATCTAGGTAATATCCCGGCATTATGTATAGCGATGGCTCTGCCCAAGCCGGGAATAACCTCAAGACCCCAAGTATATAGAGCCCAAGAAGGCCCATACAAGTGGTACTTCCATTCTTTCGACATCTTCTTCATCCTGAAGTTCAAGCGATTATATGCCGCTGCACCCCAAGGAAATGTGGAGAACTCCGACAAGTCCTCCACCAAAGCCCACGTCCAGATCTCCACGGGTCGTGGCAAATCCATGCCCAAAATAAATGCGTGTAGCACCAACAGATGGGCCACACGCAGTGCTATCGAGCCGTCGGGGTCGACAATCTCCGTCCACTGCTCAAAAAAAATGTCTGCCAACTGCTGAACTGACATGCGCTGCCCGCCACAAACTCGTCTGTAGGCTACATTGTCACGCAAATTGTGGGGGGCTGTTGGATCGAAACGATGTTGCCCAAATGGCAATCCGATCACAAGAGCGAAAGCGGCGTGATCAAGGCAAACCTTCTTGCCGTTGATGTAGAACCACATCACATCGTCACTGTCCAGCAGATGACGAGAGACAATATGGTGCAATGCCATGTTACACCTGTGGCCCGGATCCCAATCCAACAAATGTCCAAAGCAACCCTGCCTGAACGTATTCTCCAGTGCGTCGCCCCCAATTTCCCTCAGTTTCTCGGGTACCTGGGACAAATAAATGGTCTTGTAGTAAGAACTGATCTGCGTCCCGGGGCGATTTATTGTTTTGGGCCTCCGATAACCGATCTATTCAATACCAAAAATATATCAATTAAAAAGCCAAAATATAATTAATTAAGAAAAATAACACAAAATTTAATAATAACATAAGTAATTCAACCAAATAGAATTATTATTATTATTAATAATTCACGAAAATAATTATGTACATGTAGAGGATCTTCTCGTTAGTTTCAATTTATGCACTACCCAATTCAACTAAAATATATCAATAATTATTTTATTTAAATTATTGAAATGATTTTAAAATTAAACTAAATCAAAGTAATTCACAAATAGCATAACTAATTCAACCAAAATGACTACAACAAAATAACATAAGTAATTCACGAAAATAATTAATTATTTTCGTCCCAACAAAATAATTAAACATAATGACTACAACCAAAATGAATATACAACCAATAATTAATTATTTTCATCCCATCATAAGTAAATTTCGTCCCAATAATTAAACAAAATGACTACAACAAAATAACTACAACCAAAATGACTACAACAAAATAACTACCCAATTCACGAACCCAATTCACGAACACAAGTAATTCGAATTAAACAATGTCACCAAAATAATTCACGAAAATAACATGCTTCAACTTGTTGTGGAAAATAACATCCTTATTCACGAATTTAAAATCAACGAAATAGGATACTTACTTGATTTGAAGAAGAAGCCATGGTGTATGCCTTCGGACGTTGAAAAAATCGTGAATGCTCTCCTTCAAGTTAAAAAAAAAATGATTCTCATTCAAACATGGACAAACAAGAAAACAAAGCAAAAAAAAAAATCATTCCAATTTACCTTCGGTTTGGAATGCTCTCCTCTCTGTCAAAAATTTCCCCGATGCTCTTTCTCCTCTCTCTCTCTTTCTCGGCTGCCTCTCTCTCTCACTCTCTCTCAAAAAATAAACTGATGCCGTGAATTCAAATTGGAATGCGGCTAGGTTAAAAGTTCTAATTCTTATACATGTAAATGGGTTTCTTGGTCAAACAAGCCTTAAATTGCCTTGTGAATTTGAGATACAGCCGTGTATATCCCCCCAATAAAGCTTCCGCGATTCTTGCCTATCTGTATAGCCGTATGAATTGTCCAATCACCCTTTAAGCTTATAATTAAAAAAAAAATAGGTTTTCGTGTATAAATAGAAGAAATAGTAGTAAATTAAGGGTAAAAAATACTAATATTATATAAAATGATATGAAAAATTGTTTTAAAAACATTTAATAGCTTATCCGCCAGTACTGAGTAGCCGTCCTCTGTAGCCGTGAGTAGTTTCTTACCCACGGCTACGGCAGCCGGCTACATATTTCTGACGGGTACTTGGTGGTAAGGTGTATTATGTTTCATTGATTCATAATATATGATTTTGTAATTTTTTTATCCACCATTTGCTATTATTTTATGTGTTACAATATTAATTCATATTCAATCAAATAAACTAAATAAATTTAGACTTATTGAGTTTATTTTGTCAATCTCCTTCTCGTGAATTTACTGCAAAGAGATTCCCACCCTATAAAGCTCCATTGTAGCCGTATGAATTGTCCAATCACCCTTTAAGCTTATAATTTTAAAAAAAAAATAGATTTTCGTGTATAAATAGAAGAAATAGTAGTAAGTTAAGGGTAAAAAATACGAATATTATATAAAATGATATGAAAAATTATTTTCAAAACATTTAATAACTTACCCGC
The DNA here is from genome assembly GCF_028751815.1 of Salvia miltiorrhiza. Taxonomy (NCBI): domain Eukaryota; kingdom Viridiplantae; phylum Streptophyta; class Magnoliopsida; order Lamiales; family Lamiaceae; genus Salvia; species Salvia miltiorrhiza. Next base: position 43,716,381 of record NC_080393.1, on the reverse strand, counting down.
CAGTAATGAGTAGACGTACGTTGTAGCCGTGAGTAGTTTCTTACCCACGGCTATGGGATCCGGCTACATATTTCTGGCGGGTACTTGGTGGTAAGGTGTATTATGTTTCATTGATTCATAATATATGATTTTGTAATTTTTTATGCACCATTTGCTATTATTTTATGTGTTACAATATTAATTCATATACAATCAAATAAACTAAATAAATTTAGACTTATTGAGTTTATTTTGTCAATCTCCTTCTCGTGAATTTACTGCAAATAGATTCCCACCCTATAAAGCTGCATTATACCCGTGAATTGTCCAATCACCCTTTAAGTTTATAATAATAATAAAAATTAGGTATGTTAAAAATTTAAAATCAAGAGTATTATGAAACTAGAATTTTTTTTAAAGCTAATGAAGTATTTACCCGCCTGTTAATCCTAGCCGGTCACAGTAGCCGCCGAGATCCATTTCCAGCCGGCTACTGCTAACGGCTACGATTAACAAGCGGGTAATTGTTGTATTAGCTTAAAAAAAACACTTGTTTCATAATACGCTTCATTTAATTTTTTTTCAACTTTCTTATAGATGTTTAATAACATGAAAACCTGTCCTTATTTTTTCGAACTTAAGGCATTTTAGGGTTACAAATAATGACGTAAGTTAGCAAATAATGCCATTTCCTCAGATTTAGAGTCATATTTAACTACCTCTCTTACACATTTTCTTACACAAGTGTACTTGTGTAAGAAAAGTGTAAGAACTTTTACGGAAAACGATGCAAACCTATCACCATCAATTGCAAAGTGGGTAGTTTTATAAGACATCTTATATGGGTGGGTAATTTTGTAAGATAACTAACCAAAGTGGGTACTTTAAATTCTCCTCCCTTAATTATAATCTATTTAACAATACCCTCAAGCCACTATCATTATTACAAACAACTTTTTATTAAAACTCGTGTCAGAGTCAATCATGCATAATTTTGGGGGACGGGAAGAGTATATTTATTTTGCATTTTGAAATTAAATTAAATATAATTAAATGATTAAATAGATATATACTTCATATGTCTCAATATTCATGGCCTGTTTTTCAATATTCAATATTGGTTGTTCCAATATTATGGCTTGTTTCCCTATGGGATTATAATTAATATTTAATTAAGCCAACAAGTCTAATTCTTTCTCCCCTCTATCTAATTTTTCTACACCTGTACACAACACAACCGTCGATGCAGTTTTCCAAAGTACGTAGAGTATATGTTCTTCTTTATAGAATCATCCAACTTCTCCCATTAATCCATGCAGTGTTTCTTCCTACGGAACACATTCGCCCTCTCTCTCACCTCTCGCTCATCTCTCAACTTTTCTTACTAAAAAAACATAACACGCACACTCCCGGCAACTGCGCAATCATCAGCCTTGCCTCTACACCTCTCTTTTTCTTTATTACCCAGTCCCAGTTGTCGCCCCATTTCCCCCTAAACTCTAGATCCCTCAAATCCAATCACTCAAATTGCAGGCCCCTGGCCCTCCGTCGAACAGCAGCTACCGTCGGCACTCCCCTTTACTGAACTATGATGAATAGTAGCAAAGCCGCAACTGCAGCTTCGCCATCGCCGTCCTCTCATCTCCGACTCCACGCATGACCAACTCTTTCTCTACCCCGACTCAACACAGCAAGTTCCAATGCCTCTTAATTTGAGGGCTAGGGTCTGTGAGAGGAGATTAGGGGGAGGGAGAGAGAGCAGGACGGAGGGGTTCCACTGCCTCTTAATTAAAAATAATTATGTATGTGGAACACACAATTTACCTTTTAATTTTAGTCTCCTTAATACATGTGTCCAAAAGAAACGAGCCATGAATATTGGGACGAAAGGAGTAATTAATATTTAATTATGTATATTTGTTGATAAATCAATGCGACATGTGTTAAATCTATATAAAACATTAAAGATTTTATGTAGATAAATACAAATATATAATGAGGAGCCAATCAAGTTGCGTCATCTGATCAGCCCTAAAAAGCTCACAAGTTCACTCCATTTGCACCTATAAATAGAGATCATTGGAGAAGCCAAAATATACTAAAAATTATTTGAATAGCTCAAAAATTGAAGGAGAAATTCATTGCTACGAGATTCTCTGCAACAATCAAGGAGTTCTACAAAGAAAGTTCTGCATTCTTCGTCGAAATCATTCAAATCAACGTTTGATTCAAAAATAAGGTGGAATAATTACTAATTTATTAGCAACAAAAATTCATCAACTAAAACGATGTAATTGTAGTATAAACAACAAATTGAATATCATATCCCCATGGACTGACAAACGAAAACAAAATGAATAATGCAACACAAATACCTACTCAATATTCATGCAAAAACAAAATAAATGATACAATATTAAACTAAAATTAGACACAATGCAAAGCAAATAAAACCAGGGAATAAAATCTAATGATAACATATTGACTATTGGGAACGTAATTATGTTAATTAAACTTATGCATTTAATCTATTGATACAATTTCCAATTTAATACAGTCATGATGAAAGATCACAGTATTCATAACATTTTCTAACGAATCAATTATGAAAGTGAATTAATTAAATTTACTATCACATTCAAGACCCAAGAGATAAATTAACTCCAAAGAGCACAAAAGATTAGCTTCCTATAATCCATTGGTCGCATTCAAGACTCAAGGTAAAATTATATCATGCATTTATGAATCAGTCGAACAATTATCACATTCAAAACTCAAATTGAACACTTTGAAAAAAAAAAGAGACTCAAGTTGAACAACTAGACATGTATACTATTGATCAAATAATGCACAAGAAACATGAATCGTAATATTACATCTCCATAACACTCATTCCTGCACAAAATTGGCCAAGACTACACCATAGTGTGGTATCGCGAAATAATACGAATTCATATCCAAAAGACATTTACACAAGGCACAATTCCAACACATAACAATGAATATAACCTATAAAAACTATGCAAAATGAGTATTTATCATGAAACCTCTCTAGATTAACATTATCAAGTTCGAATTCAAGTCTAAAGAAAATCAAGAAGTTATACTTTCCTCCAAGGATTTAAAGAAATTCAAAGAGAAGAATTAGAAGATCAATTAAAGAAATCCACTGCATAGCATAGATTTAGGTATGCAGTTTCGACGAGATTTGACTCTATTGATATCTCTGAAGAGATTATATGTGATTTCTAAGATTTTATTTGCTTTATTTCAAATTCTAGCAGAGAAGGAAATCCTCTCATTAAATGCATACTCAACATATCAAATCAAGTATCTGGTACGCGTAACATCCGAGATTTCATTTAAATTGCTAAAGTGTTTTAAGAAGCAATACATTTAGATATTTAAGCGTATATTACTCTTGTAAGAAATATGAATTTAAGTTGCATTACTCAACTGTTGATATAGTAATCAACAGTAACCATTTTTGTCGACAGTCGTTGAACTTATCAAACTGACGTATGAAGACAGTTAGAAGAGGTGACTGGACCGGTCAGTATTCACCTTAGCCGAGTCGACATGTCATCAAGAGAGGATAATCAGTTTGGCCCTTGAGATTGACCAGTACTGCTGATGAGATACTATTGCAATCCTTGATCCTTTTGAAATATCGTTGAAGAGCATGATGATCAACTTTTGTGACTACCAATTGTTGATACTAGTAATTGATACAAACTATTGATATTTTTCTTCATTCCTGCAGATCAACTTCTGTATTTGATAATCAGTATTTGTGGTTGAGTTGTTCGTCTTCTGGACAACTGTACTGATTAAGGATTCAACTTGACTGATTGATGAGCTGATGGTTGGAATTTGTTTAGTATATTGCTTCATCAGCATAAGTAAATTATTCGAGTTGATTTTGACTTGAATTAATGAAGTTCCCCCTTGCTTTGAAGTGACTTCTTCTGAAAAATGATGATGGTTCTTCATTATTTCTATAGAAGTGTCCTCAGCTCCAAGTTCTCGAATGAGGATACCAACCATTGGTAGAACCATTTGTTGAAAACGATAGCTAGGGCTAGTATCCGGATGCTGATTCCTGTTTCAACATCTTGAGAATTCATTCTCCACCAATTTAAGACTTGTATGTCTTAATCTCCGATGTAGGTGCACTAAGTGTCTTCAGCTAATGATGAGATTAATTTTCTTAATAATCAGGCTTATTTCTTCTGCGGTAAAGCCTGACCGAGTTGATCTTCAGTTGAATCTGGGAAATATTTCATATCAGCACGGGCATATGAAGTTGATTACAGAATTTAGTTTGTCTTCACTTGACTTGTCTTGTGTTGATATTCTTAAAGCATGAATCTTAAATTGAGTGGATTTGGAAATGAGGCTCTTGACGCTCCAGGGTATCAGACGATGTGATGTTTGATGGATTAGTTTGAAAGCTACTTCTGCAACACCCCAAATATTTAGATTTATTATATAGGTTGAATTATTATTAGTAATTTCTTTTATAGTCTATTTTTTTAGATAATCACATGATACAATATAGATATGTACTTATTAATTTTATTTAGACTATAATTATTATTAAGATTTATGATTCCTATTAGAACTAGAACTCTTTTTCATCATCTTTTATTTTATTTTGCTTAGCTTATAAGAAAATATACATAAAATATAATCTTTATACTTATCAAAAACTCTTTAGAAACTACTCCCTCCGTCCCAACGAAAGCGGTTCGTATTCTTTTTTGAGCCGTCCCAACGAAAGTGGTGCATTTTCTTTTTTGGTAATAATTTGCAATACAAATAATGTGGTCTCACACACCTTTACACACTTTTACACTACAATCTTATTCTTCTTAATTTTCATGCCGAAAAGAAGCGCACCGCTTTCATTGAAACGAATGGAGTAATATAAATAGAAGCACAATTATTACGCTAAAAACACACAAAGACACACGCAGAAACCAAAGCAAAGAATTAAGAATTTGGTACACTATTTTCTTCCTTTATTTCTACGCGTAGATTTCATGAATTTTACTTTAGTTTATTTAGTAAGCCTTTGAACATAGATTAGTAATAGAAAATATTTATTTATGATTACCCTCTTTTCCACTCAGCCAAAAATCGAAGATGCTTATGCTACATCAGAACATTATTATTTTTTTTTTTTTTTTACAAATATTTATAAAGGTTTCAATTGATTAGTTTTGTCTTGAAATATATGTTTTAGTAAAATATCTTTTCGCATATATAGAGATAATTGGAATTCCTTTGGCTTTTGATTCTTTTCTATAGAGATTTTCATATAAAAGGTCAATCCAAATATAATTTGTTTAATTAGTGCGTTTTCTTTGTAGCTTTATTACTTTTATTATTATTTTTTTTTTTGGTTAAAAATGATGTTTATAAGTAGAGTCTATCTTTGTGGTCAATTGGGAGTCTGCAAAATTTATACGTTCGATTAAGGTAGCAAAATTTTTAAATGGGTTTGAATCAGATGGTTTAATTCCACAATTATTATAGATTAATTTTCTGCAATTACGAAATAGGGTTAATTCTGAAGGAAAGTGTATAATATATATATATAGGGGCGCGCTCCAGTGAGACCCCCTATTTTTCGTGTAACATGAGTACAATGAATAAGACATATAATATTAATGAACGAAATGTATATCTAATGAACAAGATGTATATACTGATGAAAAATAAAATTTAAAAAATTCGTAATGAATAAAACATATATACTGATGAACAGGGCCGTATATACTGATGAACAATGCAGTATATACTGATGAATAATAAAATTTAAAATATTCTGCTCCCTCCAAGATTCGAACCCTGCGAAAAAAAATCACCCTCCAGACACAATATCAACCATATGATTGATAAAATAAACGCACCAGATTGTGCCCTAGATCTCACTAAAATTAGGAGGTCTCATTGGAGCGGCCCCCTATATATATATATATATATATGCAATTATACATATATACTTTAACGATTATATAGATTCGTTTATAGGATTTTAGTCTAACTTATTGTAGGATTTTTTTTATTGAAGCATTGTATTTATTGAATTAGGTGCGGTGCGATTAAGACCCTCATTCCAAATTTGATTTATTAGCTTCGACTTTAAGGTGAGGGATTTCACGCTTATTCATATGGTTATCTATGTTTTTATTTTTCATGTTTGATTACGTGTTTACATGAATCTCTTTTTAAGATTATGATTAAGTCATGGGGCTCAGGTCTTTACCTCATTGACTTAAGTTACGATTAAGATTTAATCATGGGGCTCAGGTCTCTACCCCATCGATTCATGTTATATAAGTTCACGTTTAACCATGGGGCTCGGGTCTCAACCCCATCGATTCATGTTATAAGTTCACGTTTAATCATGGGGCTCAGGTCTCTACCCCATCGATTCATGTTATAAGTTCACGAATTGGTCATGGGCTCAGGTCTCTACCCCATCGACTCAAGCTATGTTTATGTTTAGTCAAGGGGCTCGGGTCTCTACCCTTTGGCTCATGTTTGCAAGTATTACATGTTATGATAACATGATTTGATTGCATATGTGACATGTATGGATATTTGTTATATTCATCACTGAGTATATTTTCAATATGCTCATCTCTTATCTTTTCAGTTTTGCAGTTCTAGAGTCGAGGTGACCATGGAAGTTGAGAATGACTAGAGATTAAGTATTAGCATTTTTGAACATTTAAATTGAATTCGTTATTACTATTTTACTTTAGTTTACCGTTTTTATTCCATGTTACTACTTTAGTTTTGAAAAGTTGATTTTAAATTAGTTTAACTTTTACTCCCTCCATCCCATTAGTAGTGTCCCATTTCTTTTGGGCACGGAGATTAAGGAGTGTGTAGAAAGTAGATAAAGTGGGTTGGTGGAAATTATTTAAATATTAGGTATATAGAGAGAGAATATTGCCATAAAGGGAATGAGACACTATTAATAGGACAACCCAAAAAGAAAAGTGAGACACTACTAATGGGATGTAGGGAGTATAATTTAAGAAAATTCTATTTTTCTATCTTTTGTTCTCTATATATATTTTTTTAAATTGCAAAGCATATGAAAATTAGGGTGTTACAGCTTCTTGATGATCTTTGTATAGAGTTCCCCCTTGAGTGATGACGTCTCTTATCACTTCAATATTAGAGTGTTGGTCTTGATACCAATTGTTGGTTATGATACCGATTGTTGGTATATCATACCAATTGTTGGATATCCTACCAAAGTGTTGGTTCTATACCCTTAAAGGTGCATTCTTGTTGAACCAACTTTAGAAGTTTCTTTAGTCTAAGTGGAGTCCTCTGCAGGTAAGCTTGGTTGATCCATGAGAATCTTGAATTATCAGCATCTCGTCTGTGGTCTCCTGAGTTTGCTTCTTGGCTTGAGCTGATAGGATGAAATATCTAACTCTTCTTGCTGTATGATCGACTTTGCTTGATCATGGAGACATTTGTGCACAACATAGTCAGAAGGTGTTCATCCAATTTGACTGTCTAAGTGTTTTACTAAGATCCCTCGCAAGAATTTCATCATAGGGATGCAAGCACAAAAGTCAGGCAACAGATCACAGTAGGATAATGCAAAACTAACGAGGGTAGATTTTCATTCGAGGTAAAGCCTCCAAATACTAGAGATTTCTAGCCTAGCGGTGCCTTTACTAAGATCCCTTAACAAGAATTTCATCATATGAATGCAAGCACAAAAGTCAAGCAATAGATCACAACATATCAAGCAATGAATCACACATATCCACACAAGGATAATTTTATCATAGGAAAGACGAAGCACAAATATGAAACACATATATCCACAGAAGATGAAGCACATAGATAGTGAAGACCTGATTAGGGGAGCGTGAGCACGCTAGGGCACAAGATTTGAATTTTTTTGATCAAAGATTATTTTCTTGAGAAATTAATGGAAATATCCTATCCTTGTTTTGATGATTCCAAAACACTTAGTTTATTTTCACTAGACTAGAGTAATTTTAGACTCAAGTGTTAGAGTCCATGTTTTTAGCTAGAATGAAGATCGAAGACTGAAGACTGAAGTTCCAGTCAAACTGAAGACCAAGACTCAAGACTGCTGACTCATACTGAAGGACACGTATACTGAAGTATCAGTATTAGGAAAACATTGATACATGCCACGTCGGATAAAGCAGAGACTGATACTGAAGTAAAGTATCAGTTGAATCCTCGAATTTATTTTCTGTCCCAAACTGATTCTCAGTTTAAGGATGTTTCATTCACTTCAAAGGAAGCCACGTGGAAACTAAGCAAGTACAACTGCATTTAATACGAAGATCTACAGAATCGTCCTTCAGAATACGGAGTTTTCCCTTTCGTGCTGCTTTATTTTGCAGCACCCTCTCATACGAAAGAAATGACCATTCTTCTTTTAGTTTAGAGAGGATGAAGACTGAGGACTTAAGCTCAAATTTGAATTTGAGTCACAACAACAGATTATTGAAGATAGACCTCCTCCAACGGATCTTTCTCAAGATGCTTCCTATAAATAGAGTTCAATGATCAACCTCATTCTTCACCGATTCAACGCACAAGCTGAAACTCTGTCGAACTCGAGACTCAGCAAATTCACTGCAATCAGTTTGAATTGAAGAAGAGAACACCCATCATTCTAACTATCAGTCTAACTGATAACATATATTCTCTTAGTTTTTTTAGGCATATACATGCAAATCATTAGCCTAGAAACTGATTACTGAGAGCATGTTCTCAGTAATCCTAGTTGGAATTCGAACCCCTTTTCAAGAGTGAGAAAAGAGAGTTTGAGAGAGAGAGTGTTCGAGACTAGGGCTGGTAAATCGGTTCCGGTTATCCGGTTAAAATCGTAACCGAACCAAAAAAACCGGTTATCGATTAACCGATAACTGGTTTTTACCGGTTCGGTTCGATTATCGGTTATTGTTTTTGTTGTTAATCGGTTAATCGGTTTAACCGGTCGGTTAACCGGTTAAACCGAATTAACCGGTTTAACACTATTAATTAATTAATTAATTTATATTTATATTTTATTATATTGGAATTTAGAAAATAATCAAAATACCCAAAAATCCCAAATTAGTCTAGCTAGGGCAGTTTTCAATTTCATTCATCGCAATTCGCAGCCTCCTGCCCTGCTGCCTCCCTTGCGTCGCACCCTCCCACATCGTCAACGTCGGCGACCGGCGCCTCTTTTCACCAGCGATGCTGCCCCCCGTGCTCAACCAGCAAACCCTGTAGGCCGCAGCCGCCTCTCCCAGCACCGCAAGCACGTTGCACGCACCACGCAGGACCAGCTCTGCTCTGCGCCGCGCCTGACCCCGCCCTCACTCTCAGACGCAGTGGATTCTCGGACTTAGGTAGGTAGAATGGGATCTGCCATTATTTAATTACCTATAGCAGTTGTCGACTAAATCAGTTCCGATGTAAGTTTGGATGGGAGCTTTTTTTTATCTTTAGCATCTCGTTGGTCACCTGCTGTCAATTTTTTTTGGGTGTTTGCTCCTGAGTTAGGTGATAAATTTTTGTCTTCATTTGTGACCATTTCAGTTATGAAATCAATTATGAAATGAGTGCTTGTTCATGAATCATAGATTGTGGTTAGTCTGGGCCTTTGAGTTTGTGATTTTGCATTTGTTCAGACAAGTGAAAGAGTAGTATCACTCCATGGTCTTCGGCAGTCTTTGGTTTTTTGAGCGAAAATTGAAAACAGCCGAATTAACTGGTTAATTTCAGTTATGAAATCAATTATGAAATGAGTGCTTTCAGTTTCAGTCCGGTTAACCGGACCGGTTAATCGGTTAACCGAATTGTAAATCAGTTCGGTTTTCGGTTATCATTTAGGCCGTTAATCGGTTCCGGTTAACCGGTAAACCGGTTCGGTTATAACCGAACCGGACCGATTACCAGCCCTATTCGAGACAGTTGTCTAAACACTAGGCTGTTTATCACCCGCAAGCTAAACGTGTGGTTTACTTAGCACCAGTAAGCTAAGGAAGAGAAGTCCAACCTAGTGTGTTGGCACTGAAAAAAGTTTTCAGTTGAAGGTTTGTTGTGCACCCGTAAGCATGAGTCTAATCGATTGTCAGTGTGATCAACTAACCGTGGATGTATGAATCAGTATTCCGAACCATGTAAAAATCAGAGAATAGGAAGGAGAGAAAAATCAGCGGAAAGGAGTAAATTTAGGGTTTCAGCCGATTTGATAAGAATGCCCATTTTAGAGAATAAAATGAGGAGGCAACTACACAATACATGGGCCGAAAATGACAAAAAAAAAAAAAAAAAATAGGTTAGCCCAATTTAATTAGGTGAGATTAATTAGGCTAGATTAATTAGTTATGTTAAAAGGTAATATGGTGGGCCCATTTGGTAAAAGGTGGTAATTTTATAAAGTAAGGGATGATATATATGTCCAAAAAGCAGAGTGGGCAAGTTAATTGGTGGACACAATTTTAGAGGCAAATAAGTAATTGATTGATGGACGAAGGGAGTACTTTTTATAAATTAAAATGACACTTTTAATGCATACAAATAATTCTTTTGAATGAAACTGACAAGGGTCTGAATATAAGATAAAAAAGAAAAGAAAAAGGATTCAGACGAACCAAACCAAACTGAAGAAGAAAAAATTATGTCGCTACATGTGGAATTTGAACTCGCGAACTTGTAGATAGAAGGCGTGGATTCAATGCTCAATTGAGAATTACTCATAGCCATTAGTATATATACATTTATTGCACTATCATGTCGTGTCATACAACAAATTGTACGGAAAACTTTGTCAAATACTATTAACCCTGTTTTATATGAGTGCGTTGATATTGGTCTAGCAATTAAATGATTAATGCATAAGGCAACAACTCAAGTAAAATCTATCGATCTTTAAAATTATTTGTTCAACCTAAAACAAGATAAAAAAAATCCTTTGATCTACAACGCCACTTCATATTTCTACTGTTCAATTGTAGTAAATTCGGATTAATACACAACTGTATCCAGTAATTTAACAAACAGAACAGTTCTATCTTGTATGTCTGATGTTTTTTTCCTTTCAGTTAAAGATTAAACAGAAAAATACAGAGGAAAAGAGAAAAAAGGAAAAGAAAAAGAGAGAGAATGCTAGTTTTTGTGAACACCTCCTAGATTCTTCTACCTGAATGTTCTTGCTTTCTTCTTTAGTCCACCACTCTGGGGGCTTGGGTTACCTAGCTTCCTCTTCGTTCCAGCTACGTTCGAAGCATTAGCAGCAGCCCGTAGGGCTTTTTCCTTCCTTGCAGCAACTGATGGTCTTTTCTTCGTTCCAGAACTCTTCTCTCTCGTAGGTTGAGGCTTTGATTTGGCAGCAAGGGTATTTACCTTTGTACGGACTTTCTTCTGTCCACCAGATTTGCTTGCGTGCAAGCCCTGGTAAGAGATGTTTGCCTTTGCTTTTTCCTTATAACTACCATCTGGAGTTCTGGAAGCAACGGCAAACTTCTTAGCGCTACTGCTCTGTGGTTCTGAAGTGTTCATCCTCTTCAACGAAGAGTCGGCTGGTTTAGCATGACTGAGCCTGAGTTCACGACCCCGAATCCACAAGTTACGTTTCTTGACGGCCATATTTGCAGCATCCTTCATGTAACCAAGTTAATGGTTAGGCACAAGACATATAAAAAAGTTAAGGAATCACTTTAAAAGCCAACACATCAAGATAGTAGAATTAGAACACGTCTAGGGCAGATTTAAAGAAAGATGTCTCATATTAGACGAGGTTGCTATGCTGAGACATGTTATAGAAAGCAATACTAGAAACATAGGTGAAAGTCTTAGAATGGAATGGAGAAAGACGATTCTGCGAGCTGAACAAGAGTGGTACTATCATTATTTAGCACAGATAACAGCAGCCATCAGAATGTGAAAAGAAATCACAGCATCAATTATTTCTGTATTTATACTCACTAATCAAAACCTCTAAAAGGAACTCAGGGCAAATGACTGGATAAAGTACAAGAGACCCACCGCTAAGATTCTATCAATATATCCTGTTAATCTTAATAAGCATAATTGCAAGAACCTTCATCCCTTGTCACTCTACCCAGATAATAAATAAATAAATAAATAAATTGAAAAAAAATCAGCCTGTATGGAAAAACATTTGCAGCAAGGACAAAGAGCAATCAGAGACATAGTGATAGAAGTCAGAAAGAAAGGCACAAAACATGCACAAAAGCTGTTCCATACATTGATTGCAGTAAACATCCAGAATCTCATATCTAGCCATGTTCACATGAAACCCAATCTACTATTTCCTTTTGAGTTTTATCTTTCGGGAAACACAATTGAGAATTGCAGACACAGGCCGTAAATTATCCTGACTCCCTTTTAACCAGCATCTTTAGTTCATCATAATATGATAATCTCCACTACCAATATTCCAACAACAAATTAAAATGAATCCTTGGTTTCACATATACGCATAATTTCTTAACAATTAGATTGCTCAAGACACATCCATTCTACTAATAATTACACTCATTGTACAAACAGAACAGAATCCAAAATACTTTGAGAAATGCTAGATATATCACTGGTGCAAGAAATATAAGAATTTGCAATATACTATTATTTGCATTTATCCTACAACAATACCCCTATCTGGAAGATAATATAAATTCATTAAGAAACGGTACAAGGTTCAAAATTAAAATTCCAAAACAATGCACATGCACCAAAATGATACAAAGATTACTGAGATTAAACAAATATATCATACAAAAGAAATATAATCAGAACCAAACATAAGTTATCAGACATAAAATGCATCACCGATTAAATATACTGCTCTTACCACAGTTTTAAACAGCACATATGCAATGCCTTTCCCCAAACTCGATCCAGGATCCCTGATAACCCGTGCAGCTTCAACGCTTGTTTCAAGATTTTTTATAGTAGAGAATAACTGATAGATCTCTTCATCCTGAGGAAAGAAAAAATGCACAATAATGTTAGAACGAAGAACACAAGAAACAAAAGAAGCGACTATTTTGAAGATAAAAAAATCTTGCCTTGACATCAAAAGGAAGATTTCCCAAGAAAACCGTCCTTTTGTTTTCATACAATAGAGGAGCATCTCCCTTCAATTTCTTGCGTGGTGGGCATGCTCTGTCAACACGAATATGATTCCCAGCAACCTGAGCCAAGCAAATGAATAATTGATGCTCGCTATGTTGTTGCATTTCTATCTTGAAATGAAGTAGAATGATGCGAAGATGGTAACATACCACAGCCATATTATGGGCCAATGATGCTTGAGCAGACTCCTCTGTTTTGAAAACAACGTAAGCATTGACACTGCAAAAAAGTAATAGTCGATTTATGTTTGTTTCTTGGACTACGCCAAATACTACTTTTTTCCCTTATAAACATGTGCAGGCAATTTCTTCTGGAAGAAGAGAAGTATGCCAACTTTCTGAATGGATTTCGACGACGTAGCAACTGATGGGAATTAAGCACATATGCATGGCAGGCTATCAACACCAATGTCAGCTGGACTAGTCGTCATTACTAGTACCATATAGATACACAAATTTAAACAGGTGAACTTATACAGAGTCTAGCAGCATGTTTACACAATTTTTATTAGACCTTCCAGGTAGTCAGGCATAACGAAGTCAACTAAGATAGCAAATACACATAACTGATAGACATTAAACAAGTAAAACAATTATCAGGATCTAATTTACTATAAGAATCCACATTGCAAACATTTGAGTTTGATTTCAGCATTTCCTTCTCTCTTTCTGGTCAGCTAAGGAGACCACTACTTGCTAGTACATTTGACAGTCTTATTTCACATACAACTACGGTCGGAGTTGTCTCCTTTGCCACATAAAACCAACCAAATCCGAAAAATGAACAGGCACAAAACAGAACATGTTCGAATCGGAAGTAAACCTGTTTCCATTCTCATTGATTTTCTTCGTGATTACAGCACCCTTCCTCGGCATTTTTCCCTGCAAACAAGAGAGTACCACCATCACTTTTACACACAACACAATCCAAAGAAAGAAGCACAAGAAAGCCAAGGCAGCAGACTCACATCGACAATGGGAACAGATCGAATCCTTACAGACTCGACTTCACCAAACTTCCCAAACTCCTTGGCTAATTCTTTCTTCTTCAACTTCAGCGGCAAATTCCCAACGAATACAGTCCTTAACAGCTTGCTTTCATCATCAAAATCTTCCTTTGCCACCACCATATCCTCTGGATTATCCATTTTCTTCCTCTTCTCACCCACCACATTAGTTTGGCCCTTACTTTCATCAATCTCATCAGTAATCCCGTATCGCTTCGCCTCATACTCCGCCTCAACCTCATCTCTCTTCCTCTTCTTTTTTTTCTTTTCATTTTTATCAACACCACTTTCACCATTTCTCTCAAAATCTTTCTGCACAGTTTCCTGGCCTAAATTACTTTTCTCTTTATTTTCATCCTCTTTCAGCTCGGCTCTCTTAAACTTCTTGCTAATCTCCTCAACCACTTCAGTATCAGAACCGGAACTTTCTTTCTTAACTTTATATTTCTTCCTTTTCTTGGGCTGCTTCGCCTCAGAAAAATCAGAATCCTCCAAATTGGCCTCGTACTCGGCATCCATCTTATCTTTTCCTGCAAGCCCTAATATCGATTGTTCATTTGGCGGCTGCGTTTTTAGAAATTTCCGGTGGAATGGATTGTTATCCGAGAAAAGAGAATTTGCAGCTGAGTCTTGCCCAGGAACTTCGCCGAACAGGGTCTTGAAAACTGTGGATGAATTGGAAGCGTCCTTGGATTTGGAAACATCGTTTGAATCCCCATTTTTCAGAGAATTTTTAGGTTTCTTTGCCATGAATGCTATTCGGTGTAAAAGAAAAGAAATTTAGGAATGCAAATCGAATACGTAACCCTAGCTAGGTTTTCATGGTTGCGCTAGGGCAGTGAAGGAGGCTTGCAATAGAAGATGTTAGCTTTCCTTCTAACCCCAACACTTGTTTGTTCTGGTTTAGGTAAATATATATTCCCTCCGTTTGAGTTCCACAATGGTTTCTTATGTTTAGGGTGAATGTCCATTTTTGTCCTATCATTTTAACCAAAAATATACTCCCTCCGTCCCCAAAATAAGTTCCTCTTTGGGGACGGCACGGATTTTAAGGAAAATGGTAAAGTGTATTGATAGTGGAGGAAAATATATTATAATTAGTATTGTGAAAATATGAAAAAGTGTTATAATTAGTATTGGGTGTGGTGAAAAAGTGAAAAGTAAGAATAAATAAAGTATTATTAGTGGTGGGGTAATTGTCCAAAAATAGAAAGAAAGAAAGAGAAACTTATTTGGGGACGTCCCAAAATGGAAAAAGATGAACTTATTTCAGGGACGGAGGGAGTATCATTTTAACCAAAAATATTTCAATTTAAACCTAGGATCAAAATATTCAATTTACAAAAAAAAAATTACTTTCTCTATCCCAATAATTTTGGATTTTTTTTTTGTTATCTCAATAATATTGATTGGCGCTATTCCATCGGCGCCACCCTCTGTACCGCCACATCTAACCCCTTAGCCCTCTGTACCGTTGCATCTATCCCCTTAGCCCTCTGTACCGCCGCATCTATTTCATTTGGCTCTCTATCTTTATACCCTTCGGTCATCCTAGACCTGAAATTACACAGATCTAAACCCTAATATGCTCCAATTGTGGAAGTCGCCGTCCACTCTTTGTTCTTTTTTGTGTGGAAATGCATGACTTAAGTGGGTTGGGCGATGAATTGATGTTTGAGATGATGAAATTTTGCTCATTACGTGCTTAGTCTCTAATTTACATATATGATTATTTTTGGTGTATGAGATGTTGCCTTGTGTGGCTGTATTTGTTGGTATAGGCCCTGTGTGGCCTTGTTTATGTGATTTGGCCCTGTATTTGCTCAATTAATAGCCTATTTGTGTCTATACATGTTGGTGTTTGCCCTGTGTGGCTTCATGTATTGGTATGGTGTTAGGTCCGGAGGGTCTCGAATAGGTGTAGGGGGGAGAATACACGTATAGGCTATTTTCGATCTTTACAAGAGATCAAAACGAAACTTCAAACAGAAACTCAGACACCTGTTTACTGAAAAGAGTTTTGACCAAAACAGGGTTGACGACTGATACTGAATGCTCTTCAGTAAAGAGTTATCAGTTAAGTCAAAAGAACTTAACTGATGCACGTAAGGCTTCAGTCGAGTTTGATAAATATACTGACTATCAGAAGATAGATCAGTCAGACTGATAACACACACAGCGGAAAACTTTTGTTTCGCAATAGCATGTGAGTTGAGCACGTTGTTAGTCTTAAGTTTCTCTTTGCAATTAATCAGTTTTCAGTTTACGAAAGGAAGAGCACAAGTAAAAAGTAAATACTGAAAGTTGTAAATAACACAAAGATTTTTACGTGGTTCGAAAAACACTTCCTACATCCACGGTCGGTTGATCAGACCAACAACTTCACTCGGCATGTGCTTACTGGTGCACTGCAAACCTGAACATGTGCTTACGGTTGCACACAACCGAAATAACTGAAGATCCAATCTTCAGTACCAACACACCTTGTTGGATTTCTCACTCCTAGCACGCACTGGGCACTAGGATCTCACGGAGACAGAACGCCTTTCTGAACTCCTTTACAACACAAACACACGATTCAGTCGGTTGAAGGGAGGTTTGAAAACTTGCCAACTAAACTTCAAAGAACAAGTTCTTTGCAGTTAGTTTGACCTAGGCTTTGGGTAAACGAGGTTTGCCTAAGGTCTAAGAGAATTTATGTAATCAGCAGTGACTAATTTTTGGCTTTGGGATTCTTTTCTTCGATTCAAACTTTGGAGAGTCTGGGCTTTAGCTGAGAAACAATTTCGGCAGAGTTTCAGCTTATGTCATTGAATCGGTGAAGATTGAAGTGATCCTCGAGCGCTATTTATAGGAGAAGTCTTGAATAGATCCGTTGACGGAAAAGGTCTTCAAAATTTCTTTCGTTAGAGAGTAATTTGAACTTGGGCTGAGGCTTAAATCTTCGAGGTTCCTTGTTTGGTGAGAACGGCTATCTTGAAGAGCAGGAGATGCGACATCTCTGAAAAGGTAATCACCAAAGAGGAATGACCTCTGCAGAGAAAGGACGATCCTGAGATCTCTGCATTTAATGCGGCTGTACTTCCGGAGTGCGTGGCTTCCTTTTGAACGTTGGAGGTTCAGTCCGAGGAAGAATGTTTAACTGATACTTGACTTTAGTATCAGTCCGCTGATTCCACGTGGCACACATTAAGTAATCAGTCAAAATTGATTATTCGACTGATGCTTCAGTCGGTAACTTCAGTCTTCAGTCCTTTATTCTTCAGTCTTCAGTCTTCAGAACAGCAACTATACTAGAAAAAGAACACTTGAGTTCGAGCAGTTCTAGTCTATTACAAAAGAAACCTATTGATTTTGGTATCATCAAAACAAGGATTAGGATATTCCATTAAGTTCCCAACAATTTCCTCATTTTTGATGATGCCAAAACCACACAACAGTTCTAAGCAAAAAAGACAGAACTCAAAGCACAAGTTATTAAACAGGGTGAATACTATTCCCCCTTAACAAAAGATCCTAAAACTTGTACTCAGAGAGAAGAACGCAACAGTTCAAATAGAACAAGGACAAGACAGAAAAACATTAATCAGAGCCTGGACAAAAAGTCATTGTCTTCAGGTTGAGATAAAAAAGAAGTTCTTTTTCATTTATAGAAAAATTGATGAGAAATCAGTTGAGGTACAGGGCAAGACATACAAGGGAGCAAAAAACAACAAAGAAAACACATGGAAAACCCATGGACTCCAGCAGTCTACTTGTCTGCGCCTTGAACTTCTTGATCTTCATCTTCAGTCTTCATGTTCCTAAGCTTGTTCCACTCACACTTATTTTCCGTTGACTTGAGGTCTTTACTGAAAGGTCATCCTTACAACTTCTGGTGATCCTATTGCTTTACCATCTTCAGTCTTTCGAGAAGATGCAGAGAACTACCTTCTCGAAGGTTTTTCTCTGACTTCCTACTTTTCCCCTTTTTGGCAACATAAAAAAGAGAGCTGATGATGGAAGCTATGATCAGATGGTACCCAACTTCGTTTCACAAGAACTCGTGAGAGGACTTGAGAAGAGGATGAGTCCAGAGATGCAGAAGTGGAAGACGCCAGTGGGGAGGGTGAGGTGAGGAGGGACACGGAGAAGTGAAGGAGAGCGAGAGGATGAGGGAGACGGAAGGATGAAGGAGGCTGCCTTAGAAAGGGAGAAGGCTACATTGGAGGGAGAAAGAGAGGCTTAAGAAGAAGAGAGAGGGGACGGGGATGGAGAAAGAGGGAGAGTCCGGGAGAAGAGTGTGTGAAGGAAAAATTGAATCAGTGACAGTCGTGAGGACTAACACTATCGATTTGCCAGCACGAGGTCTTTGAAGAAAGGACCTTGTGCGGATGATGATGCCGGCGGACAACGAGAGAGAACTCGTTGTTGTTGCATGCCATGGAGGTGTACAAGATATCTGAAATAAACTTGATCACCTCTAGAAGCTTTGAAGCTCCTTGACGCCAAGCATGAGGATGGAAGACACTCGCATCGCTGGATATAAGTGAGGGTAGAAGCAAGTTTGACGTCGGAGAGACGTTGAGATCCAATGGAAGGGTCCGGTGAAGACCAAATATGTGAGCGTCATTCTCCCACTCCATAACTTCGCAGTCATTGATTTCTCCTTTGTCGGAACAAAATTTTTCTCTGCCACTTTTTAAAAGATTGACATTGTTCTCACAGTGAAGGCTGTGGAAAGTTGTTAGTTGATGCAGAAAATAAAAGAAGACATCAAGGTATAAATAGACCATTTTACCAAGAAAGAAGATGAAAAAGTTTTTCGAAAAACTGTGCCTAAAATGTTTTTGAAGGAAAATTTCACGTCCGCCGTCACTGCAGAGGACGGAAGCTTCAAAAGGTGAGAAAGATCATTGCATTTTGTCAAATCAATGAGATTCTCAAGATTTTCATTTCAAAGGCAAAATGTTGGAAAGATTTTGAGAAAAGATCGGGACAAGTTAAATCAAATTCAAATCTTCTTAAAAGTACTTGTCCTTCACGAATATTTCATTTTCCAACAATCAGTTAAAGATTTTGAAACAAACTGATCAGTTAGAGAAAACTTTTGAAAATAAACAAAACACTCATAATTGAAATAACTGATTTTCAAAGAGTAAGTTGAAGATACTTACTGATTGACTGATCGCTGTAGTCAGTCGATACCACAGAATCTGGTTGACTTATCAGAATAAGTTCCCTTCAGATGAAGACTAGTCTTCATTGCTTTCCACATCAGCAGTTGTAGAGCACCAGTTGGTTGACCACCAGTCATCGTGAGTGTTGAGGAGATCTTCAAACACAGCATCACTCTTCTGGATTGAAGAGGCCGATCCTTCTACACAGATCGTTGAACCTTTCTTCAGGAAGAGCTTTGGTCAGCAAGTCTGCTCTCTGAACTGCGGTTGGAATCCATTCAATAGAGATATTCTTCTTTTCGACTTGATCACGAATGAAGTGATGTCGGATTGCAATATGCTTGACTCTGGTGTGATGAACTGGATTATGTGAGATTGCGATAGCACTGGAGCTGTAGCAATAGATTGGGACTTCCTTCTCTTTGATCCCATAGTCCTTCAGTTGTTGGACTAACCATAGGAGTTGTGAACAGCAGCTTCCTACAGCAACATATTCAGCTTCAGTTGTGGAGGTGGCGACTGAAGTCTGCTTCTTTGAAAACCATGAGATAAGTTTGTTGCCTAGGAATTGAAAAGTTCTCGAAGTTAATTTGCGATCAATTTTGCATCCTGCAAAATCTGAGTCTGAATATCCGGTGAGCTTGAAGTCATCGTCAGCTGGGTACCACAATCCTAAGTTGGGTGTGCCCTTGAGATATCGCAAAATTCGTTTTGCAGCATCCATATGAGCTTCCTTTGGATCTGACTGATATCTTGCACAAAGCCCGACTGCATAAGCGATATCTGGTCTGCTAGTAGTCAAATACAGCAATGACCCAATGATTTCTCTATATTTGGTTAACGATACAGATTTTCCTTCTGATCCTGGATCTACCTTATAGTTTGTGTTCATTGGAATCTTGACTGATTTCATGTGCTGAATACCGAACTTGGCGATCAGTTCCTTGGCGTACTTTGATTGATTGATCAGTATTCCTTCGCTAGTTTGCTTGACTTGTAATCCAAGAAAGAAATTTATTTCTCCCATCATGGACATCTGAAACTTATTAGTCATGATATCAGCAAACTTCTTGCACATGCGTTCGGATTTGGATCCGAAGATTATGTCATCGAATAAATCTAAAAAAGTAGGAGATCTTCTCCTTCTTTGAGAGTGAACAAGGTTCTATCCACTGATCCTTTCTTGAACCCTTGTTCTACAAGATACTCAGAAAGAGTATCATACCATGCTCTTGGTGCTTGTTTCAATCCATATAGCATTTTCTTCAGCTTGTACACCTTTTCTGGTCCTGTAACCTCAAAACCTGGAGGTTGTTCCACGTAGACCTCATCGGTGAGCACTCCATTGAGAAATGCGCACTTTACATCCATTTGGTGTACCTTGAATCCTTTGTGAGCGGCAAAGGCTAAGAAGAGCCTGACTGCTTCCAATATGGCAACTGGGGCAAAAGTCTCATCGTAGTCGATTCCTTTTTCTTGACTGTATCCTTTCGCTACTAGCCTTGCTTTATTTCTCACTACATTTCCTTCTTCGTCTTTCTTGTTTTTGAAAATCTATTTCAAACCAATCACTTTTGCATCGTCTGGTCGATCCACAAGTTCCCAAACTGAATTCCGATTGAATTCATTGAGTTCTTCTTGCATTGCGATGACCCATTGAGTGGACTTTAGAGCTTCTTCAACGTCTTTGGGCTCTGTAGATGATAAGAAACAATTAAAGTTTTTATCTTCGTTGATGCATATTAGGTCCGGAGGATCTCGAATAGGTGTATTAGGGGGGGGGGGAATACACCTATAGGCTATTTTTACTCAAAACCAGAGGGATCTCAAGATAGAGATCAAAACGAAACTTTACACGCAAACTTAGATGCCTGTTAACTGAATGGAGTTTTGACCAAACAGGGTTGACGACTGATACTGAAATACTCTTCAATAAAGAGTTATCAGTTGTCGGCCACACTTTCAATTTCATTGGCCATCAGGGTTTGGCTCTCATCATCTAAGCTGGTAGAGTTGAAGTCGGATGATTCTGATGTGTCTTCGGAAAATCCAGCATCGTCAGCAACCATCGCTTTCTTCTTCGTATACTTGCGATCTTTCTTGGCTTTCAGCTCTTTGCGCTCAGACTGCGTCAGTTCAGGGCATTCAGTTCGAAAGTGCCCTTTCTTTTTGCATCCAAAGCATTCCATATCCTTCATGTCGAAGGCAGCTGACTTTCTTTCTCTGCTTCGATAAGTGGAATGTCTGGAGTTGCTTTCTCTTTATTTTCCTTTGTAGTGCTGCTTGTGGAACCTTCTGTACTTGCGGAATTTAGACTCCATCTTGTTAAATCTTTCAGTCAACAAAGCATATTGACTGAAGAATTCCTCGGGCTTGAGTTCCGCTGGTTCCTTCGTCTGCTTCTTGCTTTCTCTTGCTGTAGCTTTCAGTGCTACTCCTCTTGAGGTTGATGGACCATCTTCGTCTGATCTTCCAGCCTTATTGATTCCAAGATTTCTCTGGATGTCGAACTCATTTGCCACGAGGTTAGAGAAGAGCTTGTTTGTCGGGAGCTGACTGAATCCAGGCTTGTTCTGATGAGCGACTGAATAGATCTGCCAATCTCCTCGCGGTAATGCTCGAAGAATCTTCAAGTTGATTTCTCGTTGAGTGTACTTGTCCTTCGAGATGGATTGAACTTCATTCAGGATCTGATTGAATCCGAGTTCCATCTCGTCGACAGGTTCATTCTTGAGCATGAGGAAGGAGTCGAACTTCTGGCAAGCTATGGACAACATGTTCTCCTTGATTTCCTCAGATCCTACGGACATTCTTTCAAGAATGTCCCACATCTCTTTTGCACTTTTGCACTTGATGATCTTGGTGACATGCTTGTCTGAAACTGTGCCGGAGATGATGCTTTTGGCGAGGTTGTCTAGCTCATCTTGCTTCCTTTCTTTTGTGGTGAAGTCTGTCTTCTGCTTGATCTGGACCTCATCGTATGGATCCTGATTTGGGTCAACGGGAACTCTTTTGACAATTTCGGTGATGATGATTGGTCCGTTGGTGATGACTTCCCACATACGGCAATGTTAGGCGGTGAGGAAGCTTTCAAGCCGAAACTTCCATATGTCGTATTTTTCAATACTAAACATAGGTAGAGAGGATAATCTGTTGTGGTTAGTCTCCATAAAAAAAGATAGAACAGGTAACAACAGATAGGGCAAATAGCAAGCACTTTTTAGAAAGAGAAAAGTTTTTCGAGACCTTTGAGAAAAAGGATCTAGTTCAATTAGAACCTAATCAGAAACAAAATGTTCTTGCGAACAACCTGCTCTGATATCAATTGTTAGGTCTGGAGGGTCTCGAATAGGTGTATGGGGAGGGGGAATACACCTATAGGCTATTTTTACTCAATACCAGAGGGATCTCAAGATAGAGATCAAAGCGAAACATTACACGCAAACTTAGACGCCTGTTAATTGAAAGGAGTTTTGACCAAACAGGGTTGACTACTGATACTGAAATACTCTTCAGTAAAGAGTTATCAGTTAAGTTACTGGAACTTAACTGATGCACGTTAAGGCTTCAGTCGAGTTTGCTAAAACAGAGATGTTACAAGTCTTCCTGACTATAAGAGAATAGATCAATCAGACTGATAACATACGCAGCGGAAATAACTTTATTTCGTGATTGCCTTTGTTGAGCACGTTGTTAGTCTTAGGTTTCTCTTTGCATTTAATCAGTATTCAGTTTATCAATTGAAAGATCACAAGTAAGAATGTAAAACTAAAAGTTGTAAATAACACAGAGATTTTTACGTGGTTTGGAAAACACTTCCTACATCCACGGTCGGTTGATCAAACCAACAACTTTACCCCGCAAGTGCTTTACTGGTGCACTGCAAACCTATCCGTGTGCTTAGCCGGGTGCACACAACCGAATCAACTGAAGATCCAATCTTCAGTACCAACACTTCACTCGCGCTGGATTTCTCACTCCTAGCACGGACCTGCACTAGGATCCATGCTAGAAGTGTGATCCAGGGATGGTAACCTTGCATGTAATCAACGATTTGAATACCACGGGAGTGGGTATGAACTAGCTTAGAGATTCCCTCAGGAATCATCTCATTAATTAAATTGAACATGTTAGTTAGGAGAATCTGTTGAAACCTTTCCCTTGGAAAATCTTCTCTTATCTGATTCTCTGCTTCGCAGCTTGATTTATTTTGTATCCTGTTATTTTTTATATTTAGTTTTAAAAACAAAACTCTTAATTTCGTTTGTCCAGATAAAGTAGAATAATTTAGGATATGAATTGGTTAATTCAGTCTTTATGGAATACGACCTTGCTTGCTACTGTACACAATTGCACCCGTACACTTGCGGCGTGTTAAATAAAATAGCGAACACTACCTCATTGTAATATCCTGGAATTTTGATCCTAAAATTAGTAATATCACAGTGATATTATTACCATAAGATAAGCCCTTAATCCTGCTAATTAAGAATATTTATCTTCAATGATAATAAGAATCTTGATGCCTAGCATTTTTAATAATTGAGACGGAGAATAAAATAGTGGATTTTATTTTTCGTGAGTTAAATACTGCCTCCGTCCGTCAAAAATTTGCCCCAAGGGGAACGACACAAGTTTTAATAAAAGCTGGTAAAAAGTTATGTGGTGGTGGGATCATGTAGAAAGATAGTATCTAAAGGGTTGTAATTGTAAAGTTAATGGTGAGGTCATGTACAAAAATTGCTAACTGGTCACTCTTGATTGACAAGCTTTACCTAGACAACAGTTAGCATACCTTTAAGTCTGCTGATACTAGTCATCTTAGCTGAAACTTTATTTCAGCTGAACTTGCCTCAAGCTATATTCAAAAGCAACAAAAAAGTTTGTAACTGGTGTAATCCCCTCTATACACCCATACATACTCACACAAGACCATTATATTCATAAAAATTATGAAGCAAACCACAAGCCATAACAATTCGATTTTAGGTTTGATATGATAATAAGAAGGATTCCTTATAATTCTCCAACGCATTTTCAATAGTCTAAATGTGTGTTCTATGACATTGCATGCTCTTGAGCGTCTCATATTAAAATACTCTTGAAATATTTATGGCCTTATAGATAACTCAACCAATCTATTCAAATGGTATCTGACACTTTTATATGGTGTTAAAAAAACCTTCATTATTTGGATAATTTTTATCACACAAATAGTAACATCTTGTAATTAAGTAAATAAATGTATGAGCTAGTACCTTGCCAATTATCTAAAATAGGAAAATATTTTAAGCTATATACAACTAGATAGCTAAAATTATACCATTTAGATCTTTGAGTCCATGAGGACGATTAACAACGTTTCGTAGTAGTCTAGCATCTGCAGTTGATCCCTCATAACCAGGAAAAATATACACAACCTTCATATCTCGATCGCATGCACCAAGAACATTTACAACAATTTTCTATTTTCTTATCTTATATCTTTGTCTATCTATGGCTCCGAGTTTTACTCGAATATGTGTTTAATCTAAAGCGTCCAAACACCTCTGATATGTGAATGTAAAACCACATAAGCTCTTATATATTTATAGTTTTTAAAGTTATAAGAGTTAAGATTATGTAAAAGAGTATTTTACCTTAAACCATTTCCACCTTATATGTGTAGAATCATTAGGTATGGATGTTGGTTCAACTATGAACAATGAACTTATCTTTAATACTGCACTTAATACCATATGGATATGCTTTAACACAGTTTGGTTTTAAAAATCATATATTCTTCTTAGGATGAGTCAGGATACATAAAAACATTGAAACCTTTTCTTTAATAGTGACATACCTTGAACGAACTAGTCCACCAATGTGTCCATCAAGTAACCTAGACAAGCAAAGGCATTTCAATTCATTCTAAGATTGACAACACAATCTGAATCACCTATATTGACCAATCTTTTGATATGATTTACTTGGTTAGGAATTCATTGAACCGTGCTATACCTTCATACTTGTTGAAGTCTACGAGTTCGACAATTTTTTTTTTAAGTATTGCTAAGAGTTATAATTTCATGCATTATCTCTTCCTTAATCAAAATATCTCAATTTTTTTCTTTAAAAATGGAGACATGATTATCTGAAATTTAACAAATAGCTAAATAAGTCCATTGTGAGAAATTCTAAATCATAGTTGAAAAAATTGACAAGAACATTCAACTACAAAAAAAAGGCATGTTTCTAAGAAAAAGTAAGGTCTCACAACAAACAAAGAGTGTCAACCATGCTCCATACTAGTATATGCAAAATCTAAGAGACAATTCACAAAATTTATATGTAAAATATGAAAAGATATGCAAGATGTTCTAATTTCAAAATTTGCGTTCAATTTTTGGTTGATTTTCCTTATATCGTAGTTTTAGAAACACCGATGAACCTGCATTCTGATTTTGTTTTTTGTATTGCTTCGCTCATAGCAACAAATATATTTGATTTATGTGATAGAGAAGTTTGGATAACAATTATAAAGTACGTGAAGTTAACATCAAAGCCTATACAGAAAATGCGAGATGGGGATTCACAAAAAAAAGATGGAAGAGTATTAGTTGAATGGATCACGACAGAAAAAATCATTAGTGGTATTTTTCCTACACAAACAAATGATACACCTACGTAGGCGTAAAAAAGTTGTCGCAGTCCGACATCTAGCTAGTGATAGCGTAGACCGGGTATCGATACGACTAAATAAAATAATAAAGTAAAGATAGAGAAATCAAATTGAATATCAAGCGGAAGCTCACAACAATACTTGCAAAGGCAATTAACAATAACATCATCTCAAAGACATAAGTATTACTGGGTTCATAAGTTCAAAAGTATTAGAATTCTCGACAAAGTTTACAAAGCAGACATAGTTAAATATTCACAAAGGTTCATAATTTACAGAGTCTCGCAGCAAAACGTGAACAGACTATATGTCTGAAGACATATAGCTGAGAGTATACTTCTTGACTAAGTCCAAAATATAACTCCAACATCAAAATGCTACCGTATGAAATAGAAATACGGTAAAAGGATAACATCGTCCGAAACAAGCCCCCACCAGCACCAAACCAATCTCCCTCCTCGCTTATCCTTGTAACACCCCGTATTTAGTTACCTTACAATAGTATTGAAATACTATCGAGAGTTAAAGACTAACCGACTATAGTCGTGAGGAAGTTATCGATGGATGGTGATATGAGTAAGATGGAGATGTTAATTGTTTCGAGTTGAGACGAAGTACGAGAGATAGAGTTGAGGAAGTGATTGAGAATTTCTATAGAGAGGATTAATCTAGAATGACGATTAGAGTAATGACGAGAGTTGATCTGTTTTTATATGATTTGTTTGATGTTATGTGATTTATATGATATGTGCGCATTTATATTGTTTGAGTCTGTATAATTTTCGAAAATTAGCACAAATGTTTAATTCCCATCGCACACTTCTATTTTCACCACCAATATTTTATCCTTTTTCCCACATGTGGAAATAACCGATTTGATTTGCTGATAAGGGGGAGACAAATTACTATTGAGCATTAAATGCTACTTATCTTATGGAATAAGAATATTGATAAAACCAAAGTGTCTCTCTCTCTCCGTCATTTCTCATCAGTTTCGGCCCTTCAACTTCTTCTCTCTCCCTCAAGAAATTCACTCTCTCCTCCATTGGAGCCTAAGCTCAAAGCTTCACCAGTCACCACTGAGACCAAATACTCCGCTAAATCTAGCCTTAAACACTTTCCACGCCTGTTTCAAGAAGATTTGCTGAGTTATAGCCTGAAGAAACCGATAAAGACGCCCTTTTTCTTGAAACTTTTGGAGTAAGTGTTCTGATTTTTCGAGTCTAGACTTGTTTGTGAGAAGTATGTGGTGATTTGTGTGAGTAATAAGATGTATTAAGCATGAGAAACTTCCCCTTTTCCTCTTTTCTTCATTTTCGAAAAACTTAGGTTTGAGCATGAGTTTTTGCAAAACTGAGTTTGGAGATATGAGTTTTTACAAAATTAGTTGATATGTGATTTTGGGAAAAATCTGCGAAACGATGTCTTGCATGATGTTTAAATGTGTGAGAGTGTTTGATGTTTGAGGATGAAAAAAAGTTGATGAGTTTCCGAGTTGCTCTTGACGACAATGTTCTGCCTTGAGCCTTGTTCTCGGAACCGAGAAGTCATTCCTGGGGCATGCCAGAGAAATCGTTTCCCCGCTAGGCATGCCAGAGAATTCATTTCCCCGCTGCCCTGCCAGCGAGTTCGAGTCCTCTGACGATCGAGTCCTCTGACGATCGAGTTCTCTGACGATCGAGTCCTCTGACGATCGAGTCCTCTGACGTTTGATTCCTCTGGTGACAGAGAGTTCGCCATTCCTCTGGTGATAGAGAGTTCGCCATTCCTCTGGCATTTCTCCGCTGCTCTGCCAGAGAGTTCATGTTTTCGCTGCCCGGGCAAGTTGATTCCTCTGCCCTGGCAAGCATTTCTCCGCTGTTTCGCCGAGCTACCCCGCTCTACTCGACTAAGTTTTTCCACTCTGACCACCGAGCATTCCTCTGCTCTGGTCCCCGAGTCGACTTGTGTCTGTTCACTTATGACATGTTTTGTTAAGTGTTTATGCATGCTTATGTGCTTGATTGCTTTTAATCTAGCCTTGCATGTTATGTTTGTGAATAAGATTAGATTTTGTTTATCATAGAGTCGAGTGATTAGACGGAGATAAGCTGGAGAATAGATATGAGGAGTGTTATATAGGATTAAGGTTAAGCTTTTTGTGAGGAAGTTTCTAACATATTCCTCGCAACTACAGAGACCAGTCGAGGACGCAAGTAAAGATCTCTCTGAGATACCACCTGCAACACGCCAAGTTACTACAGGTGGGCAGTATGTTGAGAATATGATGAGTACATGACATTACTGAGTTTTCCAAAATGATTTATTGATGTTATGAGCTTATCAAATGATGAATTAAAATGATGTTTATGAACTGTTTGACTTGCCAATATTTCTGATGATGAACTTGTATGTTACCCTCTACCGATGAGACGAATTCGGATCCTGCCACAAGCGGGGTTGTGTACACAGAGGTGACTGAGAGCCGTCTTCGGGTCGGCCGGTCACGGTGCTTGAGAAGGAGGCCTACTTCTCAGTACCTTGATGATGATAAATTGTAGATGCGGTACATGCATGTTGATTATTTGTCTGCAGACACTTCTTTATGATGTTTGATTATGAAAACTGCATACACAGCTTCTTTGACGTTAATTAAATTTCTGTGTATTGCTGATGATTATGGCAAGCTTCAAACATATAGCTCTAAGAGCACTTTTCTTGTCTTTCGGTGCCTGCCCACTGAGTATTATGTACTCACGCCCTGCATATATTTCTAAATGTGCAGGTTAAGCATGGTCGGAGGATGGCATGGTGTTGGTGGAAAATCGTTGTTTCGAGTGATCACCTTTTGATGCCTTTCCGCCTCCATGGCAGCATGATGTTTTTGAAGCTGTTCTTGGCTTATTTAAGAAATAGACTCTCGGCTATATATCCCCATACATATAGTTCGATCACCTTTTGTTGTGTAACTCTGTATATATATAATAGAATCCCTGTACATATTGAATTACGACCTTTTGATTGTGTAACTCAAACTCCGATGTTTGACTTTTATAGAAATGCCGATGATTATAACCTAAAAGAATGTTGAAGTTATTATGAGTTGTTTACGCTTCCGCACAAACGAGTTTAGTTTTTCAGCCTTCGATCCTTCTTTCATTTAGTCGTATCGATGCCCGGTCTACGCTATCAATGGCTAGGTGGCGGGCTGCGACAATCCTGCACGCTTAGAAATACATGCAGGGTTGAGTACAGAATACTCAGTGAACATAAGCCGAAAAACAATGAAAGCTTGCTCTTAGAGCTATAAATTGAACTCGCCACAATATAAGCATCACACAGGGATTTTAGTATAAATGAACATGTGCAAGCAATTTCGCAAACCAAAACATCACAATAAAGTAATTTCACAGTTTAAACATTCATCATGCATGTACCATATCCACTATTCATCATCAAAGGTACTGAGAAGTAGGCCTCACTCTCAAGTACCGTGACCGGCCGACCCGATCGACGGCTCACAGTTACCTCTGTGCACAAAATCCCGCTTGTGGCATAACCGAATTCGTCTCAACAGTAGATGGTAACATACAAGTTTGTCATTAAAACTTGGCAAGTCAATTAGTTTCAAGATAACATTAACTTAAATCATTATCATATTCATAAACATAATTTCATTTTACAAAGCTTGTATAATAAGGGTATTAAAATAATATCCACCTGAAGTCTTTAGCTTACTTTCCTCGATACTTGACGTAACTGATTTTCGTCCTCTGCTCATTTCTTCATATATTATAGACGATATAGATGGCCCATGAGATAAGATAAAATAAGTTAGAAACTTCCTTACTAAGAATACTACTCTTATCATAGTATATCCTAACGTTTGGCATCACTTCACTCCAACTATAATATTCTCATAACAACTAGACTTCCTAAGTAAACACAAATCCTACTCTTGATTTATCACTCATATTGTTAGGTCCGGAGGGTCTCGAATAGGTGTATGGGGGGGAGGGAAATACACCTATAGGCTATTTTTCAAAAATGAAACTTTAAATACAAACTGACTCTACCTTTTTAGTGAAAAGAGTTTTGTCAAAACTAGGTTGACGACTTATACTGAATACTCTTCAGTAAAGAGTTATCAGTTAAGTCAAAGACCTTAACTGATACACGTAAGGCTTCAGTCGAGTTTGTTAAACAGAGAGATGTTATAAATCTTACTGACTATCAGAAGATAGATCAGTTAGACTAATAACACACACAGCGGAAAACTTTTGTTTCGAAATAGCCTGTGATATTAATCAAGTTGTCAGCAGTTAAGTTTCTCTTTGCAATTAATCAGTTTTCAGTTTATGAATGTAAAAGCACAAGTAAGAAGGTAAATACTGAAAGCTGTAAATAACACAAAGATTTTTACGTGGTTCGGAAAACACTTCCTACATCCACGGTCGGTTGATCAGACCAACAACTTCACTGGGCATGTGCCTACGGGTGCACAGCAAACCGATGAGTGTGCTTACGGGTGCATAGCAAACCTGAACGTGTGCTTGCGGGTACACAACAAACCGAAACGACTGAAGAGCCTATCTTCAGTACTAATATGCTGGGTTGGATTTCTCACTCCTAGCGCACACTGGGCACTAAGATCTCACGGAGACATAACACTGGTCTGAACTCCTTTTCGACACAAACTCACAATTCGGTCCGTTGAAAAGAGGTTTGAAAACTTTTCAACTAAACCACAAAGAACAAGTTCTTTGCAGTCAGTTTTATCTAGGCTTTGGATATACAATATTTGTCTAAGTTCTAAGAGAATGTATCTAATCAGCAGTGACAGATTTTTGGCTTTGTGATTCTCTTCTTCGATTCAAACTTTGAGGAAGCTTGGTTTTGTTGAGTGACGAATTCGGCAGCGTTTCAGCTTATGTTGTTGAATCGGTGAAGATTGAAATGATCCTCGAGTGCAATTTATAGGAGACGTGTTGAATAGATCTGTTGGCGGAGATGGTCTTCAAGATTTCTTCCGTTAGAGAGTAATTTGAATTTGGGCTGAGGCTTCAATCTTCGAGGTTCCTTGTTTTGGTGAGAACGGCTATATTGAAGAGCAGGAGATGGGACATCTCTAAAAAGGTAATCACCAAAAGGAATGGTCTCTGTAAAGAAAGGACGATCCTGACATCTCTGCATTTAATGCGGCTGTACTTCTGGAGTGCGTGGCTTCCTTTGAACTTTGGAGATTCAGTTTGAGGAAGAATGTTTAACTGATACTTGTCTTTAGTATCAGTCCGTTGAATCCACGTGGCGCGCATTTAGTAATCGGTCGAAACTGATCCTTCGACTGATAAGTCAAATATCAGTATTTGACTTTGCCTTAATCGTTACATCAGTCAGCATGTTCAGTCTTCAGTCTTCAGAATAACAACTAAACTAGAAAAAGAACTCTAACACTTGAGTTCGAACAGTTCTAGTCTATTACAAGTGAAACCTATTGATTTTGGTATTATCAAAACTAGGATTAGGATATTTCATTAAGTTCCCAACATTTTCCCCCTTTTTGATGATGCTAAAACCACGCAATAGTTCTAAGCAAGAAAAAGACCAAACTCAAGGCACAAGCTATTAAACAGGGTGAATATTATTCCCCCTTACAATAGAACCTAAAACTTGCACTTTGAAGGAAGAACACAACAATTTAAAGAAACTGAACAAAGACAAAACTGAAAGACAGTAATCAGAGCCTGGACAAAAAGTTATTGTCTTCAGGTTGAGATAAAAAACAAGTTCTTTTCATTAAAGTAACTTATGAGAAGTTAGTGGAGGTACAGAGCAAAACATACAAAGGAGTAAAAACAACAAAGAAAAACACATGGAAACCCATGGACTCCAGCAGTCTGCTCGTCTGCACCTTGAACTTCTTTGATCTTCATCTTCATCTTCATGTTCCTAAGCTTGTTGCTTTCACACTTATTTTCCATTGACTTGAGGTCTTACTGGAACGTCATCCTAAAACTTCTGGTGATCCTTTTGCTTTACCATCTTCAGTCTTTCGAGAAGATGCAGAGAACCATCTTTGAGAAGGTTTTTCTCTAACTTCTACTTTCTCCCTTTTTGGCAATATAAAAAAGAGAGCTGATGATGGAAGCTATGATCAGATGGTACCCAACTCCTAGTCTCAGAAACTCGTGAGAGGATTTGAGAAGAGGGTGAGTCCAGAGATGCAGAAAAGGAAGACGGTAATTGGGAAGGAGATGATGAGGGAGACGGAGAAGAGAAGCGTGGATGTGGAGAAGGTGAGAGGGGTAAAGGTGAGTATGCATAGCTCTTTGGAGTTGGTCAAGTAAGAGCGGCTATACATACGGACCTTAAATGGAGGATGAGAGGCTTATGAAGGAGAGAGAGGGGACTACGTTGGAGAAAAGGGGGAGACTACGGGAGAGGGGTGTGAGAAGGGAAAATCGAATCAGTGACAATCGTGAGGACTAACACTGTCGATTTGCTGGCACGAGGTCGTTGTTGATAGGACCGTGTGCGGCTGGGGATGCCGGCAGACAACGAGAGAGAGCTCGTTGTTGTTGCATGCCATGGAGGTGAGCAAGATATGTGAGATGAGCTTGATGACCTCCTGAAGCTTAGAAGGTTCTTGGCACCAGATATTAGGATGGAAGACACTCTTGTCGCTGGATATAAGTGAGGGTAGAAACAAGCTTGACGTCGGAGAGACGTTGAGATCCAGTGGAAGGGTCCTGTGAAGACCAAGTGTGTGAGCATCATTCTCCCACTCCATGACTTCGTTGTCATTGAACTCTCCTTTGTCGAAACGAAATTCTTCTGCAACTTTTGAAAGTATAAAATTCTCACAGAGGAGGCTGTGGAGAGATATTAGTTGTTGAAGAAAATAATTGAGGGCAATGAGGCATAAATAGACTATATTTCCAAGACAAAAGATGAAAAGTTTTTCGAAAAAGGTGCCTAAAATCTTTTTGAAGAAAATTTTCACGTCCGCCGTCATTGTAGAGGACGGAAGCTTCAAAAGGAAAGAAAAATCATTGCAATTTGTCAAATTAATGAGATTTTCAAGATTTTCATTTCAGATGCAAAAGGGTTGGAAAGACGCTGAGTAAAGGATCAAGGACAAGTTAAAACAATTTTTAAATACTCTTAAAAGTACTTGTCCTTCACGGATATTTCATTTTCCAACAATCTATTAAAGTTTTTGAAAAATACTGATCAGTTAGAGAAGGATTTTTGAAGACTATCAAGGACTCATAACTGAATTAACTGATTTACACTGGGTAAGTTGAAGAAACTTACTGATCGACTGATCATTGTAGTCAGTCGATACCACTACTTCTGGTTGACTCATAAGAATAAGTTCCCCCTCAGATGTAGACTCATTTTCTTTCATTGCCACGTCAGCAGTTGAGGAGCATCAGTTGGCTGCGCAACAATCATCGTGACTGCAGATGAGATCTTCACAAACAGCATCACCCTTCAGGGTTGATGAGGCTGATCCTTCCACAAAGATCGTTGAACCTATCTTCAGAAAGAGCTTTGGTCAGCAAGTCTGCTCTCTGAACTGCGGTCGGAATCCATTCAACAGAGACATTTTTCTTTTCCACATGATCACTGTAGAGTATGAATTTATAATTGCAGTTAGTTAGTTGAGTAAAGGGCTTGAAAGCAAATGACAACAGTTGGAGGGCTTATGTGCAAAGTAAAAGTTAGTTTATTTTAACAAACTTACAGATCTTCACGCAGAGCTTCTTGCAGCTTGATTTGTGAGCTCGTTACTTGATCATTTTGTGAGTTTAAATACTTTCTGTAATCCTCTTATATCAGGTTAGAAGTTAGAAGAATTCTCTGAGAAGAAGAGCGAAAAGAGAGTGAGGAAAAGTAGTCTTGTTTCAGACTTGAGAGCTGTCATCTCTATCTCTTTGTTGTGCAATTCTTTGTAACTTTGTGATCGTGATAGTGAAAGTTCTTGGGTGATCTTCCGTGGATGTAGGTTTAACAACCAAACCACATAAAATCTGGTGTCTTCTTTCTTTGTTTTCTTGTTCAATTCTCATCACAAACTTGAGTGTTAGAGTTGGGATTTGATAGAGTTTGTTGCTGTGAATCTGTGTTGCTGCATTGAATTGATTTGTGCAGTTGTAGTAAGATCAATTCTTAACAAAGTGGCGCCGTCTGTGGGAATTGAAGCAAGGTGCAGCAAGGTGTATTGCGATTGAAAGAAGTGAAATCAGATCTACGAGTTTTTTGGGTGTTTGTTCCAGTTATGGTAGCTGCGAAGTTTGAGACCGAGAAATTCATAGGGAAAAATGATTTTCCCCTTTGGAGGTTGAAAATGAAGGCGATGCTTATTCAGCAGGGACTTCTTGGTGCTCTAACAGCCAAGAAACTCCCTAAGGGTGAAGAAGATGGTGGAAAGCATCTTGAAATGATGCAAAAGGCTCACAGTGCTATCATACTTTGTTTGGGGGATAAAGTATTGCGTGAGGTAGCCAAAGAGGAGACAGCAGCTGGAGTTTGGGAGAAATTAGAGAACCTATATATGACCAAATCATTGGCAAATAGGCTCTACATGAAGAGGAGACTGTATTCCTATAGGATTACAGAGGATAAGGCAATCTTGGATCAATTAGATGACTTCAATAAGGCAGTTGATGATCTTGCAGACATTGAAGTAAACCTTGAAGATGAGGATAAAGCCATTCTTCTCTTGAATGCTTTACCTAAATCATATGATAATCTAAAAGATGCCATGCTCTATGGAAGAGAGGCTTCCATCACTCTTGAAGAAGTGATTAATGCTCTGAAATCAAAGGAACTCCAGAAAGCTGCAGACTCCAAACCAGAAGCTCCAAATGAAAGTCTGAATGTCAAGGGAAAATTCACAAAGGGAAAGTCTAAGAAACCATGGAAGGATAAGCAAAAATCCAGGCAGAATTCAAAAGGGAAGGATGATGACACCAAAGACAACAGGAAGTGTCATTACTGCCAAAAGCCTGGCCACATAAAGAAGGATTGCTATAGTTGGAAGAGGAAACAAGCTCAAAAGGGAGCTGCACCTGATACTGCTGACATTGCAGAACAACTTCAAGAAGCAGAAGCCTTAAACATAATCTCTTCTAAACCTGGATCTGAATGGATTCTTGATTCAGGTTGTTCTTTTCATATGTGTCCAACTAAATCCTGGTTTTGTGATTTGCAGGAAGAAAGCTTGGGATCAGTAATACTAGGGAATGATGAAGTATGCACTGTTAAGGGAATCAGCTCAGTAAAGCTCAAGCTTCATGATGGCTCCATCAGAATGTTATCTGAGGTCAGGTATATTCCCAGTCTCAAGAGAAATTTAAATATTTCTCTTGGTTTTCTGCAAGCTAAAGGCTATGAGTTTAAATCTGATAAAGATAGTTTGCTTGTGATTAAGGGTCCTAGAACTATCATGAAAGGCATGAGAAAACATAGTCTATATCATTTGATTGCTTATACTATAACAGGTGAAAATGAGAACATTGCTAAGAATGATACTATGATATGGCATGCTAGACTAGGCCATGTTAGTGAAAAAGAGCTCACTGAACTTAAGAAACAAGGTACTCTTAAGATACAACATGATATTAAAATGAATGACTGTGAAGCTTGTGTATTGAGTAAAAGTAAAAAGTTGTCATACCCAATAGGTAAACATATTTCTACTATTCCACTTCAATATGTGCATGCTGACTTATGAGGTCCTTCTAAGACCACCATAGTAGGTGGAGGAAACTATTTCTTGTCTTTTGTTGATGATTATTCCAGGAAAGTTTGGGTTTATGTGATTAAAAATAAAACAGATGTGTTTGATAAGTTTGTTGAGTGGTGCAGCTTAGTTGAAAATGAGAAGAATTCCAAACTTAAATATCTAAGAACAGACAATGGTTTAGAATTTCTATCTGAAAAGTTTCAAGACTACTGTAAAGCAAAAGGAATCAAGAGACACAAATATGTTCCTGGAAATTCACAGCAAAATGGGGTGGTTGAAAGGATGAACATGATTCTCTTAGAGAGAGTTAGATGTATGTTATCCAGCTCTGGAATGGCAGCAAGGTTTTGGGGAGAAGCAGTTGCTATTGCAGCTTATCTCATAAATAGATGTCCATCATCAGCTATTGAGTTCAAAACCCCTGAAGAGAAATGGACTGGAAGGCCTGCAGATTACATAAATTTGAGGAAATTTGGATGTCTTGCCTATATGCATATACAGCAAGATAAGTTGGAACCAAGAGCATTGAAATGTGTAATGATAGGATACCCTAGTGGAGTAAAAGGTTACAAACTATGGTGTATTGAGGCTGGAAAAGGAAAAGCACTGATAAGCAGAGATGTTATCTTCGGAGAGGATATCATGCCTTTTAAAGGGGGAAGCTCTGATACAAACTTTGAGGTGGAGTCTTCAAAGGTAGAAACTAGTTCTGAAAATGTAAATAAAGATGTGGCTGTTAAGGTAGAAGTTGATGCTGAACAAGGAGAGGAAGTTTTAGATCAAGGTGGAAATGATCTCAAAGATTATCAACTTGCTAGAGACAGGATCAGAAGAAGCATCAAACCTCCTGCCAGATTTGCTGAAGCAGATCAGATATCATTTGCATTAACAGTAGCTGAGAAGATTAGCTACCAAGAACCCAAAACTTACAAAGAAGCTATATCTTGCAAAGAGTCAAAATTCTGGATTGAAGCTATGAATGAGGAATTCAATTCTCTAATCAAGAACAAGGCCTGGAAACTTGTTCCTAAACCTAAGACACAAAGGTGTGTAAGCTGCAAATGGTTGTTTAAAAGGAAAGTTGAGGTCATTGATGGAAAGGAAACATTGAGATATAAAGCTGGGTTGGTGGCTAGAGGTTTTACTCAACAAGAAGGGGTAGACTTCAATGAGATCTACTCTCCAGTTGTAAAGCACAGTTCAATCAGGCTATTACTTTCAATAGTAGCTCAGTTTAATCTTGAATTACATCAGTTGGATGTAAAGACAGCATTCCTCAATGGTGAACTGGTGGAAACCATCTATATGGATCAGCCTGAAGGTTTTAATGTTCCAGGGAAGAAGTCTCAAGTATGCATGTTACAGAAATCTTTGTATGGACTTAAACAAAGTCCAAGACAGTGGAACAAGCGGTTTGATGAGTTTATGCAGAGCATAAACTTCAGAAGGTCTTCTTATGATAGGTGTGTATATCTTAAGAAAGCAAAAGATGGTAGTTTTGTATATCTACTACTATATGTTGATGATATGCTAGTGGCTAGCAAATCAATGAAGGAAGTAAATGCAGTCAAGAGAGCTTTAAATTCAGAGTTTGATATGAAGGATTTGGGGGAAGCAAGGAGGATCTTAGGAATGGATATTAAGAGGAATAGAGAGAAGTCAGAGCTTATTCTCATTCAGTCTGATTACATTAGTAAAGTTCTTAAGAAATTAAAAATGCATGAAGCAAAGATTGTTGGAACTCCTTTGCCTCAACATATCAAATTGTCTGAAGATCAAAGGCCACAAACTGACAGAGAGAAGGTGGAGATGGAGGGTGTTCTTTATTCAAATCTAGTTGGGAGCATTATGTATTCGATGGTGTGTACTAGGCCTGATCTAGCCCACTCAATTAGTGTGACTAGTAGGTTTATGTCTAATCCAGGAAGAGCTCATTGGGAGGCTCTAAAGTATATTCTGAGGTACTTAAAGGGAACTCTTAATGTTGGAATTTTGTTCAAACAACAGAATGACAGAAATGGAGAAGCCTTTGCATGGATTTGTTGATTCAGATTATGCTGCGAGTCTTGATAACAGGAAGTCTCAAACTAGATATGTCTTCACTTTGTTCAACTCTGCTGTTAGTTGGAAATGTATGCTTCAGTCTGTGGTTGCTCTCTCCACAACTGAGGCAGAGTATATTGCAGTCACTAAGGCAGTTAAAGAAGGCTTGTGGCTCAAAGGTATGGTGCAAGAGATGGGAATCATTCAAGGATCTGTTACTATATTTTGTGATACTCAAAGTACAGTACATCTTGTTAAACATCAGGTGTTTCATGAATGCTCTAAGAATATTGATGTAAGGTTGCATTTTGTTAGAGATATAGTTGAGAAAGGTGATGTTCAAATAGTTAAAATAAGTACTGAGGATAATGCAGCAGATATGCTTACTAAAGTATTGCCTAAAAGCAAGTTCATGTACTATTGTGAATTGGTTAAGCTTAACTCTCATGAGAAGAGTGCTCTGTCAAAGAGATGAAGTAGGTTGAAGGTGGAGATTACTGAAGAACTGCACTGATGATTCAAGGTGGAGAATTGTAGAGTATGAATTCATAATTGCAGTTAGTTAGTTAAGTAAAGGGCTTGAAAGCAAATGACAACAGTTGGAGGGCTTATGTGCAAAGTAAAAGTTAGTTTATTTTAACAAACTAACAGATCTTCACGCAGAGCTTCTTGCATCTTGATTTGTGAGCTCGTTACTTGATCATTTTGTGAGTTTAAATACTTTCTATAATCCTCTTAGATCAGGTTAGAAGTTAGAAGAATTCTCTGAGAAGAAGAGCGAAAAGAGAGTGAGGAAAAGTAGTCTTGTTTCAGACTTGAGAGCTGTCATCTCTAGCTCTTTATTGTGTAATTCTTTGTAACTTTGTGATCGTGATAGTGAAAGTTCTTGGGTGATCTTCCGTGGATGTAGGTTTAACAACCGAACCACGTAAAATCTGGTGTCTTCTTTCTTTATTTTCTTGTTCAATTCTCATCACAAACTTGAGTGTTAGAGTTGGGATTTGATAGAGTTTGTTGCTGTGAATCTGTGTTGCTGCATTGAATTGATTTGCTGCAATTGTAGTAAGATCAATTCTTAACAATCACGAATGAAGTGATGTCGGATTGCGATATGCTTGACTCTTGTGTGATGAACTAGATTCTGTGAGATTGCAATAGCACTGGAGTTGTCACAATAAATTGGGACTTCTTTTTCTTTGATCCCATAGTCCTTCAATTGTTGGACTAGCCATAGGAGTTGTGAACAACAGCTTTCCGCAACAACATATTCAGCTTCAGTTGTAGAAGTGGCGACTGAAGTCTGCTTCTTTGAAAACCAAGAGATAAGTTTGTTGCCTAGGAATTGACAAGTTTCCGAAGTTGATTTGCGATCAATTTTGCATCCTGTAAAATCGGAGTCTGAGTATCCGGTGAGCTTCAAGTCGTCGTCAGCTGGATACCATAATCCTAAGTTGGGTGTGCCTTTGAGATATCACAAAATTCATTTTGCTGCATCCATATGAGCTTCCTTTGGATCTGACTGATATCTTGCACTAACCCCGACTGCATACGCGATATCTGGTCTGCTAGAAGTCAAGTAGAGTAATGAGCCAATGATTTCTCTGTATTTGGTTGAAGTTACAGATTTTCCTTCCGATCCTGGATCTACCTTCCAGTTTGTGTTCATTGGAATCTTGACTGATTTCATGTGCTGAATACCAAACTTGGTGATCAGCTCTTTGGCGTACTTTGACTGATTGATCAGTATTCCTTCGTTGGTCTCCTTGACTTGTAATCCAAGAAAGAAATTCATTTCTCCCATCATTGACATCTGAAACTTCTCGTCATAATTTCAGCAAACTTCTTGCACATGCGTTCAGATTTAGATCCGAAGATTATGTCATCGACATAGATGTGAACAAGTAGGAGATCTTCTCCTTCTTTTAAAGTGAACAGGGTTCTGCCAACTGATCCTTTCTTGAATCCTTGTTCAACTAGATACTTAGAGAGAGTATCATACCATGCTCTTGGAGCTTGCTTCAATCCATAGAGCGCTTTCTTTAACTTGTACACCTTTTCTGGTCTAGCAACCTCAAAACCCGAAGGTTGTTCCACATAGACTTCATCGGTGAGCACTCCATTGAGAAATGTGCACTTCGCATCCATTTGGTGTACCTTGAATCCTTTGTGAGCGGCTAAGGCTAAGAAAAGCCTGACTGCTTCCAATCTTGCAACTGGTGCAAAGGTTTCATCGTAGTCAATTTCTTCTTCTTGACTGTACCTTTTGGCCTGCTTTGTTTCTGACCACGTGACCTTCTTCGTCTTTCTTATTTTTGAAAATCCATTTCAAACCAATCACTTTTGCATCATCTGGGCGATCCACAAGTTCTCAAACTGAATTCTGGTTAAATTCATTGAGTTCTTCTTGCATCGCGATAACCCATTGAGTAGACTTCAGAGCTTCTTCAATGTCCTTGGGCTCTGTAAATTATAAGAAACAACTGAAATTCTTATCTTCATTGATGCAGTTTTGGTTTATGTCGAAGATGATTTATGCCTAATTGTTCTAATTTTAGGGGTTTGCATGTGCATATTTTAAGTTAAATCTTCTGGAAATTGGTGCGTTTTATGGTTTGTTTTATGCTTTGCAGGAGATTTAGGTTTTATAGCTGGAAGAGTGTAATTTTGGAGATTTTGGGTTAGAATGGTGTTTTTAGGCATACTCTGGTGTGCAGAGTTGAAAAGCCCGCTGCAGAGCTGAAAAGCCCGCTGCCAGAGTAGAAAAGCCCGTTGTAGAGCAGAGCAGAGAAGCTCGCCGGAGCAAAGCTGTGAGGGTAGCTCTGTAGCAGAGCAAAGCTGACTTGCAGAGTCAGAGCCGAAATCTCCAGAGCTGAACTTCCCTATGCAGAGCTAAAATCTCCAGAGCAGAACAAACGTGTTAGAGCAGAGCTAAAGCATCAGAGCTGAACTCGACAGAGCTGACTTACGCGCCAGAGTAAAATTGACAGAGCAGAGCTAAAGATCGACAGAGTCAAACGTACTTTGCCAGAGTCAACTTATGCAGAGCTGACTTTTCAGCTCTGCACTTTTCAGAGCTCGCTACTGCCAGAGCTGACTTTCAGCTCTGCACTTCCCTTTCCAGAGCCGAAAGTTCAGAGTAGCTATTTTTCGCCAGAATGGAGATAACTTGCAGAGCACGATTTTGATGGACTTACCTTCTCTTACACGATTCTATTTCCTTTAGAGTCCAATTATGCATGGCAAGTTTGATGGTGATCAAGATTGATTTGAAGTCTATAAATAGGGCTTTGTTATTCATTGTAAAATACTTCCTTTTGCCCTAAACTTCGTTCCACCTTGAGAGAGTTATTCTTCCGCAAGGCAACCAAGACTTAGGCGTTTTTATTGCTTTCTTAATTTCTTCATAGTTTAGAATTTCATTGTTCTAAGTTAGGTTTCAATTTAGTTTTTAGTTTATTCTTGGATTGTGATTGAGTGACACGATTGCACGTTCAAGGAGTTTACGGTATTTTGTTTTTTAATTTAATTTATTTTGTTTAATCATGTTTATGCTTTTCGTTTATGTTTATGCTTTGCTTTCAATTATGCAATTTAAATTATGCACTTTAGTTTCACGCTTAGATTAGAGGTTTTTAATTTACAAGTCTTTAATTCCCTAAGTTAGTCTAAGTTGTTTAATTCTTGCCTAGGGTTTTCATAGTTTCTTGCCTAGATTAATTTACAAGTTTAACTTTACTTTTTAAGTTGAGTTTAATTTACGAGTTCTAGTTTTTAAATCAAAACCTTTACTGTTTTCCTGCGATACAATTAGAAGCCCTTAAAGATCTTCCTTGAGAGATGACACTGGGTCAACTTACCATCACTAGAATGTCCTTGTTCTATTACAAGTCAACTTAGAGGTGTTTCTAGTTGAGTCAGAAGACGAGGTTGCACATTGATCTTCGAGTCTTTACACCGTCTGATGGTTCTCCGATGATGTTCTCCTTTGAGTGGAGTTCAAACCATCTTCGATACTTCTTGATTTCTTCTGACGAGGGCGGAGGTTCTTCAGTCAGGATAGTTCTGAGTCCTTCATGAGTTTCTCGAGCAGGGGAAGTGTTGAACTGGTGTTGCTGCAGCAGGTTCAACTAGTTCTTCGGCTGTCGGAGTTCCCCCTTGACTAATGCTATCTGTAGTAACTCCAATTGGACCTTCAGACCTTTGACTGATCTTCTGATACTGAAGTTTTTCAGTATCCTCTTCTTTTCCAGGTCCCCACACCAACACTGTAGAGGGTTCGGTGCTTTTCATTTCAGTCCTGGAAACTTCAATGTTCTCAGCATTTCTTTCAGTTTCCTGTATCCTGAAATCAGCAGTAGACTCATCAAAAATAACATGTGGTGTTTCTTCGTCACAAAGAGTTTGAGAGTTAAACACTCGATAGGCTTTGCTGGATCG
This sequence comes from Salvia miltiorrhiza, assembly GCF_028751815.1. Taxonomy (NCBI): domain Eukaryota; kingdom Viridiplantae; phylum Streptophyta; class Magnoliopsida; order Lamiales; family Lamiaceae; genus Salvia; species Salvia miltiorrhiza. Next base: position 43,674,190 of record NC_080393.1, on the reverse strand, counting down.
TTCAGTTCCAGAGTATCCAAGAAAAATTCCTGGATCAGCCTTGCTATCAAATGTGTTTAACTTTCTTTTGTCATTGTTGTGAATAAAACACCGAGAACCTGAAAGCATGAAAGTACGAGATTGAAGGCTTCCTGTTCTTCCATAGCTCGTATGGAGTCTTCCTATGTCTTTGAGTGAGGAATGAGCGATTTTGTGTGTAGCAAGCGTTGTTGACTGCTTCAGCCCAAAACTTCAAAGGGAATTTTGATTCGGAAAGCATTGTCCTTGCTGCTTCCATCAAAGACTTGTTTCTTCTTTCTGCTACTCCACTTTACTGTGGAGTTCTTGTTGCAGAGGTTTGATGACTGATTCCTTGTTCTTCGCAGTAGCCACGAATGACGGCATTCAAGAATTCAGTCCCTCGATCTGATCTGATGCTGATGATGTTGACTTCTTTTTCAGCGCTTAGTCTTCTCAGCGGCTTTGGCAATTCCAGTAGTGTCTCCCTCTTGTTGTAGAGAAATATGACCAAAGTATATCGAGAATAGTCATCCACGACAACTAAGGTATACTTCTTACCGTTGTAATTTCTGGGAGAGATTAGGCCAAATAGATCCACGTGAAGTAGTTGAAGAATTCTTCCAGAGGAGTGTCCTATTTTTTACTTGAATGACGTCCTAGTTTGCTTTCCTCTTTGACATGCTTCACATTCTTGCTTCTTCTGGAACACAATAGAGGGTAAGCCCTCTACCAGTTGATGCTTAGCAAGTTTGTTGATCGTTTTGAAGTTGAGGTGGTTGAGTCTTCAGTGCCATAGCCAGTTGAGCTCTGAGTTGTTTTTACTGATGAGACACGTTTCAGGAGGGCTATCTTCCCTTAACACAACGTAGAGACTTCCTTGTCTAATACCTGTCAGCACCACCTTCTTCTGACTGTTTCTTACAGTGAATTCATCTTTCTTGATCTTCACTGCGAATCCGCTGTCAGAAAATTAACTCACAGACAACAAATTATGTTTTAGTCCAGAAACATAGCTAACATTACTGATACTGGCGTTACCCAGCCTTTTGTTTCGCCGATTGAGTTATCTCTGAATGCAACTTTTGATCCAGCATTCTCAACATATTAAGTGAGATAGTCTTTGTAGCCCGTCACTGTGCTTCGAGCAGCCGATATCCAAGTACCATGTTCTGATCGAAGCTTTAACTTATTCCTTCTTTTTGAGTTTCTTGTTTTTGCCCTGCAAGGAAGAGTTAATTTAGGTACCCAATCAATGTTTGGGTCCTTCATTGTTAGCTCGTGTTCCTTTTGGAACCCATATCTGCTTCAAAACTGGTCTTGGTGCTAATCTTTTGCGCTTGGCTGGTTGTCTGACTGAAGTGGCTGGTGCTTCAGTTGGCACATGAGCTTTCTTCTAAGGAGCTTTGCTTTTGTAGAAGCTTTGTCTGGTGAAGTATTGAGGTCTCCTTTGATCCATTGAGTATCTCCTTTGAGATACATGAGTTATCCTCGACTGATGGAGTCTTGACTGATGTTGTGGAACATGAGTTTTGTGATATCCATTTGTATGCTGTTGTGGATGATCTTTAGCTCATCTGGACTTATCACTTATTTGTCTCCATGGTTGTTGTTCTCTTCGGAGCTGAACTAATTTCAGTTTCTGATTGTTTCTGTTGTTCACCCCCTGGATTGGTGAGAAAGACTCTATTTCTGTGCTCCGTTGACATGTTGTCGTTTCAGTCCCGATGTTCCTTCCCCATATTTTGACTGAAATTTACTTTCCAGTCTTCTTAGTAAGATGAACTGGTTGGGGGCCTCCTTGGCTCGTCTGTAGCTTTGAGGAGGAGGAACATTTCTTCTTTCCATCAGTTTTTGCTTCTGAATTTCTTCCATATCATGATCTCTAGACTCTTCCGAAGAGTTGTCTTCATATGTGTCAGTCACTTCCTTGATCATGATATTCTTTCCTTTATCGGCAGGAACTACCTTTCCTCCGATGCTTTCCACAAGAGCTTTTGAAGGAAAGTTAGTCATCATGGGAGATTTCATCATACAGCCTTTAACCGTTTCCTCCAATTTGTGATTGAGCCTCTTGATTTCATGAGATGCTCTATCACATTCTGATGTAGAAATTCTGAGCTTTTCTTCCAATCGACTGTTCTCCATGATCAATCCATCAAGACAGGTTTCATCTGGAAAGTAGATGATCGTCTGATTCTTGATTCATTCTTCATAGAGCTCCTTTTCCATTTTCTGATTCTGCATCAGAAGATCTTCGAACATTTTCCTTAACTGACAGTGATCAGTCATGAGATGATCGTACTCTTCAGTTTCGTCGACTAAGCTATCTCCAAATTCTGAGTAGTCTCCTATAAACAATAAAGAGTTATCAGTATAAAGAGTTTTTGAGTAAGAGTTTACTTCTGGACCATTCATTCCGTTGTAGTAGCTGTTGTCAGCCACGCTTTCGGTGTCATTGCCCATGAGGGCTTGGCTCTCATCATCTGAGCTGGTGGAGTTGAAGGCAGATGATTCTGATGTATATTCGGAAGATCCTGCATCGTCAGCAACCATCACTTTCTTTTTCGCATATTTGCGTTCTCTCCTACCTTTCATCTCTTTGCGCTCAGACTGAGATAATTCAGGGCATTGAGATCGATAGTGCCCTTTCTTCTTGCATCCATAGCATTCCACATCTTTTAGATCAGTAGCGGATGACTTTCTTTCTCCGCTTCTATCCGTGGAATATCTGGACTTGTTTTCTCTCTTTTCCTTTGTAGTGTTGTTTGTGGAACTTCCTGTACTTGCGAAATTTAGATTCCATCTTGTTGAATCTTTCAGTCAATAGGGCATATTGACTGAAGAAGTCTTCTGGTTTGAGTTCCGTCGGTTCCTTTGACTGCTTCTTGTTTTTCTGAGCTGAAACTTTCAGCGCCGCTCCTTTTGAAGTTGATGGAGCATCTTCGTCTGATCCTCCAGCTTTCTTTGTTTCAAGATTTCTCTGGATGTCGAACTCATTCGCCATGAGATTCAAGAAAAGCTTGTTCGTTGGGAGCTGGTTGAATCCTGGCTTGTTCTGATGAGCAACTGCGTAGATCTGCCAATCTCCTCGTGGAAGTGCTCGTAGAATCTTTAGATTGATCTCTCTTTGAGTGTATTTGTCCTTCGAGATGGATTGAACTTCGTTCAGAATCTGATTGAATCTGAGTTCTATCTCGTCGACTGATTCGTTTTTTAGCATGAGGAATGAGTCAAATTTTTTACAAGCTATTGATAACTTACTCTTCTTTATCTCCTCTGATCCGATGCACATTCCTTCTAAAATGTCTCATATCTCCTTTGTAGTTCTGCACTTGATGATCTTGGTGACGTGCTTGTCTGGAACTGTGCCGGAGATGATATTTTTGGCGAGGTTGTCGAGCTCATCTTGCTTCCTTTCTTCTATGGTGAAGTCAGCCTTTGATTTGATCAGGACTTCATCAAAAGGATCTTTGGTTGGGTCTAGAGGAACCCTTTTGATTACCTCTGTGATGATGATGGGTCCTTTGGTAATGACTTTCCACATTCGGCAATGTTGAGCGGGTGAGGAAGCTCTCAAGTCGAAACTTCCATATATCGTATTTTTCAATACTAAACATAGGTAGTGAGGATACTCTGCTGTGGTTAGTTTCCATAGAAAAAGAAAACAGAAAACAACAGATAAGAAAAGCAGTAAGCACTTTTTGAAAAAGAAAAGATTTCGAGACCTTTAAGGAAAATGATCTAGTTCAGTAGAACTTGATCAAAGCAAAATTGTTCTTCTGAACAACCTGCTCTGATACCAATTGTAGTTAGGTCCGGAGGATCTCGAATAGGTGTATGGGGGGGAATACACCTATAGGCTATTTTTTGAAAATAAAACTTTAAATACAAACTAACTCAACCTTTTTAGTGAAAAGAGTTTTGTCAAGACTAGGTTGACGACTGATACTGAATACTCTTCAGTAAAGAGTTATTAGTTAAGTCAAAGACCTTAACTGATACACGTAAGGCTTCAGTCGAGTTTGTTAAACAGAGAGATGTTATAAATCTTACTGACTATCAGAAGATAGATCGGTTAGACTAATAACACACGCAGCGGAAAACTTATGTTTTGCAATAGCCTGTGATATTAATCAAGTTGTCAGCAGTTAAGTTTCTCTTTGCAATTAATCAGTTTTCAGTTTAGGAATGTAAAAGCACAAGTAAGAAGGTAAATACTGAAAACTATAAATAACACAGAGATTTTTACGTAGTTCGGAAAACACTTCCTACATCCACAGTCGGTTGATCAGACCAACAACTTCACTGGGCATGTGCTTACTGGTACACAGCAAACCTGAACGTGTGCTTGCGGGTGCACAACAAACCGAAATGACTGAAGAGCCTATCTTCAATGCCAATACGCTGGGTTGGATTTCTCACTCCTAGTGCACACTAGGCACTAAGATCTCACGGAGACATAACACTGGTCTGAATTCCTTTTCGACACAAACTCTCAATTCGGTCTATTGAAAAGAGGTTTGAAAACTTACCAACTAAACCACAAAGAATAAGTTCTTTGCAGTCAGTTTTATCTAGGCTTTGGATATACAATATTTGTCTAAGTTCTAAGAGAATGTATGTAATCAGCAGTGACTGATTTTTGGCTTTGTGATTCTCTTCTTCGATTCAAACTTTGAGGAAGCTTGGTTTTGCTGAGTGACAAATTCGGCAGTGTTTCAGCTTATGTTGTTGAATCGGTGAAGATTGAAATGATCCTCGAGCGCAATTTATAGGAGACGTCTTGAATAGATCCGTTGGCAGAGATGGTCTTCAAGATTTCTTCCGTTAGAGAGTAATTTGAACTTGGGCTGAGGCTTCAATCTTCGAGGTTCCTTGTTTTGGTGAGAACGGCTATATTGAAGAGCAGGAGATGGGACATCTCTGAAAAGGTAATCACCAAAAGGAATGGCCTCTGTAGAGAAAGGACGATCCTGAGAACTCTGCATTTAATGCAGTTGTACTTCTGGAGTGCGTGGCTTTCTTTGAACTTTGGAGATTCAGTTCGAGGAAGAATGTTTAACTGATACTTGTCTTTAGTATCAGTCCGCTGAATCTACGTGGCGCGCATTAAGTAATCAGTCGAAACTGATCCTTCGACTGATAAGTCAAATATCAGTATTTGACTTTGCCTTAATCGTTACATTAGTCGGCATCTTCAGTCTTCAGTCCTTCGTTCTTCAGTCTTCAGTCTTCAGAACAGCAACTAAACTAGAAAAATAACTCTAACACTTGAGTTCGAACAGTTCTAGTCTATTATAAGTGAAACCTATTGATTTTGGTATCATCAAAACTAGGATTAGGATATTTCATTAAATTCCCAACACATATAGAACTAGACTACATCAACACACAAACATATAGATAAGCACACACAGAGCATCATCAATTAATCCTAAATTAGCTCATAGAATAATTAATCAAGTTCAAAAGCACCTTAGCAAACACATTTAAAAACTTTTTGTATAAATGGAAAAATATTTTTAGTTGGGGAAAAATTCCCAAAAATTCAATTTAGAAAGCTAAGAGCATATTATAAAACATTCTTGAATCGATTAACTAAAAATAATTCACATGAGAGAGAAATTCCAATTTATGTCATTTTTAACAAACTAAACTCGAGATTTCTATGTCAGAAAATTCTCAAAAATTCAACTTAAGCTCACATAATACACAATAACACTAATATATGATCGTATGACTCAAGAAAAATCAAAATTTGACTTCCCCTTCTTTAGCATGTATTCGGTCAACACACAAGTTTTTAGAGGACGATTCGTTTCGTCTCATATCTCATACATAGGCTCAATTTATCATTAACAAGCCACATATAAACATCTTTAACTCATAACTCATCTTATATGAAAGATCTCTTACATACGTGCAAACTAAACTTAGTGAATTTTCACAAATCAACATCATTAACCAATTTAATCATGCAATCCTCCTTTATATAGTCCAATTAGCATATAAATATCATTAATCCAAACATTGACTTCATTAATCAAGAATACCCAAATCTTAGTAAACTAAACTCAAGCAAATTCATACATAATCAACAATTAACCAAATTGATCATTAATAATCGTTTATATCATACCTAATATCAATTAACCTTAGCCAATTTAAACATTTAGCACATAAATCAAAAGGTCCTAATTTTTAACAAACTAAACTTTTTGAAAATCTCTAATCATGCTTAAATCATCAATCAAGCCTTAGATCTATCAAATTGACACACTTAATAGCATAAACAAGCAATCAATTAGTAAATTAAAGCATAGAAGCAAATTTGTCCAATTTAACCAAACTAACTCATATGAAAATTTTACCAATCAATTTCAATCATCAATCCATGAAACATCATATAGACACTCTCAAAATCATATATCATCCATCAACTCATCAATCAAGACTCAAAATCAAAACTTCCCAAAATTACACAAACTAAACTATTTCAAATCTCATCTCTTTTTAAATCATTTCTCTACACATGGTAATAGACTCAATAGGATCTCAGTAGCATTTAAATAACCTCAATTTAAGAAAAGGAAAAGAAAAAATTTTAAAGGGTAGAACCCTAATATTTTCGAAAATTTTGAAATTAGGGGAGGAGGTGTTTTCTTGCTTGATCTATCCATATATACACATATACAACACAAAAAAAGTCTAGATCTAAAAGGATTCATCACTTACTCAAGGATTTGAACAAAAATAAAAATCTCCTCTTTTGGCTCAAATCTTGAAAACTCCTCCAAAACTTGCTCTTGATTCAAAGGGATTGAGATGTAGAGCTTGATTTAGGAAAGATCTAAGTATGGAAATGATTTTTGGAGCTTGGAGATAATCATCAATGGTGATAGAGAGAGAAAAGAAAGTGAGAAGAAGAGAGGGAGAGAGAGATTGAAATGAGGGGGAGAGAAGAGAGAGAGAGAAATGTTTTGTTTAAAGCTTAAACTTGCTCACTAAGCTGCTAGTCTAACTTCTTCAATACTCACACTTGCAAGTGGCTTATCCACTTGTCCACTTGCCAAGAATATCTCTAATTTAGATTAAAGAATAAAATATAATGCCACACTAATTAATGAGATCAAGCATTGTAGGAAAAGCTAAGTTAAGGAAAATCACTTAGGCTGCGTTCTCTTTGTGGGAAAAGGATGGAAAACAAATAATTTCCCTCATTTTCCATCTTTTTCATGTGTTCTCTTTATTAGCAAATTTTCTCCGGGCAGGAAGGAAAATTTTCCCGGGCAGCCCCTTTTCCCACATTTTCATCCCAAATCATGATAATATTATCATGACCTGCAGGTGTGATAAAATTTTCCCATAATGTATATTTTTTTGATCTTCCAATTTTACCCTTAACATTGAGAATGTCAGTAAGTGAGTCTTGTTCGGATCGAAAACATTAATTTTTTTTCTTTAATTTAACTCCCCACCCCATCCCACCCCCCACCCAACCCCCTCCCCACCACCCCCCCCATCCCCCAAATTTTTTTTTTTTTTTCTCGCCAGCTCCATCCACCCCCCTACCCACACGCCCCCACCTACCCCCTCCCCACCACCCCCTCCCAACCCCCAAAAAAAAATTTTTTTTTTTAATTTTTTCTCGCCACCTCCATCCACCCCCTACCCCACGCCCCCACCTAACCCCTCCCCACCCCCCTCCCCACCCCCAATTTTTTTTAAAAAAAATTTTCTCGCCACCTTCACCCACCCTCCCCTACCCCCACCCACCCCAACCCACCATACCCCCCGCCCCACCCCCAAATTTTTTTTTTTAAATTTTTTTCACCACCTTCACCCACCCTCCCCTACCCCACGCCCCCCACCCACCCCCTCCCCCAACCCCCAAAAAAAATTTTTTTTTTTTTTAATTTTTTCTCACCACCTTCACCCACCCTCCCCTACCCCACACCCCCACCCCCACCCCCCCAACCCCCAAAAAAAATTTTTTTTTTTAATTTTTTCTCACCACCTCCATCCACCCCCTTACCCCACGCCCCCACCTACCCCCTCCCTACCACCCCCCCAACCCCCAAAAAAACAAATTTTTTTTAAATTTTTTCTCGCCACCTCCATCCACCCCCCTACCCCACGCCCCCACCTACCCCCTCCCCACCCCCATATATTTTTTTTTTAATTTTTCTTGCCACCTTCACCCACCCTCCCCTACCCCACGCCCCCACCCACCCCCTCCCCACCACCCCCCCACCCCCAATTTTTTTTTTAATTTTTCTCGCCACGTTGACCCACCCTCCCCTACCCCACGCCCCCACGCACCCCCTCTTCACCACCCTCCCCCACCCAACCCCCAATTTTTTTTTTTTAATTTTTTCTCGCCACCTCCACCCACCCTTCCCTACCCCACGCCCCCACCCTAACATCCCCCACCCCCCCAAAAAAAATTAAATTTTTGTTGCTACCTCCACCCGTCCCCCCTACCCTACGCCCCCCACCCCTTGCCCTTTTCCCAATTTTTATTTTTTTTTTTAATTTTTCTTGCCACCTCCACCCCGCCCCTAGGGCTGTAAACGAGCCGAACCGAGTCAAATACAAGCAGGCTCGAGCTCGGCTCGTTTAAATATTCGGGTGTTCGAGCTCGGCTCGAGCTCGAGCTCGATTAGAGCTTTTATCTTGATGGTCGAGCTCGGCTCGTCGCCCACATACTAAGCTCGAGCTCGGTTCGAGTTCGACTCAGGTGATGCTCGATAATGTCGAATTTGAGCTTGAGCTCGAGCTCGGCTCGTTAGATGTTCGTATATATGATGTTCAAGCTCGAATTTGTTATAAATTTAACAAAATCTTCTTAATTAATATGTTATTCGAGTTCGAGTTCGACTCGTTTAAGGCTCGTGTACTAACTCGATTGAAGGCTCGACTAAAGGTTCGTGAACAGGCTCGTGAACATGTTCGTGAACAATCGAATTCGAACATGTTCGCGAGCTCAACGAGCCGAGCACTGTCAGGCTCGAGCTCGGCTCGATAAAAATTTTGAGTTCAAAATCAGGCTCGTGCTCGGCTCATTTATTATCGAATCGAGCTCCAAACGAGCTTTTTTCGAGCCGAATCTCGAATAGCTCGCGAGTAGCTCTGTTAATTTACAGCCCTACCCGCCCCCACTCACCCTCCCCCCACCCCCCAAAAAAACGTTGGATGGGGGTAGGAGTGACGAGAAAAATTTAAAAAAAAAATTGGGGTTGGGAGGGTGAGCGGGGGGTGGGGGCGTCGGGGTAGGGGGTGGCGAGAAAAAAAAAACTTGGCGAGGGGGGGTGGGGGAGGGGGGGTGGAGGCGTGGGGTAAGAGGTGGGGTGGAGGTGGCGAGAAAAATTAAAGAATTTCTTTTTTGGGGGGAGGGGGTGAGTGGGGGTGTCGGGTAGGGAGGGGGTGGGTGGAGGTGGCGAGAAAAATTTATTTATTTATTTATTTAAATTGGGGGTGGGGGGGGTGGAGGGGCGTGGGGTAGGAGAGGGTGGGTGAAGGTGGCGAGAAATGTGGAGGGGTGGGGGTGGTGGGGAGGGGGTGGGTGGGGGCGTGGAGTAGTGGGGTGGGGTGGAGGTGGCTAGAAAAATTAAAAAAATAAATAATTGGGGAGGGGGAGGGGGGGCAGGGTGTTGGTGGGGGCGTAGGGTAGTGGGGTGGGGGTGGAGGTGGCAAGAAAAACTAAAGAATTTCTTTTTTGGGGGGAGGGGGTGAGTGGGGGTGTCGGGTAGGGAGGGGGTGGGTGGAGGTGGCGAGGAAAATTAAAAAAAAAATGGGGGTGGGGGGGTGGTGGGGAAGGGGTGGGTGGGGGCGTGGGGTAGGGGGGATGGGTGGAGGTGGCGAGAAAAATTAATTTTTTTTTGGGGGGTGGGGGAGGGTGGTCGGTGGGGGCATGGGGTAGGGAGGGGTGGGTGGAGGTGGCGAGAAAAATTAAAAAAAATTGGTTGGTGGGGGGGGGGGGGGCGTGGGGTAGGGGAGAGTGGGTGGAGATGGCGAGAAAATTTTAAAAAAAAAATATTTGAGGGTTGCGGGGGTGGGGAGGGGGTGGGTGGGGCGTGGGGTAGGGGAGGGTGGGTGGAGGTGGTGAGAAAAATTAAAAAAAAAATTGGGGGTGGGGGGGGGGGGGTTGGGTGGGGGCGTGGGGTAGGGTGGGGTGGGTGGAGGTGGCGAGAAAAATTTATTTATTTATTTTTTTAAATTGGGGGTGGGGGGGTGGTGGGGGCATGGGGAAGGAGAGGGTGGGTGAAGGTGGCGAGAAAAATTTAAAAAAAAAAATTTGGTGTGGAGGGGTGGGGGTGGTGGGGAGGGGGTGGGTGGGGGCGTGGGGTAGTGGGGTGGGGTGGAGGTGGCTAGAAAAATTAAAAAAAAAAAAAAAAAATTGGGGAGGGGGAGGGGGGCAGGGTGTTGGTGGGGGCGTGGGGTGGTGGGGTGGGGGTGGAGGTGGCGAGAAAAATTAAAAAAAAAATGAAGTATGTCATAAAATAGAATTGAAAGTATGGCATAAAATAAGTAAGTTAATAATAAGGGTAATGTTGTCATTTAACAATTTATCCATCATTTTCCCACAAAGAGAACATGTGTATAGGATAAATGAAGTATAGGATAAAAAAAAAATCCATCAAAGAGAACATGAGATAACAAGAGTGGAAATGATAAAATTTTCCCACCTTTTCATTTTCATCATTTTCTCATGATAATTTTAAAAACCATAAATCAATATCATCTAATGGTGTGATAAAAAAAATTAATCATAATTAGAGCACACCTAATTCACATTACATCAAACTCATAAAATCAATTCCAAGAAATTCCCTTAGGAAAATTATATAATAGATAGCAAAATCACAATTCACCATTTAAAAAAATTATCATCTCTATATTACTACATCCAAGAAAAATTATGAATCAATCAATCTCAAATATATTATCACGGAGTAATAAAATATCAATTATTCTCACTCAAACATGACATCTCAATTTGTCAAAATCCAACGATAATTTAATCGTTTCGTGAATTCGACTTATCTCTATAATGATTCCCACTCACATAAATCGTCTCTATTTCTTATTCGGTTATCACCGTAACCTTTAATAAAATAACTATCACGAAAATAAATCTATTTTCTAGACCGAAAAGAGAAACTATAATTTCATTCTCAATTCATTCAACATCTCTATCTAAACTCATTCTATCAGTATGAGTCACTCAAAAATTCTATCGTTGGACCTCTAAAATACTCCTGCCTTAGTTTGCTGTGAAACTTCGTCTCATCAGTTATAAGCTAATGCTAAAATCTTAGTACTCTTAATGACGTCTCAATAATATAAGTAATAAGGAAAATACGGGGTGTTACAAAAGTACAATTAATTGATTTTTTATAAGAAAAACTAGCAATATAATAATCATGACAAGCAAAAGAAAACGATGAACCTTCAAGATGATGAACCGGATGAAAGCAAATTTGCACGTGCAAGAACGAGAGATGAACAACGAGAATAAGTATAGAGAGCGCTGAGAAGATTATATTAGCGAGAGTGATAGAGGGCGATAAATTAGGATTATAGACAGTGGCAGACCCAAGATTTTGAATCTATGAGTACGACAAATAATTAGGTGTTTTGTCATTCCTTTTAAATGAAGATAGGTGGATTCCCATTGTCTACCGTAGAGAGCATGAACTCTCACTCTCTTCAGATTTCATTTTGTTGAACATAAATTGTCGAAGATCGGATTATTTTTTCATTCTTTTTTATTTTTTTTAATTAGGTATTTCACTTGTTATTCCTATATTTAATACACAAATGTAAAACTACTAAAACAAAACTAAAGCTATTTAGAAACACAAATAACTTGGCATATCAAATAGACAAGAATATAATTTACAAATGAGTTGGTTATTTGATAAGTTATGTGCACTACATATTAAACCTAATTTAAACGGAAAAAATATAGTAATACCTTAAAATTAGATGGAAGAGCTTGATTTCAGACGAGTAGGTAGAGGACACAATGAAATTGAAATAAATAAAATATATTTTTCCTAACTCAAAATCTCTTTGCTAACCCTTTCTATTTTTTAAGCTGCTATCGATTGACTCTCTCTGTCTCTCAACCCCATCTTAGTTTAATTTGTTATTTTTTTTTTAAATAATTAAACACAACAAATGTTTTTCTTTTTTTGATAACTTATATAAATAAATAAAAATAATTTAAAGATCGTGCAGCGGAGAACTCGAACCTAAAACGTTAGATTTTAAACATTAACCTCCTTTTGTTATATTGGATCGGGGTTGAGTAAGTAAAAACCCAAAACCCAAAGCCCAAATATAAAGGGTGAAAGGAAGGGATATGCTCAGTTTTTTTAGGGGTACAAATTAATATGAAAAATATTTTTAATACATAATACTATATAATACTCCCTCCGTCCACGAAAGAATTTCCTATGTTTCCTTTTTGGGACGTCCACAAAAGAACTTCCTACCTATTTTTGGAACTATACCCCATCACTTATAATCCTCTTACTTTTCACTTTTCACAACTCCCAATATTAATTATAACACTTTTTCACCACTCCCAATATACTCAACTATCTTTTATTCACTCTCAATACACTCAATAATATTTTTTCTTAAAACCCGTGTCATTCCCTTCTAGGAATTTCTTTCATGGACGGAGGGAGTAGTATTTTTTATTTTTTATTTTGAGGGAAAACGAGAAGATATATTATTGATCGCAAGAACAAGGTTAATGGAAATGACCCACCACAAAGGATGGAAATTCATTCCAAATATGATGCGATGGAAAATTTCTCTCAACTTTCGCTAAACAATGAGCTATAACATTACGCTCAGGATTAACATGACTAATATGAAAACCGGGGATCGTTCTAAGCTCGGCTCGAACCCCATCGCCTTATTATGCGTTCGTCACCGACTCATTGTTCATAGATTATGAGCCATTATTTTATTAAAGGCTTTGAATTTTAAATCAAACAAGCCTTAAACATTGCGAAAGTCTCCAATCAAAAATCAAAAGATCGACCTAACTAAACTAGGAAATGAAGTCATAATGGTCCAGGAAATAAAAGAAACATTTATTTTCAAATAGTTTTATCAATAAATAAAGGATCATGACATGCAAGAAAGACAAACGCGGTCTAATGGCCATCATACACACCACAATTTAATGTGTTGCAAAAATTTTCTATCCTTCTAACGTTTCATCTCACGTTATACGTTGAGGGTTGACGACGTGAACTATCACATTAAAAACTGACTACAACACAAGTTCAAACTCCAAATGAAACGATAATAAATAATTTACAGAAAATCTATTAAAGCTAGTTATGAGGAACACAAGCAAACAATGGTGTGCTTCATACTTGTGGAGAAAAGGAAACAGTTTTAGCAGTCTGGTCAGATGCATCTGCAAGGTTCTGGAACATTCGCAAGATCTCCGAGGTATCCTCCAAGTAGTACTTGGCCTTGCTGGGCTTCTGCCCGACTGTGCACGCGAAAACTTCAGCTACTGGAGAGAGTGAACCGTCGTCCTTAGCACTCATTATCACCTCGAACATGTCCTCATCAGACCGGTCGTCACCTATGCACAGCACAAAATCCGGAAGCACTTCCTTCTTACGCGTCATTGCTACAATCCTCTCTGCTACAACGCCTTTGTTTACCCCCTAAACAAGAGCATCAACAGCCATTTTCCAGTTGCATCAATTTAAGTATGATTTTGAGAAAATTTAATTCAGATTCAGTTCCAACATATGAAGAGCTAATGGCATGAGTTGGAAGAGACAAACACAAAGCTTGACGGTGTATACAAAAAGCAAAAAAAGAAAATGCAAGGTAGGTATGCTTTTAGTGAAAAAGGTAGCTAACTTTAACACAAGTATTTCCTTAGTTCAGTCATACCAGATTCATGGCTTCTATGGCTCGTATAGAGAAGAACAGATACTTTGATATTTTAGAGAAGATTCCATGGTATAAACGTTCATCTGTCATCGAGATAGGACCCTAAACATTAATGGGACAGCCCAAAATCCTGCAGAGTACCACTCACTCCTGGCAAAGTTTGATACATGTACATGATAATTTTAAAAATATGTTTTAAATGATCAAAGCCATCAGTACTGCTTTAACATAGAATTTTTCCTTAGAATACTCGAGAAGATTTTCTCTTTTAATTCCATCTAGCTATATATGCTATATGTTCTTTAAAAAATCATGATTTTAATTTGACCTTGACTTTTAACAAACTTCAGGTTGTTGGGCTTGTTATTCAGTAAATATCTTGGAAGATATTCCCCCTAGCATTTGAAGAGTTGTTAGATTTTGTTTATACTCATTCATTAGTTGTTAGACACATTCAAAGAACTTTATCAGCATTTTCACAATATTTACCATGTTTAAATCTATACCACTTAATATACTTCATTTCAACAAGTGGAGAAGTGGAACTCCTTTTTAGATTTGCTTATTTTATTCGAGAAGTGAGGGGCCTCTTCGACATCCTTCCAGGTGTTCTTGTTGTTAAACATTTTACACAGGTCTTTAGCCTAACCCCAGCTATCCTAGACTACTGCAACATACAAGACGATGAAAAGAAATATTTTGTAGTGAAACTTCTCCTACTTGAGACATGAGCGTTTCTTGATACTGTATCAGCTAGTATCACATTCTTTATGTATCCATGTATCTCAGTTTCTGTTAACTGACCCCACTTATCTAGAATTGGCAGAGGGAAAAAGGCACATGAAAAATTAGATACTGAGAAATGCATATACAAGTGAAATGATTTCTTGGGCGAGATGAATAAAGGCTAACCTGAGGTTTTACTTCAACAATGTGTTGGCCGCTCTTGACTGAAACGGGTTCATTTGCCAGAACACTCTCAAGGTGATCATGAAGTTCCTTAGCCTGACACGAGCCAAAATCTGGATCTGCAAGCTGGTAATTCCAGACGAGGGCACTCTCTTTTGCTTCTATGAAAGAACCATCAGTCGTTTCTGTGTATAACTGCATTACAGGTTCGGCAATCTGTTTCCAGTAAAAATCTTGAGCAGGAAAACATGTTTCCCAGTCTGTCTGGTTTTGTGGCCTGGAACAATATAATTCTCAGTAAGGAATAAAGGTGACTTGAACGACAAACTTATTTTAAACTCAATGTGAGTGCAGAAACAGAGAGAAGCTTTCTTTTTTAAGGTCCTGTCTGTCGGGTGAGTAAAGTTTTGAGGAAGAAGTCGAATGCCTGGTTAACAATATAATACAAAGCTAAATAAAATAAAACCAGAATAAGTGGCTGAGAGGCTAGAGGCTCGTGTATGGTACATATGTTACAACACTGCCAAATGCAGCCAAAAACAGTTCTGCTACAATTAAGTCATGTTCTGTGAATTTCTTTCTCTAGCATACAGTAGCATCACTTCACCATAATCAATAATATTGGGTTTCTCGAGATCCATATCATAATAAATTGCTGATATTGATTAGGAATATATGATAAAGTTGAATATCTGTTCCGATCAGCATAGATTTTATAGAAGCATAATAAAAACTGAAGCAAACTACATACACTAAAATGATTCTAGTTGTCCTATACATCACAAGAGCACTTATTCATATAGGCAAAAGTTTCCGACAATTTTTCAGGTGAAGCAATCATTAAAGAAGTAAAAGGGGTTTGAATCACGCTATCAAAACCACCAGAAAAACATGTTGATATTTTTTATATGAAATTACAGTAGTAGAGGGGTCAGTCAGTTTGTCCTATCACAGTTCACACAAAGAAGTGGCTCGTAGGATCTTTCGGATTATTGGGTAAGAAAAGTGCTACAAAATAATTCAATAAGCAGTTTGCCATGCAAAATGCTTCATACTTAGCTTACATGGTAACAAGCTATTGACACTTATCCAAACTTGACGTGATTGCAATCTAAAAGCATGCTTGCAATGCAAAAGTAAGTAATGATATATCTGATAACCTTGTCTCATTTGAAGGAATATATATAAGCACTTTTTGCTATGAGACAATGGACTAATTCGTTAATCAAATGCAAGAGTGCCTTACCTCACAAAATACCCATGCTCTGCTCCAATTCCTAAGTTTTCACAGGAAGTAAACCATCGTGTTAAGATCTCTTTGTTTTTCCCACTTACAACAAAAACTACATTCTTGGGATCTCTGCATAGTTTTTTCAATATTTCAATAGCCTCAGCATTTGGAGTTGCATCAAGAGTACTCTGTGATGTCATTGTGCCATCATAGTCCAAAAGGATAGCGCGATTCTTAGTCCTTTTATATGCAGACACAATGTGCTCGACTGACAGCTTCCTGAAACTCGGATCCAAGGCAATAACACGAAATCCTAACCCAAAACCAATACCCCAGCATCTTCTCCTTATGTGATCCCTACATGCTCTTTCAAGATCCTGAAAAAAGCTGTGGGCCCAATAGGCAACATCATGGGTGCTAACATACTTGTAGTGCTTATCATGCCGCATTTGTTTCTCTGGCTCGGGAACCATGAGAGCAGAATCCATAGCTTCCTCAACAGAATCAATGTTCCAAGGATTAACTCTTATTGCACCACTAAGAGATGGTGAGCACCCAATGAATTCAGAAACCACCAACATGCTCTTCTTCGGTGATGACGGGTTCAAGTCCAATGTTTCATCCAACTTATCCGTTCCTTGCCTGCACACGATGTACTCATAAGGTATCAAATTCATCCCGTCTCTTACAGCAGTGACTAGGCAACACTCAGAGATTACATAGTATGCAATACGCTCATAGAAGTGAAGATAAGTATCGACCAAGACTACTGGCTCATATCCTGGTTTTCCAAAGGCGTGGTTGATTCTTGCAACAATGGTGTTAGTTTCTGACCGAACCTCCTGAACATCTTTCCCCCGGCCTCTGGCCGGGTTAGCTATCTGAACCAGAACAACTTTACCTCGTTTATCAGGATGGTGAGTCAGCAACTGCTCGAAGGCCAGAAGCTTCAAGCTTATACCTTTGAAAATATCCATGTCATCCACCCCAAGCAAGACAGTCTGACCCTGAAACTTATCCCGTAACTGTGCCACCTTATGCTCCGTGTCTGGAAGATCCAGCACGGAGCGAAGCTGGCTCATGTGAATACCAACTGGAAGGATTTTGATGCTTACAGTACGGCCATAGTACTCAAGCCCTATATAACCACGCTTAGATTGATACGACACCCCCAGCATTCTACTACAACAAGACAGAAAATGTCTTGCATAATCAAATGTATGAAAGCCAATAAGGTCCGAGTTCAAGAGTGCCCGTAGGAGTTCAGTCCTTACAGGTAGAGTTCGATATATCTCTGATGATGGAAAAGGACTATGGAGGAAAAATCCAAGTTTCACCCTGTTAAACCTCTTCCTCAAAAATGTTGGTAACACCATCAAATGGTAATCATGAACCCACACAAAGTCATCATCAGGAGTGATCACCTCCATTACCTTATCTGCGAATATTTTGTTTACAGAGACATAAGCTTGCCACAGCGTACGATCAAACCTGCCACCAAGATCCGGAGATAGAGGAAGCATATAGTGAAACAAAGGCCACAAGTACTGTTTACAAAAACCATGGTAGAATTTACTGAAGAGCTCTGGTGGGATGAAAGCAGGGACACAGTTGAAGTTCTCGAGCAATGTTTGTGCTACATCATCTTGCTCACTAAAGTCGATCTCCTCTTTAAGAGAACCAACGTATATTACCTCCACATCTTCCCCAAGTCCATCTTTCAGTTGTAAGAGAAGAGAATCCTCATCCCAACTGAAGCTCCACCCTTTCTTTCCATCTGACTCGTTCCTTCGTGCACGAAGTGGGAGCTGATTCCCAACAATAATCATACGCTCTTGTGCAATAGAGGAGGGAGCATCGGATCCACCATTGCTTCTACTTTCATCGTCTAGCTCAGATAACACCCCGGCTACAGTTGCAACTCGGGATAGTTTCTTCACCCCTCGGCTGAAGGTAGGTGATGATCCACCAGATGTAAGATCCAATAAGTTGGAATAAGACCTAGAAACCATTATATGGGACTATAATCTCAGCCAATACAACAGTCTTTTTAACTGGTCAAGAAATCAAGCTCTGCAAATGAAGCCAATAACAGCAAATTAGGCTGGCTATTTACACATAACAGTCAAATCTGTAACTACACAAAAACTCCAGAAAAACACCCTTTACACCTTCACAAGCAAACAGTTACAGTCCATCGTACATAAATCATCAAAGCAACTAAATGGAAATGATAAGGGAGAAAATCTCATGATCACCAAATTTACTAGTTAACAGTTGTAGGTAAAGAATGACCACACCTCATAACCACCCTCATAAATGTCAAATAAATCAAGTATGCCTCTGACCAGCTTATTCAACCCATCTTCCACCATTAAAGACACCTTCCATGATAGAAAAACTCAAAATTTCGCAGCTTACAGTGAAAAAGCACCACAGTAACATTGCAGAAAGTGGGCAACAGATTGAGAAACAAAATAAAATAATTTTGGTTTTTTTTAAAGTGAAAAAAGACGCAAAAAAGTAACTCACACAAGAGAAGTGCTAGTGTTAGTAGGTAATAATAGCCAATGAGAAAGTAGAACATTGAGCGTTTACCTCGCAAGAAAGTGGCCTTAAAAATCACTTAAGATTCCCACTAAAACTATCTCAGATCAGATTCCTATCTTCTAGCACTAATGCCATCAAGAAAATATTTTTCCTCATCTACTTTTTCTGCAAATGCTCATTTTGTTTGTGAGCAAAAATCGTAAAACGGCCCTCAAAGTAATGGTGTTGGTATGCAGAGAAAGATTCTCTTATTCTCTTTCTCTCACTAAAAAGGGAAGAAGAAATAGGTCGAGAAATGGTGCATAATAAGTGCCGGTGATGAAAGCAAGAAGGAAAAACAGTGAGCTGCAAATATTTTTTGTCTGTTACTGTTTAACTATGGTTAATTAATGTAAGCTCATCATTACCCAACTCTTAACCAAACTTAATCCAATCTTGAAACTACCAAACTCTGGGACTTTTACTAAAAAACAAATCATTAATCTCAAATCATATTACATACTTTTTCTTTAGCACTAGTATATAATATATATTTATTTTTTAAAATATAATATACATAAATAATACTCCCTCCGTCCGCCAAGATTATGTCACAATTACTATATCGGGCGTCCGCCAAGATTATGTCACTTTCCTTTTATGGCAATGGTCCCACCATCCTTTTTAATATTTTATTCTTACTAACACTCTTTATTTACAAAAAAAAATCACTCAAAATTTAATCTCAACCACTCATCTCATAAAGTGGTGGGACCCTTTCTCCACTATATTAAAATCATCACAAATTTTATTAAATCCCGTGCCCAAGCAAATTACCATAATCTTGGCGGACGGAGGGAGTAATATTATATGGTGACATGTCATATCAAATACTATTGAATATCAAATCGAAATTGTAGAACATGCGTTCCCATTGGAGCACCAAAAATATCCTGCGTTTGCATCAAGGAAGTAATAATAGCCCTATCAGCCAATGAGAAGAAGAAGAGTGTGAAAGCAGCAGCTATTCTTTTTTCCCTGGTTAGTGATTACATTAAAAGAACCACATCTACTAAGTATTTAGAGCATTGTGTATTTAGAGCATCCACAATGCTTGCACCCATAGTGGGTGCAATAGAATGGGTTCCCACTTTTATTGCACCCACTCCAACAATGATATTGCACCCACTTGGGTGCAATAGATTTTATTTTATTTTTGAATTAGTTTTATTCTAGTTTTCATTTTACAATAATTAAGAAATTAAAATTTCATTGAATTAAAATTCAAATCCTACATTGATAGAAACCTTGCCTGGAAGCATTTGATTCGCCGGGGGATGGATTTTGAGGATGTTCACACCAATAGTTGCTCCAATCGCCTTCCATTGCTATTTGTTGAAATAATTTAGAAGATGGGGAGAATGGATGAATGAGGAGAATGGATGAATGATAGAGGATGAAGAAGAAAATGAGGTTGTATATGTATATATAGAGGGGGTATAGAAATAATAAAAAAAAAGAATAAAAAAAAGGGCAACGGGAAAAAAACGGTAAAAAACGGCTACTGCATGCATTTTAAATTTTGTTTTTTAACTTTCTTTATTTTTTTTTTTGGGCCGAAAAGGGGCGCGTGTTTACACGCCCCCACCTTCGCTCCCACTATGCACGAGTGCGAAGCAACCCCCCCTCCCCCCTCACACCCGGGTGCGGCAACGGCGGTGGGTGCGATAGGCCGGGTTCGATCCGGCCATCGCACCCACCGCTGCGGATGCTCTTAGGCCCAATTTAATCTCCTCCACTATATTAATTATTGAAGGCTTTGCAAAAGTGTTTGGGAAAATATGTACGCCCTTGCTCGAGCGCCTACTCGAGTAGAGTGTTGCACTCGAGTAGGGCGTTGCAGGGGGGGTTTACTCGAGTGCTACTCGAGTCTTCGAGTATGCACGAGTAATTTTCTTTTTTCTTTTTTTCTTTTTTTTAATTCTCTTCACCTATTTAAAAATCTCTCTCTCCTCTTTAAAAACTAAAAAAATCAAGTAGGCTATCAAGTAACCCTAATGCAGCACTACTTTACTCAATAACACAATCCACTATCAAGTAGGCTATCAAGTAAGCCTATTGCGGATGCTCTAAGAGGCAAGAGCATGCATATTGTTGATTGGGGAGGCTCATTCAATAACTCATATTTTTTAGGTTTGATTTTTATATTTTTCATTTAATTTAAATTACATTAATTTGAATAACAAATTTACACAACACAATTTTTAAACTTAAAAGTTCATTAATGTAAAATCTTAAAAATTAAAATTAAATTCAATTCAAAATACATAAATTAAAATTAACATCCTAAAAATTAAAATTAATTAAGCCTAAATTACTAGTCGCCCCTATGCCTCGCGAGAATCTGGGCTACTTGTTCTCGATGGAATTCGAGTTGCTCGAGAGTCATTTTCTTCGTATCCAAGAACATGATACGGTCGCCGTGGATTTCCCTCTTGAGACGATTGTTCATCTCGTACTCCTCGACAATTCTTCTGAGCGTGGTTTGCGTATTGCCCATGAATTCAACACATTGGGGCTGAGCATCCTAGACTTGCGACGTCGTGCCCTTCGTCTTTCCATTCCCCTTCCCCTTAGCCGTCGCCTTCGCCGATTTGTTTTCCATTGGCCGGGAAGACGAGATTTCCTCGCTCGAGGCCGAGGTGGTGAAGTAGCCACTCTCACTCGTCTTTGTCCTCTTAGAGGAATGCATGTCTCCTTCGGGGTACAAAGATTTGAACTTTCGGTTTGTCCAGAGGATCTTCCATGCATTCCACCATTTGAATGCAACGCAAGGGCGTTGAGCGTTTGGGCCTTCTCCCGGATCATGTTGTCGGAGTGCCCGGATGGCCACTTTACGTTCGTCTCAACCCACGTTGCCTCCCAAAGCTTGACCTTCGAACTTACATGGGGCAGTAAAATATGATTTGGTGGAGGTTTAGGTCAGTCACTAAGATGGCGTTCACCCGATCGATAACTCGGCCCCAATGGTGGTCGTTTTTTTATCCATACCACGGATGGCGTCGTTGGTCTCCTCGATCCATATCCGAGTGACGAGGTCTGTCTCCTCGAGGGTGTAAGAGTGACGACCCTTTTATCGCCTTGGTCCACCGCCGGCGCCTTGAAGGCCATCACCTTCCGCTGCCTCGCCTTCGGCCGTGGCGGTCTCGTGGGGCTCGTCCCCTATGTTGAACGCTCTAGGTCAGGATGTTAGTCTCCGGTAAGATCACAAGTCCAATTAGGCAAAAGACAGTCGGGAGCATTTGGGTCGTTGGGATCCATTTTGATTTGTGGAAGAATTTGAGAGATGAAAAAAAAAAAGATGAAAGATTAAGGATAGTGAATTTGAAAGTTTGAGTGAACGAATTTGAGAAAGGATTGCAGGGGTATTTATAAATGAAAAAAAAATGACATATAGTGTAACACCCCGATAATTTAGATTTATTTTATAAGTTTAATTAATAGTATTTTCTTGTATAGCTTATTTTTTTAAATAATTACATGATACATATAGATATGCACCATTAATTTTATCTAGACTATTATTATTATTATTATTATTATTATTATTATTATTATTATTATTATTATTATTATTATTATTAGTATTATTATTATTTTTGTTTCCTATTAGAACTAGAACGCTTTAAAAACTAGTATAAATATGGGATCTATTTTCAAACCCTAAAAGAGACGGACACAGTAATTAATTAGGGTTTTAGAGAGAGCAGAGAGGGCCAGAAACGTGTAGGCAGTTTCTCCCTTAGGACTTTCATAGAACGTTGTCCATCCAACGGTGAAAGCTGAGCGAGATACAGTTCAGAAGATCTGAGCTGGAGTCAGATTTTCGCAGGAAATCAAGTTCTGGCAGTTTCGGGAGAACGGCCATAACTTCCTCCACAGAACTCCGATTCAAGCGAAACAGGCATCCACGGAAAGCTCTCTCGAAGACGAAGAAGTCGTATTTCTGGGAAAAATACGATTTGAGGACGTTTGAGGCTTCAAACGAAGGCTTGAAGCTGACTGATCTGTTCAGCTGCGATTTTGACGAATTCTTCTGAATTCTTCAGGTGCAGCGCTATTAAGACCTTCATTCCGGATTTTAGTTAATTGCCTTCGACTTTAAGGTGAGGGATTATATGCTTGTGGTTATATTCATGTATGTTTTTATATGCTTTTATTTCATGTTTGATTATACTTGCTCAGCCATGTAGAAATACATGTTCAGAATATTAGCCATGTTGAAATACATGTTCAGGGGCTCTCAGTTCGCCCATCAGATTTTTAGTATGTGTATGACAATGTGAATTATTTGCATGTTTAAGCGTATGTGAATATGTGCATGGTTCCTCACTGAGTATATTTTCAATATGCTCACCCCTTATCTTCTCAGTTTTGCAGTTCTGGAGTTGAGGTGGCCATGGAAGTCGATAATGACTACAGATTTAGTATTTCCATAGAAATTTAAGTTGAAACATGTTACTTTTTAGTTTATCATTTTATTTCAGGTTACTACTTTAGTTTTGACAAGTTGATTTTAAATTGGTTTAAACTTTTATAATTCAAGAAATTTTATTTTTATCTATTAGTTTTCAAAGATTTTAGTTTGAAAAGTTTATGAAAATTGGGGTGTTACATAGTGGTATCAGAGCGGGTCTACGTTCCTGTAGACTCGTGCTTTAAAAAAAAATTGTTTTGCTTTTAAAAATGGTTTAAGTAAGCTTAAAGGGTTAAATAAGCCTAGTCATTCGAAACTCATGTGCTGCATCGACTCCAAGGTATGTGTTTTAATTGTTTAAGTATATGGCCGTTATGATGTTTTACATGACTTTTTTTATGATGCCTTTATGTTCTAGTACTATTATGTTTAGCTTCGTTAGAAATAGTTGAAATTGTGAAATTGTTAGATGGCACGGACACGTCAAACTCCCACTAGAGCTCAAGTTACCCTACAAGCACGAATGGAGAAATTGCGCGAAGAATATGAAAGATTAAGTGAACGTTGTGAATTCTTGCGTGTACAATGCGAGAGATGCGAAAGGATTAGGAGGCTGCAATCGGTGTACGACTGCTATACATGGAGTAGCGACTACGGGTTCGTGGAACACGTGCGAAGGATGAAGTTACCTCACCATAGAACTAGATTATATGGCTCAAGAATCGTGACTAGAATTTCGAGGACGAAATTATTTTAGGTGGGGTAGGTTGTAACACCCCGATAATTTAGATTTATTTTATAAGTTTAATTAATAGTATTTTCTTGTATAGCTTATTTTTTTAAATAATTACATGATACATATAGATATGCACCATTAATTTTATCTAGACTATTATTATTATTATTATTATTATTATTATTATTATTATTATTATTATTATTATTATTATTATTATTAGTATTATTTTTGTTTCCTATTAGAACTAGAACGCTTTAAAAACTAGTATAAATATGGGATCTATTTTCAAACCCTAAAAGAGACGGACACACTAATAAATTAGGGTTTTATAGAGAGCAGAGAGGGCCAGAAACGTGTAGGCAGTTTCTCCCTTGGGACTTTCATAGAACGTTGTCCATCCAACGGTGAAAGCTGAGCGAGATACAGTTCAGAAGATCTGAGCTGGAGTCAGATTTTCGCAGGAAATCAAGTTCTGGCAGTTTCGAGAGAACGGCCATAACTTCCTCCACAGAACTCCGATTCAAGCGAAACAGGGGGCCACAGAAATCTCTCTCGAAGACGAAGAAGTCGTATTTCTGGGCAAAATACGATTTGAGGACGTTTGAGGCTTCAAACGAAGGCTTGAAGTTGACTGGTCTGTTCAGCTGCGATTTTGACAAATTCTTCTGAATTCTTCAGGTGCGGCGCTATTAAGACCTTCATTCCGGATTTTAGTTAATTGCCTTCGACTTTAAGGTGAGGGATTATATGCTTGTGGTTATATTCATGTGTGTTTGTATATGCTTTTATTTCATGTTTGATTATACTTGCTCAGCCATGTAGAATTACATGTTCAGCCATGTAGAAATACATGTTCAGAAAATCAGCCATGTTGAAATACATGTTCAGCCATGTAGAAATACATGTTCAGAATATTAGCCATGTTGAAATACATGTTCAGGGGCTCTCAGTTCGCCCATCAGATTTTTAGTATGTGTATGACAATGTGAATTATTTGCATGTTTAAGCGTATGTGAATATGCGCATGGTTCCTCACTGAGTATATTTTCAATATGCTCACCCCTTATATTCTCAGTTTTGCAGTTCTGGAGTTGAGGTGGCCATGGAAGTCCAGAATGACTAGAGATTTAGTATTTCCATAGAAATTTAAGTTGAAACATGTTACTTTTTAGTTTATCATTTTATTTCAGGTTACTACTTTAGTTTTGACAAGTTGATTTTAAATTGGTTTAAACTTTTATAATTCAAGAAATTTTATTTTTGTCTATTAGTTTTCAAAGATTTTAGTTTGAAAAGTTTATGAAAATTGGGGTGTTACATATAGTCGTTTGATACAAAAAAAATTAAAAGTTAATTAAAAACGAATATAACAGATTGAAAATTAAAACAATAATTAAAAAAACCTTAAAAATCGGAAGAGTTGTTGCATTCAAATTTAATAAATTTTCTTTATTTTCTTTTTTAAATTCGGTGTGTGCAATGATTGCACGCACCCGCCTTTTTCACGGATGAGCCGAGCTCATTGAGATGCGCCGGACTCGAGTCACCATCGACCTACATTGGTCGACTCATCGGGAAAACGACTCGAGCCCCCGTATGAGTCGACCGATGTGGTTGCTCTATATATATTTAATTTTTGTATTTGCTATAATCTATAAATATTGATTTTTTCTAATATATATTTGGTTGTGAAAAGGTGAGATTGTAAATTAATTTAGTACAATAATTATCAGACTCATTGCATGAGACTGTTTCTTGAAATTAGTATCTGACTGGTAAGTGAGTTCTTTCATAAGAAATTAATTATGACCACAGTTATATGTGATGTTATTTACCAATTATGCGACGGTATGTGATTATATGGCCGGTACAATTCATTTTATTGCCGGCATATTTGATTATATCGTGGGGCACATAATTCACACACAATTAAAAGGAAAATTAACTAGGGAGGGAATTATGACGCATAATACATATTTGATTATACCACCGAACTGCATAAAAATGAGAGAGAGAGAGAGAGAGAGAGAGAGAGAGAGAGAGAGAGAGAGAAGTGTAATAGTTATGTCAATGACTTCAATAATGAGAGGGGTTGGTGGAAGGGAATAAATGCATTCAAATGTGTACTTAAAGGGGGCACACAATTTGTAGAAAACACACATTTTTCTAACATTTGATAATTTTAAAAGTGGGTATTTCTTATAAATAGTTTTAGTGAAGTGTGTAGTTTTATATAGGGAAAAGATGCAGATCTACTCCTATAGTATAGGCCCCTATAACGTATTACTCCCCATAGTTGATATTGGATCAAATAGGCCCCTGAAGTCTTAAAAATCGATCAATAAGCCCGTTTGACTAACCGTTGTTAGTCAAATGTTAGTATTTTTTTTACCCCCAATTTCTTTTTTCTTCCAATTTCTACCCCCAATTTCTATCCACAATTCCAATTCAGCCACCGTCGAGGTCTCCTCGGCCACTCTTCTTTTTCGGCGGCGACAAGGCCACCGGTCACCTCTTCCTTAATCCGACGCCGCCATCGCTGCTGCCACCGGAATCTTAGTGAATCAGCTATCATATTTTAAACATCCATAACAAACAAGTTTCGATAGCTTTTTTGGATTTGGCTAGAACATTGTGGAACTAGATATATGGAAAATGTGATGTATTGCCGGAGCATTACTGATTATACCTTGCACCATGATTCAATTATGCATGTGAACATAATATGGGATCTTGAGCTCTTGGAATTAAGATTTGTTGCTCCTATTTTTCTATTTGATAGGCCTTGCAAAAGAAATTAACTATAGTAAAACCAGCAATAACAAAGAAAAACACGCAAGCTCAGTAACAAGGTCAGCCCCATTCTTACCTTAATCAGAATGTCAGTGATAACCTCATAGCAGGTAACGTACTCCTCCGTCAAATTCTCTACATAAAATCCATTTTTTACATCATTCTTTATCTCCAAGTCTCGTTGTGTTGGATCAAGTAGATCACCAATCTTGTCATCATACACCTATAGGAACAAATCATCTTTATCTAAGCCACGTAAATTGGGGCAGACGCCGTGGAGGACTCCGATGGCGGTGCCGGATTGAGGGAGAGGTGACCGGCGGCCTCGTCGCCGCCGAAAGAGAAGAGAGGTCGAGGGAGATGTCGGTGGTGGCTGAATTGGAATTGGGAGCAGAAATTGGACTAAGAAAGAAATTGGGGGTAAAAAAAATTGACTAACAACGGTTAGTCAAAAGGGCTTAATTGGTCGATTTTTAAGACTTCAGGGGCCTATTTGATCCAACCAATGTCGACTACGGGGAGCAATACGCTATAGGGGCCTCTATAATAGGGGTGGATCTGCACCTTTTTCCTTTATATATTACCACTTAATTGTTTAGATTAGTATATAATTCCTTTTTATCTAGTGTATTTTTTTAAAAAAAGATAGAAATGTATTGTTTTTTATAGTATTTTAAATACCTATAATATTTTTATTTATTTTACATTGGGTTAAGTATCAAATAAGCCCCTATCATAGTGGCCCTTATCACGTTTAGCTCCCTATAGTCGAAGTTGGGCCAACTAAACCCTCATACTACCTAAAATCGAATAATCGGGTCCTCTGCCCTAACGACGAGATAACGCCGTTTGGTTTAATTTTTTTTTTTTGAATCGGTGCTGACCATGACGGCGTAGGTAGTCCCGTGCTGAATTGGAGCAATCACGCCGGCGCTGCACCCCATTCCCCCCCATATTGAAGCTTTTGATATTCCCCCTCAATTTGTAATTTGTTCACAATCATGGCAGTCAGAGACGGCGTCAGATTGAACAGGCTGCAATTGACAACCAAAACCCCAATTTCCTTGGGCTTGACACTAGTGTTGGCGAACAATTTGTCGAGCGTGCCGTACATGACCTCCTCCTGCCTCCTCTCGAGCCGCCTGCATCGACAGCTGCGGTGGGATGGAATACATCGCCTCTGACACGTAGGTCTCGTCGTCGAGGCTCGACCTCTCGAGGATCTTCCGTTAAAATTCGAGTGATGATTCGTTGAAATCGCTGGTTAATCGGGAATGCTTCATGAACCGGAACAGAGGACCTAAAGCCCCTTCCTCGAGGTCCCTGACGAAGAAGGCGCGGCGGGAGAGGGTTTCGACGCGGCGGAAGGTGGAGAGGAGGGCGGGGAGAAGGTCGGACCAGTGGGGGGAGTCGAAGATCTCGGCGAGGAGGGATCCGGCGACGGCGAGCCGATTCCAATAAGAAATTAAAAACCGAACGTCGTCAACTAACCGTTAGAGGTGAGGGCCCGTTTGTTAAAAATTTACCACTTTGAGGGTTTAGTTGGCCCAACTTCGACTATAAGGAGCTAAACGTGATAAGGGCCACTATGATAGGGGCTTATTTGATACTTAACCCTTTTACATTTACGAAAATTATTTAAAATACCTCAAATTATTCGAGTGCATAAACCTGCTGAAATGGAAAGTTTATTGAAAAAAGGAAAGCTGAAAACCCTTGAAAGCACAGGCGCAGACAAATGAGTGAGCCTCAGGAAAGAGAGCTCAAGAAAAAAAACAAAAAACCCTAACTGCTGAAAAGAAAATAAGAAAAAAGGATAAAAAAACCATGAGAGCATACACAACAAAGGAACCGGATCACAGAGGACCCGAGAAAAAACAAAATAAAACCAGACGAAAGACACCCGCAAGAGATCAACCAAAGAGATCGTCTCCATCCAAAGAATCTTCATCGTCCAACATGTCTCCCCATTTTTTCTTAGGCCGAATAGTGTCAGGAGGAGAATGAGACATTACACCTCCAGCCACAGCCGACATAGCTCGAGCTGCATCGGACTAAGAGTGAACCACAAAATTCTGCATAATCACGCCTTCAGATTGAGCATGTTGCACTTTGTTCAAGAACTCAATCGGCGAAGGGGTGTCCAGAACGGTTCCCTGCAACACGGCACCCGCAGCAAGGCCAGCTGCTTTTTGAAAATCTGAAGACATACCATTCTTGACTATACGCCGGATCCGGTGCTTGATAGAGGAATCTGAAACTTTCCCCTTCTTGGTAGCCCCCTTTGGACGCCCTCGGCCTCGATGCTCCACCAACGTCTCTGGCGTCACAATCTAGCCATATCTGGGCAGACAGTATCAATCTGTATAACTGAAACAGTAGTCGTAACCATCGGTTGTGGGGAAGGAGAAGCATCCTCTGTTATAGAGCCCATGGCAACCGTGGATGTTGCTGGAACCGTCGTGGGAGTTGCCCGTTCAGACGAAGGATCACCACCTGACATAGCAATGGTATTCGGCTGAGTAAGAGAAGCAGTAGGCTGGTCATCCTCCCCATAATTAAATGGGCGATCATAAACCGAGTTGTGCACCGGCTGCATGAGGGATGCTAGAATATCCGGACCAGACATGTTTTGAGCAGCATCGCAAGTAACGTGTTGAGGCTGCGTCTGCGGAAAGGTGGTCGAAGAAGCAGGCTCCGAATGAGCAGTAGCAACAGCGTGCCCGCCAGGTATTTGAGGAAAAGTGCCAGAACCGAGAGGAACTCCCTCCTTGCTCCCAGAAACTCGCCCCATTTCATGAATAGCCTGCGAAGTGTCATTTTCATCATCTCTATCCATTGCAATAGGGTTGCTGCTCTTTCCAGAATTTCGCCACTGTGGCTGCTTGTGATTTTTCTTGTGAGTTACCATAGTGAAACCATCATTTTTCCGTCCACCTCTATCTCCTCCTTTATCCGAGTCAGGAGGAGCATCCTCTGTTGGAGCAGATATTGGCCGCCGCCGGCAGTGCATGACCGAATGACCAGTCATATGACAAAAACCACAGAAGTGAGGAAGATTCTCATAACTAAATTCGATATCAAAACAATCTGAGCATCGGCTGACCGGTATGGTGTAAATGAGCTCCTTCGAGATATCAATCTCAATCAAGATTCAAGCAAAATGACCCACATCGCCGTTGTAGGTAGGACCGTCAATTTTGATAGGTGTGCCGATCGCACGAGCGATTCCAGTGAGAAACTCAGGGTGCCAATAATCATGAGGCAGATAATAAATTCGAGTCCATACTTGTAAAAGAGAAGAATTCTGCTTATAAGGATCGAATTTTGGTGACCAATCTTTGATAATAAGTAAACCATTACGAAGTTTCAACGAAGGATGTAACTTAGCTTTAGCGTAGTCATCCATGGACGAGAGAATGAGAGAGAAAAACCCGCGACCTAAAGGGATGACACGGATCGGTAGAGAGGGCTGCCAAATGCTATAGAGCTCGTCATGAATGTCTGCTGCAAATCGAGGTAAATCTCCCTTGCGAAGAATCAGTCTGGCATGAAGAGCAAAAGTATAAGTTTGCATACGTTCCTGATAAAGATATTCCGGCATCTCAACAGAGCGATGGCCGTTGATCATCGTGGGATGAACCGCGTTGAGCCCGTGGACGAAAACCTCCGGAGGTTTAGGGCTGCGGTTGCCCAGCATCGCTGCCTTGAAGCTTCGGGTTTCAGGGTTAGCTTGTCGCAGCCCGCCGTCTAGCCAGTGATAGCGTAGACCGGGTATCGATACGACTAAATTAAAAGAAGGAAACAAAGACTGGGAAAACTGATCTCATCCTTAAGCGGAAGCAAGAATAACAACTCATACTAACTTTAGCAACATAACATTCTTCTCAGATCATAATCATCGGCATCAACATCGGAGTTTTTGTTAACATATACAAACGGTTGTAGCTCAATATTTACAAGGATTCAAAAAGTACAGAGTTACACAACAAAAGGGTGATCAGACTATATGTATGGAGACATATAGCTGAGAGCGTATTTCTTAATTAAGTCTAGAACAACTCAAAATATAGTGCTGCCATAGAGACGAAAGGACATCAAAAGGTGATCACTCGAAACAACGATCCCCGCCAACACCAAGCCATCCTCCGTCCATGCTTATCTGCACATTTAGAAATATATGCAGGGCGTGAGTACATAATACTCAGTGGGCAGACGCCGAAAGACAAGAAAGGTGCTCTTAGAGCTATATGTTTGAAGCTTGCCACAACATCAGCATTACACAGAAATAAAGTTAGCGTAAATGAATCTGTGCATGCAGTTTTGATCATAAACATCATAAAGAAGTGTCTGCAGACAAATAATCAACATGTATGTACCGCATCTACAACTTATCATCATAACCAAGGTACTGAGAAGTAGGCCTCCTTCTCAAGCACCGTGACCGGCCGACCCGAAGACGGCTCACAGTCACCTCTGTGTACACAACCCCGCTTGTGGCAGGATCAGAATTCGTCTCATCAGTAGAGGGTAACACACAAGTTCATCATCAAAAAAATATTGGCAAGTCAAACAGTTCATAAACATCATTTAACTCAATCATTTGAGAAACTCATAACATCATAAATCATTTCAGAAAGCTTTGCATACTCAACATATTGCCCACCTGTAGAGCTCGGCTTACTGCAGGTGGTACTCGGAAAGATTTTCACTTGCGTCCTCGACTGGCCTCTGTAGTTGTAAACATCGGAGTAGTGCATGCGACAAGTGAGGAACTAAGTTAGAAACTTTCTCACAAAACTTAACCTTAATCTTATTAACACTCATCATAATTATTCTTCAGCTTATCTCCGTCCAAACACTCAACTCTATGACCATAAACTCTAATCTTATTCTCAGCTTAACACTCAAAAGGCTAGATTAAAAGCAATCAAGCACATAGGCATGCACAAACACATAAGCATACAACTCACATAAAAACATAAGTTTGGCTCGGAGACCAGAGCAGAGAAATGCTCGGTGGTCAGAGTGGAAAAACTCAGCACAGCAGAGCAGACTAGCTCGGCAGAGCAGAGAAGAAATACTCACCAGAGCAGAGGAATCAACTAGCCAGGGCAGAGAAATGATGAACTCTCTGGCATAGCAGCGGAGAATGAACTCTCGGTCATACCAGAGGAATGACGAACTCGCTGTCATTACAGCGGAGAAATGAATTCTCTGACAAGCAGAGAAATCACTAGTTAGAGAAATCAAACGTCAGAGGAATCAAACATCAGAGGAATCAAACGTCAGAGGAATCAAACGTCAGAGGAGAGAAATGACTTCTCGGGTCAGGGCAGAGAAATGGAGAATTCTCTGTCAGCAGAGAAATGAACTCGCTGGCAGGGCAGCGGAGAAATGAATTCTCTGGCATTCCAGCGGGGAAATGACTTCTCTGGCAGAGAAGCGGAATCACAACTCGGCAGAGCAGAACAAGACTCAAGAACAAGACTCAAGGCAGAACAGTGCAATTAAGAGCAACTCGAAAACTCATCAACTTTTTCATTCTCAAGATTCATCAGACGCTCTCAAACATCAAAATCACGTTAATCCTTTCATACGTTCTTACTCATCATCAAAACATTACTCAAGACATAACTTACAGATTTTTCTCAAATTCTTATATCAAACTAAGTTTTGCAAAACACATCTTAATCACTTCATATCAGCACACACGCCGCACAAATCATCTCGTTTTAAGAAAAGAAACCTTTTTAAAGGGCATGAACCCAAATTTTTGAAAGTGAAGAAAATGGAGGAGTGAGAGTTTCTCATGCTTAAATCATCCTTTTACACACATATATAACTCACAAAAGTCTAGATCTAAAAGATCAGAACACTCATAAAAGCCTAGATCCAAAAGATCAGAACACTTACTCAAATAGTTTCAAGAAAAAGGGCGTCCTCTCTCTATTCTTCAAGTTTAAAACTCCACTAAACTTCTTGAATCAAGCGTAGAAAGTGTTTAAGGCTAGATTTAGCGGAGTATTCTATCACAGTTGTGACTGTAACAGCTTGAACTTCGTCTCTAATGGAGGAGAGAGAGAATAGCGTGGGGGAGAGAGAAGAAGTTGAAGGGCCGAAAATGATGAGAATGACGGAAAGAGAGAGAAACTCTTTGGTTTTTATCAAGAATCTTACCCCTTTAAGATAAGAAGCATTAAATGCTCAAATAGTACTTTGTCTCCCCACTTAGCAACATGTCCAATCCGCCTAATCCCACATGTGAGAAAGAGATTAAAATAATGGATGTGAGTGTAGGAATGTGTGATGGTAAATAAAAATCATGTATGCTAATTTTCGAAAATCACACTGACTCAAATATAAGAGCGCACGTATCAAGTAAATCACATAACGTCAAACAATTAGCTCACAAAGTTATCACATTATAAACGGATCATCACTCGTCATTATTCTAATCGTCACTCCAGATTAATCCTCTTTAGCAACTCTCAAACACTACCTCGACTCTATCTCTAGCACTTCGTCTCACTCGAAAACAAATAACATCTCCATCTTTGTTCTAACATCATTCTCAATTCCCTTAACATCTCTATTTTACTCATATTACTATCCATCGATAACTCCCTCTCGTCTTTAGTAAGCTAGTCTTTAAACTCTTAATAGTATTTCGATACTATTGCAAGGTAAACAAAAATACGGGGTGTTACATCCTACCCCCCTTAAGAAAAATTTCGTCCCGAAATTTGTGTTACTCACCTTCGGGAAAAAGCTCTGGGTATTTTTCCTTCATCTTTTCTTCAAGTTCCCATGTTGCTTCTTCTTGGTCGTGATGTCTCCATTGTACTTTCACCAAGGAAATTGCTTTGCTTCGTAGTTGTTGAATCTTCTTGTCCAGAATAGCTTCGGGTCTCTCTTCATAGCTCAAGTCTGGTTCAAGAGATATTTCTTCTTGGTGAATGACATGTCTGGGATCAAACACGTATTTTCTCAATTGTGAAACATGGAAGACGTCGTGGACGTTCGCGATACTCGGCGGTAACGTAAGTCTATAGGCTGTAGGGCCTACTTTCTCAAGTATGTCATATGGTCAAATATATCTCGGTTTCAGTTTCCCTTTGACTCCAAAACAGTGCATTCCTCGAGATGGGAAAACTTTGAGAAAAACTTTATCACCTACATCGAAACGAATCTCCGTTATCCTGGTATCTGCACAAGACTTTTGACGGTCTTGTGCTTCTTTAATCCTCTGCCGAATCTGTCGGACAATGGTGATCATCTCGTCTATTGCTTCGGGACCAAGTATCTTCCTTTCTCCAACTTCATCCCAATACAACGGGGATCTGCACTTTCTTCCATAAAGGGCCTCGTATGGAGCCATGTTGATGGTTGATTGGAAGCTGTTGTTATACGCAAACTCCATTAGAGGCAAAACTTGCTCCCATTGGACTCCTCTATCTAACACAACAGTTCGAATCATATCTTCTAAGACTTGTATGGTTCTCTCGGACTGTCCATCCGTTTGCGAATGAAAAGCTGTACTAAAATTCAATTTAGTACCCAACTCTTTCTGCATGCTCATCCAGAATCGCGATGTGAACTTCGAATCTCTATCCGATGTGATCGTCATTGGTACTCCATGCAATCGCACTATCTCGCGAATATAGATCTGAGCTAGCTTGTCGGATCCATAAGTGATCGAAATCGGTATGAAATGTGCACTCTTCGTCAATCTATCAATGATTACCCAAATGGCTGTGTTCCCTCTTTTTTACTTTGGTAATCCAGTCACGAAATCCATAGCTATATGGTCCCATTTCCACTCAGGAATCTCCAGTGGATGTAACTTGCCATAGGGTCGTTGGTGAAGTGCTTTCACCTGTTGACATGCTAAACATCTCTCAACGAAGGATGCCATCTCTCGCTTCATGCCTTTCCACCAAAACTTTGTTTTCAAGTCTTGGTACATTTTTGTACTCCCTGGGTGTGCAACGTAGGGTGTGTCATGAGCTTCGCTCATGATTTCATTCTTTAAATCTTCCACATTAGGCACACACAATCGTCCTTCAAACATGATGGCGTTGTCGGCCGCTTCATGATATTCATCTACCTTCTCAGTTCGGATTTTCGATCGCAGCTTCTCAAACTTTTCATCCTCTCTCTGCGCTGTGACAATCCTTGATCGTAGATCGGGGGTAATACTCAGCGTAGCAATCATGATCTCTACCGTTTGGGGTGGTATTACTACTTCCAATTTCATCTTCTCGAACTCTCTGATCAGGCTCTTCTCTTGAGTAAGGAGAAATCCTAACTCTACTTGATTCTTTCTGCTCAACACATCTGCCACGACATTGGCCTTTCCCGGGTGGTAATTGATTCCACAATCGTAATCTTTTACCAACTCAAGCCATCTTCTTTGTCGCATATTCAGATCCTTTTGCTCAAAGAAATATTTGAGACTCTTGTGATCCGTGTAGATCTCACACCTAACTCCGTAGAGGTGGTGTCTCCAAATCTTCAAAGCATGTACTACTGCCGCCAACTCTAAGTCATGCGTTGGGTAATTCATCTCATGCGGTCTTAGTTGTCGTGAAGCGTATGCTATAACCTTTCCTTTTTGCATAAGTACGCATCCTAGACCATTCTTCGACGCGTCCGTGTAAACGGCATACTCCTTGTCTGCCTTGGGTACGGCTAACACTGGGGCAGTAGTGAGTCTCTTTTTCAGCTCTTAGAAACTTCGTTCGCAATCATCCGTCCACTCAAACTTGACTTCCTTCTTTAGCAGGTGCGTCAATGGCTTAGCAATTTTTGAAAAGCCCTCAATGAATCTCCGATAATACCCTGCTAATCCTAGGAAACTATGAATTTCATGTGGCGTAGTCGGCGATCTCCACTCTTGTACTGCTTGAACTTTCGCCAGATCTACCTCAATCCCTTTCGCAGAAACAATGTGGCCGAGAAAATTGACTTCTTCGAGCCAAAACTCGCATTTGCTGAACTTAGCATAAAGCATTTCAGCTCGCAATCTCTCCAAAACGATCTTCAAATGCTCTTCGTGCTCTTGTTTGCTCCTTGAGTATATTAGTATGTCATCTATGAAAACTAGCACGAACTTATCCAAGTATTCGTGAAAGACTCGGTTCATGAGATCCATAAATACTGCGGGGGCATTTGTCAATCCAAAAGGCATAACTATGAACTCATAGTGTCCATATCTTGTGCGAAATGCTGTCTTCGGAATATCTTCTGCTCGTACCCTCAATTGATGGTACCCCGTTCTCAAATCGATTTTTGAAAACGTGCTCGCTCCTTGAAGTTGGTCGAACAAATCGTCAATCTGGGGCAACGGATACTTATTCTTCAACGTCACTTTATTTAACTCTCGGTAGTCGATACACAACCTCAAACTGCCATCTTTCTTCTTAACGAAAAGGACCGGCGCTCCCCACGGGGAAACACTAGGTCGAATAAAACCCATGTCTAGAAGTTCTTGGAGTTGTAGCTTCAATTCTTGCAACTCTGCTGGGGCCATCCTGTATGGTGCTTTCGACATCGGTGCGACTCCAGGTTCAAGGTCGATCATAAACTCAAGTTGTCGATTAGGTGGTGAACCTGGTAAAGTTTCAGGAAAAACGTCTTTGTACTCTCGCACAACTGGCACGTCATCAATATCTGCTTTGGATTCCTTCCTCTGATTTAAATATACGACATACGCGGTCGTGTCTTTCCTTTGCAAAAGCTTTCTGGCTCGCAAAGCCGAGATGATTGGCGTCTTCTTCCATTTTCCTTCAATGCCAACGAAGGAAGTAGGCTCTTGGCCAGGTGGCTGGAATGATATATGTCTCTCCTTGCATTGTATCTTCGCATGGTTTTCTTCCAACCAGTCCATTCCCAAAATTATATCCAAGTGCCACATAGGCATCAACCTCAGATTTTTAGCCTCGAGCTTTAACGTTCCTAACTCGAATTCTATGTTAGGACAAACGTGTGAAACCGTAGTAGTTCTGCCTATGGGTGTAGTCACTTTCAGACATTGTGGAGCAGGCTCTAATTTTAGCTCCAAAGTATCTACACACGTGTGAGAGATAAAAGAATGCGATGCTCCTGTGTCGAACAAAACTACTATGGGTACACCTTTCATCTCGCCTATACCTGTTAGATTTCCCCGATTCTGGCCTTGAGTTTTCTGATCGATTGCAAACATTCTTTGATGATGTTGCTGTTGATTCGCCTGCGGGCCAGCTGGTTGTCTCCCCGGCTGATGTTGTCGGTGGATTGATTGCTGGCGTTCTGGCTGTGGCAGCGGGAGGGCTCCTTCCATGGCCTTGAGTTGCGGCTGGAATGGTTTCGGTCTTCCATCAGGTTCCACTTTGCTGTCGGTTCGAGCATTGGTTGGCGTAATGTCCGACTCTTCCACAGGTGAAACAACTATTCGTTCCCATCCTACACTCTCCCAAATGTAACTTATTACATTTTGGGCAGGGATGTATTCCTCTTGGTCCTTGCGCTGCTGCCGCTGGGGCTGCAAAAGGTCGTTTATCCTTGCCTTGAGAATATGGTGGCGCATTCTGACCTTACCACGGCTTTTTGGGACCTTGGTTTCTCTTGTCCCACTTCCTTTTACCTTTCTGTCCTTGTTCATAAAATGATTGACTCCCCGATTGAGCATTCGGGTTCACATGGGGTACAGAGGGTTGACTCGTCTTTTCTGGCTGCATTGCCAGCTCCATGTCTAGTGCTCGGTTCAGTGCTTCAGCATAAGTAAGTGTGCTCTGACTTACTAGAACAATTCGAATTTCTTGCTTCAAACCGGCACAAAACAATTCTGACATCTTCTCATCGGTATCTACTCGATATGGCGCATATCGAGCTAAGTCACAGAACAATCGGTCATATTCGGCTACCGTCTTATTCCCTTGCTTCAAACTCGCGAACTCCATTTCTTTCTTCCTGCGATAGCTACGTGGTATGTATTTCTCACAAAGAGCTGCTTTGAATTGCTCCCACGTGAGTTCGTCTACTTGTTCTGGGGTCAAAGTTTTTTGTTTGGCCTCCCACCAAAAATCTGCGGACCCCTTGAGCTGGTAAGACATGCACATGAGGCGCTCAGCATCGTTACATCTAAGGAATGTAAAAATCCTTTCCATGCTTCTAATCCATTCTTCCGTTTCAGCGGGATCTCCAGTTCCACTGAAAGTAGGTGGGTTTTGTCGTAGAAAAAGCTCTTCTACACTTCTCTCTTGCTGTGGAGGAGGTGGAGGTGGTGGTGTGGGATCTCTCTGTTCTTCCTCCTCCTCTTCTTCCTCTACTCGGTTTCGATTCTGTCTTCTCGGAGGCATGCTATAAGGGAATGAAAATTCACATTAACCTCAGAACACATCTCTCTATGTTACATAACTGATGAGGAGTAATTACGCGCAAAGCAGAGAAACGATATAAATCAGAGGGGCAGACTCTATCAGAGGAATCGACATATCAGAGCAGAGGGATCATTAGTCAGAGGAATCACTCCTCAGAGGAATCACTCGTCAGCGGGATCACTCGTCAGCGGAATCACTCGTCAGCGGAATCGGGCTCTCCCAGGGGAATGGTGATTTCTCTGCCAGAGCAGCGAAATTAAGAAGCCAGAGGAATCGAATGCCAGGGCAGCGAAGTGAATTGTCAGAGAAATGACTTCCGCTCCGGCGTAACTATTTCATCTCGTCATAAACTGATGTTTATATCTCAGCGCTCTCGTCTCATCTTACTTTTCTCTCCCAATCATCAAGCAATACTAGGTATAACTCATAGTTCTATAGTAATTCATTGGTTAAATCTATACTCACTCGATTAGGTTTTCTCCCAACGTAAGCTCTCTTTATCCCTACTCTATTAGTTTTTCTCATTATCTCATAGTTCTCGTTCATCGGTTACTCATTTCTATCATCACAAATCAAGTCAAGCAACATCGAAGATCAAGTAAAAATTTAAAGACCCTCTGGTCATCAACATATATATATATAGTGAAAATTGCCTCTTCGAGGTCTTCTTACAAAAGTTGGGATCTATGTACAGCAAAACAACCCCTAATACTACAATGATGCTCCATCTATACAGGCATCATAAGTACTAGGCATCTATAAATACGCACTACTGTACTTTCCATCTATGTACCTCAGTTATGCATCACTAATATATATTGACATCCATGCTAAACAACGAGGTCATCGATCGTCATAAGCACCAGGCATTTCGCTCTCTGCATCATCATATTGCATGTCCTCACTCGGCTCGGTCTCTTCATCCTCATATTCATCGAGGTAAATCTCCCTTGCGAAGAATCAGTCTGGCATGAAGAGCAAAAGTATAAGTTTGCATACGTTCCTGATAAAGATATTCCGGCATCTCAACAGAGCGATGGCCGTTGATCATCGTGGGATGAACCGCGTTGAGCCCGTGGACGAAAACCTCCGGAGGTTTAGGGCTGTGGTTGCCCAGCATCGCTGCCTTGAAGCTTCGGGTTTCAGGGTTAGCTTGTCGCAGCCCGCCGTCTAGCCAGTGATAGCGTAGACCGGGTATCGATACGACTAAATTAAAAGAAGGAAACAAAGACTGGGAAAACTGATCTCATCCTTAAGCGAAAGCAAGAATAACAACTCATACTAACTTTAGCAACATAACATTCTTCTCAGATCATAATCATCGGCATCAACATCGGAGTTTTTGTTAACATATACAAACGGTTGTAGCTCAATATTTACAAGGATTCAAAAAGTACAGAGTTACACAACAAAAGGGTGATCAGACTATATGTATGGAGACATATAGCTGAGAGCGTATTTCTTAATTAAGTCTAGAACAACTCAAAATATAGTGCTGCCATAGAGACGAAAGGACATCAAAAGGTGATCACTCGAAACAACGATCCCCGCCAACACCAAGCCATCCTCCGTCCATGCTTATCTGCACATTTAGAAATATATGCAGAGCGTGAGTACATAATACTCAGTGGGCAGACGCCGAAAGACAAGAAAGGTGCTCTTAGAGCTATATGTTTGAAGCTTGCCACAACATCAGCATTACACAGAAATAAAGTTAGCGTAAATGAATCTGTGCATGCAGTTTTGATCATAAACATCATAAAGAAGTGTCTGCAGACAAATAATCAACATGTATGTACCCAATCTACAACTTATCATCATAACCAAGGTACTGAGAAGTAGGCCTCCTTCTCAAGCACCGTGACCGGCCGACCCGAAGACGGCTCACAGTCACCTCTGTGTACACAACCCCGCTTGTGGCAGGATCCGAATTCGTCTCATCAGTAGAGGGTAACACACAAGTTCATCATCAAAAAAATATTGGCAAGTCAAACAGTTTATAAACATCATTTAACTCAATCATTTGAGAAACTCATAACATCATAAATCATTTCAGAAAGCTTTGCATACTCAACATATTGCCCACCTGTAGAGCTCGGCTTACTGCAGGTGGTACTCGGAAAGATTTTCACTTGCGTCCTCGACTGGCCTCTGTAGTTGTAAACATCGGAGTAGTGCATGCGACAAGTGAGGAACTAAGTTAGAAACTTTCTCACAAAACTTAACCTTAATCTTATTAACACTCATCATAATTATTCTTCAGCTTATCTCCGTCCAAACACTCAACTCTATGACCATAAACTCTAATCTTATTCTCAGCTTAACACTCAAAAGGCTAGATTAAAAGCAATCAAGCACATAGGCATGCACAAACACATAAGCATACAACTCACACAAAAACATAAGTTTGGCTCGGAGACCAGAGCAGAGAAATGCTCGGTGGTCAGAGTGGAAAAACTCAGCACAGCAGAGCAGACTAGCTCGGCAGAGCAGAGAAGAAATACTCACCAGAGCAGAGGAATCAACTAGCCAGGGCAGAGAAATGATGAACTCTCTGGC
This sequence comes from Salvia miltiorrhiza, assembly GCF_028751815.1. Taxonomy (NCBI): domain Eukaryota; kingdom Viridiplantae; phylum Streptophyta; class Magnoliopsida; order Lamiales; family Lamiaceae; genus Salvia; species Salvia miltiorrhiza. Next base: position 43,633,649 of record NC_080393.1, on the reverse strand, counting down.
ATAGCAGCGGAGAATGAACTCTCGATCATACCAGAGGAATGACGAACTCGCTGTCATTACAGCGGAGAAATGAATTCTCTGACAAGCAGAGAAATCACTAGTCAGAAAAATCAAACGTCAGAGGAATCAAACATCAGAGGAATCAAACGTCAGAGGAATCAAACGTCAGAGGAGAGAAATGACTTCTCGGGTCAGGGCAGAGAAATGGAGAATTCTCTGTCAGCAGAGAAATGAACTCGCTGGCAGGGCAGCGGAGAAATGAATTCTCTGGCATTCCAGCGGGGAAATGACTTCTCTGGCAGAGAAGCGGAATCACAACTCGGCAGAGCAGAACAAGACTCAAGAACAAGACTCAAGGCAGAACAGTGCAATTAAGAGCAACTCGAAAACTCATCAACTTTTTCATTCTCAAGATTCATCAGACGCTCTCAAACATCAAAATCACGTTAATCCTTTCATACGTTCTTACTCATCATCAAAACATTACTCAAGACATAACTTACAGATTTTTCTCAAATTCTTATATCAAACTAAGTTTTGCAAAACACATCTTAATCACTTCATATCAGCACATACGCCGCACAAATCATCTCGTTTTAAGAAAAGAAACCTTTTTAAAGGGCATGAACCCAAATTTTTGAAAGTGAAGAAAATGGAGGAGTGAGAGTTTCTCATGCTTAAATCATCCTTTTACACACATATATAACTCACAAAAGTCAAGATCTAAAAGATCAGAACACTCATAAAAGCCTAGATCCAAAAGATCAGAACACTTACTCAAATAGTTTCAAGAAAAAGGGCGTCCTCTCTCTATTCTTCAAGTTTAAAACTCCACTAAACTTCTTGAATCAAGCGTAGAAAGTGTTTAAGGCTAGATTTAGCGGAGTATTCTATCACAGTTGTGACTGTAACAGCTTGAACTTCGTCTCTAATGGAGGAGAGAGCGAATAGCGTGGGGGAGAGAGAAGAAGTTGAAGGACCGAAAATGATGAGAATGACGGAAAGAGAGAGAAACTCTTTGGTTTTTATCAAGAATCTTACCCCTTTAAGATAAGAAGCATTAAATGCTCAAATAGTACTTTGTCTCCTCACTTAGCAACATGTCCAATCCGCCTAATCCCACATGTGAGAAAGAGATTAAAATAATGGATGTGAGTGTAGGAATGTGTGATGGTAAATAAAAATCATGTATGCTAATTTTCGAAAATCACACTGACTCAAATATAAGAGCGCACGTATCAAGTAAATCACATAACGTCAAACAATTAGCTCACAAAGTTATCACATTATAAACGGATCATCACTCGTCATTACTTTAATCGTCACTCCAGATTAATCCTCTTTAGCAACTCTCAAGCACTACCTCGACTCTATCTCTAGCACTTCGTCTCACTCGAAAACAAATAACATCTCCATCTTAGTTCTAACATCATTCTCAATTCCCTTAACATCTCTATTTTACTCATATTACTATCCATCGATAACTCCCTCTCGTCTTTAGTAAGCTAGTCTTTAAACTCTCAATAGTATTTCGATACAATTGCAAGGTAAACAAAAATACGGGGTGTTACATAGCTTGAGAACCCTTCTCCTTAGTGTAAGGATTAGGGTTAGGGTGTGAAACCCTATTTCGCGGCGGCTCAATATCAGGAGAAGCCTCGTTAACCCCCGACGGTGATTCAGCGGCTGGAATTATCGAGCCGCCAACAGAAGGAGGGTGGGAGTCTTTCTTGGATTGATGAACTGCCAAGGCGGAAGCCCCACCGCCGGCGCGAGAGTGGGGATTATCAAAGTTAGAAGAGACTTTCGGGAAACCTTTAGAGCTCGAAATAAAACCAGCAGGAAGAGATGAGCCGCCATGAGAGGCAGAGGTCATGGCGCTGGAGAAGACACCGGCGAAGTCAGCGAGGTATCGGACCTAGGGTTTTCGTGAGAGAGAGCATCCCACTATCTATTCGAGTGCATAAACAAATGTCCTATATTATTAATAAATATTCAAATATCTTTTATTTGAAAAATTCTTCTCTCTGGGCCACACTTCCCTCTCTCTAAAATTCTTATATCTCGCGATTAGTTCTCACACATATTTTTAATTGGAAAATCATTAAAAAAAATTAAGTCACTCATGCAGCAGTACACAATATACACCGTAAAAAACCAACATCAAATCTTAGAGACCTATTAGATAAGTGTGACGGCCAGACTTATCTTGGGGCCAGCCACGCTGAACTCGGGGTGATTATCAATGTTATTTAGCGGAATTTATTTAACCTAATTTATAATCGTTTTTCTCAAAGGAAACTCGATTTGACACGAAGTATGAAGACTCCGATCAAGTCCGGGGAGTTCGATATCAAGATTTTCGAGTGCCCGCAAGCAACTCAATTGTTCAGGTGTTTAGGGGAAAATAGTAAACAAGTTCATAAAATAGTAAACAAGTTCATAACCAACAAAATGAAGTGTTTGTGATTGAAGTTATGGGGAAGTAAGTTTCCTCAAGGGACCCTCTTGATTACTCCAGACCACCACCACCTAGCCTCCACTGCGCCCGGCTCCATTAACCTGAAAGGATTTAAAAACTTTGGGCTGAGTACTAATGCACTCAGTGAAGTTAATGCCCCTTTTTTTTCTTTAAACTTGTTTTAATAAATTTCTCTTTATCAGTGAAATGCATGTCTGCAAGAATGTATAGCAACCCGTTATAAAACAATTACTATAAATTCCAAAATAAAAACATTGAGCCGAAGCTCTATTACCACACACCTTTTTTCCTTGTTTGGTGTTACCTGCAGGGTGTTAGGTATAGGAAGACCCGGCCGAATCAATCTCCACACCTAGGCCCATATTTCTCGTGTACACTACTCTAAACTGACCTATTTATGGGACAGAGCCGATCGTAACCCTGGACCCCTTCTGCGATTCTCCCGATTTATCAAGACCCCCGATTTATAACTCGTAACAACCAAACAAAATATTTTACATGCATTCACAATTTGAACATATTTGCTTGTATTTAAAGAGAGGGCTTACTAGCCCATCATACTTTTGCAAATATAACCCACCTGATCTTCGGTGTGGAAAAGAGAGGTGATCTTAAGCTGTGGCACCATTTAGTGGACCAATTCCTACAAGACGAGTTCTTAACATTTAGCACATATCATGGATAATGAAAACCGTTGTCTACTTAGGGTCTCTAGGTCAACCTATTCCCGGACTTACAATGTAACACCCCGATTTTCATAAACTTTTCAATTTAAAATCTTGAAGAACTAATAGTTAAAATAAAATTTCTTGACTATAAAAGTTTGAACTAATTTAAAGTCAACTTGCCAAAATCAAAGTAGTAACATAAAATAAAAACGATAGTTTAAAGTGTAACAAGTTAACTTAAACTTTCCATGCAAAATCCTTTCTCTAGTCATTCTCAACTTCCATGGTCACCTCAACTCCAGAACAGCAAAAATTGAAAAGATAAGGGGTGAGCATACTGAAAAAAAATATACTCAGTGAGGAAACATGCACATATTCATATACGCTTAAACATGCAAATAATTCACATTGTCATACAAATATACTGATAATCTGATGGGCGAACTGAAAGCCCTTGAACATGTATCTCAACATGACTGAATTTCTGAACATGTATCTCTACATGGCTGAATTTTTAAACATGTATTTCCACATGGATGAACATGTATCGAAACATGGCTGAACATGTATCTAAACATAACTGAACAAGTATAATCAAACATGAAATAAGTGCATATAAAAACATGCATGAATATAACCACAAGCATATAATCACTCACCTTAATGTTGAAACTAATAAATCAAATTCGGAATGAGGGTCTTAATCGCACCACACCGCTGCCAGATAAAAAAAGAATCTCCCCCTGACTTTGACAGAAGAAAGAAACAAATAAAAATACTAGAGTTGTTTCGATGTATCCAAGTTTTTGCTTACGTTTTCCCTTTCCAATTCTATTATGTGATACTCTTTATATAGAGGTAAATTCCTACGTTATAAAGAAGTCTCATCTATGCAAACGTTTGGAGGATAAGCTATGAGATTTATATTTGAGATAGCCTTAAATATTAATTAGCGATAATCTTGAAGAATTTGATATTAAGAGTTAGGGTGAGTCACCTGACTTGTTGTGTGAATGATTACAAATTGGTGGATTAAAAAAATCAAATATGTATTCTTTTATAATAAACAAAGAAATTAGATTTTATATATGTTGGGAACTTAATGAAATATCCTAGCCCTAGTTTTGATGATACCAAAATCCTTAGGTATTCTTTGTAATAGACTAGAACCTTCCGAGCTCAACTGTTGGAGTTCACTTTCTAGTTTATCTAGTGTTCTGAATACTGAAGACCGGAGGACTGAAGACTGAAGACTGAAGAACTCAATTGAAGTTGCAATAAAAGGCCATGTCAAATACTGATGTTTTGACTGAACGAGTTTCTCAACTGAAGAATCAGTCATGACTGATTCATCAAATGCTGGCTACGTGGACTTAGCGGACTGATACTAAAGTCAAGTATCAGTTGACATTCTTCCTCGGACTGAAACTCCAGAGTTAAAAGGAAGCCACGCACTTTCAAGTACAGTCGCATTAAATGCAGAGATATTGAGGATTGTCCTTTCTCTGCAAAGCATCCCTTTTTGGTGATTACTTTTTAGAGGCGCCTTACCTCCTGTACCTGAGGCGCCGTTTCTCACCAAATAAGAAACCTCGAAGATTGAACCCTCAGCCAAATTCGAATTACTCTCACAACGGATGAATTCTTGAAGACCATCTCTACCAACGGATCTATTCAAGACCTCTCCTATAAATAGAGCTCGAGGATCACTTCAACCTTCACTGATTCAAAAGCACAAGCTGAAACGCTGCCAAAATTGCAACTCATCCTTTCAAAGCTTTCAAAGATTTGAATCGAAGAAGAGAATACTCAAAGCCCAAAATCAGACTACTGATTTCATGCATTCTCTTAGATCTTTAGGCAAATACATTGTATATCCAAAGCCTAAGTTCCGATTACAGAGAGTCTGTTATCTGTGATCTAGTTGGTACTTCGAACCTCCTTTCAACTAAGCGAAAAGAGTGTTTGAGTAGAGCAGAGTTCAGACCAGTGTTCTGACTCCAAGAGATCTTAGCCATCCGCTGAAAAGGCACTGTCGTGTCTTAGCGTGCTAAGAGTGAGCGAGAAATCCAACTCAGTGTGTTGGTACTGAAAATCTAATTTTTAGTTGTTAGGTTTGCTGTGCACCCGTAAGTACAAGCCCAGAGTGTTTGTTAGTGTGATCAACTGACCGTGGACGTAGGAACTTGTTCCGAACCACATAAAAATCATTTGTCGTTTATCACTTTCAGTTTCACTTTCTTATCTGTGCACAAACGTTTCTTTAACTGAAACTGATTAACTGCAAAGTGAAACTATAATCTGACAACGTGATAATCAAAGGCTTTTTCAAAAGATAAGTTCTCCGCTGCCAGTGTTATTAATCTAATTGATAAATCTTCAGATAATCAGTAAGATTCATAACACTCATTTGTTTTAAAATCAAGACTGAACCCTTACGCTAATATCAGTTAAAGCCTTGAGCCTAACTGATATATTTACTGAAGTAATTTCAGTATCAGTCTTCAACCTTTGTTTAACTAAATTTTCGTTAACTGTCAGTATCAGTTAACTTCAAAAGGTTGTTTTGTGTGTTTTGAAAATAGCGTATAGGTGTATTTCTCCCCTCCTCCCCATACACCTATTCTAAACCTTCTAGGACCTAACAATATGTATACTTAAGAATTAAAAAAAATTAGATTACATATCTACTTTTGAATTTGAAAGAGATAATAATACATATCTACACATATATGATTATCATGAGAATTATTATTGTTATTATATCAAGGCCTATAAATAAAGAAATTTGACTTTATAAATATAAAAGAAAATGTATGTAAAATACTAATAATTTGGCTTCTATAATAATCTAAATATTTGGGGTGTTAAAACCTATCCCACTTAAAAATAATTTCGTCCTCGAAATTCTAGTCATGCTTCATTCGTATCATCTAAACAATTTACAATTATAACTATTTCTAATGTATCTAAATATATTAGTACTAGAACATAAAAACATCATAAAAATATGTCATGTAAAACATATAACGGCCATATACTTAAATAATTTAGAACGCATACTTTGGAGTCGATGCAACGCATGAGTTTTGAATGACTAGACTTATGTAACCTTTTTGATGATACTAGAAATAATTCCTATGCTAGAAAATAGATAAGAGCGATAAACGACACCGAATATACGTGGTTCGATCATTAAATGATCTACGTCCACGGAGTTGCTCGAGATTTCACTATCTTTGTGGGTGATTAAACTGTACATTGCTCATGAATGAGAGAGAGAGAGAGTCCTTCAATCTAACAATGGGAGTCCTATTTATAGATGACTAATTGGACCTAACCTTAAAGCCCATAAAACAGAGGAATGAAGCCCAACTCAGTGGCAAAGCTGGCTCCCGACAGGGCTGTCCTCGGCAGCGCTGCACTCTGGCAGAGCTGGTAGCGTTGCACTATGGCAAGGCTCTTGTAGAGCTATCTCTGGTTGAACTCTGGCTCTGGCAGGCTGTCTCTAGTAACTCTGGCTCTGGCAGGGTATCTCTGGTAGCTCTGGCTCTGGCAGGTTGTCTCTGGTAGCTCTGCCTCTGACGGGCTGTCTCTGGCAGGTTGTCTCTGGTAGCTCTTCTCTAGCATGTTATCTCTGACTCTGGCGGGCGTCTCTGGTAGCTCTGCTCTAGTTAGCTCTGGCTCTGGCAGGCGTCTCTGGTAGCTCTGCTTTGGTTAGCTCTGGCTCTGGCAGGCATCTCTAGTAGCTCTACGCTTGTTAGCTCTGGCTCTGGCAGGCATCTCTGGTAGCTCTGCTCTGGTTAGCTCTGGCTTTGGCTCTGGTATTGCTAAGCGTTGTATTGATAAGTATTCTAGTCCTCGTCAGCATTCCATTTCAGTTTTCCAAGTAAGGCCACGTGTCCTGATCTTAGGACCTCGCATATTTCACCCCTCATCAGCTACTCGCTCCTGGTATGGTCAGACGAGACCATCCAGAGTCTGATCATCCATCAGTTCTGCTCTTGAAGCTAATAGCTACTCCCCCCTGGTATGGTCAGATGAGACCATCCAGAGTCTGATCATCCATCAGTTCTGCTCTTGAAGCTAATAGCTACTCCCCCCTGGTATGGTCAGATGAGACCATCCAGAGTCTGATCATCCGTCAGCTTTGCTCTTTTCGCTAATAGCTACTCCCCCCTTGGAATCGTGCGCGTACTTTAGAAGTCAAGCACGATTCTGTTGCTATTTTCGGGCTATGAATATCCCTTGTTTTGATCATTTGTGAGTGCTCTGTATAACATTCTGCTCTGTTTCTTATGTTCTGGCAACCAGTGGTGTTTACATAACTTTCTGCTCTGGGTTTTAGCGTTTGCTCTGGCTCTGATGCTCTGACAACTAGAGTTGTCTTTGCTTTAGCTATTTGCTCTGCTAGCGTATGCTCTTTCTCTGATGCTCTGATAACCGGAGTTGTCTTAGTTTTAGTTGTTTGCTCTATAAGCGTATGTTCTTGCTCTGACAACCAGATTTGTCTTTGCTTTAGCTGTTTGCTCTATTAGCGTATGCTCTTGCTCTGATGCTCGGACAACCAGAGTTGTCTTTGCTTTAGCTGTTTGCTCTGTTAGTGTATGCTCTGTCTCTGACAACCAGAGTTGTCTCTGCTCTAGTTGTTTGCTCTGTTAGTGTATGCTCTGTCTCTGACAACCAGAGTTGTCTCTGCTCTAGCTGTTTGCTTTGTTAGCGTATGCTCTTGCTCTGGTGCTCTGACAACCAGAGTTGTCTTTGCTCTAGCTGTTTGCTCTGCTATTTATGTACTTTGGTAACTTGTGCTGTATGTTTAAAATGTATATTCTGGGTAAATTTCTTAGTTAATAATTTTCTTCCTCTTTTGTGTTTTGATAGTATCTGAATTTCGGAAAACGCGGGGAGGGGTATCCACCCCTAGTCCCCCTAGTGTCGTGCGCGTACTTTAGAAGTCAAGCACGATTTCGAGAAGCTAGTACTTTGTTGTGTAGTATTGAGTACTCTGTTTTGGCACTATGCTCTGTAATTTTTTATGATTCCGCGGTCAAGCTCTGTTCTTTATGCTCTGTAATTTTTGTTCTGACAAATATGTTCTGTGCTTTCCGTTAACTCTGTAATTTAACTTTGATAGATTTTGCTATGAAAGTTGTACTCGATAATTATTATTTGCTTTGGAATGGTACTTTGTGACTTTGCTCTTAATTATGCTCTGTAGCTTTGCTCTTAGCTGATGCATCGACAACCATCCGGTGTCGGTTTAGCAGTTTGCTCTGTAGCTATGCTCTGTAGCTTTGTTCTTAGCTGTGCTCTGTAGCTATGCTCTGATGCCCTGACAACCATCCGGTGTTGGCGTAGCAGTTTGCTCTATAGCTTTGCTCTTAGATGTGCTCTGTTTGCTATTGATCTAATGCTCCGACAACCAGAGGTGTCTGCATAGCTATTTGCTCCTTAGCATTTGCTCTGGTAGATTTGGCCGTAGTTCTCTCAATTGTAGCTCTGATCCACGTTCGAGCCGTGCAATGTGAGGCAATTTCCGATGGTGCTCGGTTTAAATTCATTTCCCAAAATTTTCCCTCGGCGAGGTTGGTGTCCCACACCTGAAAGTTCACTCAATCAAAGCCCAATTATCATAATATTAGTCTCCAAATTCGAGTGGGATCATAGGAAATATTAGCAAAAGAATAAAGAGTTATGTTTGAATTCGCCTCCCAATAGATTAAGACCACGAAGGACGATTATGTGAGCATGTTATCATTTTCTTATGATGCTCAAAATCTAAGATGCTCATCTGGATCCTGTATATATCCAGTGGTACCTGTATATTTTATTCATAATAAAATAAGAAAATCAGAACCTTCAAATTCAAAGAGAAAAACATGGAAATGATTTCGCCCAACATCGTGCTCTAGTGGTGTTTCGCCTAGTTTCCTTAGCAATTCCCTTATGTGTTCGAGCCTTGTTCGATATCTTTATATTGACATCTCATCATAATTGAATAATAATCTCTGCTCCCAGATTGCTCCCATCCGGGAGCAGAGTTTAATCTTCATCTAAACCCATGAATAGCAAACTTATATCAAACTCAAGGTCATCATATCAAGATCTGATATCAGAGTAGAGAAGCATCAAACACTTAGCAATGGAAGGTAGCAAACTTAGCTTTTGGTGGCGGAAAGATGTTCTTGTCCTATTCAGCCGAGCTGAGAGGGCTGATTGCACTGTTCCTACGCTGGCTTAGTGATTGCTGACAGAAGGTGGACGGCTGCCCTGGTGTTCGTGAGTGACTGAAACATAAGAAGAGCATCAGAGTTGGCCAAGGTTTGCCCTAAATTATCGGAAGATTCATATTGAGTAAGAAAATTGGGGGTTTTTCCCTATGCTAATGGCCGACAAGTCATGTTCCAATTTCAGAAAGAGGAAGGTAGTGGATCGGCGACGTGTGCCATTTAAGCAGGCCGGCTCTACGGAGCCGCGGTAATTGATGGCGATTGTTCACCGGTTTGGAGCGACGGCGCGATCTGTGGCGGGATTCACGCTGAGCTTGATTTTCGACCAAAGAAAAAGGAGAGGATAGTTGGATTTTAGATTGACCACAAATTGCTGCTGAATTTGCCCTATCACTGAGACTGTCGATAATAATGTAAGCTGTAGGTGGTAGGATTTTTTTCGATTGGTTTTTGCCCATTCGACGGAGAAGAAGATGTGGAGATTTGACTTAGGATTTTTATCTTGGAACTCTAGATCTGCTTTGCCCTAGCTTAGATTTAGGAAACGAGACCACAAATATGGATTGAAATTGAGAACGAAACAAGAAGATATGGAGAGATACGCCTGAGATGATCATCAGGAGATATGCTTGAGCCAGAACAGAACCCTCCCAACACGAACTGACTTTTCCTAACGTAAGCTCGCCGGAACTCACTACGTAGCTCCGATTCTTTCCCACAGACGGCGCCAGCTGATGTAACTAGAAATAATTCCTATGCTAGAAAATAGATAAGAGCGATAAACGACACCAAATATACGTGGTTCGATCATTAAATGATCTACGTCCACAGAGTTGCTCGAGATTTCACTATCTTTGTGGGTGATTACACTGTACAATGCTCATGAATGAGAGAGAGAGAGAGTCCTTCAATCTAACAATGGGAGTCCTATTTATAGATGACTAATTGGACCTAACCCTAAAGCCCATAAAACAGAGGAATGAAGCCCAACTCAGTGGCAAAGCTGGCTCCCGACAGGGCTGTCCTCGGCAGCGCTGCACTCTGGCAGAGCTGGTAGCGCTACACTCTGGCAGGGCTCTTGTAGAGCGATCTCTGGTTGAACTCTGGCTCTGGCAGGCTACCTCTAGTAATTCTGGCTCTGGCAGGGTATCTCTGGTAGCTCTAGCTCTGGTAGGTTGTCTCTGGTACCTCTGTCTCTGACGGGCTGTCTCTGGCAGGTTGTCTCTGGTAGCTCTGTTCTGGCATGTTATCTCTGGCTCTGGCGGGCGTCTCTGGTAGCTCTGCTCTGGTTAGCTCTGGCTGTGGCAGACGTCTCTGGTAGCTCTGCTCTGGTTAGCTCTGGCTCTGGTATTGCTAAGCGCTGTATTGATAAGTATTCTAGTCCTCGTCAGTATTCCATTTCGGTTTTCCAAGTAAGGCCACGTGTCCTGATCATATTTCACCCCTCATCACTTTTGAAAGCCAATTTTTTTTTAAAAAAACAAACAAACACAAGTCTATAGGAACGTAGACCCGCTCTGATACCACTATGTAACACCCCGATTTTCATAAACTTTTCAATTTAAAATCTTGAAGAACTAATAGTTAAAATAAAATTTCTTGACTATTAAAGTTTGAACTAATTTAAAATCAACTTGCCAAAATCAAAGTAGTAACATGAAATAAAAACGATAGTTTAAAATATAACAAGTTGACTTAAACTTTCCATGCAAAATCCTTTCTCTAGTCATTCTCAACTTCCATGGCCACCTCAACTCCAGAACTGCAAAAACTGAAAAGATAAGGGGTGAGCATATTGAAAAAAAATATACTCAGTGAGGAAACATGCACATATTCACATACGCTTAAACATGCAAATAATTCATATTGTCGTACAAATATACTGATAATCTGATGGGCAAACTGAAAGCCCCTGAACATGTATCTCAACATGGCTGAATTTCTGAACATGTATTTCTACATGGCTGAATTTCTGAACATGTATTTCTACATGGTTGAACATGTATCTAAACAAGGCTGAACAAGTATAATCAAACATGAAATAAGAGCATATAAAAACATGCATGAATATAACCACAAGCATATAATCCATCACCTCAATGTCGAAGCTAATAAATCAAATTCGGAATAAGGGTCTTAATCGCACCGCACCGCTGCCAGATAAAAAAAGAATATCCCTTTGACTTTGATGGAAGAAAGGAAAAAATAAAAATACTAGAGCTGTTTCGATGTATCCAAGTTTTTGCTTACGTTCTTTCATTCCAATTCTATTATGTGATACCCTTTATATAGGGGTAAATTGCTACGTCATAAAGAAGTCTCATCTATGCAAACGTTTGGAGGATAAGCTATGAGATTTTTATTAGAGATAGCCTTAAATATTAATTAGCAATAATCTTGAAGAATTTGATATTAAGAGTTAGAGTACTGAGTCAGCTGACTTGTTGCGTGAATGATTACAAATTGGTGGGTTAAAAAAAAAATCAAATATGTATTCTTTTATAATAAATAAAGAAATTAGATTATATATATACTCATAAAAAAATTAGATTACATATCTACTTTTGAATTTGAAAGAGATAATAATACATATCTACACACACACACACACACACACACACACACACATATATATATATATATATATGATTATCATGAGAATTATTATTATTATATCAAGGCCGATAAATAAAGAAATTAGACTTCATAAATATAAAAGAAAATGTATGTAAAATACTAATAATTTGGCTTCTATAATAATCTAAATATTTAGGGTGTTACATACAATACATAATCAAGGCATTGACCATGCATTTAACATACATTAGCTTATCTTGATGCCTTATCTAGGTTAACTCACATGTTTACTTGAAAACTTTGCATAAAACATGTTTCAAACTCATCATGCACATACACACCAAATCTGCCTCGGATCTCCAAATGAGACTCCGAAGGATATTCTGGAAACTAGGCATTTCAAGGATCATTCTCCAATTTGAATCGAATGAAACAGAGTTCAAACGAGCAAGATATGCCCTTTCAAAAATGGGCATTTATCAAACAAAAATCTGGAAATTTCAGATTTCCAAATTGAAACCAAGTCAAAGGACATTCTTTAAAAATTCACAACTCTCACAAAAAAAGTCCACTGGGAACCCCAAAGGTCAATCCGAAAACTAGGGAGAGAGTGTAACATTCTCCAGTTGGATTTACCCCAAAAAGGTTCATATATAAATGTCTAAAGTTCAGCGCACAAATAGGGTTCAACTTCGGCAGATTCAAACATAAATCGGAAAAACCACTTTACACTTCACCAATAATTATGAAAATGAACACATAAGTTCCCAACATGTCAATGAATATTAAGTAAAAAATAGGTTTAAAACTCAAAGGTTTAAATTGTCCTTTTCCACCTCAAAGTCGTAGGTTTGTAAAACCTACTGGAGGATACACAGAATAAGAACTAGACTTCAAGGATTTATACCGGGCATTTCCCTCATCCAAAAATAGTAAGGCCGGTGTCAAAAGAAAGGTACGGGAGTCTAGAGTAACATATTCAAGTTTCAAAGGTTTTCACTGATTGAAACTTGACTTATGTTCTCCAAAAGATTGTTTACTAGAAATGAATTCTAGACGGTCAATGATGTTTAAAAATTTATAAATAAATCATAAGAGCTCCATAAATTCTGAAATTTTACCATAGTATATAAAATATATGAAAGATGATACAAAAATAATTTGAGAATTTTTGGGCACCGTTTGGATGGCTGGAAATGCCTAGAAAAACACTTCCGGAGCAGTGTGTTTATGGCAAATTCACTACCTTACCTCATGCACGGTTTTTCACCCATAAAATTTTACCAAAATCAATATTCAAAACCATAAAACATATCCTCACACAATATAGCACACATATGTGTAAAAATCCTTGGTCTTAAAGCATTTTCAGTTGAGAAAAACGAAGAAAACTCACCCTCGAAGCACAATCTTCACTCTAACTTTACACCCTAGGTTTCCCACGCTCTCCCTTACTTTGATACTTCTCTTGGGGCTTCAAAGGCTTCTATGGAGTGTGATAATGGTGGGAGAAGAGTTTTGGGAGTGGGGGAGATAAGGGGACGAAAATGAAGAGAGATGGAGGTGGAGTGGGGATTTTAGGCTTTCTAGATAGAGTTAAAGAGTATGGAGGAAGCTAAATCAGCCTGTTGGGAACTTAATGAAATATCATAATCCTAGTTTTGATGATAACAAAATCAATAGGTTTCACATGTAATGGACTAGAACTGTTCGAACTCAAGTGTTAGAGTTCTTTTCTAGTTTAGTTGTTGTTCTGAAGACTGAAGACTGAAGCCGGAGGACTGAAGACTGAAGTTGCTGACTGTTGACGAATTAAGGCAAAGTCAAATACTGCTATTTGACTAACCAGTCCAATAATCAGTTACGACTGATTAGTTAATGCGACCCACGTGGATTCAGCGGATTGATACTAAATTCAAGTATCAGTTAAACATTCTTCCTCGGACTGAAGCTCCAAAGCTTAAAGGAAGCCACGCACTCCAGAAGTACAGCCGCATTAAATGCAGAGATTTCGAGGATCGTCCTTTCTCTGCAGAGGCCCTTCCTTTTTGGTGATTACCTTTTCAGAGATGTCCTATCTCCTTCTCTCAAAGTAGCCATTCTCACCAAACAAAGGAACCTCGAAGATTGAAGCCTCAGTCCAAGTTCAAATTACTCTCTAACGGAAGAATTCCTGAAGACCATTTCAGCCAATGGATCTATTCAAGACGTCTCCTATAAATAGAGCTCGAGGATCACTTCAATCTTCACCGATTCAACTACATAAGCTGAAGCCCTGCCGAATTCGTCACTCAGCATTCAAAGTCATTCCAAAGTTTGAATCGAAGAAGAGAATCACAAAGCCAAAAATCAGTCACTGCTGATTACATACATTCTCTTATAACTTAGGTAAATATTGTATATCCAAAGCCTAGGTATAACTGATTGCAGAGAACTTGTTCTTTGTAATCTAGTTGGCAAGTTTTCGAACCTTTTTCAACCGACCGAATTGAGAGTTTGAGTTGCAAGGAGTTCAGACTAGTGTTCTGACTCCAAGAGATCTTAGTTGGTTGAGGCTTCAATCTTCGAGGTTCCTTGATTTGGTGAGAAAGGTCTTCTCAGATGCATTAGGTAGAGTTCCTCTGAAAGTAATCACCAAAAATGAAGGCTCTGCAGAGAAAAGGATGATCCTCAAAATCTCTGCATTTAATGCGGCTGTACTTGAAAGTGCGCAGCTTCCTTTTAACAATGGAGGTTCAGTCCGAAGAAAAATGTCAACTGATACTTGACTTTAGTATCAGTTCGCTAATTCCACGTAGCCAGCATTTGATGAATCAGCCAGATTATCCAGTTAAGTAAAAAATCAGTATTTTACTTCTACCTTTAATTTGCAACATCAGTTGAGTTCTTCAGTCTTTAATCCTCCGGTCTTCAGTCTTCAGAACACTAGAAAAACTAGAAAGCAAACTCTAACAGTTGAGTTCAAAAGATTCTAGTCTATTACAAATGAAACTTAAGGATTTTGGTATCATCAAAACTAGGGCTAGTATATTTCATTAAGCTCCCAACAGAAATATTTTAAAACTTGCATGCCCACTAAGTACATTAGGACATAGCCCAAATATTTTCAAATATTTTCAGGTTGATTGGCTGGTGCTAATGGGGCAGAGTTGAGGCTAGAGTTCAACTCCTTATTTTGTCTTCTAGCACTAACTTTTATCTGTCTTTCGTTACCTGGACTTAAGACTCTTATGATAGATTCCGAATGATTTTTCTTATCGAGTTTAGACTCCAACTTCTAGCCCTATGTTATTTAATGTTGTTATCAGAAGCATGAAACCAAACTTGTGATCCTAAGGTTTAGCTATGTTGTTGATTGATTAGTAACACTTGATTGATTAGCTATGAAACCGACCTTTTGATTCCTTATTCAAGGGGCGTTGTCCGACTTTTTATCCCATTATTCGGATTCAACAAAGATTTTTCCCTTGTTTTATTTCTATGATTTAGTCATACCTCGATTATAAATATTCTTTCAAGAATTGGGGTGTGAAAGAATTCAACTTTAAATATGAATTTAAAATGCAAGGCAATCTCCAAAATAATATATACTCCCTCCGTCCATGAAATGAGTACCCATATTTCCTTTTTTCGTCCATCCACGAAATGAGTACCCATTTCCCTTTTTGGCAAGTGTACCCCACACATCTCTTTAATTAATACACTCAAAAAGTGGGACCCTTAAACTATTCACACTACACTCCATACATTTCTTAAAACTCGTGCCGTCCACAAATGAGTACTCATTTCGTGGACGGAGGGAGTATTTTTTTAATTTTCAAAATACGACGTGAACATCGAGAGAAACCTTAAAAAATCATCGAAAAACATCTATATGCAGTCATTTTTAAATTTGAAAATATATTCGGATTCAGCGTCATCTTCTCCATTGAATAATGTTACCTTTGAGGTAATATTTTCAACGTTAGAAGTACACAACCGTAATTTCTTCTTCTGGTGAACTTTTTTAGCAAAAAGTATCAAATTTTGACAAACTTTACCTCGTGCGTCGAGGCAAATCATGGTTAGGTGCTCTTTTCTTTTTTTCTACATTAATTTTATTAAATAATACTTGCCACATGTCACAATCTCAATAGAGTTACTTCATTGCAGTAATTGCACATTAGAATTTTCCTAGTTCTCAAGTTTAACTTGACTTCCATCTGAAATAGTCGAAAAAAATTGCATTCAATTATATCTTACAAAATACCCTACGTGATTTCCTATTGTCATTTCTCGTTTTTGAGTTTCTCTTTCAATATTTCTTTCAAATTCACTAAATTCATAAATTTTAAGAAAATATTTGAAAATAAAAATACCTTTAAGCCAAACAGTCGGTCTTGGGTGTGACGGTCGCATAGCAATGCGACGGGTCAACCCGGATCGTGTTTACTTATATCCAAATTTAACATATAAGAACATAATTGTTACTTGGCGCAATTGGTTAAGCTTTCGCCCATATTTCTAAGGGCGCGGGTTCGACCCCCAGCAGCTACAAAAAACTTTTGTTGTTTCATTTTGTATTTACTTTGTTTTGTATTTGTTTATTTTGCATTTTTCTTTAAAAAATAAATTCTGTTTTTCTTTACAATGTTATTATTTTTTTTTTTTGTATTTAACAGGAGTATTTTTCATAATACAAATATTTACTTTCAAACAGTATAATATATACATTTGTTAGCACACATATATATTCATATTATTATAAGGACTTACATAATTTCATTGACAATAAGTATTACTTTTCATATTGTTAATTAAGAAGTACAAAATACTAAGAAATTTTAAGTTTAATTTAAAAAACAATAATTTTACATTTCATAATACAATATTCACTTTTAATTAGTATAAGATATACATTTTATGGCACAAATGTATATTCATATTAATATAATGATTTAATTTCATTTAATATAAAGTATTATATTTTTTAAACCCTAAATACTAAATTCTAAACCCTAAACATTAAACATTAAACCCTAAATACTCGATTGATTGAATTTAGAATATATAGTGACACAAAAATTGTATACATTTTAAGTATTACATTTTGTAGACGTAATGTTTACTTTCATGAAAATAAGTATTACTTTTCATATTATTAATTAAGAAGTACAAAATACTAAGAAATTTTATGTTTAATTTTGAAAGTAATAATTCTACATTTCATATACAATATTTACTTTTAATCAGTATAAGATATACATTTGGCACAAATATATATTTATATTAATATAATGATTTAGTTCATTTAATATAAAGTATTATATTTTCTAAACCCTAAACACTAAATTCTAAACCCTATACATTAAACAATAAACACTAAACAGATTGATTGAGTTTAGAATATCAGATAAAGACTATTTTCATACATTGTAAGTAGTATTACATTTTCTAGATGTAACGTTTACTTTCATTGAACATAAGTATTACTTTTCATATTATTAATTAATTAAAATGTGCATAATTTTCCAAAAATTTTAATTTAATTTAATAAAATAAAATTTGAAAAAATATCATTACTTTTATACATGTCAATAATTACTTTTTCTTACAATAATAATTATTTGGTTAAATAACTAAAAGTATAAATTCTCAAAACTGTATACTTATGGTAATATAAATATTTAACTTCATTCAATATAAAGTACTATATATTTTTCTAAACCCTAAGCCTTGAAAACTAAACCCTAAACACTAAATCTTGAATTCTTATTGGATTTCAATAAACCCTAGACCTAGAATACTAAATACTAAACCCTAAAACTTGATTACTAAACTCAAATGAGAATATTTACTTTTGTAAGAGGCCTGACATTTACTTTTCTTGCCACAAAAGTATACTTACGTTAATATAGATATTTTGCTTATGTTAATATAGGTATTTTGCTTAAAAATCAAAACACTTAATTGATTGAGTTTAGATTCGTAATTAAATAATTATTTTCGATTAGTATATGAAGAGATTTAATATACGTATTTAATTATCAAACAATATTACTTTTTCTAAAAGTAATGTTTACTTTTATTGAAGATAAGAATTACTTTTGCAATTTATAACACTTGAAGATAAAAACAAATCTTAATATTCGAAATAGACATCGAATTACTACATGACATGCATTTGCAAATGTTTCCATTTTCATTAACTGTAAGTGTTACATTTTCAAAGGAAAGAGTGGCAGATATCAACTTTTCTCGATCCATGGATTCTTGGTTGCTAGTCCACAATTCAAGATCCGTAAATCAAAATAAAAGTATGGATCATAATCCATAGAACCTCAAAAGGAATCTCCTAGCTATTTATAAACAAGATTCACAGCAAAAGCTATAATTAAATTGAATCACTTGTGTTGTGTCTTAATCCCAACAAAATTCTGTAAATAAAAAGGCATCGACAACAATAAACCAAAAATAATGAAAAAACAATACCTCATGAACTTGAATCAGCCCCGCCATTCCCAGTAGATCTCGTTCCCAGCCACAACGACAAATCAGCCCCGCCCCGAACTCCACCAGCTTCGACAGGATCAGATCCGCCCCGGTCACTGTGAAGATCTTCGAAAATCGAGGAGAGGGGTGGCAAATTTGGGGATCTAGGATTTGGAAGAAACGGCGAAATCATCGGAGAAGAAAGGAGAATGAGGGGTCGCCTTTCTGTTCTCTGTTGAAATCGCCGGAGATAAAGAAGGATAGAGCCGCCTTGACGATCGGTGCTCTTGTCAGTGATAGGAAGGAGAGGAGAGAGAAGAGGGAGCGGCGGAAACCTTAGAGGGAAGAAAGAAAATGAGGAAAAAATGCAAAAAAAGCTTTTATATTTTAAGTAATCGGATCGGGTCGGGTCTCTAAATGGGTCGGGCAAACCCGTCGCACTCTATGCGACCGGTCGCATAGGATAATTTGTGTAAGCCAAAACGAATATACTCGTAAGACTAAAGTTTCAAATCCGAAAAAGAAAAGTTCCAAAATGTTTTAAATATAAAAGATCATGGTTGCAATTTCTTCTTCTAAATTTGCCAAAACAAATTTTTATTCACCATATAATTGTTTCAAGAAATTGCAATTTCCTTAGTAAAAAAATTAATAAAATATAGTAGTAGTAATTTTAGAAAGGGCAAATTGCATGAAAATACCCCACTTTAATCAAAATTTGATTTTTTGACAATCTTTTTAATTGTTGCAAAAAAATTAACGAGCTTTCAATTTGTTGCAATGTCCGTCCGGAGAAATTTTCCGGCCAAATTAAATTTGAGTTGGCAGCCGGAATGCCAATGTGGCATCAGAAATGCTAAATCACACCCACCCTCCCCTCCCACGTCACCCTCTCTCTCTCTCTCTCTCCACCCAGTTTCTCCTTCACGGGGCAGCAAACCCTCACCCTCCTTCATCGACCTCCGCCGCCATCCCTCTTCTCCCACGATTTCCGCCGCCTCGTGCCCCTTCAAACCTTCATCCTCCTTCATCAACCTCCGCCTCTTTTTCCATGATTTTCGCGCCCCTATAAATCCTCATCATTTTGAGCGGGGAGACCCAAGAATCTGGGCGGATCTGGTGGAGGAAAGGGAGGCCGCAACGGAGTGAGAGATGAGAGAGAGAGTGGCAGCCAATTTGAGCCAACACCAGCGGCTTCGGAGGGGTGAAGGAAGGGGAGGATTCGCTGGTTGGAGAAAGATGCGGCGGCGTCGGGGTGGAGGAGAGGGAGGGGTCTGCGCAGGGGGAAGAGGATCGATGTTTTCCGGGGGAAGAGAGAGAGAGCCGATAGGGAGAGGGGGAAGGGGGATGGAGGAATAGAGAGAGAGAGGGTAACATGGGAGGGGAGGATGGATGTGATTCAGCATTTCTGATGTCACGTTGGCATTCCGGCTGCCAACTCAAATTTAATTTGGCTCGAAAAATTTCTCCGGACGGACATTGCAACAAATTGAAAGCTCGTTAATTTTTTTGCAACAATTAAAAAGATTGTCAAAAAATCAAATTTTAATTAGAGTGGGGTATTTTCATGCAATTTGCCCGGTGACGTGGGAGGGGAGGGTGGGTGTGATTTGGCATTTCTGATGCCACGTTGGCATTCCGACTACCAACTCAGATTTAATTTGGCTGAAAAATTTCTCCGGACGGATATTGCAACAAATTGAAAGCTCGTTAATTTTTTTGCAACAATTAAAAAAATTGTCAAAAAATCAAAATTTGATTAAAGTGGGGTATTTCCATGCAATTTGCCATTTTAGAAATAATATGGGGATAATTAAGTAGCTTTAACTGGTAATGGAAATCCAAAACACACGGTGTGTTCGCCGCCCTTTATAATCCTACGACTCCATTTCCCCGTGACCGTACAACCTCCCAGCTCTCTTTTTCGGCACAAATAGATATTTTTATCTTTCTATATTTTTACCAAATTCCCCTAATTTTGTGCCCAATTCCTAGGGTTTTGATTTTCCCTCTTTTTCAAACTCCTGTAAATGCAGAAGAAACCCTAATTCGTCGGAATAGGTATGCGATAGAATCGCTCAGTGATCTATTGTGTTTTCTTTATTTGATGTAGTTTAAGATATGGAGGCCGCGGCTACTCCTTCTAGTGCTACCGGCGGCGGCGGGGAGGCTGCTCCTCCGCCTGCTCCCATGCCGGCGGCGAACGCGCCGCCACCGTTCCTGGTGAAGACCTACGACATGGTGGATGACCCCATCACGGATAAGATAGTGTCGTGGAGCCCTACCAACAACAGCTTCATCGTTTGGGACTCGGCCGAGTTCGCTAGAGACTTGCTGCCTAAGTACTTCAAGCACAATAACTTCTCCAGCTTTGTGCGCCAGCTGAATACATACGTATGTTCTTTACTAGTTCTTTTTCTGCGCTTGGAGGTTCATGTGGTGATGGTGTTTTGAATTATGCTGATCTGTACATTTTTTGGATTTGATTATTGAGGCGTAATGCTTATGTTTGTAGGGCCATGTTTCTTTTGAGTTTTGGTTTGGTGCCGATTATGAGCTGTGCTTGTTTCAGTTTTATTTGTGTGGTGCGTGTTTTGACTTTAAATTCAGTTCATTCTGGGCCTTAATAGAATTTAAGAAGGTCATGCCGAGACAGCTTTCACTATGTTAAAAGTTGTATTGACCAATCAGGATGAACATTATTATAGGGATATATGTGATATAGAACTAAGTTATTGGACTTCTCAGTGTTGGGGAAATTTACGTAGGTTAAGGACATATTTGGTTTCAGTTGTATTTCTCCTTGTGCGAATCGTTGTTCACTTGTTTGTGAGGTCATGTATGAGGTTGAGGATTTTGTTGAGAAAAGTTACATGAGAAGATTTAGAAAACTATGTTTGAGAAACAGCTGCAATACTTTGTAGATCCATGATGAGAAGGCTTCTGCAGCCATTTGGACATCCTTGGAGGCTTTTACTTTTCATGATTGATAAGATACATGATTGAGTATTTTTATCCCCATTACTAGGATTTCCCCAATCCTACCTTTTCAATGGTATATCCCCATTAGCTCAAATGATAGAAATTATCTAGGGTCTTGGGATATCCCAAAGCGCCAATCCATCTTAGTAAGCAATGGATTAACCTATACTATGTTTATCTATCTAGGGTAATCATCATAAGTAAATGCTCCCTTAGTGTATTTGGTAGGGAAAAATATGCTTATTGAGTGTTAATTTACAGATCTCTAGACCTGATTCTATACAGTGTAAGATGAGTTGAAATTCAGTTTCTAAAATTACTTTTGATGTTGGGCAGTAATAGAATAGAATGAAAATATTGTTGCTGAACCGAACATATTGTGCAAAGTAGTAAGGATAGGAATGTCATAAGCCTTTTTTTGTTCTTTTTCTTTTTTTGTTTTTTAAGAGAATCAATAGCTTTCCCATAAATTTCCTAATCTGAAATGGCATTTTGTATATAACATCTGTAATTTGTGGATTATACTTTCAGAATGCTTGAAATTTTGTGAGATCAGAGCTAGTGGAAACACTTTATGTACTTTTTCCATTCCTTTAAGTTGGTATCCCATCACTAATAAGAAAAGGGTGGATCAAGAACTTTCTGTTAGCCGTGTCCTTGTCACCATCAAAGTACAGACTAAAAATTATTAAAATTCTTCAGATACAAATTTGTGAAATTATGACTCGCATGTTACGGGACTGAAGTTTTTTTGCCTTTCCTTTTCCAGTTTTGCAGAAGAAAGGAAGTCCTGCAGTGGCTTTCAAGGTTTATTTTCCCCTGAAATCCCTATATTAATTAAGTAAAAGGCTCCATAAAGTCATAACTGAAACCAACCATGATACTGTAAATTCACTTACTGCATTACTTTCAGTTGGTGAAGTGGGTTCCATGCTTACCAAAACTAGTAAACTGATAACCGGTTGTATTTGAAATCCAGAATAGAGCTATAAGCAATACGTCTAGGGAGCTATTACTTGTGTTAGCATATGCTGCATCGACTATGTTTTACTCCTAAAATATGATGTTCTTAAATGCATGTTAACAATCAAGTGCAAGTCACTTACATATATATGTTTTCGTATTTTATATCACCCTGATGTTCTCCCAAGGTGCGTTTACTTAGCATGATTGATAAGATACATGATTGATTATTTTTATCCTCAATTCTAGGATTTCTCCTATCCAACCTTTTCAATGGGATATGAATCAAGCAAAACTAGCTCAAATGATAGAAATTATCAAGGGTTGGGATATCCCAAAATCTCAATCCATCTTAGTAAACAAATGATTAGCCTTACTAATTTTCAAAAGTAAAAAATCCCCCATAGTGTCCAAGTACATTCTTTGCAATCCACCGGAATAGAAAAAAAAAAAAAAAAATCATTTGAAGATTGTGATTTGTTACTAATCTTAATGACAGCTACTTGTAAAGTTCATCTTAAGCATAGAAGGATTGGATCTGCTCTGGATATGAAATACATTATGCTGGAAATACAAGGTCTTTGATCTATGTTAAACAGTCATAGTGATCTCATTATTTAAATGGAATAAGATAATATCCTTTGTTACCGACTTCTTCACCCTTCATTTAATTCATTAAGATGAGAGCCTCACATCCTTTACTCTTTGTTGCATTTGATATATGTTGGTTATTAGCATGTGTTCCATTGTAGTTATGTGTTTCAGAGTATGATGTTCATTGTTCCATTCCCAGAGTGTCTATTTGTAAAAGGGATTGACTGAAGGCATTTCCAGTGATTTTATAAATATGAATCAACTCAAGAAGAGCAATTAGCTGACGTCAACTTGTGGCACTTGCCTTTGCTGTTAGTTGTGTCAGTGCTGGTTTTCGCTCAGTATGTGGTCAAATAATGTAATTTCTTTATTTTGCGAAAGGTTTCTGTTTTTGGCATCAGATCTTGGTGTTCCGTATAAATCTGGTAGCAGCTTAATATGGAAAGATATAGTTGGAATTAAATTTCAAGATATTTATCTTAGAGATCCACTGTTAGGTTATTGTTATTTGTTTGAGGTCACAATCAGGTAGTATCATCCTTCCACATAAGAAAGCTAGTTCAGTATTAGCTCTGTAAGAGAATGCAATATGAATGATGAACTCATGTAATTATTATCTTTTCTTTGTGTTTCTCTCGTCTGTTGTGCTATGCATTGTAGCACGATGATTGAGTGTTCTATTTTATTCCTTTGTGGGGTTGTCTGGCACAGGGCTTTAGAAAGGTTGACCCAGACCGCTGGGAGTTTGCAAACGAGGGATTCTTAAGAGGACAAAAACATCTGCTGAAGAGTATCACTCGTCGAAAACCTGCACATGGACATCCTCAGCACCAACAGCAGCCAAATGGACAGACTCCTACCGTTGGAGCTTGTGTTGAGGTTGGAAAGTTTGGGCTGGAGGAGGAAGTCGAGAGGCTTAAAAGGGACAAGAATGTGCTGATGCAGGAGCTTGTCAGGTTGAGACAGCAGCAACAAACTACTGATGGTCAGTTACAAACAATGGTTCAGCGTCTTCAGGGTATGGAACAACGTCAGCAGCAGATGATGTCCTTCCTTGCAAAGGCCATGAACAGCCCTGGATTTCTTGCTCAATTTATGCAACAACCTACAGATAGCAACCGACGCATAAGCGAAGGCAACAAGAAGCGGAGGCTCAAACAGGATGGGATGACAGATGATTCTGTCAGCCCTTCGGACGGTCAGATTATTAAATACCAACCTTTGATGAATGAGGCTGCAAAAGCGATGCTCAGGCAGATTATGAAACTGGATTCTTCTGCTAGGCTAGAGAACTTTGGAAATGCTCCTGATAGTTTCTTGATTAGGGATGGCTTCTTCCTCGTCTAATGCATTGGAGTGCGGCAGTTCTTCCAACCATGTTTCAGGAGTGACTCTTCAGGAAGTACCTCCGACATCTGGGCCTGGATTTGCTCCATCAGGTTCTTCATCTGCAGCAACTTCAGAGGTTCAGACTCCGTTGGTCGGAGCATGTACAGAAGTTTCAAATATTCAATTTCCATGTCAGAGTCCTGTGATTGGAGCTGAAGAAGTGCCCCTTCCACCAGCAGATGGTATAATATCTGACTTGTCTCAAATGGTTCCTGATAGCAACGTTGATATAATAGGATCTGAAGCGGGGAATGAGATTTTCATTGATCCGACGTCATTATCAGGGAGTAGCAAACTCCCATTTGAAATAGATGGATTTTCTCCAGATTCACCAATAGAATGGGAGAACATGGACGAGATACCAGAACTTCCTTCAGTTAGCGACCCTTTCTGGGAAAAATTCCTCCAGAGCCCCCCTCCAGTTGATACGGAGATGGACTCGACCCTAACAGAGGATCTTCCCGAGGGAAACGAAGCAAAGCCACCAGAAAACGGGTGGGACAAATCTCAGCACATGGCCCAGCTAACAGAGCAGATGGAACATCTCACACCGGATGCCAAGAAAGCTTAATTTGTCTAACTCATGTAAGTCTCCTATCTCCCATGTCGGTTTCAAGCATAAATCCGACAGTGTTGTCGTTCCTCACCATCGCCTATTAACTTGGGTTTTATAAAGTTAATATAGTTTTGGTTCTGTACAATGTATTCATTCAAAATATCTGTTGTCTTTTTACAACTTGTCTGAACTTTATAATTATCATTTTTCTTCTCTGGTTCCTCTGACGTTACTGATTTTGCTATTGTGAGAAATTTGCTTTCTCAGTTTTGACTCTTGCCCGTAGATAACTTTGAATCATGTCTGCTACTATGGTTATGGTACAAGGGATTGTGTAATCTGGAAAACGAGAATTTTTCCCACTTGTTTGGTAAGACTTGGAAAAGTATATATTCATTATCCCATGCGCATCATTACATTTTTACTCTGTAGTGGTGGTTTAATTGATTGTAGAGTTATGTAGAAATGAGTGGCCGTGGTTAAAAGAGAAAGTAGACTTATGTTCCAAAATAGAAATGATACTTTCTTATGGGACGAACGAAAATGAAAAATGTGATGTTTTCTTATGAGACAAATGGAGTATTACAATAATTAAAAAAATACTCCATCCGTCTCACAAAAACATGAACGTTTTTCCATTTTGGGGTCTCACAAAAAAATGAACCTTTCCATTTTAGTACATCATGGCCTACCACTACTTTTCCTTAATTAATTCATTACTCTCACAACACTTTTTAAAGTGGGATCCCATTTTTCACTTACTTTAACTCTCAACTAACATTTCTTAAAACCCGTGCATTTCTCTTTGTTCATGTTTTTGTGAGACGGAGGGAGTATTACATTAATCTTTGAATAAAAAAAAGGAGGGGTTTTAGCCTGGAAGTACACAAACATTCCTCATTTTTTAAAATTTAATATGACTTTTATTTTCTGCCCACAAATACATGAACTTAATGTTTTTCCAATTTTTGACATTGATAAGGAAAAATTTTAATTTACTGTTGATGTGAAGGCTGGAATATCATGTCATTCACTCTTCAATGAAAATAATGAATATAATTATTCTATTCAAGTGAATATTTCGTGATCCACGTCATGTATTTCGGCTTTCATGTCAAAAATAAATAAAGTTTTTCCTTGTCGGTGTTCAAAATTAGGAAAAATGCTAAGTTAATATATTTGTGGGCAGAAATAAAAGTCATCTCTCTCATCTTTGCGACCCCCCCCCCCCAAATGCATTGGGGCTCGCGTCGGCCAGTCGAGCCCTGGTAATCATGCTTTTATTTGTTCTAACCAAGTTTGGACGCCCCAAGGATTACGTATTTCTACTCAAGAGGGATTACAATAATCGTAACTGCAAGAGCATGTCTCACCCTAGCAAAAAAAAAAAAAAGTTGTTCATTTATGCATTTTATAATTAGAAAACCACAAAACTATGTGGGCCAAACGCAAAATCGCAAATTGTAAATCAACATTTCGTTGTCGCAAGTTGTAATTATCCTAGACTTGAGTCAATCGATCCAAAAAAGAGGAAAGAGATTCAGGATTTGGAAAGCGAAAAACGTCATTTTAGTAACTAGAAATAATGTGATAATTAAAAATAAAAATAAATAAATAAAAAATAACAAAATTTAAAAAACATCACATGATTTCTAGGTTAGTTTTTTTACATTTCATATCATCTACTTCAAAAATTGTATAAATGTCTAATTTAGATTTTTTCTAAGAGCATCTATAATAGGGCTCGTTGGGTGGGCTCGAACCCCTCTGCATTGTCGTGCCTCCACGCTTGCACAAGGCTCGAATTTGCTAGTTGGGCGCGAATGGTGTTATGTGGGGCGCGTGTTATGCACACTCCAATTTTTTTTTAAAAATGATTTTAAATTCTGAATACAACCATTTGAGCGTTATATATAGGGAATAGTTCGATGGAGACCACTAAATATTCAAATAACAGAGATCAAATCTTAGTCGTTGATCTTATCTAATCTAACGGTCACCATTTATTCACGCCATGTTCAATGGATTTTCTTGTTGAACATGTACAGGGTCGAATCCTACAACCCCTAGCATTTATTCACGTCATGTTCAACGGATTTGATGAATGTTCATCAAATCCGTTGAACATATCAGTAATTTCGTTGAACATTCATCAAATCCGTTGAACATGGCGTGAATAAATGCTGATTTTTTGGGGGTTGTAGGATTCGACCTTGTATATGTTCAACAAAAAAATTCCGTTGAATATGGCGTGAATAAATGGTGACCTTTTAGATTAGATAAGATCAACGGTTGAGATTTTGTCTCTGTTCTTTGAATATTTAGTGGTCTCCATTGAACGCGACCCTATATATATATATATAATCGTTGCAGTGCTAGTTTTCATGTTTATATCTAATTTCTTTTATAAATACCTCCTACTTTCATTCATTCATTTTTTTACACCATATTTCAATCTATACTTCTTCTTCTTCTAAGTAAAGTTTTGTTCTTGTTCTTTCTCTTAACGAAAATGGAACGTGGCATATTCTCCGCGAATTTCAATGATTCACCTACATCGACGACAACGTTCAATCGAGGAAGCGCACGAAGAATACCTCCAAGGGAAGCAGGGGCAGATCTACATGGATGCAACGGGGTACAATTGTACCCCCAAATGTATATATATAATTTTTATTATATGTATACAAGAAAAAATATACTCCCTCCGTCCCACGAATCTTGACACGTTTTCTTTTTTGGGCCGTCCCACAAATCTTGACATATTTCCAAATAAGGTAATAATTATTACCTTCTCTCTCATACTTTATCACTTTTATTACATTCTCTCTACTACTTTATCACTTTTATACTTTATTAACTACACACTTAAAACACTAATCTACAACTCCTTATTCCCGTGCCGAAACCAAACGTGTCAAGATTCGTGGGACGGAGGGAGTAATACAATATTTTAATAATTTTAATATCCACTTTAATTGTGTAATAGTTTACAGTTATTTGTTCTACTAGTTTGTTAAATTTGTGTTATTTTTGTCTTATTTTCGTTTCTAATTAGTTAATTTTTAATATTGAATTTGAGTCGATCCTCAAGTTAAAGTAAATTATGAACTATTAATAATGAAATTAGTTTATTTTTTAGAAGATAAAATAATTTAAAAAAAAAATGCATAGAAGTAGGTCTTTATATGTTTTTAATGTACTTGTCATTCAATTAATGAAATTGCGAACAACTATTTACTATATTAAGTGACTGATTCTAATTCTAAACACATTAAGATTCTACTTGGATATAAAAATGAACTGACATAATTCTTAAAAAATGTTGGGAACTTATTGAAATATCATAATCCTTGTTTTGATGATACCAAAATCCATAGGCCTTAATTGTAATAGACTAGAACTGTTCGAACTCAAGTGTTATCTTTTCTAGTTTAGTTTGCTGTTCTGAAGACTGAAGACAGAAGGACGAAGGACTAAAGGCTGAAGTTACCAACTCAAGTATCAGTTGAAGAATCAGTCCAGAACTGATTACTTAATGCGTGCCACGTGGATTCAGCGGACTGATACTAAAGTCAAGTATCAGTTAAACATTCTTCCTCGGACTGAACCTCCAACGTTCAAAGGAAGCCACGTACTCCAAAAGTACAGCCGCATTAAATGCAGAGATCTCAGGATCATCCATCTCTGCAGAGGTCATTCCTATTTGGTGGCTACTTTATCAGAGACGTCACATCTCCTACTCTTCAACATAGCCGTTCTCACCAAACAAGGAATCTCGAAGATTGAAGCCTCAACCCAAATTTGAAAAGCTCTCCAACGGAAGAAATCTTGAAGACACTTTCCGCCAACGGATCTATTCAAGACCTCTCCTATAAATAGCGCTCGAGGATCACTTCAATCTTCACCGATTCAACGACATAAGCTGAAACTCTGCCAAAATTGTTTCTCAGCCAAAGCTTAACATCTCCAAAGCTTGAATCGAAGAAGAGAATACCAAAGCCAAAAATCAGTCACTGCTGATTACATATATATTCTCTTAGACCTTAGGCAAACCCTTGTTTACCCAAAGCTTAGGTCAAAACTAACTCCAAAGAACTTGTTCTTTGAAGTTTAGTTGGCAAGATTTCAAACCTCCCTTCGAGAGATAGAATCGAGTGTTTGAGTTGAAAAGGAGTTCAGGAAGGTACTCTGACTTCGTGAGATCCTAGTGCAGGTTCGTGCTAGGAGTGAGAAATCCAACGCGAGTGAAGTGTTGGTACTGAAGATTGGATCTTCAGTTGATTCGGTTGTGTGCACCCGGCTAAGCACACGGATAGGTTTGCAGTGCACCAGTTAAGCACTTGCGGAGTAAAGTTGTTGGTCTGATCAACCGACCGTGGATGTAGGAAGTGTTTTTCGAACCACGTAAAAATCTCTGTGTTATTTACAACTTTCAGTTTTACATTCTTACTTGTGCTCTTTCAATTGATAAACTGAATAATGGTTAAATGCAAAGAGAAACCTAAGACTAACAACGTGCTCAACAAAGGCTATTACGAAACAAAGTTATTTTCTGCTGCGTATGTTATCAGTCTGACTGATCTATCCTCTGATAGTCAGAAGACTTGTAACATCTCTGTTTTAGCAAACTCGACTGAAGCCTTAACGTGCATCAGTTAAGTTCCTGTAACTTAACTGATAACTCTTTACTGAAGAGTATTTCAGTATCAGTCGTCAACCCTGTTTGATCAAAACTCCTTTCAGTTAACAGGCATCTAAGTTTGCATGCAAAGTTTCGTTTTGATCTCTTTCTTGAGATCGTACTGTTTTCGAGTAAAAATAGCCTATAGGTGTATTCTCCCCCCCCAGACACCTATTCGAGACCCTCCGGACCTAACAATTGGTATCAGAGCAGGTTGTTCGCAAGGACATTCTGTTTCTGATTAGGTTATAATTGAACTAGATCATTTTTCTCAAAGGTCTCGAAAAACTTTTCTCTTTCTAAAAAGTGTTTGCTATTTGCCCTATCTGTTGTTACCTGCTCTCTCTTTTTGATGGAGAATAACCACAGCAGATTATTCTCTCTACCTATGTTTAGTATTGAAAAATACGACATATGGAAGTTTCAGCTTGAAAGCTTCCTCACCACCCAACATTGCCGAATGTGGGAAGTCATCACCAATGGACCAATCATCATCACCGAAACCGTCAAAAGAGTTCCCATTGACCCAAATCGGGATCCATACGATGAGGTCCAGATCAAGCAGAAGGACGACTTCACCACAGAAGAAAGGAAGCAAGATGAGCTAGACAACCTCGCCAAAAGCATCATCTCCGGCACAGTTCCAGACAATCATGTCACCAAGATCATCAAGTGCAAAGGAGATGTGGGATATTCTTGAAAGAATGTGCGTAGGATCCGAGGAAATCTAGGAGAACAAGTTGTCCATAGCTTGCCAGAAGTTCGACTCCTTCCTCATGCTCAAGAATGAATCTGTCGAAGAGATGGAACTCGGATTCAATCAGATCCTGAATCAAGTTCAATCCATCTCGAAGGATGAGTACACTCAACGAGAAATCAACTTGAAGATTCTTCGAGCACTGCCGCGAGGAGATTGGCAGATCTATTCAGTCGCTCATCAGAACAAACCTGGATTCAGTCAGCTCCCGACAAACAAGCTCTTCTCTGACCTCTTGGCAAATGAGTTCAACATCCAAAGAAATCTTGGAATCAAAAAGGCTGGAGGATCAGATGAAGATGGTCCATCAACCTCAAGAGGAGCAGCACTGAAAGCTTCAGCAAGAGAAAGCAAGAAGCAGACGAAGGAACCAGCGGAACTTAAGCCCGAGGACTTCTTCAGTCAATATGCTTTGTTGACTGAAAGATTCAACAAGATGGAGTCCAAATTCCGCAAGTACAGAATGTTCCACAAGCAGCACTACAAAGGAAAAGAAAAAGAAAGCAACTCCAGACATTCCACTGATCGAAGCGGAGAAAGAAAGTTAGCCGCCTTCGACATACAGGATATGGAATGCTTTGGATGCAAAAAGAAAGGGCACTTTCGAACTGAATGCCCTGAACTGACACAGTCTGAGCGCAAAGAGCTGAAAGCCAAGAAAGATCGCAAGTATGCGAAGAAGAAAGCGATGGTTGCTGACGATGCTGAATCTTCTGAAGACACATCAGAATCATCCGACTATAACTCTACCAGCTCAGATGATGAGAGTCAAGCCCTGATGGACAATGAAACTGAAAGCGTGGCCGACAATAACTACGACAATGGAATGAATGGCTCAGAGGTAATCTCTCACTCAAAAACTCCTTATACTGATAATTCCATGGTGTTTTCAGGAGATCATTCAGAATCTGGAGAAAGCTCAGCCGATGAAACTGACGAGTTCGATCAGCTCATGACTGATCACTGTCAGTTGAGGAAAATGTTCGAAGATCTCCTCAAGCAGAATCAGAAAATGGAAAAGGAGATCAATGATGAACGAGCCAAGAATCAGACAATCATCTACTTTCCGAATGAAACTTGTCTTGATCAACTAATCATGGAGAACAGTCGACTGGAAGAAAAGCTCAGAATCTCCAACTCAGAATGTGACAGAGCATCTCATGAAATCAAGAGGCTCAATCACAAACTGGAAGAAACAGTCAAGGACTGCATGATGAAATCTCCCATGATGAGCAACTTTCCATCAAAATGCCTCGTTGAAAGTATTAGAGGAAAGGTTGCTACAACTGATAAAGGAAATAATATCATGATCAACGCAGTGGACGATACTTCTAAAAACGACACATCAGAAGAATCAAGAGATCATGATATGGATGAAGTTCAGAAACGCAAACTGATGGCAAGAACAAATGTTCCTCATCCACAAAGCTACAGACGAGCAAAGGAGGCCCCCAACCAGATCATCATACTGAGAAGACTGGAAAGCAGATTTCAGTCAAAGATTGGGCAAGGAACATCAGGAGTCAAAAAGAATCTTCCTCACCAGTCCAGGGAGAAGAACAACAATATCAGTCAGAAACTGAAATTAGTTTAGTTCCAAAAAGAACAACAACCATGGAGACAAAGCAACGATAGGTCCAGACAAGCCAAATGCCAATCACGACGACAAGCGACTGGACATCATGTGACTCATGTTCCACGACATCAATCAAGTCTTCATCAGTCTAGAATGACTCAAGTATCTCAAGGAAGATACTTTGTAGAGCAAAGAAGACCTCAACAACTCATCAGACAAAGCTTCTACAAGAGTGAGGTTTTCAAAAGGAAAGCTCAACATAAGATTGCTCATGTGCTGACTGAAGCGCCAACCAGACAACCAGCAAAGCACAAGAGATCATCATCAAGAGCAGTTCTGAAGCAGATATGGGTTCCCAAGGGAACACGAGCTAACATTGAAGGACCTAAACATTGATTGGGTACCTAAAATTAACTCTTCCTTGCAGGTCAAAAACAGGAAACTATAAAAAGAAGGAAGAAGTTAAAGCTTCAATCAGAACATGGTATCTGGATAGCGACTGTTCGAAGCACATGACGGGCTACAAAGAATATCTAACTCAATATGTTGAGAAAGCTGGATCAAAAGTTGCATTCGGAGACAAATCAATCGGAGAAACAAAAGGCTATGGTGTGCTCAACATGGGTAACGCCAGTATCAGTAATGTTAGCTTTGTTTCTGGTCTTAAACATAATTTGTTGTCTGTGAGTTAATTTTGTGACAGCGGTTTCACAGTGAAGATCAAAAAGGATGAATTCACTGTTAGAAACAATCAAAGAAAGGTGGTTCTGAGAGGATTCAGACAAGGAAGTCTCTACGTCGTCTCATGGGAAGATAGCCCTCCAAAAACATGTCTCATCAGCAAAAGCAGCTCGGAGCTCAACTAGCTGTGGCACAGGAGACTCAACCACCTCAACTTCAAAACGATCAACAAGCTTGCTAAACATCAACTGGTAGAAGGTTTGCCTTCTATTTTGTTCCAGAAGAAGCAAGAATGTGAAGCATGTCAAAGAGGAAAACAGACAAGGACGTCATTCAAGTCAAAGTCAGGACACTCCTCTGAAAGGATTTTTCAACTACTTCACATGGATCTGTTTGGCCCAATCTCTCCCAGATGCTACAATGGTAGGAAGTATACCTTAGTTGTTGTGGATGATTATTCACGATATACTTGGGTTATCTTTCCCTACACCAAGAGAGAGACACTGCTGGAATTGCCAAAGCTGCTGAGAAGACTAAGCGTTGAAAAGGAAGTCAACATCATCAACATCAGATCAGATCGTGGGACTGAATTCCTCAATACTATCATTCGTGAGTATTGTGAGGAATAAGGGATCAGTCATCAAACTTCTGCAGCAAGGACTCCTCAACAAAACGGAGTAGCAGAAAGAAGAAACAGGTCTTTGAAGGAAGCAGCAAGGATGATGCTAGCCGAATCAAAACTCCCTTTGAAGTTTTGGGCCGAAGCAGTCAACAATGCATGCTACACGCAAAATCGCTCATTCCTCACTCAAAGACACGGGAAAACTCCATACGAGCTATGGAAGAACAGGAAGCCTTCAATCTCATATTTTCATACTTTCGGTTCTAGGCGTTTCATCCACAACAATGATAAGATGAGGTTAAACACATTTGATAGCAAGGCTGATCCAGGAATCTTTCTTGGATACTTTGGAACTGAACGATCCAGCAAAGCCTATCGAGTGTTTAATTCTCAAACTCATTGTGTTGAAGAAACATCACATGTTGTTTTTGATGAGTCTACTGATGATTTCAGGAAACAGGAAACTGAAAGAAGTGTTGAGAACACTGAAGTTTCCAGGACTGAAATCGATAACACCGAACCTTCTATTGTCTTGGTGTGGGGACCAGGAAAAGATGAAGATACTGAAAAGATTCAGTATCAGAACATCAGTCAAAGGTCTGAAGCTCAGACTGGAACCACAGCAGATGGCATCAGTCAAGGGGGAACTCCAGTTGCCGAAGAACGAGTTGAACATGCCGAAGCAGCTCCAGTTCAACTCTCCCCTGCTCTAGAAGATGCTCAACATTTTAGAACCATTCTGACTAAAGAACTTCCACCATCACCAGAAGAGATCAAGAAGTATCGAAGATGGTTTGAACTCCATTCAAAGGAGAACATCATTGGAGAACCAACAGACGGTGTCAAGACTCGAAGATCAATGTGCAACCTCGTCTTTGATATCAACCAGAACTGCATCAACGAAGATAAGAATTTCAGCTGTTTCTTATCATCTACAGAGCCCAAGGATGTTGAAGAAGCTCCGAAGTCCACTCAATGGGTCATCGCAATGCAAGAAGAACTCAATGAATTCAATCGAAATTCAGTTTGGGAGCTTATGGATCGACCCGATGATGCACAGGTGATTGGTTTAAAATGGATTTTCAAAAACAAGAAAGACGAAGAAGGAAATGTTGTGAGAAACAAAGCAAGGCTTGTAGCAAAAGGTTGCAGTCAAGAAGAAGGAATCGACTACGATGAGACGTTTGCCCAAGTTGCCAGATTGGAAGCAGTCAGACTCTTATTAGCCTTCGCAGCTCACAAAGGATTCAAGGTACACCAAATGGATGTGAAGTGTGCATTTCTCAACGGAGTGCTCACCGATGAAGTCTACGTGGAACAACCTCCAGGTTTTGAGGTTGCAGGACCAGAAAAGGTGTACAAACTGAATAAAGCGCTCTATGGCTTGAAACAAGCTCCAAGAGTATGGTATGATACTCTCTTTGAGTATCTTGTTGAACAAGGTTTCAAGAAAGGATCTGTGGATAGAACGTTGTTTACTCTCAAAGAAGAAGAAGATCTCCTACTTGTTCAGATTTATGTCGATGACATAATTTTTGGATCCAAATCCGAACGCATGTGCAAGAAGTTCGCTGATATCATAACCAACAAGTTTCAGATGTCCATGATAGGAGAAATGAATTTCTTTCTTGGATTACAAGTCAAGCAGACCAGCGAAGGAATAATGATCAATCAGTCAAAGTACGCCAAAGAACTGATCGCCAAGTTCGATATTCAGCACATGAAATCAGTCAAGATCCCAATGAATAGAAACTGGAAAATTAATCCAGAATCAGAAGGAAAATCTGTATCTTCAACCAAATACAGAGAAAACATTGGATCATTGCTGTATTTGACTTGCGAGCAGACCAGATATCGCATATACATTCGGGGTTTGTGCGAGATATCAGTCAGATCCAAAGGAAGCTCATATGGATGCAGCAAAACGAATTTTGCGATATCTTAAAGGCACACCCAACTTATGATTATGGTACCCAGCTGACGATGACTTCAAGCTCACCGGATATTCAGACTCAGATTTTGCAGGATGCAAAATTGATCGCAAGTCGACTTCGGGAACTTGTCAATTCCTAGGCAACAAGCTCATCTCATGGTTTTCAAAGAAGCAGACTTCAGTCGCCACCTCCACAACTGAAGCTGAATATGTTGCTGCGGGAAGCTGCTGTTCACAACTCATATGGTTAGTCCAACAATTGAAGGACTATGGGATCGAAGAAAAGGAAGTCCCAATATATTGCGACAGCTCCAGTGCTATTGCAATCTCCCAGAATCCAGTTCATCACACCAGAGTCAAGCATATTGCCATTCGACATCACTTTATTTGTGATCACGTCGAAAAGAAGGATATCTCTGTTGAATGGATTCCGACCGCCGTTCAGAGAGCAGACTTGCTGACCAAAGCTGTTCCAGAAGAAAGGTTCAACGATCTGTGTGGAAGGATCAGCCTCATCAACCCAGAAGAATGATGTTGTGGTTGAAGATCTTCTCAAAAAGTCTTGCTGACTGGTGGTCAAACAACTGCTGTTCTACGACCACTGACGTGGAAAGCAATGAAGACAAATCCTCATCTGAAGGAAACTCATCCTGATAAGTCAACCAGGATAAAGTGGTATCGACTGACTACAATGATCAGTCGAGTAGTAAGTATTTTCAACTTACTTTTGAAAATAAGTTATTTCAGTTAAGAGTCGTTTGTTTGTATTCAAAAGTTTTCTCTGACTGATCAGTTTGTTTCAAAATTTTTAACTGATTGTTGGAAAATGAAATATCCGAGAATGATAAGTACTTTTCAAAAGGGAATATTCGTATCTGATTTAACTTGTCCTGATCTTTTCTAAAAATCTTTCCAACCTGTTGCCTCTGTAATCAAATTTCTTGAGAATCTCATTAACATGACATAATGTAATGATATCTCTCACCTTTTGAAGCTTCCGTCCTCTGCAGTGACGGCGGACGTGAATTTTTACTTCAAAAACATTTTAGGCACAGTTTTCGAAAAACTCTTTCATCTTCCTCTTGGTAAAATTTGTGTATTTATACCTTGATGTCTTCACTTATTTTCTGCATCAACTAACAACTCTCCACAGCCTTTACTGTGAGAAAAAATTTCAATCTTTCTAAAGTTGTAGAAAAAATTTATTCCGACAAAAGGAGAATTCAATGACTGGAAAGTCATGGAGTGGGAGAATGATGCTCACATACTTGGTTTTCACCGGACCCTTCCACTGGATCTCAACGTCTCTCCGATGGTAAAGCTTGCTCTATTCTCACTTGTATCCAACGACGCGAGTGTCTTCCATCCTCATGCCCGGCCCATACGGTTTGAAGTTCCTGTCTCAAGAAGACGGACTTCACCTGGTTCTCAGGAGAGCCTCACAATCT
The DNA here is from genome assembly GCF_028751815.1 of Salvia miltiorrhiza. Taxonomy (NCBI): domain Eukaryota; kingdom Viridiplantae; phylum Streptophyta; class Magnoliopsida; order Lamiales; family Lamiaceae; genus Salvia; species Salvia miltiorrhiza. The sequence continues at coordinate 43,597,036 of NC_080393.1, read as the reverse complement.
TTTGTGAAGCTCCCATGTGGTGCAACAACAATGAGCAGGAGCTCGTTGTCAGTCAGCACAAATCGACAGTGCTAGTCCTCACGACTACCACTGATTCGATTTTCCTTCCTCACATCCACTCTCTACATGTATGACAAACTGCCTTTTGCCCTACTCCTTTCACCACAGGCTTGTCATACATTTCTTTCATATCCCTCCTCCTCCCCTCCACCTCTTGTCTCTCTTCCTCTCCCTTAGGCTCGTATGCATAGCCGCTTTACATGAATATCTCTAAAATGCTATGCATACTTTCCTTTCCTTCACTTCTCCGTCTCCCTTCTCATCCCTCTCTCTCCCTACTGGCGTCTTCCTCTTCTGCATCTCTGCACTCATCCTCTTCTCAAGTCCTCCCACAAGTACTTGAGAGTCGGAGTTGAAGTCCCATCCGATCATAGCTTCCATCATCAGCTCTCTTTTTGATGTTGCCAAGAAGGGGGAAAGTAGGAAGTCAGAAAAAAACCTTCTCGAAGGTAATTCCCTGCATCTTCTTACTAAACTGAAGATAGTAAAGCAAAAGGATCACCAGAAGTTGTAAGGAGGACGTTCCAGTAAAGACCTCAAGTCAACGGAAAACAAGTGTGAATGGAACAAGCTTAGGAACATGAAGACTGAAGATGAAGATCAAGAAGTTCAAGGCGCAGCCATGCAGACTGCTGGAGTCCATGGGTTTCCCATGTGTTTTTATTTTCTTTTTACTCCATTGTAAGTCTTGCTCTGTACCTCGACTGATGTCTCATCCACTACTACAAAAGTTTACATACATAACAGTACATAGATAACGGTTTTTTTCAAAAACCGTTATGTATGAGCGCATTTTTAGGAATAGATAACGGTTTTTCGAAAATCCGTTATCTATGTAGTGTTGCCTAAATGCATAGATAACGGTTTGAACAAATGCGTTATGTTTATGCGTTATCTATTAGTTGCATACATAACGGTACTACAAAATCCGTTATGCCGACCGTTATCTATGAACATCTTTTTATAACGGTTATTTTAACCGTTATATATGAGCGCCTTAAGACCGGTATCTATTATTTTTAATATTTAATAATATTATAAAAAATCAAAACCCTAACTCCCATCAAATTTTCCCCCAAATCGGACCTGGCTCTCTCTATCTTCTCCATCACGCTCACCGCCGCAATCCTCTCTCTGTCCGTCTTCCCACCGGCTCCGGCGAGGCCGTATCCGGCCGAGGGCGCCGCTCCTCGACTACTACCTCCCATCATCCATTTTTCTCTCTCAAAAATCACGGATGAAGACTAAAGGGGAGCCCTAATTTCCTCCCCAAATCAGGAATCGCCGCCGCCTGAGCCTGAAATCCGGCAACGCAGCGCCCTTCTCTTCGGCGTTGTCGATGCCGCCATGCCGAAGGCTTTCTCCTCCCTTTTCCCTTCCAATTTTGAGCCCTAGTTTTCATAGAAAGAAATACCGCCGCCGCTACAACTGGAGGACCAGCGAATGGTCGGGCTTCATCCGTTCTCTTCCTCTTCTTCTCTCTGAATCTGGCGCCGCCGACTGAGGAATGTCGATGAACGTCGTTCACTGCCATGGTCTTCGAGATTCGGGTGAGTGGTTGTCACCTCCGCTCTTTCGTTACCTCTCTCACTCACCCTCATGAACAGATCTCCCTCACACATGAGGAGAATATAAACTGAGTCCTAGCTGTCTCTCGACTCTTTCCCAATCTCTCGATGCTGTTACGTTTCTCTGCTGAGCAGATGAGGGCCTGCCGCCTCCGTCGATCCTCCGAGCTAGTGTGTATGCTATTTGTAAAAGGTATTCCTCATATGAACAAGTATACATGCTCAAAGACTTAAAAGTTTCATGCTTCTTATTTACTGCTTTCATAAAGAACATAATTTGGTTGTGTGACTCGAGCGATAGGAGGGAGTAAACTGAGATAGAATGATCACCTTGAATGTTTGTTTTGGTGGGATGCGTTATTCTTTACTTTAATATGAATGTTGAGCTTCCTTGGGTTGTTCTTGGTTAACCTATGGTTGCTATCCGACCACAGTCGCATGATTCTCAGATGACGCAGGCTCCATCTCATCCAAATATTGCTGTTAATCACTTGGGGCCAACATCTCGGCCCATGAATGTGACAAACATGTCTACATTTGATAGGCCTCATTCGCTTACTGATCCAAAGAAAATTCCAGCTGGAAGTTTGACTCACATGAATAGCAACCCAATGCTGCAACAAAGTCAAGTCCAGTGGCCATCATCCACCAGCAAAGAGTATTGTTGAATTTAGTTTGCTGCTGATTTTCATAGTAACTAATGGTTTATCTAGTGAGTTTGAGTTCATTTAATAGTATACCTTGTTTTTGCATATCATTTTTCCTTCCATGTCTTCCCTATATTTTGCTATTGTATTGTTTTTGGCTTCTTTATTATCTATCTCAATCTGTTTTTGATAAGATTAAAATGTAATTTCTTAGAGAGTTCCTTGTTTTGACTCCTCACTGAAGATTAGATGACCTCTTTAGAGAAATAGAATGTAAAGCACTTTTAGGAGAAGAATTCTGTTGAGATTTAACTTGTATTTGTTACTTATCCTGATGTAGTTTTTCATTTGGGTAATTTAGTAGTCCGCTTTTCTATTGCCTATTGGGTTCTAGACAGCCCCCACTGTGATTTTTTGGTTTCTGTATCGTTTGTTTCTTTGTTTTTATTTTCCTGGACCATGTTTTTCTATCAGAAGCAGAATGCCTCCAGATATAACCTATCATATTTTACCTTTCAGGATTTTCTCCAGATGTCAAATTTCCACAGGCAGAATTTGCTCCATATACAAGCAACAATTTTCAGTGGAATCCAGCTGTACGTCATGAAAAATATTGTCATCTCATATCGACTTGTGTCGAGTTATTCATTTGTTTCTGAAAGTGTTAAGAAAAATGCATCATTTATGCTATTCCTTGAAGTATAATGAAGTTTATGATTGCAATTTCAGAAAGTGGTATAGAAATCTTTTGAAACTAGATATAAACTGTACCTGCTTGATCATCCTTTGGAAAGGACTAGACACTAAGCTTAGAAGGTGCATCAGAGGTTTCGATTTGATTGATTAATTGTTAGTTTATTCCTTTTTCTTGTGGCTGTGATCAGGCTTTTTGAATTTCTCTTTTCAGTTACTACCTTTTTCTCCATCCTGTTTTGCATTAAGTGCCTATTTTGTCCATGTAAAGACAGGAAATGCTGCAACTCAAAATCCACTCATTTGCTTGTATGGTAAACTATATTGGAACTGTTTTCGACATCATATATTTTGGACTTTGAAAGCTCATACTGTAGGAAATATATACAGAAGAAATTTCTGTATGGTTTACTGTTCAGTGGCTAATGTACAACTAGGCTGCTTCTTTCTTTGTTTCTAAATAACTCTAGTAGTCGTAGATAATCTTGTGAGCATTTTATGAACCTCCTGACGCCATTTTGGCTTCGAGCTAAATTAGCTTTCAATTTAGTTTCTTATGGAATATCATGTGATGCAATATCTTGAGATATAATTCTAGTGAAATTTGGTTGAGGCAGAACCGCAGAAACATTGCAGGAAACATGAAGGAACCAATTTGAAATTGATTAAATTTGGATGAGTAACAATTGTTGGTGCGGTTGAGCACATAGCATGTTTAGGCTGCAGTGTTACTCCTCTCTCCATGATTTTCTAGCATGTTCACTTCTTCCAAACTAATTACCACTGTTGCGCCTCAGCAGGGATCTGGAATCATGTGGAAGGCTTATAATTTTCCAGTGATTTTGCTCTCTGAGACCAGCACATCTATCTTGCAACAGGTATTTGGGATTCAAAATATATAATATCTTACCATGTTTTTGTTCAGAAAAAAAGTTATCCCTCCCACAGAAGAAGAAGAGAAATTGATATTGCAGAAGATCCCACTTCAGAAAATGATGGTGGAGATAAGTTAGTATTTCCTATGTGGCCATACTTTGCTTGTTTTCGTGAGATTCATTCTCATTTTTTGCATCATTTAGGTTAATTAATTTGTGATCTGTATGTTTCCTGACAGTGGCAAAATGTGGTTTAAAGAATATGAGTAATGATGTGGAGCGATGCTTGTCCTTGGTAAGATTCTGATATCTGCATTATGCTGTAAATGTGAATTTCCTATATTTTAATCTAATCACCATGCCGCACTACAAGTTATTTTACTATGTTGAAATAGTTTTCCTAGGCAGTCTGTAAAGCTTCCAAAAGCTAAGCTTCTACTCCCTGTCTTTATCGTAAGAATTGTGATTTGTTTGACTCTGAAGGATGTCAGAACTAGAGGAATATTTTCCAATCTCTTCCATCATTTACTATTTCACAATTTTTCCTTGACAAATTTTGCAGAAGCATCAATTAACTATTTAATTTATTTTTGTGAAATATTGCCTTTTAGTGCGCAGAAGAGAGAATGCGTGGACTCATATCTAATATAATTAGACTTTCAAAACAGGAGAACCAGTAAAGTACATGGGCTGTGGGGACTGCGAGAATCTCAGTAAAGTACATGGGCTATGGTAGCTTGGGATGGTTTGAGGTCAAAAGACAACCAGAGAATCATAGCAGGTTGATTAACTAATTCTTGAGGACTTGGTGCTTTAAACATTGTATGATAGATTTTTGTTTTAGCTATAAGGTAGTTGGTATTTTCAATTTTGAATCGGAATATGCAATGATGATGTATACTTGATATTTGGTTCATTTGTATAATAATGTATGAATTTTTTGGATGATATATAATATTGTTATCGTTGATTTTCTCATTTTGTCGTTTTATAAAAATTGCAAAATTTAAAAATATACTACAATTATATAAAGTGCAAAAAACTGTTATAAAAGATGCAAAAAATCGTTATGTATTCTAATTAAAGATAACGGTTAAAATCGTTATAAAAACTGTAAAAATCGTTATAAAAAGTGCAAAAAATCGTTATAAAAAGTGCAAAAAACCGTTATGTATTCTATCAAAGATAACGGTTAAAACCGTTATAAAAAGTGCAAAAAACTGTTAACTATGATAAAAAAAAAATTAATACATAACGGAAAAATCTTAATACATAACGGTGAAAAACCGTTATGTATTCTATCAAAGATAACGGTTAAAACCGTTATAAAAAGTGCAAAAAACTGTTAACTATGATAAAAAAAAAATAAAAAAAATTAATACATAACGGAAAAATCTTAATACATAACGGTGAAAAACCGTTATGTATAACCTTTATAGATAACGGATACGTACTGTTATGTATGACGCATCGTACCGTTATCTATGCTACTATACATAACGGTTTTGAAACCGTTGTGTATGACGTATAGAATAGATAACACCACTATACACAACGGTTTTTTTGCTCATAGATAACGGATTTTATCCGTTATCTATGAGCGTTTTTCTAGTAGTGATCAGTCCTGCTTTTAATGAAAAGAACTTCTTTTGATCTCAACCTGAAGACAATGACTCTTTGTCCAGGCTCTGATTAATGTTTTTCTGTCTTCTCCTCGTTATGTGTTTGAACTGTTGTGTTCTTTATCTTAGTACAAGTTTTTAGGGTCAATTGTTAAGGGGGAATAGTATTTACCCTATTTTAGCAATTGTGCACTGAGTTCAGTCTTTTATTTGTCTAGAACTATTGTGTGGTTTTGGCATCATCAAAAAGGGGAAAATTGTTGGGAACTTATTGAAATATCATAATCCTTGTTTTGATGATACCAAAATCCATAGGCCTTAATTGTAATAGACTAGAACTGTTCGAACTCAAGTGTTAGAGTTCTTTTCTAGTTTAGTTTGCTGTTCTGAAGACTGAAGACTGAAGGACGAAGGACTGAAGACTGAAGTTACCAACTGAAGTATCAGTTGAACAATCAGTCCAGAACTGATTACTTAATGCGTGCCACGTGGATTCAGCGGACTGATATTAAAGTCAAGTATCAGTTAAACATTCTTCCTCGGACTGAACCTCCAACGTTCAAAGGAAGCCACGTACTCCAAAAGTACAGCCGCATTAAATGCAGAGATCTCAGGATCATCCATCTCTGCAGAGGTCATTCCTATTTGGTGGCTACTTTATCAGAGACGTCACATCTCCTGCTCTTCAGCATAGCCGTTCTCACCAAACAAGGAACCTCGAAGATTGAAGCCTCAGCCCAAATTCAAAAAGCTCTCCAACGGAAGAAATCTTGAAGACACTCTCCGCCAACGGATCTATTCAAGACCTTTCCTATAAACAGCGCTCGAGGATCACTTCAATCTTCACCGATTCAATGACATAAGCTGAAACTCTGCCAAAATTGTTTCTCAGCCAAAGCTTAACATCTCCAAAGCTTGTATCGAAGAAGAGAATACCAAAGCCAAAAATCAGTCACTGCTGATTACATATATTCTCTTAGACCTTAGGCAAACCCTTGTTTACCCAAAGCCTAGGTCAAAACTAACTCCAAATAACTTGTTCTTTGAAGTTTAGTTGGCAAGATTTCAAACCTCCCTTCGAGAGATAGAATCGAGTGTTTGAGTTGAAACGGAGTTCAGGAAGGTACTCTGACTCCGTGAGATCCTAGTGCAGGTTCGTGCTAGGAGTGAGAAATCCAACGCGAGTGAAGTGTTGGTACTGAAGCTTGGATCTTCAATTGATTCGGTTGTGTGCACCCGGCTAAGCACACAGATAGGTTTGCAGTACACCAGTTAAGTACTTGCGGAGTAAAGTTGTTGGTCTGATCAACCGACCTATGGATGTAGGAAGTGTTTTACGAACCACGTAAAATCTCTGTGTTATTTACAGCTTTCAGTTTTACATTCTTACTTGTGCTCTTTCAATTGATAAACTGAATACTGGTTAAATGCAAAGAGAAACCTAAGACTAACAACGTGCTCAACAAAGGCTATTACGAAACAAAGTTATTTTCCGCTGCGTATGTTATCAGTCTGACTGATCTATCCTATGATAGTCAGGAAGACTTGTAACATCTCTGTTTTAGCGAACTCGACTGAAGCCTTAACGTGCATCAGTTAAGTTCCAGAACTTAACTGATTACTCTTTACTGAAGAGTATTTCAGTATCAGTCGTCAACCCTGTTTGGTCAAAACTCCTTTCAGTTAACAAGCGTCTAAGTTTGCATGCAAAGTTTCGTTTCGATCTCTTTCTTGAGATCCCACTGTTTTTGAGTAAAAATAGCCTGTAGGTGTATTCCCCCCCCATACACCTATTCGAGACCCTCCTGACCTAACAAAAAATTTTAGCTCGGGGGCTTCCGCTCCCGAAGCCACGTGTAAATATTTTCAAACGTTGTACTTCAATAAATTTTGCCCTCCCCTAATAACAAATCCCAGATCTGCTACTGAGGGGAAGGAGGGGGAGGAGATACACAATGAAATCATCTGATTCGAGCATCACGACTAGGCCTATAGGCCAAAAGGTGGTAAAGCGCGACAAATGAAAAGTTAAAAATGTTGAATCATCGGCGACCTCTAAGAAAGGGAAATATGTCTATATAATAATAATAAAAAAAATCGTTGAGAAATTGAACGATATGAATAAAACAAAGCGCGACGTAGCCTGTTTACCTCGTATTTGGGCAGTTTTTGTGTATGTTTCTGCTGTGCATTCGAGCGTGTTTCTTGATTTTTTGCCCTATATTTCACGTGCTCGATGATCTTTTTGGGTGTACTATTGTCGCGTGCAGGATTCGTGAGTTGCCGAGCGTTTTGGCATTGTTTCGAGCGATTTTCGAAGGCAGGCTCACGGCCGCCGCCGTGCCACGGCGGCCGCCGTCGAGATGGCGGCCGCGGCCCCACGGCGCGGGCCGTGCATTTTTTGGAGGATTCTGCGAAGGGCACTCACGGCGGCGCCGTCCCACGGCGCCGCCATCCCTGGCGTTTCGGCAGTTACGGATTTTCCGTATTTAAGCCCATTTTTAGGGTTTTTCTTCACACCTTCGAACACAGCAGCCTCTAGGGGGAATTTCCACACTTTTCTATGGTTTTTGGAGTTTCTAAACATTTACTTTAGCTTTTGGAATCATTGGATCGCTTTTGATGTCAATCAACATTCACCGGATTAGTTTTCTCGGATCACTACGTTTTTGTAAGAACTCACTTTAATTTCTTAGTTTATTTGAATCCTTGGTTATTTGAATTCCTTCGTTTATGCTTTTGATGAATGAGATGATTTGAGATTGTTGTTATTGAATCTTGATAAATTATGTGAATCGTTGCTTCGTTATTGTTGCCTACGGATTTCTCTTAGTGATGAATGTTTAGTACTTTCTTTCATGGTGATTTAAGCTTCTTTGATATTGAATTGATGCTTGATTTAGTTTCATGCCTAGGTAGTGATTAATCGTTGAGGATTCATGAGTTTATGTTCGTTTGGTTAGAGTGCTTGATTGAAACCCTAGTTAATATGCTTAATGTTCAATCACGTTGTTCCTAGTTTTTATATCTCTACTGCTTTAGTTGTTGTTTATTGCTTCCTTTCATTTACGTCTTGGTGATAGAGTGTGAGACAGTGCCAGACCCAACTACCCCATTAGAGTGTTTAGGTTTCTTTTCCGTTCGAGTGAGTAATACAATTAAAGCCCTGCTAAGCCTTCCGTGTGAGACGACTTGAGTCACCTTACCGCCCTAGGACGACCTCGTATAAATTCGAGTCCATCCGCTAGGTGTTTTTGGATGAGTCAAATTTTGGCGCCGTTGCCGGGGAAGGCTTTAGACATTTGATTGTGTTGCATTGTTTTCCATGTTTATTTTTTGTTTCTTTCTTTTAACTCGGTTTTTTTCTCCCTCCGGTGCGTTTGATTTGTTTGCTCGTGTTGTGTATGCAAGGACGCAGAAGCTTGAAGAGAATGCTTGCACCTTACTACGACAACATTCACCGACCTCGTGAGGTCCTTTTAAGCCTGGAGGAGGAGTCCGAGTCCAGTTCGAGAAACCTTGTGGAATCACAGTTTCGAGAGGAAGACTGTGAAGAGAGAATCTCTTCCAATCCCATTCTGGAAGCCGTTGAGGAGACACTTTCAGTGCATTCTGAAGAAGAAGAAGAAGCTCGGCCCAATCCTGACCAAGAAACCATGGCGGAGCGGAATGTACAGTACATGGGAGATTTCTCCAGGCCGGTCGTCGGGAACACTAGCACCTCAGCGATAGTGCTTCCTACAGTAGTCCGGAATTACAATCTGAAGCCCAACGACTCAAACCTGCTGCCGCTCTTTCATGGGATGCCGAGTGAGGACGCCTTACAGTTCATCCGCGACTTCTGCACTCAAGTGCAGACCTTCCCATTGTTGGAGCTCACCGAGGATCAGTTGAGACTCAAGTGCTTGCCTTATGCACTCAAGGACCGGGCTAGAACGTGGTTGTTGTCCCTGCCGTCGAACTCCATCACCACATGGGGAGAGGCGTGCGAGAAGTTCATGCTCAAGTACTACCCTAATCACAAGACTCAGGAGATTAGGACCCAAATAATGAACTTCATGCAAGGAGCAGACGAGCCTCTCCACGAGGCTTGGGAGAGATTCCAAGAGCTCCTCCGCCAGTGCCCGCAGCACCAGTTAGCACCCGTCATGTTGATGCAGTTCTTCTATGACGGATTGATTCAGACGGCACAGTTTATGGTGGACAGTACAGCAGGGGGCAACATTGCCCGGAAGACAGCTGATGAGCTCAAAGAGATCTTCGACACACTTGCCGCGAGCTCTCAACAAAAATCAGTCAGAGGAAGGAGGGTCGAAGCCAATGCAGTAGCCCCAAACAATGAGCTGCAGAAGCAAGTAGCGAACTTGATGAGGCAAGTTCAGCACCTAAGAATGAACCAGGTGGAGACGCCATCCGTTCAAGCACCGCCAGCTCAAGCACCGCCAGCAGACGGATGTGGCATATGTGGCGATTTTGGCCACGGAACCAACGAGTGCCATCGAATGGGGGAGTTCACACCTGAAGGGGAGGCAGAGGTCTACGCTGCCCAGGGATACCCGGGGAGGCCTCAATTTGAACAGAGGCCCATGTTTAATCAAGGGCAACAAAATTCCAACTCGGGTTGGAGAGCTCAGCAGAATTCTGGATGGAGGAACCAAGCGCCTGGCCAAGGGTCGGGATCAAATCAAGGAAATCAATTTCGCCGCCCTCCTCAGCAATTTGGGTATCAGAACCAGCAGCAGTTCTACCCACCTCAACAGCAGTTCCCCTTTCTTCAGCAGCAGAACTACCCTCAAGCTTATCAGCAGCAGCAGCAGCCCCCGCAGTATCAGTAGTTTCAACAGTTCCCTATGCAGCAAGGGAATTTTCAGCAGCAGCAACAATTCCAGACTGCCCCCCAACAGTTTCAGAAGCAAGCTCAACCGCAGAATCCGTCTCTCGAGGACACCATGCAATCCTTTATGGAGATGACCAAACAGAACATGGAGTCACAGTCTGCTACAATCAAGCGTCTTGAGACAACCGTTGGACAACTCTCAGGGACCTTGAACCAGATGCAACAGCAGCAACAATCAGGGAAGCTCCATGGCCAAGGATTGCAACCTCATCAAGCTCAAGCTGTCACAGTCCTACGGAGTGGAAAGAAGGTGGACAACAAAGTGGAGATCCCTACTGACGAGCTCCCTAAGGAAACTTGTGAGGAGGAGATGGTGAAAGAAGTACCCCCACCGAGAGAAGAAGAGCAGCAAGGAGAGCCCTCGGTGAAGCTTCACAAGGCCACCAAGCCCTACAGACCACCGATCCCGTACCCAGGTCGGTTGAGGAATGAAAAGCAAGATCAACAATTCACCGACTTCTACAACATGTTGGCAAAGGTGAATGTCAACTTGCCACTTCTGGACGTGATCAGAAATGTCCCGGCCTATGTGAAGTTCTTTAAGGAGCTGGCGTCCAAGAAGAGGAAGTTTGTTGACAACGAGAAGATTCTTGTGTTTGAGGTTGCCAATTCCATCATGCAACAGCCCTTGCCACCCAAGCAACGAGATCCAGGTAGTTTTGTTATCAATATTGCTTTGGGGAATGGTAAGGAGGCCTCGGGTATGCTTGATTTGGGGGCATGAATTAATTTGATGCCGTACTCTATTTTTAAACAACTAGAGTTAGGCGATTTAAAACCCACTCGAATGTGCTTGCAATTGGCAGATAGATCAGTTAGGTATCCTCGTGGGGTCATTGAGGGTATTTTAGTTAGAGTGGGTGGTTTAATCGTGCCTGTCGATTTTGTTGTGCTTGAAATAGGAGAAGTTCATGAGAATGGCAAGGAACATACTTTACTGCTAGGAAGACCATTCATGGCCACCACTAACACGTTGATTGATGTGAAAAATGGAACAATAAAGATGACCATGTTAGGAGAGTCCATGTCTTTTTCTGTGCATCATAGTCGCGCTTTGCCATCATCTTCATTTACTAATGAATGCTCCTATATAGATGTTATTGATGGCCTCGCCGAGATGGTTTATGTGCAGGAACAAGAGATAATGGAGGTCTTTGCAGGATCGGCGGATATGGAGGAGTTTGCTCGGGAAGCCGAGGAAAGAGAGAGAGAACGAAGAGACAAACTCCCCATTGATGAGCCTGTGGTGCTTGAAGATGCCACGAAGTGCAAAAAGCCCAAGTTGGAACTCAAGGAGCTCCCCAAACACCTCAAGTATGTGTACTTGGAAGAAGGAGAGGAGAAGCCCGTGATAATATCCGCCGAGCTCACTCATGAGCAAGAAATGACATTGATGGAAGTGCTAAGGAGCAACAAGCTGGCATTTGGGTGGGGCCTTGCCGACATTAGTGGCATTAGCCCAGCCACGTGCATGCATCGGATTCACCTCGAGGATGGAGCAACACCTAAGAGGGATGGCCAACGAAGACTAAACCCCGTCCTCTTAGAGGTAGTACGCAAGGAGATACTCAAACTATTGGCGGAAGGGATCATTTACCCTATCGCCGATAGTGAGTGGGTAAGCCCAGTGCATGTGGTGCCCAAGAAAGGAGGAATCACGGTTGTCCTGAATGACAACAAGGAGTTGGTGCCGACCCGTCCGGTCACGGGTTGGCATATGTGTATTGACTACAGGAAGCTAAATGCCGTCACAAAAAAGGATCATTTTCCTCTTCCTTTCATTGATCAAATGTTGGATCGTTTAGCTGGTCATGATTTTTACTGCTTCCTTGATGGTTTGTCAGGTTATTACCAAATAGCAATCGCGCCGGAGGACCAGGACAAGACGGCGTTCACCACCCCATTTGGTACCTTTGCGTGGAAGAGGATGCCATTTGGGCTGTGCAATGCACCGAGGACCTTCCAACGGTGCATGATGTCGATCTTCGCGGAAATGATAGGTGATTTTGTTGAAATTTTCATGAATGATTTTTCCGTGTTTGGTAATTCGTTTAGTGATTGCTTGGGTAAAATTAATTTGGTGTTAAAAAGGTGTATAGAGAGTGGGCTAACTCTTAGTTGGGAAAAGAGTCACTTCATGGTGACTAGTGGCATCGTTCTTGGCCACGTTGTGTCAAAAGATGGTATAGAGGTTGATAGGGCTAAGGTGGAGGTGATTGAAAAATTACCCCCACCAATTGATGTGAAAGGCATAAGGAGTTTCCTAGGTCATGCCGGGTTTTACCGGCGTTTCATTAAGGATTTCTCTAAGATTACCCAACCTTTATGTCGTCTGCTTGCTCAAGATGTGGATTTTGATTTTGATGAAACTTGCATGCATGCTTTTGAATTGCTGAAGCTTAAGTTGAGCACTGCACCTGTTGTTGTTGCACCCAATTGGTCATTGCCTTTTGAGATTATGTGTGATGCATCAAACTCCGCTGTGGGAGCCGTTCTTGGTCAACGTGTTGATAAAATGTTGCGTGTAATTTACTATGCTAGCTTGACTTTGAATAGTGCACAAGTGAATTACACCACCACTGAAAAAGAGTTGCTTGCTGTGGTTTTTGCTTTAGACAAGTTTCGTGCTTATATCATCGGGTCTAAAGTAATCGTCCATAGTGATCATGCGGCTCTAAGATATTTGTTGACTAAGTCCCAAGCCAAACCACGTCTTATCCGTTGGATTTTATTATTGCAAGAGTTTGATCTTGAGATTAAGGATATGAAGGGGAGTGAAAACTCCGTTGCCGATCACTTATCTAGACTTGAGCATAATGTGGTTGAGACGAGTCAAGATGTCAAACATGAGTCCTTGCCGTTTGAGCATACTTATGAAATTGCCTCTGTGCCTTGGTTTGCTGATATTGTCAATTACCTTGCTTGTGGGGAATTAAGACCCGATTTAACATCCCAAGAGAGGAAAAGATTTTTGGCTACTTGCAGGCAATATTATTGGGAAGACCCTTACCTTTTCAAGTTGGGAAAGGACGAGGTGATTCGGAGATGCATCCCGGATGTGGAGCAACAACAAGTGTTGAAGCTCTGCCATGACGCTCATTGTGGTGGACATTTTGGTGGACAAAAGACGGCTCACAAGGTCCTCCAATCCGGTTTGTTTTGGCGAACTCTTTTCAAAGATGCTCATACTTTTTATCTTGCTTGTGATCGATGTCAAAGAGTAGGGAACATTGGGCGCAAGAATGAAATGCCCCTCACGAGCATTCTTGTTGTTGAGATTTTTGATGTGTGGGGCATAGATTTCATGGGCCCCTTCCCTATGTCTTACGGTTTTGAGTATATTTTGCTTGCCGTTGATTATGTGTCCAAGTGGGTTGAGGCCATCCCCACGAGGACATGCGATGCTAATGTGGTCTTGAAGTTTGTGCAGGAAAACATATTGTGTAGGTTTGGGCTCCCCAAGGCTATCATCAGTGATGGAGGCAAACACTTCTGCAACAAGCTTTTTGAGAAGCTTATGAGGAAAAACGGCATTACTCACAAGGTTGCCACACCCTATCATCCTCAGACCTCGGGGCAAGCCGAGATAAGTAATCGGCAAATCAAGGGCATACTCGAAAAGACGGTCCAACCCTCCCGTAAGGATTGGTCTCTTAAGCTCAATGATGCCTTGTGGGCGTATCGCACCGCCTTCAAATGAGTCCTAGGAATGAGCCCCTACCGCCTTGTCTACGGTAAAGCATGCCACTTACCGGTGGAGGTTGAGCACCGAGCTTATTGGGCAATCAAGGCCACAAATTGCGACCTTACAACCGCGGGGAAGCATAGAGCCTTGCAAATGGAAGAACTCGATGAATTGCGCAACGAGGCGTACGAGAATGCAAGGATCTACAAAGACAAAGTCAAGAGGTTGCACGATAGCCGTATTGTGCCCAAGAATCTCCAACCCGGAATGAAGGTTCTTTTGTTCAACTCAAGGTTGAAACTCTTCCCGGGCAAGCTCAAGTCTCGTTGGAGTGGCCCTTTCATTCTAAAGAAGATTCTCCCTCACGGCGCTGTGATCTTGAGCAAGGAGAACAACGAAGAGACGTTTACCGTCAATGGGCATAGGGTGAAGCCCTACCTGGAGCATGAAGTGGTTTCCGTTGTAGTGGAGTCTCAAGCACTCCACGACCCAACGTTTTGACAAGCTTTTTACCGTCGAGCTCTCGAACTTAACTAGAGCGTTTCGTGGGAGGCAACCCACGTTTCTTTCTCTTCTCTTTTCCTTTTTGTTTTGTGTGGAGTGAGTTCTTGAGGTGTTTTATTCTGTTGTTGTTGGGTTTAGTTGGGTTTTCACTAGTGTTTAATTGTGGTGTTGCAGGAAATAGGCTTACCGGACTGTCCCCGAGCTTGAAGGATGTGAATTTGGCTGCTGGACAGCAAAATCATCAAAAGGCCGAAAGGGAGGGACGGCGGCGCCGTCCCACGGCACCGCCGTCTCACGGCGGGCGCCGTCCCATGGCGCCGCCGTCTCACGGCGGGCGCCGTCACCTGCGCATCACCAAAAGTTTAAAAAAACTCACCAAAAGCCGAAGGGGGGTCACGGCGGCCGCCGTGGGCACAGCGGGCGCCGCCACCTTTTCCACCAGCTATTTGCCACAAAACCCGAAGGGGGGTCACGGCGGCGCCATGCCACAGCGGCCGCCGTCGCCCCCCCAGCCCAGCCGGCCCAACCCAGCCAGCCTGGCCCGACCCACCCCTTTTAAATACCAAAACCCTAACTTCTTTCCCCCCTCTCACTTTCCATCCGCCTCCCTCACCTCCAGCCACATCACGCATCACTCCTCCACCACCACCACCTCCCTCCCTTCGTCCACCACCGCTGCTCACACTCACCATCGCCACCAAGCCCTCTCCGTCCACCACCACCACCCACACTCACCACCGCCACCAATCTCCCTCCGCCCACCACCACCACCAACCTCCATTCCCCACCTCTACCGGCCACCATCCCAACCACCGCTGCAGCTGCCGCCGCCACACAGCCACAGCCGCAGCCGCCGACGCAGCGCTGCCCCGCCACCGCTTTCAGCAGACCACGGCCGCCGCCGTGCTCCACAGCCGCCGCAGTCTGCACGGCCGCCGCCGTGCTCCACAGCCTCCGCCGTCAGCTCAGCCGCCGCCGTCAGCTCAGCCGCCGCCGTCTGCCACCATCAACCTCCTTCTATGGCGAATCTCAACACCTACAAGCGCCGCCGATGCCTCATAGTCACCGACGAAGACGACGGGGCCCCACCTAGCCCTCCGACCTCTCCTATCCGCCCCCCTCGCCCTCCCAAGCCACCGAAGGATATCCGCCATGTCTATAATGCCCCTTTCGCCATCTATGAAGATTGGGAGGGCACTCGGTGGACGGCGTTAAAAGGGAAGCAAGTCACCCAACCTCGCTGTCTTGATTGGCCACTGCTCAGAAGGTTGAAGCTTGACAAGGCCATCGAGACACATTTGAAGAATATGGGACTCCACAAGTTTTCACAAACCACGCCGCCGGGCTTGCTTCCGTTGCATTTGGAGTTCCTTTGCACCCTCAACATGACCGCCGACAAGTCCGAGCTACATTGTCGCATGCTGAATAGGCCGTGCGTCGTCACTTACCGGATAATGAATGAAGTCTTTGGGTTTCACCCGAAGCGATTAAAAGGCATCCCGGATACTTGGGTGGCCGCGAATGCTTGGAAAGAGTTGACGGGTTTGCCCACTTGGACCGGCCAGGGTGCTCCGAGCAACCAACTCATAGACGCCGACATCGGCGTGCTACACAAGTTCTTGTCCTTCTGCATTAGTGGGAAAGGAACAGGCCAACAAAGTGAATGCATCAGAGGCATTTATGCTATGGTGTGCAAAGCGTAAGAAGAAGATTGACGCCACCACCATCATTTGGAACCAGCTTCACACCATGGCCCGGCACGGGGGTTTCAAGCCTTCTCTGAGCCCTATCTCTACCGCCCTGGCCCTCCATTTCGGCCTCTTCCCGCCGACCCAGGTCCCCGAACATCTGCGCAGCGTCCGTGACACGGACCATCGATCGCTCCGAGCTAAAGACATTTGTGGCCGCTGATTTCACCATCATCCCACAGGCCCAACGCCCTAATGTGCGTGCCATCCTCCTGTAACTCAACCGGGGCGAAGGCACTTCATCCTCGGCGCGCCATGTTTTAGATGACGATGATGAGGACGATGATGCCGAGGAGGAGGAGCCTGTGCCACCACCTGCTTTCGTTTATGATCCTGAGGCCGGCCCTTCCAATGCCTTTCAGCAGTTTCAGGCCCACTTTGACGAGTCCTTTGGCTAGTTCCGCCAGGAGGTCTACTCCCATTTTGATACCATGCAGGACTCGGTGGGCGGCCTCTCTGACAGGATCGACGACATTTATGGTCATCTGGACCATCTTGGTGGCCAAGTGACGCCCATGCATGCACAGTTGGGCGACGTCTACGGCCGTGTGAACACCATCGGCGAGGACGTCACACGTTTGCGTGACCAAGTGTCGGCGTATGATGCTCGCTTTGCCCAATACAACCAGGGCCTCACCGACGCCAACCAGGGACTCACCGACACCAACTACTACATCGCCGACCTCGAGAGGCAGTGGGCCGCCTTCTCCTTGCAGAACCAGGACCAGTTTCCGGCACCCCCCGGGCCCCCCTCGGGGCCCCTTCTGAGCTTCCTCTTACCCACCTTTGTAAATATTCTTGTCTTTCTTTTCTTTTTTGTTTTATGCTGTTTTTCTCTTGTGGGTTTTGCGGTCACTTGTTTTATAGGTTCTTGGTCGCCGCTCTCTCTACCGCCAGTCGCCGTGTTGGCTGCACTCCTATTCAGGGACGTTCTCTAACTTTCTCCTTTTTATGCCCTGAGGACAGTGCACATTTTTCTTTGTGGGAGAGGGGCGTTATTTATTCGTTGTGGGGGTCTTATGGTCCTGCCTTGGTTGTGTTGTTGATTGTGCCGCATGCGGAATTTATGATGCTTTATCACTACGTTGCATGCTGTGGTTGTGGTGCCCTGTTTGCTTGTCTTGGGGCGAATGGTCCCCTCCTCTTGTGTCCTTGCCTGTTTTTAAGTACATCGCATGATTGATGGTGATTCACTGGCGATTCTGGATTGTGTCTGTGTTGTTTGTTATCCTTGTCTTTCATGATTGATTTATTCCCAATGAAGTGTAATTAGTTTAAGGTTTTGGTGCAACACCCTGATGAGCAACTCTTGACGTGATTTGTCCGGTAGATGCTAAGGGGAGTGTTTTCAGTGCAATTTCCTAGTATCTGTCTCTGTTTTGAATTGTTTGGTTGGTTGTTGAGTTTCTGATAGCCTGGGTCTCTGCTCCTCTAATGTTTTCATTATGAGCATGTGAAACCACACGAGAATATTTTGGATCACCTCCAAAAGTGCAATCTCGTGAATTATGGCCCATCTATTAAGAGCGAAAATAACTTGACCCTAAAAAAAAAAAGAGAGAAGTGTAATATGAAAAGTGAAAGTATTTGAAAAAGGAATGAGATATGATTATAAAGGAAATTGCATTAGGAAATTCACCCTTAGCGGAGAATTGGGTCTGATCGGATTGAGTTGTATCACCTTGTTGTTGCACTTTTAAATCTTAGCTTTGAACACTTGATTGTGGGACATTGATTTCTTGAAGGACTTGGATTGGTTTGTGTTTGCTTGGTGAGAAGAATCGCTTGTGGATTTTCTTTCGATTTTGTGTTTGTTGCTTGAGGACAAGCAAGGATTTAAGTGTGGCGGGGTTGTTTACCTCGTATTTGGGCAGTTTTTGTGTATGTTTCTGCTGTGCATTCGAGCGTGTTTCTTGACTTTTTGCCCTATATTTCACGTGCTCGATGATCTTTTTGGGTGTACTATTGTCGCGTGCAGGATTCGTGAGTTGCCGAGCGTTTTGGCATTGTTTCGAGCGATTTTCGAAGGCAGGCTCACGGCCGCCGCCGTGCCACGACGGCCGTCGTCGAGACGGCGGCCGCGGCCCCACGGCGCGGGCCGTGCATTTTTTGGAGGATTCTGGGAAGGGCACTCACGGCGGCGCCGTCCCTGGCATTTCGGCAGTTACGGATTTTCCGTATTTAAGCCCATTTTTAGGGTTTTTCTTCACACCTTCGAACACAGCAGCCTCTAGGGGGAATTTCCACACTTTTCTATGGTTTTTGGAGTTTCTAAACATTTACTTTAGCTTTTGGAATCATTGGATCGCTTTTGATGTCAATCAACATTCACCGGATTAGTTTTCTCGGATCACTACGTTTTTGTAAGAACTCACTTTAATTTCTTAGTTTATTTGAATCCTTGGTTATTTGAATTCCTTCGTTTATGCTTTTGATGAATGAGATGATTTGAGATTGTTGTTATTGAATCTTGACAAATTACGTGAATCGTTGCTTCATTATTGTTGCCTACGGATTTCTCTTAGTGATGAATGTTTAGTACTTTCTTTCATGGTGATTTAAGCTTCTTTGATATTGAATTGATGCTTGATTTAGTTTCATGCCTAGGTAGTGATTAATCGTTGATGATTCATGAGTTTATGTTCGTTTGGTTAGAGTGCTTGATTGAAACCCTAGTTAATATGCTTAATGTTCAATCACGTTGTTCCTAGTTTTTATATCTCTACTGCTTTAGTTGTTGTTTATTGTTTCCTTTCATTTACGTCTTGGTGATAGAGTGTGAGACAGTGCCAGACCCAACTACCCGATTAGAGTGTTTAGGTTTCTTTTCCGTTCGAGTGAGTAATACAATTAAAGCCCTGCTAAGCCTTCCGTGTGAGACGACTTGAGTCACCTTACCGCCCTAGGACGACCTCGTATAAATTCGAGTCCATCCGTTAGGTGTTTTTGGATGAGTCATAGCCGATGACCAAATTATTGTCATCGACACTTTGCAAATAGGGCCAACTCAATTAGCCATGTATAAGCAATTGTGTGTTTTCTCAAAAAAAAAAAAAAAACCCAATTGTGTGAGGATATCCCGAAATATCGAGAATGAAACATTTAGTTTTAATTGTAATTTTCAATTCTTATTTTTCTTTTCTATTTTATTATGGTAACTAGCATTTGCATCCCGCGCAATGCACGAGAAAATATTTTTTATTTTTTATATTTATATAAAAATTAATACCAATTCAATTATCATACTTATAAATATAATAAAAATTAATTTTAACTAACTATATTTGAATTAATTATTAAAAATAAAAAATAAAAAATAATTTACAATTATAAAATTTGATATTATGAAAAGAAATTTTTTTTTATAAAAAATACTAATAAAAAAGAATTAAAAATACATTTTTTTCAAAAAGATGAGAGATGAGAGTGAAATTTATAAAATTTTAATATTTAAACAAATTTAATTTGTACATTTTAAATCAAATATTTACATAAAATATATCAAATTAAAGCTTTTATCGTGATCTTTAATTTGATATGTATATTAAATATTGGGAAAAGGTGCAGATCTATCCCTTTAGTGGTAGCCCTTATAGCGTATAACTCCCCTTACTCACTGTGTGTGCAAATAAGCCCCCGAACTAAAAAAACTAGCTCAAATACACCCCTATGACCAAACTCTGTCTGCCACCGTTAGTCAACCTTTTTTATTATTATTATTTTAATGAAAAAGTGGGCCCCACCTTTAACATTGGATCAACCACCTCTCTCTCTTCCTAGGTGAGCCCTATCGTCGTCGGCGAGGCCAGCACCTTTCCTCCGGGTGTGTTTGAGCAGCCATGGATGCCAGAATTTAAAGCAGAATGGCCCATATTTATCATGTAATTATCAAGAACAAGGTCTGGGCCAGTCCGCCACTGCATCTCTGCAGCTGCAGGGCATTCCAAAAATTCAAATTGATATTAACACAACTAAATCAGATTAAACCACACAGATAATCCTGAGTATTCATGCTGTATTTCATGTCAAGGCACAAGAGTGCAAAAAAAAAATCCATTTTGTGCCGACCAAGCTTGGCTTATAACAAACTAAGCATGATCTTACAAATAAGTTAATATGAAGCAATTTAGGAAAAATCATTCATACATTAAACAACATTACTTCATCGACATCCTCAAAGGCTATCACAAAATGTTTCAAAGAGTACAACAGAGCCTTAAACACAATATTCCAAGAAGAAAAGCATGAAAATGTAATACACTGATGGATCTGGCTTTAATTAAATGTTTCCAGGAAAATGCCAAAATCAATAGAGCAAACTTAGTCAATCACAGACCCACTGGTCGTGAAGACCCCAGGGAAGCCGGCGGACCAACCACAGAGACTGTTAGGTCTGGAGGGTCTCGAATAGGTGTATGGGGGAGGGGGATACACCTATAGGCTATTTTTAATGAATCAAGATCTCAATAGAGAGATCAAAACGAAACTTTAAACACAAACTCAGACACCTGTTAATTGAAAAGAAATTTGACCAAAACAGGGTTGACGACTGATACTGAAAGACTCTTCAGTAAGGAGTTATCAGTTAAGTCACAAGAACTTAACTGATGCACGTAAGACTTCAGTCGAGTTTGATAAACAGAGATGTTATAAATCTTACTGACTATCAGAAGATAGATCAGTCAGACTGATAACACACGCGGCGAAAATCTTTTATTTCGCAATAGCCTTTTGGGTTGAGCATGTTGTTAGTCTTAAGTTTCTCTTTGATATCAATCAGTTTTCAGTTTATGAAAAGAAGAGCACAAGTAACAATTTAAATACTGAAAGCTATAAATAACACAGAGATTTTTACGTGGTTCGAAAAATACTTCCTACATCCACAGTCGGTTGATCAGACCAACAACTTTACTCTGCAAGTGCTTACGGGTGCACTGCAAACCGATGCTCGTGCTTACGGGTGCACAGCAAACTGAACCGTGTGCTTGCGGGTGCACACAACCGAAACAACTGAAGATCCAATCTTCAATACCAACACACCTTGTTGGATTTCTCACTCCTAGCACGAACTGGCACTAGGATCTCACGGAGTCAGAGTACCTTCCTAAACTCATTTGCAATTCAAACACTCGATTCTATCGATCGAAGGGAGGGTTGAAATCTTGCCAACTGAACTTCAAAGAACAAGTTTTTTGGAGTTAGTTTGACCTAGGCTTTGGATAATCAAGGTTTGCCTAAGGTCTAAGAGAATTTATGTAATCAACAGCGATTGATTTTTGGCTTCGGGATTCTCTTCTTCGATTCAAGCTTTAGGGAATTTGAGCTTTGGCTGAGAAGCAGTTTTGGCAGATCTTCAGCTTATTTTGTTGAATCGGTGAAGATTGAAGTGATCCTCGAGCGCTACTTATAGGAGAAGTCTTGAATAGATCCGTTGGCGGAGAAGGTCTTCAAGATTTCTTCCATTAGAGAGTAATTTGAACTTGGGCTGAGGCTTCAATCTTCGAGGTTCCTTATTTGGTGAGAACGGCTATGTTGAAGAGCAGGAAATGCGACGTCTCTGATAAAGTAGTCACCAAATAGGATGACCTCTGCAGTGAAAGGACGATCCTGAGATCTCTGCATTTAATGCGGCTGTACTTTTGGAGTACGTGGCTTCCTTTGAACGTTGGAGGTTCAGTCTGAGGAAGAATGTTTAAATGATACTTGACTTTAGTATCAGTCCGCTGATTCCACGTGGCACGCATTAAGTAATCAGTTCAAGATTAATTCTTCGACTGATACTTCAGTCGGCAACTTCAGTCTTCAGTCTTCAGTCCTTCGTTCTTCAGTCTTCAGTGTTCAGAATAACAACTAAGCTAGAAAAAGAACTCTAACACTTGAGTTCAAGCAGTTCTAGTCTATTACAAATGAAACCTATGGATTTTGGTATCATCAAAACAAGGATTAGGATATTCCATTAAGTTCCCAATAATCTCCCGCTTTTTGATGATGCCAAAACCGCACAACAGTTCTAGGCAAGAAAAAGACTGAACTCAGAGTATAAGTCCTAAAACAGGGTGAATACTATTCCCCCTTAACAATAGAACCTAAAAGTTGTACTTAGAGAAAGAACACAACAGTTCAAAAACAGAACGAAGAAAAGACAGAAAAACATTAATCAGAGCCTGGACAAAGAGTCATTCAGGTTGAGATCAGAAGAAGTTCTTTTCATTAATAGAAAATACTGATGAGACATCAGTTTGATTTACAGGACATGTAAAGAGACTTCTTAGAAATTCAAACAGAAAACTAAGGTCTCTGACCATACAATCTGAAGACTGCGTTTTAATATTGTCATAATCTACTGAACTGACATTAGTGGGAACCTTCCAAATGTTGCAGATGCTTTTGACTTCTCTCCTGATAGAATCTGTGTTAACTCCGTTTCTGGTTCTTGGAGGACATACCGTCTTCTTCAGAGAATTTGAAGTCTGAATCCCAGCATCTTTCTAAACAGACTGCTTTCTCAAAACCATTGCTCTTTCAGGCCAGTTTACAAGAAAGTATTTCCAAGCTTCATTTTAGAAATCTCTGCTCCTGTCGAGATTTTCGAAAACAACCCATTTGGTGTAGCATTCTTTAAGCTTTTCCCACCATTCATTCATATCAATCGATATCCATCGATCTTGTCGTTCACACCTATCCAAATAGGATAGCAAGAGGCCTTCGCTGATATATTGCAATATTCTTTGTTGTTCTCAAAGCCTCTGTGGGAAGGGTTGTGGAGTCTCTTCGCCCATGGAGAGAACTTTCTTGGCCTTCGGCTCTGGGTTTCTGGAGGATGAGCTTTCTTCTCTTGTTCTCTTTCTGCTGAAATCTCTTGAGACAGAAGGAGCTTGCGCAGTGGTGTTGGTAGCGCCAGAGAAGATGGCTTGAGCTCTGGCAAAGCCCTGTGCCAGATCTTTGGGTAAGGAAGGTTCCAAATACTCTTCTCCCCTTTTTGGCATCATCTCCAGGGAGAGAGCTGACTGTCCTTTGAAGATCCTTGATATCGTTAAGCATCGATTGAATGAGCGATGAGTTTGAAGACTTACGAACAGAGTTTAGCTCACTTTCAACTTTTGCCAGGCGAACAAGGATTTGTCGGAGTTCTTCGGCGATCATCAGTTGAGCATCTGTAGTAGTCATGAAGTCTATCATGAACTCGATGCGCATTTTTCCAAACCGATTTTGAATATCAAGAAGTTGTTGCTTGGATTTTATTTCTGCTTCTAAGACGTATTGATGAAGCTCGTTGAGTTCCGTCCGAACTTTAGGAAAATCTTCTTGAACTGAAACCAGATCCCTTTGGAGAGTGAGATGATCAATTTCGGCTTTTAGAATTCTTGTTCGGAGAACGGATGATGCAAACATCATGATCGATCATGTCGTCTTGGCCTGTGTTTCAACAGCAATGAGATGTTTCAGGAACTTGGCGCCGTATATGTCCTGACGTTTCCTTTCATGCTTGAGTGTCTCGATTGCGAATTGTTGATCGGAGATAACATCCAACAGAGCATCAATTGGATTTTCAGTTCCTTCAGGAATTTTGAACTGAGTTCTGATGGGTTCACTCCTTTTCCACTCATTGAGGAATCCATCAGTGTCAACATCTGAGTCATATCGAATGACACCGGGTTGGCGAGAGATTTCGATGATTTTCTCTGGTAGCTCAGGAGGAGCAGGGGGTGCCTGTGTTGGACCTTCAGAGGTTGAAGCATCATCAGTGGCTGAAGTAACATTGGCTGTGGTTGGAGCAGAAGGGGGAACTTCTTCTTCAGTGGGGGAGGACGGAGCAACCATACGCCCTTTGCTGATGTTGTGGCCCTCGATTGGAGTGGGCTCATCTGTTGTGAAGATGGGCGGTAATGAAGGTAAAGGAGTTTCTGTGATATCCTCAACTCGTCCTTCCGGAGATGAGGGCATTTGCATTTGCCAATCTCCATTCGGTGATACCGCGCTGGCCTCAACTCTTTTTCTGTGGATCAATTTCTGTTGATAACTCTCGGCTAAAGTTTGGAAGATTTAGTTGATTTCTTCCGCTGTCTTTCGAGCTATGTTCCCTCCGGCAGTACTGTCCACCATGAATTGGGCAGTTTGCACTAACCCGTCGTAGATAAAATGCATCACCATCGTCTTTGTAAATTGATGTTGGGGGCACTGCTGTAGAAGCTCCTGAAATCTGTCCCAAGCCTCATAAAAAGGTTCATCCGCTCCTTGTATGAAATCCATGACCTTAGCACGAAGTTCCTGCGCCTTGTGGTTTGGATAGTATTTGAGCATAAACTTCTCGCAAGCTTCATTCCAATTGGTGATCGAATTTGGTGGCAGAGACAACAATCAGCTTCGTGCTCTATCCTTTAGTGCATATTGGAAGCACTTCAACTTTAGTTGATCCTCTGTGATGTTGAGAAGTGGGAACGTCTGCACTTGGGTGCAGAAATCTCTAACAAAGTTCAATGCATCTTCATGCGGTAGCCCACAGTACAATGGCAGAAGGTTGGCGTCATGGGGCTTCAAAATGTAATTACGAACTGCAGTGGGTAGAACTATGGCAGAGCTGGTGGGTTCAATTATGGGTCGCGAAAAGTCGCCCATGTACTGTGGGTTCTCTAACGCCATCTCCTTCTCCTCCTGTTCTGGATTCAGCTCTGGACGGTTGGTGTCAGAGTAGAGCTCGTCAGCTCTGTCAGTTTCCCTTTCGTCTGAACTAGTGTCAGAGCTTTCCTCTCATTTCTTTCAAAAAACCCTTGTGCTCGTGCTATCCAACGGAGACACCAGCTGTCCTTTCAAACTACAGAGTGCCTGCATGCACAACACTCAACACACGGATTAAATGCACCGGAGGGAAAGAAAGTAACGAGAAAAACTGAAATTTAAATAAAGCAAGTAAAAGCAGAAAGAAAAGCGACACAACTAAAACGCCTAAAACCTTCCCCGGCAACGGCGCCAAAATTTGACTCAACCTAAACACTACGCTAGATTGACTCGCAATAGGATGAGATCTATTGTAACGTGTAAGCTAACCCAAGTCGTCTCTCAATGAAGATCTTAAAGGGCTTTTAATTATATTGCAAGAAAGCAGTAAACTTGGATTGAAAACGGTAAACTTAAACTTAAAACTTAAACGTGAAAAGTAAACTTGAACGTAAACTTAAACTTGTAAATTTAACTAGGTAAGAAACTATTAAACCTTAGACAAGAATAAACGAACTTAAAGTAAATGCAACTTAAGAATTTAAAAACTTATAAATTAAAGCTTCTAAACTAGGCATGAAACTAAAGTGCAAAATTTAAAGAAAAGCATAAACATAATTAAATTGCATAATTTAAATTGCATGATTGAAAATAAAGCATAAACGTAAAAGCAAAGCATAAATATAATGAAACAAAAGCGATTGAAATAAATACGAAATACCGTAAACTTCTTAAACGTGCAATCGCTGTCACTCAATTACAATCCAAGAGGAAACTAAAAACAAAACTTCTTATTTGTAGTTAAATTAAATTTAAATTCAAAAATCTGTACTATATTAGAAAGATAGTTTTCAATTTCAAATCAATTTCAAAATTGAGTGGCAATTTTGTAGTTATAATAAAATTGAAGGTTTATATTTAAATTATATTTTTCTTTTTATTTTCTATTTCTTTAACTTCTTATTTGTTGTTTTATTTCTTTCCAAAATTGTGAAATTCGATGAATTATAAAATATTTAAGGGAAAAGGTGCAAATCCACCTCTCTAGTGGTATAGCTCCCCTTACTCATTGTGTGTGCAAATAAGCCCCCAAACTAAAAAAAACAGCTCAAATACACCCCTTTGACCAAACGCCGTCTGCCACCGTTAGTCAATCTTTTTTTATTATTATTTTAATTAAAAAGTGGGCCCCACCTTTAACATTGGATCAACCCTCTCTCTCTCTTCCTAGGTGAGCCCTGCCGTCGCCCTTCCTCCATCTAAAACTCCGGCGGTTCAGCGGCGATAAGCCGCCGCCACCATCCTTTCTAACGCCGAACCCCGCTCCCTCCCTCTATATCTCTGTTAAGCGCACCCCCAACACACAAACAACGGCGAAACCACGCCGCTATTGCCGTCATCCCCTGCCCAAGTCACCACCCTCGCTCTCCGGCAATGGCAGCCAGTGGCCGGTGATTTATGCTTAATTGTTCTAATTTTGGGGGTTTGCATGTGCGTATTTTAAGTTAAATATTCTGGAAATTGGTGCGTTTATGGTTTGTTTTATGCTTTGCAAGAGATTTTGATTTTATAGATGGAAGAGTGTGGTTTTGGAGATTTTGGATGAGAATTGTGTATTCTGGCGCAATCTGGTGTTCAGAGCTGAAAAGCCCGCGCCAGAGTTGAAAAGCCCGTGCCAGAGCAGAGCTGAATTACCGCACCAGAACTGATCACACACGACAGAGCTAAAATGACAGAGTAGAACTGACTTCATAGTCAGAGCTGAAATCTCCAGAGCTGAACTTCACTGTCAGAGCTAAAATCTCCAGAGCAGCACAAACTTGTCAGAGCAGAGCTAAACTCGACAGTGCGGAGCTAAATCATCAGAGCTGACTTTACGCGCCAGAGTAAACTTGACAGAGCAGAGCTAAAGATCGACAGATCTGACTATTCTCTAGAGTCAACATATTTTGCCAGAGTCAACATATCCAGAGCTGACTTCCAGCTCTGCCATACTCGCCAGATCTGCTAACATCAAAGCTGACTTTCAGCTCTGACATATCTTTCCAGAGCCGAACTTCCAGAGTTAGCCAATCTTCGCCAGAGTTGACGTTACTTGCAGACCGCGATCCAGCTGGACTTACCTTTGAATGCACGATTCTATTTCCTTAAGAGTCCAGTTTTGCAAGGCGAGTTTGATGGTGATTAGGATTGGAATGAAGTCGATAAATAGGGTCTTGATTTTCATTGTAATGATCATTCCTTTTGCCCTAATCTTTCGTTCCACCTTGAGAATCATTGTTCCGCAAGGCAACCAAGACTTAGGCGCTTTTCAAGCTTTCCTAGTTTCTTCAAGTTTTCGAATTTATTGTTCTAGTTAGCTTTTAATTTAGTTTTGTTTTTAGTTTCCTCTTGGATTGTAATTGAGTGACAGCGATTGCACGTTTAAGAAGTTTACGGTATTTCGTATTTATTTCAATCGCTTTTGTTTCATTATGTTTATGCTTTGCTTTTACGTTTATGCTTTATTTTCAATCATGCAATTTAAATTATGCAATTTAATTATGTTTACGCTTTCCTTTAAATTCTGCACTTTAGTTTCATGCCTAGTTTAGAAGCTTTAATTTATAAGTCTTTAAATTCTTAAGTTGCATTTACTTTAAGTTCGTTTATTCTTGTCTAGGATTTAATAGTTTCTTGCCTAGTTAAATTTACAAGTTTAAGTTTACGTTCAAGTTTACTTATCACGTTTAAGTTTTAAGTTTAAGTTTACCGTTTTCAATCCAAGTTTACTGCTTTCTTGTGATATAATTAAAAGCCCTTTAAGATCTTCCTTAAGTGACGACTTGGGTTAGCTTACACGTTACAATAGATCTCGTCCTATTGGGAGTCAATCTAGCGTAGTGTTTAGGTTGAGTCAAATTTTGGCGCCGTTGCCGGAGAAGGTTTTAGGCGTTTTAGTTGTGTCGCTTTTCTTTCTGCTTTTACTTGCTTTATTTAAATTTTAGTTTTTCTCGTTACTTTCTCTCCCTCCGGTGCATTTAATCTGTGTGTTGAGTGTTGTGCATGCAGGGACTCCGTAGTTTGAAAGGACAGCTGGTGTCTCTGTTGGATAGCACGAGCACAAGGGTTAATTTTTAGAAAGATAGGAGATGAGAGCTCTGACACTAGTTTGGACGAAAGGGAAACTGATAGAGTTGACGAGCACTACTCTAACACCAACCGTCCAGAGTTGAATCCAGAACAGGAGGAGAAGGAGATGGCGTTAGAGAACCCACAGTACATGGGCGACTTTTTGCGACCCATAATTGAAGCCACCAGCTCTGCCATAGTTCTACCCACTGCAGTTCATAATTACATTATGAAGCCCCATGACGCCAACCTTCTGCCATTGTACTGTGGGCTGCCGCATGAAGATGCATTGAACCTTGTTAGAGATTTCTGCACCCAAGTGCAGACGTTCCCACTTCTCAACATCACAGAGGATCAACTAAAGTTGAAGTGCTTCCAATATGCACTAAAGGATAGAGCACGAAGCTGGTTGTTGTCTCTGCCACCAAATTCGATCACCAATTGGAATGAAGCTTGCGAGAAGTTTATGCTCAAATACTATGTAAACCATAAGACGCAGGAACTTTGTGCTAAGATCATGGATTTCATATAAGGAGCGGATGAGCCTTTTCATGAGGCTTGGGATAGATTTCAGGAGCTTCTAAACTAGGCATGAACCGGTGGGATCCAAGAAGCCAGAGCTGGAGCTAAAGGAACTCCCTGCCAATCTAAAGTATGTGTTTCTAGAAGCAGGAGAGGAAAAGCCAGTCATCGTGTCATCTACTCTGACTCTGGAGCAAGAAGCAGCGCTACTCGAAGTGGAGTTTGCTTTTGAGACTGTTGCGCATTCTTGAATTGTTGAGGTTGAAAGTTCCCTTACTGCATTGGGAAAGGCTGAAACTGCTTGTGGATATTGTTGTGTAAAGCTCTGCTGCGGTGGGAAGTATGGTTGCTGATTTTGATATCCCATTTGTGGTGATCTACGGAATTGACTTCCTCCTGCATTTTGATTTCCCCATCCAGCGTTGTGCTGACCTCTCCAGCCACCTTGATTATAGTGCTGCCCGAAGCCAGGTCTGCTCTGGAATCCTTGTGCGGCATAAACTTCGGCGTCACCCTCTGGTGTAAACTCGCCCATTCTGTGGCACTCATTCACTCCATAGATGAAATCTCCACATATTCCACAAGGTTCTATATTTTGCATAGGGGCAGGGGGCGGTTCCATCTTGTTCATCTTGAGTTGTTGTACTTCTCTCATAAGTGAGGCCATCTGCTTTTGCCAATCTCCATTCGGTGATACCGCGCTAGCCTCAACTTTTTTTCCGCGGATCAATTTCTGTTGAGAACTCTCAGCCAAAGTTTGGAAGATTTGGTTGATTTCTTCCGCTGTCTTTCGAGCTATGTTCCCTCTGGCAGTGCTGTCCACCATAAATTGGGCAGCTTGCACTAGCCCGTCGTATAAAAAGTGCATCACCATCGTCTTTTTAAATTGATGTTGCTGGCACTGCCGTAGAAGCTCCTGAAATCTATCCCAAGCCTCATGAAAAGGCTCATCCGCTCCTTATATGAAATCCATGATCTTAGCACAAAGTTCCTGCGTCTTATGGTTTACATAGTATTTGAGCATAAACTTCTCGCAAGCTTCATTCCAATTGGTGATCGAATTTGGTGGCAGAGACAACAACCAGCTTCGTGCTCTATCCTTTAGTGCATATTGGAAGCACTTCAACTTTAGTTGATCCTCTGTGATGTTGAGAAGTGGGAACGTCTGCACTTGGGTGCAGAAATCTCTAACAAGGTTCAATGCATCTTCATGCGGCAGCCCACAGTACAATGGCAGAAGGTTGGCGTCATGGGGCTTCATAATGTAATTATGAACTGCAGTGGGTAGAACTATGGCAGAGCTGGTGGCTTCAATTATGGGTCGCAAAAAGTCGCCCATGTACTGTGGGTTCTCTAACGCCATCTCCTTCTCCTCCTGTTCTGGATTCAACTCTGGACGGTTGGTGTTAGAGTAGTGCTCGTCAACTCTATCAGTTTCCCTTTCGTCCAAACTAGTGTCAGAGCTCTCATCTCCTATCTTTCTAAAAATTAACCCTTGTGCTCGTGCTATCCAACAGAGACACCAGCTGTCCTTTCAAACTACGGAGTCCCTGCATGCACAACACTCAACACACAGATTAAATGCACCGGAGGGAGAGAAAGTAACGAGAAAAACTAAAATTTAAATAAAACAAGTAAAAGCAGAAAGAAAAGCGACACAACTAAAACGCCTAAAACCTTCTCCGGCAACGGCGCCAAAATTTGACTCAACCTAAACACTACGCTAGATTGACTCACAATAGGACGAGATCTATTGTAACGTGTAAGCTAACCCAAGTCGTCACTTAAGGAAGATCTTAAAGGGCTTTTAATTATATCACAAGAAAGCAGTAAACTTGGATTGAAAACGGTAAACTTAAACTTAAAACTTAAACGTGATAAGTAAACTTGAACGTAAACTTAAACTTGTAAATTTAACTAGGCAAGAAACTATTAAATCCTAGACAAGAATAAACGAACTTAAAGTAAATGCAACTTAAGAATTTAAAGACTTATAAATTAAAGCTTCTAAACTAGGCATGAAACTAAAGTGCAGAATTTAAAGGAAAGCGTAAACATAATTAAATTGCATAATTTAAATTGCATGATTGAAAATAAAGCATAAACGTAAAAGCAAAGCATAAACATAATGAAACAAAAGCGATTGAAATAAATACGAAATACCGTAAACTTCTTAAACGTGCAATCGCTGTCACTCAATTACAATCCAAGAGGAAACTAAAAACAAAACTAAATTAAAAGCTAACTAGAACAATAAATTCGAAAACTTGAAGAAACTAGGAAAGCTTGAAAAGCGCCTAAGTCTTGGTTGCCTTGCGGAACAATGATTCTCAAGGTGGAACGAAAGATTAGGGCAAAAGGAATGATCATTACAATGAAAATCAAGACCCTATTTATCGACTTCATTCCAATCCTAATCACCATCAAACTCGCCTTGCAAAACTGGACTCTTAAGGAAATAGAATCGTGCATTCAAAGGTAAGTCCAGCTGGATCGCGGTCTGCAAGTAACGTCAACTCTGGCGAAGATTGGCTAACTCTGGAAGTTCGGCTCTGGAAAGATATTTCAGAGCTGAAAGTCAGCTTTGGTGTTAGCAGATCTGGCGAGTATGGCAGAGCTGGAAGTCAGCTCTGGATATGTTGACTCTGGCAAAATATGTTGACTCTAGAGAATAGTCAGATCTGTCGATCTTTAGCTCTGCTCTGTCAAGTTTACTTTGGCGCGTAAAGTCAGCTCTGATGATTTAGCTCCGCACTGTCGAGTTTAGCTCTGCTCTGACAAGTTTGTGCTGCTCTGGAGATTTTAGCTCTGACAGTGAAGTTCAGCTCTGGAGATTTCAACTCTGACTATGAAGTCAGCTCTACTCTGTCATTTTAGCTCTGTCGTGTGTGATCAGTTCTGGTGCGGTAATTCAGCTCTGCTCTGGCACGGGCTTTTCAACTCTGGCGCGGGCTTTTCAGCTCTGAACACCAGATTGCGCCAGAATACACGATTCTCATCCAAAATCTCCAAAACCACACTCTTCCATCTATAAAATCAAAATCTCTTGCAAAGCATAAAACAAACCATAAACGCACCAATTTCCAGAATATTTAACTTAAAATACGCACATGCAAACCCCCAAAATTAGAACAATTAAGCATAAATCACCGGCCACTGGCTGCCATTGCCGGAGAGCGAGGGTGGTGACTTGGGCAGGGGATGACGGCAATAGCGGCGTGGTTTCGCCGTTGTTTGTGTGTTGGGGGTGCGCTTAACAGAGATATAGAGGGAGGGAGCGGGGTTCGGCGTTAGAAAGGATGGTGGCGGCGGCTTATCGCCGCTGAACCGCCGGAGTTTTAGATGGAGGAAGGGCGACGGCAGGGCTCACCTAGGAAGAGAGAGAGAGGGTTGATCCAATGTTAAAGGTGGGGCCCACTTTTTAATTAAAATAATAATAAAAAAAGATTGACTAACGGTGGCAGACGGCAGTTTGGTCAAAGGGGTGTATTTGAGCTGTTTTTTTTAGTTTGGGGGCTTATTTGCACACACAATGAGTAAGGGGAGCTATACCACTAGAGAGGTGGATTTGCACCTTTTCCCTTAAATATTTTATAATTCATCGAATTTCACAATTTTGGAAAGAAATAAAACAACAAATAAGAAGTTAAAGAAATAGAAAATAAAAAGAAAAATATAATTTAAATATAAACCTTCAATTTTATTATAACTACAAAATTGCCACTCAATTTTGAAATTGATTTGAAATTGAAAACTATCTTTCTAATATAGTACATATTTTTGAATTTAAATTTAATTAAATATTATTTCAAAATTTCATATTTATTTTATTAGAATTCAATTTTTTATAATAGAATTCAGTAGAGCCTCAAAGGAGCTCTTGTATTGTAGATGCTCTAAACTTCAAATTTTGGGTTGTAATTACTACCAATACATTGGGTTATTTTTGTGAAACAGAGATTTGAATAATAAAGAAGGGCACTTGCCCAAAATATTATTCCCTCCGTCTCTAAAATTTTCCACAATTTCTTTTTCAATTCTTTCAAAAAAAATTATTAATTTTATTTATAATAGTAGGATTCACACAACTCTACTCACATTTAAAGTGTGACCTTTATTTCATAGGTAAATATCATGAAAACCCCTAAAGTATACCCATTTTATCAAAAATACCCTGAAACTTTCAAAATGTTCTCTAAACCCTCAAACTATCAGGTTTTTATCAAATATATCCCGCATCTATTTTTCGGTCACCAAAAACGTGATGTGACTCGCCGGATGCCAGAATATAATTTATATTCTATTTTTTAAAAATGCAATGGCAAAAACAACGTCATTTCGTACCATATCATCAAAAAAAATTAACTCTTATTGTGTTTGAAATCCACGCTAATAACCTAAAATTATGAATTAACACGATAGAATATGGTAAGAAACGAAGTCGTTTTTTCAATGTCATTTAAAAAAAATATAATATAAATTACACTGTGGCATCCGGTGAACCACATCACGTTTCTGGTAATCGAAAAATAGATGCAGGATATATTTGATAAAAACCTAATAGTTTGAGGGTTTAGAGAACATTTCAAAAGTTTCAGGGTATTTTTGATAAAGTGGACATAGTTCAAGGATTTTCATGATATTTACCCTTATTTCATTAATAATTTTATTTATATTTTATTAAAATTCGTGAAGTTCACATTGGGAAACAAAAAAAAATGTGGAGAAAAGGAGTATGTCACATGGGATGGTTCAATCCTTAATTCTAAACCAAGTTTGAAATTTATTGGTTAACGGTTAGACTGATATTTCCCTTTGGAAAAAGTTTAGACTAATATTTTACTTTACTCTTTGATTAAACAAATATATATTTTACTTTACTCCTTCTGTATCCTAAAATTATGTATTTATTTTTTTTTTATTTCTGAAATTATATATTTATTTCTTTTTTGATACGTCCCCTAAATATAATTTAAATAATTTATCCTTATAATTTACACTTGTTACCGATAATCAATTTAACATATTCTTAATATAAGTGTTTTTTTTTCACTATCAATACACTCAAAAAAAATTATTAAAAAATTGCACCAAAAAAATTTCTTTGCATATATTTTGGGGATGACAATTTTTGAACAATTTCACCTCCAATCAATTTAATTTTTCTTCTTTATAATATATGTAAAATACCCGTGAACACTAATTATGCAAAAATACAAATTACATTTATAAATCCAACATCTATGATACAAATATTAAAAAGGCTACCTGATGCCACATTGCACAACACTACTAAATCACAAGATCAAAATCTTGACATGATTCATGCTAATTCATACTTCATCCGATCCATTTTAATAGGCTCATTTTTCTTTTTGGAACATTTTATTAGAATAGATTTATTTTTTATTTTGAATAAAAAATATATTTAATTAATATGAATCACACCACTTTCCTCCTAAAAAAATAAATTTCTTAATATTCATGCCCAGAAAAATGAGTCTATTAGAGTGAGACGAAAAAAATATTATACAAATTATATAATCATTTTAAGGTTAAAATATAAAAATACCTTTAATTGCTTAGGTTTATTATATGATCTCCTACTTACCCCACTTAATCCAAACTCTCTTTCTATCTCGGCCCACCTCTCTCCCCACCCCACATCCGTCTCTCTTTCCATCTCAAAGGGAGAGAAAGAGCATTTGAAATAGAGATATATATAGTTTAAAATACTCCCTCCGTCCTTAAAAATTGTGGTTTTATTATTATATTGGGACGTCCCTGAAAATTGTGGTATTTCCTTATTTGGAAATGACCATACAAACTTTGGGATCAGAGCGGTTCCTCTATTGTGTAAAAAACACATCACAAGCTACTGTGCATTAAACACGGTCGTTTCACTCTAAAAACAATAGCTTTTTAACTTTTAGTAATTCCTTTAATTAAAATCATTTCTTCTTCTCAATAAACGTGATTCCATTTTACTTTAAATAAATCTTTCCAAACACAATACAAAAAAGATTAAATTTTTCTTTTGCGAAAAGACAATCTTTTTGTTCCCTCCTTTTTTTACTCCCTGCATACAAGAAACTTCATCATCTTTTCATCTCTCTTTTTCTCCATTCCCTCCACAATCTCACAGTAGCCCTCATCAAATCAATCCAGTTTAGGTAATTCACAGCAGCCCTCCATAATCTCTTTTCTCTTTTCTCTTTTATTTATTAGATGTAATTTATCATTTATATACTAAAAATTAAAATTAATAGTTGATGTATTAATTTCACACGAAAAATATTGTGTTGGATTTACAAGTTTTTTCATTTTTATTGTGAAATATATCACCTAGATGACAATGGAAGAAGCTCTATGACAAATAATGAAATAACTCGTGCATGTGAACTGAAGAGATTTAAGGCTGCTTTCTTAACTTCTTTTTGTTATTGTGTATTTGCATATTAGTTGATGTAGTTATTAATATTGTGTTTATTTTAAATTTTTGTTTGATGTATGACAGACAATTGTTGCAACAATTTCATTAATGGATTTTAGTTCAGATTTAGACTCCAAGCCTAGAATTGGTATGCAATTTGATAGCTTGGATG
Source organism: Salvia miltiorrhiza (assembly GCF_028751815.1). Classification (NCBI taxonomy): domain Eukaryota; kingdom Viridiplantae; phylum Streptophyta; class Magnoliopsida; order Lamiales; family Lamiaceae; genus Salvia; species Salvia miltiorrhiza. The sequence continues at coordinate 43,561,784 of NC_080393.1, read as the reverse complement.
AGGTTTGGAAGTTTTGGGTGCAATATGGAGGGAAATCAGGATTTGGAGTGAGAAAATATTATAGTAACAAGAACAAGAAAACTGGTCATATAACATCACACAAATATGTTTGTTGTAAGGAGGGTATTCGTAAAGCAGACAAAAGAGATTACTTTACAATCTGTTCGGGTCCCATGTAAGTGGTCCTGAGGGTCTCGAATAGGTGTATGGGGGGGGGGGAATACACCTATGGGCTATTTTTAAAAATTCCTCAATCAGAGGGATCTCAGACAGAGATCTAAACGAAACTTTACATGCAAACAAAGACACCTGTTCAACTGAAAACAATTTTGACCAAACAGGGTTGACGACTGATACTAAAAACTCTTCAGTAGGGAGTTATCAGTTAAGTTGTTGGAACTTAACTGATGCACTTAAGGGCTTCAGTCGAGTTTGCTAAAACAGAGATGATAACACTCTTCCTGACTATCAGAAGATAGATCAGTCAGACTGATATCATACGCAGCGAAAATTAAACTTAATTTCACAATAGCCTCGGTGGAGCACGTTGTTGGTCTTTAGGTTTCTCTTTGCAGTTAATCAGTGTTCAGTTTATCAATTGAAATAACACAGGTAAGAATATAAAACTGAAAGCTGTAAACAACACAGAGACTTTTACGTGGTTCGGAAAAACCCTTTCCTACATCCACGGTCGGTTGATCGGACCAACAATCCACTCCGTAAGTGCTTAACAGGTGCACTGCAAACCAAACCGTGTGCTTGCCGGGTGCACACAACCGTACCACTGAAGAAAACCCTTCTTCAGTACCCACGCTTCACTCGCGTCGGATTTCTCTTGCTCAGCACAACCAGTGCTAAGACTTCTCACTCAGAGTCAGAGTACCTTCCTGAACTCCAAATCACTCAAACACTCTTTTGGGGGGAGGTTTGAACGAGTGCCAACTATACTACAAAGAACAAGTTCTTTGAAGCAAGTTTGACCTTTGGCTTCTGGGTAAACAGAGGTTCGCCTAAGGTCTAAGAGAATATGTGTAATCAGCAGTGACTGATTTTGGCTTTGGAATTCTCTTCTTCGATTCAAGCTTTGGGGAGGTTAAGCTTTAGGCTGAGTAGCAATTTCGGCAGAGCTTCAGCTTATGTCGTTGAATCGGTTAAGGTTGAAGTGATCCTCGAGCGCTATTTGTAGGAGAACTCTTGAATAGATCCGTTGGCGTAGAACGTCATCAAGATTTCTTCCGTTGGAGAGAAATTCGAATTTGGGCTGAGGCTTCAATCTTCGAGGTTCCTTGTCTGGGTGGAAATGGCTCTCTTGATGGACAGGAGATGTGACGTCTCTGAAAAGTAACCACCAGATAGGAATGACCTCTACAGAGATAAGATCCTGAGATCTCTGCATTTAATGCGGCTGTACTTTGTGAGTACGTGGCTTCTTCTAAACGTTGGAAGATCAGTCCGAGGAGGAATGTTCAACTGATACTTGACTTTAGTATCAGTCCATTGCGCGCATTAAGTAATCAGTTCCTAACTGATTATTCAACTGATACTTCAGTTGGTATCTGCAGTCTTCAGTCTTCAGTCCTTCGTTCTTCAGTCTTCAGTCTTCGACACCGCAAGCTAAACTAGAACCGAACTCTAACACTTGAGTTCAAAACAATTCTAGTCTATTACAAATACGACCTATGAATTTTGGTATCATCAAAACAAGGATTAGGATATTCCACAAGGTTCCCAACAATTTCTCCCTTTTTGATGATGCCAAAACCACACAGCAGTTCTAGACAACAAAAAGACTGAACTCACAGTACAAGTTCTAAAACTGGGGTGAAAACAGTTCCCCCTTAACAATAGAACCTAAAAACTTGTACTTAGAGTTAAGAACGAAACAGTTCTAAAACAGAACAAGGAGAAGATAGAAAAACATAATCAGAGCCTGGACAAAGAGTCATTGTCTTCAGGTTAAGATCAAAAAGAAGTTCTTTTCATTAATAAAAGACTGATAAGCCATCAATCTAAATTACAATTGGGAAACGGAAAAGAACAATACAGAAGACAACCAAGAGACTCACAGTTTCTGATTATATAGCTTGGAGTTTGGATGCAAATTCCAGATCTTGCATATGGCTCTGAATTCTATCTTGATTCTGTCTCTGTTGATTCCATTCTTAATCCTTGGTGGAGTCACAGTCTTTTTCTGAGGATCAGGAATGCTTTTTCCGAGTATTCTTTGAGCTTCTTGCATTTTTAAAACCAAAGCTCATTCTGGCAGTTGCAACAGGAAATACTTCCAGGCATCATTCCTGTATTCTCCGTCACCTTGGATGTTTGCAAAAACCATCCATTTGGTGTAGCATTCCTTAGTTTTCTCCCACCAGTCGTTTAACTCAGACGGTATCCATTTGTCTGGACGCTCAAACTTTTCCAAATATGATACCATCAGTCCTTCACTGAAGTAGTGTTTGAGCTTTTGACCTTTCTTTAGAGTTGATACGAAATCGAGTTTCGTCTTCTTCAGCTCTGGCTCATTTGAGGAGCTTTCTCTGGCTCTTTTTCTGTTGAGTTCGACTGAGGATATGGTAGGAGCAACCTTTGAGATAATCTCTTCAGCCCTGTTAAAGTATGAAGGGATCCAATCCTCTTCCCTTCGGATGCGCTTCAGTAAATCCTCTTCCCCCTTTTTGGCATCATCGGGAGGAAGTCGGCTTTTCAGCTCTTGAAGATCATTAAACATCTTTTGAAGAAGGGCAGAGTCAGGGGACTCTTGAGGTCGTCGGATTTTCAGTTCCACTTTTGCAAGGCGTTCTAGAATAAGACGTACTGTGTCTGCAACGAGGTATCTGACTTCAGTTGCAGGCATGAACGTCTTCAAGAATTCAAGTTCCATTTCCTTGACCTTCTCTTTGAGCTCAAGAAGTTGCGTCTTCGTTTGAATCTCTGTTTCAAGAAAAAGATTGCACAAGTTATCGTGATCCTTCTTGATTTTGGGAATACCGTTGTCAGGATCAAGCATTTTCTTCTTGTATTTGATAAGAGCAACTTCTTCATTTATCAAGTCCCTTTAAAGCTTATTGATCAACTCGGAATGATGAATCATGTCTGCAGTAGCCTGTTCCTGGACCTCTTTGAGTTTCTTCACAAATTTTTCTCCATAGATGTTCTGACGTTCGAGCTCATGGTGAAGTGACTCGATTTCATATTCTTGATCGGAGATGTGCTCAAGTAGAACAGCCATCGGATCTTCTACATCTTCAAAAATCAGGGTCTGATTCTTGTGCGGTCGATTGTGTTTCTAGATAGTAAGACGCTCGTCAGTTTCTTCGTCTGAATAGAATAGAACAGGTCCTGATGGACGACGAAGCTCGACTTGTTCTATTGGAATTTCTGGATCGACAGAAGAGACCTTCGCTTGTTGATCGTCAGATGGAGCTTTTGAGGTGGATGCCTCGGCTGTGCTTGGTGGAACAGAGCATTCAGCTCTTTCTTCAGCAGGAGGCTGAGAACTCGTCTGCTCTTGACTGATGGTGATGCCTTCAAGAGGAGTAGGCTCATCAGTGTTCAAGAGGGGTGATGATGAAGGCTGAGGAGACTTGGTGATATCCTCGACTCGTCCTTTAGAGGCTGGGGGATCAGCATTGTGAGCTGATCTCAGTTCTGTTGCGGGCGAAGAGTAGAGAAGTGCAATTATTTCAATGACACCGGGTTGAATACCTTCAGCAGAGATTGTTGGAGGAGTTGATGGTAAGTTCAACTGACTGATTGGATCAGTCATCAACTGTTCAGAGGCGGCAGGATCAGCTGCAGATTCTGCCGGTGGGGCAATGTTGCTTGCTGGAGAGCTGAGTAAATCAGCTACTGGTTCAGGAATTAAGGGCTCTTCAGAAGCCTTCGAAGTTCCAGCATCGTTATTGAATGAGATGAGATGTCTGAATTGTTTGGAAGAATTCAGATAATTCATGGCGAATCTGTCAAAGCCATGAATTACATCCCAAACTTTCTCAAGTTGAAAGAGGCTGATCAGGGATGCCTCTTCCATCTCGAATGAGTCTTCAGCTTGAGTGCTTTGAAGACTATTGATCTGCGGACAAGGTGCCGTCTTCAGGAAGGTATACGTGAGGAGTCTATGAAGGTTCCGGTAGACTTCTAAAGACGTATCGAAATCACCAAGTAGACAACGGAGGTGATTTGTAGCATCTCGTTGAGCTTCAGACTGAAGTTCAACGACTTCCTGAGTCCCTTTTCAAGGAAAAGTGGGAGCTGGTTCAGGGAAAACTTCCAAGACAGCTTTGCCTTTGGACTTTGGAGATGATTTCCAAGGCATCTCATTTGGTTTTCTGGATGGGTTTTTGGGGGAGGATGGAACGGGATCTCTTCGGAGAAGAGATATCGATTACCTTCGTCTTCGGAGAAGGTTTGGGTTCTCTTCTTGCAGGTTTGAAGAGACGAAGACTGTCTGTGAAGTCAATCATCTTTGACCATCGCACAAAGCTGTGCTCCTTTGTTCCTTGGATGATAATTTGGGAGACCCTGTTCCCTTGTCGAACCATTGTCGCTGGCCACGTGTTGTGGGCTTCGTTGTAGAGAAGCGTCAGATAAGCTTCTTCCCAGTTGAAGGGTTTGTCCTTCAGAAGAACTGCCATAACATTCTTCTGGGGTTGAGAAGCTTTGTCGGGGGTTCCAGTTGCACCTATCCAGCATTTCTGGATAATCTTGCCCAGCATGGCATACTCTGGATGAAGATGGGAAAGAGTGATCTGACTTTCCGTCGATTCAGATTCATCCTTTAGAGCAGACTTGAGAGTCTTGTTCGCTTCCTCATCAGACAATCTGGAGAAGAGAGTTTCGTTATTCGGGAGATTGAACAGTTTTTTGACAATCTGAGAGACGTTGAGAGTCTCTACAACACAATCTGCCGAGGTGTAGATACTGACTTTTGAGATGAGCTCTTCGGAGTCGTTGAAATGAAGATTCTTGTAGAATTCTCTGACAGCGTCATCAAGTAGATATTTCGCTTCACTGGTGACGAATTTGGTCCATCCGTGTTGGTGGAGAATTGTCGAGACTTTTGCATATTCAGGCTTCTTCTCGAAAGATTCCTTGTGCACGGACTGTTCATATCTGACTTCTTTCTCGATCGGAGCCTCCTTCTTGTTGTCATTCTTCTTCATGTTGGTCTTGGCCATTTCGAATGTGAAATCTGAGAAGAGAAATTTGCAGAGAGTAATCTCACAGTAGAGTGCTGTGGATTTTGGGAGTTAGAGAGAATTCAAAAGTAAAGAAAGATGGAGGAGTGGGCGTAATGAAGAAAGTGTGATTGTGGAGAATGAACAGTTTCTTAGGGCAATCGAAAAGACGTGGGCGGTTTGAAATCTGCGCGCCAAGTCAGGTTTAATGAATTTTGACGTCCGTAATAAATGCCCGTCAGAGGAATACCTTAAAGTAAAAGATTTAAACTGATATGGAATATTGGACACGATCTCTTGCTGAAAATAGGTGGCGTACAGAGCATGCAATGATTTAAAAAAAATATGCCCAAAAAGATGTGTTCAGAAATTGAAAGTCCAATACTAAATGCAGAGTCGCTAGTTAATCATTATGACAAAAAAAAACTATTTTCTATATTAGTCATAGATAAAAGCGAATAAAATCAAGTTCCCAACAATCAGTCAGGAAAACAGTCAAGTACTGATAAAGCTTAAGCAGTGTTTCCCCTAAATTAGATAATCCATTATCAATTCAAGTAAAAAAGCACAGGGAACAACGAATGAGTAAAAGTAGTAATCGCAAATCAGTTTGAAGTTCATTAAAAGACAAATTTGCAAAAGTGTGCAGAAGAACAAAACAAGGAAGAATGAACTATGACAATCTAAGAATATCATATACAAGATAAAAATTTTCTGATTAGATGACATTCCTTGATCTTCCTTGGTTCTCAATTGATGCGGAGCTATTTGCTTGGTTTTCTTGGAGAACTTCCTTTTGTTTCTTCAATCATCTCCCCTTTTCCCTTCTTGTCTTCTTCTCGTTTGTCTTTGTCATCAGACTCAGGAACACCGCTGTACTTGTTCTGTATTTCCAGTTGCTGTTGAAGATGCGTGACAGTTGATTCAAGAATAGCCATTTTGACTTTCAGCTCATAAGTTGCATCTTCTTGAATGAGCAGCCTCTTGTTCAGCATTTGAAATCCTTCATTGGTGAGAGGACTTGCTGGTCTTTGATCTTCAGCAGGTGTTTCTTCACCTCTTGCGTCGGCTGGAGCAGTCTGACGTGGTGAAGACTCACGGTGGACTTCAGTGTCCTCAGTGTCATCTTCTTTGAGCAGTCTGACGTGGTGAAGACTCACGGCTGGAGCAGTCTGACGTGGTGAAGACCTCTGGAAATCAGGTACAGTTTGAAGTTGGGTGCCCAGTCATGGATAGCATCCCAGAGATTAGTGACTTTGAATTTCTCAAAGATGTTGTTCTCTAGGGCTTCCAATTCTTCTGCAGTGAGAACTTCATCAATTTCCTTGTATTGAGACTTGGGCAAGGTTTTGACGAAGATGAAGAAGAAGTAGCTGACGAGATCCTGAAACTCTTCAGGATTCAGGGTTGCTATGATTGAGGGAAAAGTGGTTGTGACACAGTGTTCGGACAGTTGTGTCACAAAGTTTCTGAGAAGGGCAGTTTGATTGACAGTGGCTGAGGATGAGGATGCGACATTAATGTCAGCAGGTTCATCAAACTTCGCCTTCTTGTCGAACCCTTCCAGATAGTAGTGGAAGAATCCTCTGAGAGGAAGTTCTTCTGAATCAGTTTCTCTGGTGTCGGTTGCTTATGTCTCCTCTGTCTGTTGATTTCCTTCATCTTATGGAGGAACAGTGGGAGACTGTTGCTGAGATGTTTCAGTGCTTGGAATTAGCACTTTTTCTGAAGCTTTCTGTGCAGCTTCTTCATGATCTCCATTGAGAGAGCTTTGAGGAGTGTCAAGTGAGATCTTGACTGGAGATGACAAACTATCAAACTTTCTTTTGATCGAGCCTCGAGTCTTGTAGCGTGGCTCTGTAGTGGAGAGAGCGATTTCAGTTGACACACTGACATTCCCTTTGGCTGAGCTTTTCTGTCCTTCGAACAGATGGATGGTGGAAGACACTTGAGTGGTGTTCTTCCAGAAGCATTGAGTCTCTTTTGCACTGTAAAGAATCAATGATGAAACTCTGGTTCCTTGACGTAGATGCTTGGTGGAATGGGATTCCTTCTTTTCTTCAGCAAGGATCTGAAGATAGGCCTTCTCCCAGTTGAATGGGCCTTTCTGAAGCAGGGCGATCAGCACCAGTTTGTGTGGTCTTGAGAGATGACCAGGGGATCCAAGAGTGCCGAACCAGCATTTCTTGATCATTTTGGCGATTGGTCTGAGATGAGGATGTAGTCTTGATAAGCTCAGAACATTTGTGATGTTGTGGTCGGCAGATGCATCGCTCATCAGCGTATCTCTCATGAGATTTATGGCTTCGTCATCGGCAAAGAATGGGGCTGGTCCGTCAGTTGGGAGATTGAACACTTCTCTTGCCGCTTGAGAGATGTTGATGGGTATCTTTGTGGAGTCTGAGAAATCTCCATTTGTGAACACAGAGATTTCGGTTTTGAGATCACCAGTTGACTCATCAGTCTTGATGTTGTTGTAGAATTCTCTGATGATCGACTCGTCGAGAAGAAACTCCGGTGAGCATTGAAGAAATTTCATCCATTCATGACGTTCCAAGATTTCATTGATCTTGTTGAAATCAGCAAGATTCTGGAGTGCCTCCAATGTTACAAGGGATTCGTAACACACAACTTGTTGATATGCTGATTTTTCCATGTGGAATTTTGAGTGTAGAGGATTTCTGCAAAAATCTGTAAATTGGTTCTCACAGAGATTGAACTGTGGATTTTCACTGTTAGCCTTGCAGGGATAGCACACTCAAGGAGTTTTGCACAAAAGATTTCTCTGAGATTGAGTAAATCTTTTGTCGAAGATGAAACGTTTTTAGTAGAGAATGTGAAAGATCGTGCACGAGGCGGTTTCAATAAACTTTTGAAATTCGTGCAAATGGAGACGTGGCACGTGGATCACTCCGCTTGTTAGTAAAAAGGGCGGGATCGTGTGATCGTATGTCATCCATTTTGAACGAAGTTTGTACGTGTCAATTAAAAAGAAATAAAAAATAATAATGACACGTCAGACTAAGCACATTTCAGTTGAAAAAGATAAAGAAAAGCAGTCATAATTACAAGTAAGATTGTTGAGAGAAGCTTACAAAGTGACTATCACTAGATTAGTCGTTGATTTAAGTGTAAGTTCCCCCTAGAGTATATGACTGGTTCTCCTTTGGTTTCTAATCTGTCGACTGTTGCTGCGCGTTCCTTTCTCGTTTCATCATTCTTCTGAACTGAAGTGTTCCTTCATGAATCACTTCTTCAAAGACTTCTGACGCCTTTTTGAATTCTGTCTCTGTTTCCTCGAGACGTGGCAGAAGTTCTTGTTTCTGAGACTGAAGTAGTTTCAGTCTGTTGATCAGTCTGCGCTCTTGAACATCTCTTTTGTCAGATTCGTCTTCATCTTAAATGAAGTGGCGCATGACGATCCTTCGAACATCTTGCAAGAGATCAATCTCTCTGATGATCGGTTTGTACTCCCTAAGGAGATTTTCAAATCTCGTACTTAGGTGTTGATACTCTAATCGAGTTTGATCATATCTGCTCGTTCCTTCTGACTGTGAGTGGGTTGGACTCTGATTTTTTTCTGGAAAGATGAATCTGTCTTCGTCGTCAGAATCCAGTGTCCCGATCTCAAGTCCGTTGATTCCTCGAAAGTATGTATGAACATAGTCGCTGGAGGAGTCTTTCTTGTTCCTGTACATTGAGGAGATAACAGGGAGAAACACACAGGAAACAGGAAGAGAACACGGAGCAAGCAATCTCAAGAGGAATCTTGAGAAAAGATTTTGATCAAAAACAAGATGCCCTCATTAGGATCTAGTTCAATTAAAACCTAATCAGATACAGAGTGTTCTTGCGAACAACCTGCTCTGATACCAATTGTTAGGTCCTGAGGGTCTCGAATAGGTGTATGGGGGGAGGAATACACCTATGGGCTATTTTTAAAAATTCCTCAATCAGAGGGATCTCAGACAGAGATCTAAACGAAACTTTACATGCAAACAAAGACACCTGTTCAACTGAAAACAATTTTGACCAAACAGGGTTGACGACTGATACTGAAAACTCTTCAGTAGGGAGTTATCAGTTAAGTTGTTGGAACTTAACTGATGCACTTAAGGGCTTTAGTCGAGTTTGCTAAAACAGAGATGATAACACTCTTCCTGACTATCAGAAGATAGATCAGTCAGACTGATATCATACGCAGCGAAAATTAAACTTAATTTCACAATAGCCTCGGTGGAGCACGTTGTTGGTCTTTAGGTTTCTCTTTGCAGTTAATAAGTGTTCAGTTTATCAATTGAAATAACACAGGTAAGAATATAAAAATGAAAGCTGTAAACAACACAGAGACTTTTACGTGGTTCGGAAAAACCCTTTCCTACATCCACGGTCGGTTGATCGGACCAACAATCCACTCCGTAAGTGCTTAACAGGTGCACTGCAAACCAAACCGTGTGCTTGCCGGGTGCACACAACCGTACCACTGAAGAAAACCCTTCTTCAGTACCCACGCTTCACTCGCGTCGGATTTCTCTTGCTCAGCACAACCAGTGCTAAGACTTCTCACTCAGAGTCAGAGTACCTTCCTGAACTCCAAATCACTCAAACACTCTTTTGGGGGGAGGTTTGAACGAGTGCCAACTATACTACAAAGAACAAGTTCTTTGAAGCAAGTTTGACCTTTGGCTTCTGGGTAAACAGAGGTTCGCCTAAGGTCTAAGAGAATATGTGTAATCAGCAGTGACTGATTTTGGCTTTGGAATTCTCTTCTTCGATTCAAGCTTTGGGGAGGTTAAGCTTTAGGCTGAGTAGCAATTTCGGCAGAGCTTCAGCTTATGTCGTTGAATCGGTTAAGGTTGAAGTGATCCTCGAGCGCTATTTGTAGAAGAACTCTTGAATAGATCCGTTGGCGTAGAACGTCATCAAGATTTCTTCCGTTGGAGAGAAATTCGAATTTGGGCTGAGGCTTCAATCTTCGAGGTTCCTTGTCTGGGTGGAGATGATAACACTCTTCCTGACTATCAGAAGATAGATCAGTCAGACTGATATCATACGCAGCGGAAATTAAACTTAGTTTCGCAATAGCCTCGGTGGAGCATGTTGTTGGTCTTTAGGTTTCTCTTTGCAGTTAATCAGTTTTCAGTTTATCAATTGAAATAACATAGGTAAGAATATAAAACTGAAAGCTTGTAAACAACACAGAGACTTTTACGTGGTTCGCAAAAACCCTTTCCTACATCCACGGTCGGTTGATCAGACCAACAATCCACTCCGCAAGTGCTTAACAGGTGCACTGCAAACCAAACCGTGTGCTTGCCGGGTGCACACAACCGTACCACTGAAGAAAACCCTTCTTCAGTACCCACACTTCACTCGCGTCGGATTTCTCTTGCTCAGCACAACCCGTGCTAAGACTTCTCACTCAGAGTCAGAGTACCTTCCTGAACTCCGAATCACTCAAACACTCTTTTGGGGGGAGGTTTGAACGAGTGCCAACTATACTTCAAAGAACAAGTTCTTTGAAGCAAGTTTGACCTTTGGCTTCTGGGTAAACAGAGGTTTGCCTAAGGTCTAAGAGAATATGTGTAATCAGCAGTGACTGATTTTAGCTTCGGAATTCTCTTCTTCGATTCAAGCTTTGGGGAGGTTAAGCTTTAGGCTGAGTAGCAATTTCGGCAGAGCTTCAGCTTATGTCGTTGAATCGGTAAAGATTGAAGTGATCCTCGAGTGCTATTTGTAGGAGAACTCTTGAATAGATCCGTTGGCGTAGAACGTCATCAAGATTTCTTCCGTTGGAGAGAAATTCGAATTTGGGCTGAGGCTTCAATCTTCGAGTTTCCTTGTCTGGGTGGAAATGATTCTCTTGATGGACAGGAGATGTGACGTCTCTGAAAAGTAACCACCAGATAGGAATGACCTCTGCAGAGATAAGATCCTGAGATCTCTGCATTTAATGCGGCTGTACTTTGTGAGTACGTGGCTTCCTCTGAACGTTGGAAGATCAATCCGAGGAGGAATGTTCAACTGATACTTGACTTTAGTATCAGTCCATTGCGCGCATTAAGTAATCAGTTCCTAACTGATTCTTCAACTGATACTTCAGTTGGTATCTGCAGTCTTCAGTCTTCAGTCCTTCGTTCTTCAGTCTTCAGTCTTCAATCTTCGACACCGCAAGCTAAACTAGAACCGAACTCTAACACTTGAGTTCAAAACAATTCTAGTCTATTACAAATACGACCTATGAATTTTGGTATCATCAAAACAAGGATTAGGATAATCCACAAGGTTCCCAACATAAAGGATAGAATAATGTGAGTTATGCTAAGAATAGAGTTCTTTAGCAAACACCAGACGTGATTGCATAAATCGCCTATTACATTACCAGTTGAGACTTGGAGCTTTGTAAGCTTACGAACCTGTTGAGTCCTTCCCGGGAGAGACTGGGTTAGGTTGGTTGTGGTCGGACCCCGGGAGGGTTGGGCACAGAATGGAGACTGCGTTGAAGAGCAACGCGAGTCGACGGGGCTACGAGCGACTGCTTCCGATTCGTCGAACAAATAGCAACGGCGGCGCAGCGACCCTCGACTACGGAAGATGGCCTCGGCTTACGGGGCAGCTTCCAATGACCTTACAGGGAGGCGGTAGTTCCCAATAGAGGAGGCGGAGCGTCGAGCAATAGCCTTGCCAATTTTAGGGCAAAGGCAGCGCGAGGCCAACGGCGACTCCCGCCGGTTCAAAGAGCAGCGGCAGACGAAGCCCAGCGGCGCAATGATTCTGCTTGAATCAACAGAGAGCTAGGGCTCTTCTCACTTGAGCAGAGAAGAGAGGTGAGCCTATTGAGAAATGAGAAGAGACGGAATCACGATCGTCCGTCTCACCGGGCCTTCAACGGCGGCGGTGACTGCGATCTGTGATTAAAGGGAAAACTAGGGCTTAGATCAAAGAATTGAGGAATTGAATTAAGAAGAAGTGGATGAGAGAAGGAGAGAGTGAATAGAATAGGAGAAGACGAGAGACATAGATGAGGACGCCGACTCGCTGGAGTTCAGAGGCGAGGCGCGGCCTCGCCGGTGACTGGACTAATCAGGAGGCGGCATAACTCGCGTAGAGAGAGAGATGGCGCAGAGACATTTCAGATAGAGGGAGAAACCGTGTTTGAGCAATGAGGGACCTCACTTGGGCTGAAGTTTATTTTTTTTTAGAGATGGGCTTCTGATTGGGCCGATTTATTATTTTTAATTGGTTGGGCTGGAGCTGTTTATTTCAATTGGGCTGAAGTATATAAGTGGACCGATTTATCTAATTGGATTAATTTAGAATGAGGTTATTATTAAGCGAGTTAGTATACCCTAAGACGAGTTTTAAGCTTATATTTTAGATTATTATTAGAATTTTTCGGATTATTATCTCAGAATAATAATTAAAGGAATATTGAGTCATGCATATTTATTTTACACATTCTCAATTAGTTGAGAATTATCATTGAGCTAAGGTTTGACCTTATGTTCTCGCATTAAAGGTCAAGCGCGACAGTAAAAGCTAATAAGGAGTCACTAAGCTATAGCAAAGGTTCGTTTATCAGGTGGGTTTACTTTCATATATATCAAATGAGTTAAAAGTTATGTTTCAACAAGTTATTTCGTTTCAAACCTTTAAACTGAAATTATTTCAAGTATTGTCTTGCCATAAATGTTTCAATTTTAGTATGATATCTATCTGCTTTGGCTTTGCCAATGATGCAATCGAATTCGGGTCCTGAGCAGTTGATAGCTATCCTGCCAGGACTAGTGTACACCAGTGACTGTGAGTCATCTAGCGGGTTGGCCGGTCAAGTGTCCGTGAGAGGTGGCCACATCTCCGGCACAAAGTTCCAGATATGATAGATTACAAGAGGACTTAGTCTGCAGACGAACTTTAAGAATCACAAATGAATTTAGTAAGCTTGGGCCTTTTAGCTAAAACTCCCTTGTTGTACTGTTTATGATGGCATGACAATTTATAGTTTTTACGCAATGATGTGTATATTTAGGCATACGTGCCCACTGAGTACTCTCGTACTCAGCCCTGCATATATTTCTAAATGTGTAGGTTGAGCAGTGGCTGATGAAGATGAAGTGAAGAGCAGAGCTTTTGTCATAAGTTAAATGAATGAACTCTTGGATACATGTCTTCATACATGTAATCAGATTATGTTATTCCGCTGCGTACTCTTAGGTTTTATGTCCTTTTAGTTAAGTCGGATTCATCTGAACTTACAAGTCTGTTTGAGTCTTTGTGAATAAACATCAGTTATATTATGAATTTTCCTTTCTTTAACAATTATTTTAGTTCGATCCTCTATTATTTGTTCACTCCCTTTCTATCGCCGTTGATAATTGTGTCCTTAGTTACGATTTCCTGGCTTAATTAAGTCCGATCGTGACATTACACCATGTTGGATGCTAAGAATTATCTATGTTTCAAAAGGTAAAGAAGCATGGTATATGGTGAAACCGATTGTCTAATGAGATATTTTCAACAAAAGTTATCAAAAAATCATTTGTTTTATCATGCTAATAAGATGGATATGGAAGAACAAATAACTAATGTGTTTTGGGCAGATGCAAAAATATTGATCGACTATGAGTATTTTGGTGATGTTGTGTCATTAGATACCACATATTGCACGAATCGTGCAAATAGACCGTTACCTATATTTTCAGGTTTCAATCATCATAGAAAAGCAGTGATTTTTGGTGCATCACTTTTGCATGATGAGGCGGCAGCGTCATTCAAATGGTTGTTCGAAACTTTTTTGGAAGCTCACAAGCAAACGAAGCCCCTCACTATCTTTACAGATCAAGATCAAGCTATGGCAAAGGCCTTACACGAGGTACTGCTCGAGACAGCTCATGGATTATGTACATAGCACTTAATGCAAAATGGCATCAAACACTTAGGAAATTTGATGAAAGAAGGATCATGTTTTTTAACAGATTTTAAGAGATGTATGTATAGCTTTGATGATCAGACCCAGTTTGAGGAGGCTTGGAGTAGCTTATTGACACAATATAGTCTCCAAGACAACACATGGTTGAAACATGTTTATAGTGTAAAGGAGAAATGGACTGGTTGCTACATGAATGCGTTCACACTTGGGATGAGAAACACACAACTTAGTGAGAGTGTCAATTCCGATATCAAGGAGTGCATGAAGCCCAACTTGAACATTATGCAATTTTTTAATAATTTTGAGCAGGTTATGGAGAAGAAGAGATATAGTGAGCTAAGGTGTGATTTTGAAGCACGCCAGAAATTGTCCAGATTGAGTTTAGAGAGTTCTCTAATGTTGTAACAACTTTCCAAGGTTTATACTCCATCTGTCTTTGATCTATTTCAAAAAGAGTTTGTTTTATTTGTGTTGGGTCCCGGAGGGTTGACTGAACAGGTGTATGAGGGGGGGAGGAGAATACACATATAGGCTATTTTTATGGAATCGGAAACTCACAAACCAAACTTCAGTCGTAAAGTGGTTGTAGACTGATATTGAAGTAACTTCAGTATTTTGATTTCAGTCAAGCACAGAGCTCTAACTGATATCCACATAAGGCTTCAGTTTAGAGTTTGTGAAACAGAGTAGAGTTACTAATCTTACTGACTATCAATTGATTGATCAGTTAGACTTATTATTGGATTTGTATACTGAAAGCAAGAACGTTTTACACTTGTATACAATGATTCATGTGTTCACTATTTTATCTCCTATCTGATTGTGTTCATGATTGCATATGTATGTCCTTTATCTCTATATAAGTAGATTATATGGTGATTAACAGATCACAGAAGGTCATATAATTGGAATAAACTTAAGAGATATAAATAGATCACAGCTGAGATGACTCTAGGACGAGTCGTTGGTCTAGGCTGCAGTATAGATGGAAATAGTTTGTCTTGACTATTTGTCTATACTGGTACGTCATAACGTATTGATAGGATCACAGTGAGATGTATTCTTCTATCTGACATAAGTGAAGAATCAAGATCTCGGTAACTTAATAAAATCTTAATACTAATAAGATTTCAGATATATATGTTGATTCGTGTATCACTTTGATTTACTATGGGTGAGAGTTATATATTAACTTTGATTTTCTTGGGTGATAGCGGTCAATATATGATATTTGGTTATCTATATTAGTACCCGTATATGGTATAGGATAATGACATCCCCTTAAGGAGCTCAATAAGGTTTATTGCGTTAAACCATGCAGTAATAAGGTTTGAGTGGTACTGCTTAAGGATTACAAAGAGATTAATTAATTTAAGCTGTCAGAGCTTTAATTAATTAATGGATGTTGGATATTTAAATACAGAGATTTAATAAGTCTAAATACAAGCATCGACTCATCATCGGTAATAAAGGGGTAAGTCAGTATTGATTCTCTAGTGGAATGAATTAATACTTATAAATTAATTATGATCTGGGCTGATCATAAGAATTAATTTATTAGATGCCCATCTTTATTCCTTGTATATGATCCCTGGACTGGCCCAAAGTCTCCTGAGCCCAGTAAGGAGTAAGGGACGCCTTTTACAGTTATTGGGGCCCTAGGACTGTGTTTTGTCTTTAAATACAGCTATCTGCTATCAAAATAAGACTCACAAAAATTAGGGTTTTAGAGAGAGCAGTAGGGGGCGCCGATTTCAAGGTGGTCGAATTCTCTGTGGGAGTTCTCATAGTTCGTGTTTACCTCATTTCTGAGTGTTCGTTTTGTATGTTTTAGCACTCTTTCGAGCATGCTCTGTGCCTTGAAGTATCTTCTTTTACTTGCTCGTTCGTCTTTTGTGCTCTTGGGTGTTACTTGCAGGTTGTCTGGTTCTCGGGCGAGTTTTAGAAGTTTTGGAGGCCGTTTTGAAGAACATTGGAGCAGCCACCGCCGCCTCACGGCGGCCGCCGCCTCGGCGCCGCCCGCCTGTTGCTGATTGGAGAAGAGCTGCGAAGGGGGTAGGCGGCGGCGCCGTAGGCCGGCGGCCGCCGTCTGCGGCGGCCGCCGCCTCCCAGGCGGCCGCCGTCCACGATTTTCGGCAGTTACGTTTCAAGGGGTTTAAAACCCATTTTTAGGGTTTTTTGCGGGCATTCCCGATCCCAGCAGCCTCCAGGCGATTTCCTCCTATTTTCCCTTAGTTTTAGAGTAGTAAAAACATCATCAAACATCTTTAGCTTTGTGGATTGAAGATCAAGTTAGTTTTCTTTGCATCGGATTGTAGTTTTGGATCGTTATCGCTGTAAGAACTCTGTTTATGTTTTCTTTAGAATTGAATAGTAGTTTATTTCCTCTGCATAGATTATTGTTGCTTCGTGTTTACTCAATGAATTGTTTGTTCGTTTATCCCGCCTAGATAATCGTTGTTCATGATTGTTGATTTAATTATCGTTTTCTAGATTGCTAGTTAGAACCCTAGGTTTATTAGTCTTCCTGTGTTCTTAATCTGCTTCCTTTTTATCTCGCCTAGATAGATTTATATGCTTCCCGTTGATTCTGCACTAGATAATTTTACAAGCTTTATTAAATTACGCCTAGATTTAAAGAGAGAGAGTGCCAGACCCAATTACCCGATTAGAATGTTTAGGTTTCCTTTCTGTTTCTTGTGAGTAGCGCAGTTAAAGCCCTGCTAAGCCTTCCTTGAGAGACGACTTGAGTCACCTTACTGCCCTAGGCCGACCTCGTATAAATTCGAGTCCATCCGTTAGGTGTTTTTGGATGAGTCAAATTTTGGCGCCGTTGCCGGGGAAGGCTTTAGGCATTTGATTGTGTTGCATTGTTTTCCGTGTTTATTTTTATTTATTTCTTTTGACTTGGTTATTTTTTCCCTCCGGTGCGTTTGATTTGGTTTGCTAGTGTTGTGTATGCAAGGTCGCCGCAGCTTGAAAAGAAAGCTAGTACCTTACTTTGACAACATTCACCGACCTCGTGAGGTCCTTTCTAGCCTGGAGGAGGAGTCCGAGTCCAGTTCGAGAAACTTTGTGGAATCGCAGTATCCTGAGGAAGATTGTGAAGAGGATTACCCCAGTCTCGACCAAGAAGTCATGGCGGAGCAAAATGTACAGTATATGGGGGATTTTTCCAGGCCTGTTATCGGGAACACTAGCACGTCGGCGATAGTGCTTCCCACGGCAGTCCGGAATTATAATCTGAAGCCCAACGACTCAAACCTGCTGCCGCTCTTTCATGGGATGCCGAGTGAGGACGCATTACAGTTTATCCGGGATTTCTGCACTCAAGTGCAAACCTTCCCGCTGTTGGAGCTCACCGAGGATCAGCTGAGACTCAAGTGCTTACCCTATGCACTCAAAGACCGTGCGAGGACATGGTTGTTGTCCCTGCCGCCAAACTCCATAACCACGTGGAGCGAGGCATGTGAGAAGTTCATGCTCAAATATTACCCTAATCACAAGACACAGGAGATTAGGAGCCAAATAATGAACTTCATGCAAGGAGCTGACGAGCCTCTCCACGAGGCTTGGGAGAGATTCCAAGAGCTCCTCCGCCAGTGCCCGCAGCACCAGTTAGCACCCGTCATGTTGATGCAGTTCTTCTATGACGGATTGATTTAGACGGCACAGTTTATGGTGGACAGTACAGCAGGGGGCAACATTGCCCGGAAGACAGCTGATGAGCTCAAGGAGATCTTCGATACACTTGCCGCGAGTTCTCAACAGAAATCAGTTAGAGGAAGGAGGGTGGAAGCCAATGCAGTAGCTCCCGACAATGAGCTTCAGAAGCAAGTAGCGGACTTGATGAGGCAAGTACAACACCTCAGAATGAACCAGGCAGAGGCCCCATCAGTTCACGCGCCACCAGCATGAAGGATGTGGAATATGTGGCGATTTTGGGCATGGAACTAATGCGTGTCATCGAATGGGGGAATTCACACCTGAAGGAGGAGCAGAGGTCTATGTTGCTCAAGGATATCCGGGGAGGCCTCAATTTGAACAGAGGCCCATCTTGAATCAAGGGCAACAGAGCTCCAACTCGGGTTGGAGAAATCAGCAGAACTCGGGATGGAGGAATCAAGCCCCTAGCCAAGGGTCGGGATCAACCCAAGATCGCATGCAAGGACATGGGCAGAGTTCTCAATTTTGTCAAGTCCAGCAGCCTATGGGTTATCAAAACCAGCAGCAATCCTACCTACCCCCGCAGCAGTTCCCCATGCAACAAGGGAATTTCGAGCAGCCGCAGCAGTTCTACCCACCTCAGCAGCACCAATCTCCAGGCCCCTTATTTGAAGATCAGATGCAAGCTTTCATGCAAGCTAGCAAACAGGCGATGGAGGCTCAGAGTGCTACCATCAAGCTGAAGGAATATTAAATTGAATTAATACTCGATTGCCCGATGATCGTTTCTTGGATTATTATTAATTCATCATACAACGATTAATTCCTAACATGCTCCTATGAATTTAACAGCTGCACACAGGTGTTAGAAAAAACTTACTTGAGAATCGGATGCACAGATGATTGATGATCGCGTCGAATGATTCAGACTCCAGCTCTGATCTTCTCGACTGTATCCCGCTCAATTCCCAACGTTGGATGGACAACGAACTATGAGAACTCCCAAGACAGAAAAGCCAATCACGTTCTGCGCCCCCTCTCTGCTCTCAAAACCCTAATTTTTGATCAGTGTGTTTTCCTGAGAGCTGACAGCTGTATTTAAAAATACAGAAAAGAGGGAGGAGGCGCCACATTAGTGAGAGGGCCGAAAATTACTGTCTTCTAGGGCTTGGAGACATTGGGCCAGCCCAGGGACCAGATACAAGGAATAAAGATGGGCCTCAAATAAATTAATTTATCCATGGTCAGCCCAGACCATAATTAATTTATAAATATCAGTTCATTCCACTAGAGAACCGATACTGACTTATCCCCTTTATTGCCGGTGATGAGTCGGGGCTTGTATTTAGACTTATTAAATCTCCGTATTTAAAATATCCGACATCCATTAATTAATTAGAGCTCTGACAGCTTAAATTAATTAATCTCTTAATAATTCCTTAAGCAGTACCACTCAAACTTTATTATTACGCCTGAACTTAATCAACCTGCAGGGTTTAGCGTAATAAACCTTATTGAGCTCCTTAAGGGGATGTCATTATCCTATACCGGATACGGGTACTAATACAGATAATCAAATATCATATATTAACCACTATCACCCAAGATACAGAGTACTCGAGTTAGTATATAACTTTCACCCATAGTAAGTCAAAGTGATATACGAGTTAACATATATATTTGAATACTTATTAGTATTAAGATTTATAAGTCACCGAAATCTTGATTCTTCACTTAAGTCAGATAGAAGAATACATCTCAAACTGTGGTCCTATCAATACGTAAAGACGTACCAGTATAGACAAGTAGCCAAGACAAACTACTTCCATCTATACTGCAGCCTAAACCAATAACTTGTCCTAGAGTTATTTCGGCTGTGATCATATTATATCTCTTAAGGTTATTCCAATTATATGGTCTTCTGTGATCTACAACACACCATATAATCTACTTATACAGAGATAAAGAACATACATATGCAATCATGAACACAATCAGACAGGAGATAAGAATAGTGAAAACAGGAATCATTGTATACAAGCATAAAGTTCTTGCTTTCAGTATACAAATCCAACAATCTCCCACTTATACTAAAGCAAAACTTTTAGTATACAATGTGTCTAAATACTAGCTATTACAAAAACTTCACTTCATCTCTCCCACTTATACTGAAAGTTTTTCTCTAAGTGGGTGGCATCAACCGCAATCCCATCCCTCGAGCATGCTTCTCATAGGTCTTTTGCGGTAAGCTTTTCGTGAAAGGATCAGCTAGGTTCTCCAATGTGTCAATCTTTTCTACTAGCACATCTCCTCTGTTTACGATTTCTCGTATGATGTGGTACTTTCTCTCTATGTGCTTTGACGCCTTGTGGCTCCTGGGTTCCTTAGAATTTGCCACTGCACCCGAGTTATCACAATAAATTATGATACTCTTAGGCAAATTAGGGACCACTCCTAGATCCAAGAGGTAGTTCCGGAACCATACAGCCTCTTTAGCAGCTTCCGAAGCAGCTACATACTCGGCTTCCATGGTGGAGTCAGCAATGCACTTCTGCTTTGCACTCCACCACGATACGGCTCCACCTCCCAAGGTAAACACATAACCAGAGGTAGATCTCTTCTCATCCCGGTCAGCCTGGAAATCCGAATCGGTGTAACCCAAAGGAAATAGACTGTCTGACTGGTAAACTAGCCTATAATCTCGAGTCCGTTTCAGGTACTTGAGAATATGCTTTACCGCAGTCCAGTGTCCTGGTCCAGGGTTCGACTGATATCTTGCAACCATGCCAACGACATAGCAAATATCAGGTCTCGTGCATAGCATCGCATACATGAGGCTACCTACGGCGAAAGCATAGGGTATCTTCCTCATCTCCTCAACCTCACTAGGCGTCTTAGGACACATGTCCTTAGACAGAGGAATGCCATGTCTAAAAGGTAGCAAGCCTTTCTTGGCATTTTGCATGCTAAAACGAGCAATCACAGTATCAATGTAAGACGCTTGAGATAAGCTCAACATCCTTTTCTGGCGATCACGAACGACCTTGATCCCCAGGATGTACGCTGCATCTCCTAAGTCTTTCATTTGAAACTGTTCGGATAACCACTTCTTTATGTCCGATAATAGCTCAACATTGTTGCCAATGAGGAGGATATCATCTACATAAAGTGCAAGGAAAACCACGTCACCATTGGCATCTAAACGGTACACGCAACTTTCGTTCTCACAACGAGTAAATCCATAGGATTTAATGACCTCGTCAAAACGTTTGTTCCATGACCTCGAAGCTTGCTTAAGTCCATAAATGGACTTCTTAAGCTTCCACACAAGATGCTCTTCACCCTTCTTCACAAACCCTTCAGGTTGCTGCATATAGATGTCCCTTCCTTCTTCAAGGAAACCGTTTAAGAAAGCGGTCTTGACATCCATTTGCCAAATCTCAAGGTTCATGTGGGCTGCTATGGCAAGGAGTATTCGGATAGACTTGAGCATGGCAACCGGCGAGAAGGTCTCATCATAATCTATACCCTGTTCCTGGGTATAACCTTTCGCCACCAGTCTAGCTTTAAAAGCTGCGACTTCGCCATCCGAATCTCTCTTTCTCTTGTATACCCACCTACTACCTATAGCTACAAAGCCATCTGGTAGTTCGGTCTTCTCGTATACATCCATAGCACCCATGGATTCTATCTCAGAAACCATGGCCTCGTACCAAGAATCTGCATCTTGATCTTTCATCGCTTGTCTATAGTTATCAGGGTCGACATCCTTTTGTTCATCAACAGGGAGTAGATCCGAAGATTCTCCCAAGAACATAAATCGATCGGGTTGAACTACAACCCTCCCACTACGACGAAGCGGTGGTGGTACAGTTGTGACAATGGTTTGTGCAGTGTCCTGTGGTGCATTCACTTGCACACTTGGCTGGGGTGATGGATTCGCCTGTCCATTGCCTTCGATTTCTTGAAGGACAATCTCGGACCTAGACTTGTGTTTATCTATATAATCCTGTTCCAAGAATCGTGCGTTGGTGCTAACAACCACTTTCTGATCCTTAGGATTATAAAAATAACCACCTTTCGTTCCTTTAGGATATCCTATAAACAGCATTACTTCACATCTAGGTTCCAACTTCCTCGCTTCCTTGTCTAGCACGTATGCAGGACAACCCCATATCTTTATATGGTTTAGACTGGGCTGGTACCCATACCATAACTCGACAGGAGTTTTAGGAACCGATTTGGAAGGCACTAGATTCAGCAAGTATACCGCTGTTTCCAAGGCATATCCCCAAAACGAAATAGGCAATGATGCATAACTCATCATTGATCTTACCATTTCCAAAAGTGTTCTATTTCTTCTCTCTGCTACACCATTCTGTTGGGGAGTACCCGGTGCAGTCAATTGGGATGTAATCCCTGAATCTGACAAGTATTGCAAGAACTCGTTCCCGAGGTATTCGCCACCGCGATCAGACCGCAATGACTTGATAGATTTACCCAATCTCTTCTCCACTTCCGCCTTGAATTCTTTGAATTTCTCAAAGCATTCAGACTTGCGTTGAAGTAGGTAAATATACCCATATCTTGAGTAATCGTCAATGAAAGTGACGAAGTACTCATACCCTCCACGAGCTCTAGTGGACATCGGTCCACACAAGTCAGAGTGAATCAATTCTAACACATGCGAGGCCCTATTCCCCTTGGCCTTAAAAGGCCTTGCCGTCATCTTTCCCTCTATACAGGATTCGCAGGTTCTAAATGGAACAGCTTGAAAGTCTTTCAAGACTCCATTTGAAACGAGCCTTTGGATCCTATTTAGATTGATGTGGCCTAACCTTAGGTGCCACGTATGTGTATATTGTTCATGAGAGTAATATTTCCTCTTATTTGGATTTGGAAGAATTTGTGATGTAGATGCAACATGGACAGAGTTATTCATTGGACATGTAATAGTATAGAGAGAGTTGTTCAAAATTCCAGAACAAATAATCTTGTTATCTCTCATGATAGAGACACCCCCATCAAAAGTAACAGAATATCCATTCAAAAACAACTTTGAAACAGAAATTATGTTCCGCCGAAAAACCGGCACATATAAAATATCTCTCAAAACTAAAATGTCATCACCAAAACATAAAGATAAATCTCCAATAGCAACAGCTGCGACCTTCGACGCATTGCCCATGGAGATGGTGATCTCATCACTTGCCAGCTCCCTTGTTGGGTTGAACCCCTGCAAGGTGTAACAAACATGGTCAGTTGCCCCCGTATCCACTACCCACGAATGAGTAGAAAACGAAGCTAAACATGTTTCTGTTACTAAAACTTGTGACGTACCTTGTCCCTTTGCCTTGAGCACTGGACAATCTTTCTTCCAATGCCCAACCTTGCCGCACTTGAAGCACTTTCCCTTGGCTGTCGGCTTGTTCACGCCGCCGCTAGGGCCATCAACTTTAGCTTTACCGCTCCCACTAGCCTCATGGTCATGCTTGCCCTTTGGACCTTTCCACTTCTTTTTCCCGCCTTTCGACGAAGAAGCAGATCCCTTGGCAGCAACAAGGACCTCTTTCCCATTGCGCGTGCCCATGACTCCCTCTGCCGAAACTAGAGCATTCAATAACTCATTGAGAGTATAGTTGGCCTTGCTCATAACGACATTGAGACGGAAGTGCTCAAAAGTTTTGGGGAGAGTATTGAGGATGATATCGACCTTGGCTTCGCCTTCGATACCCCCTCCTAGCAGATCAAGCCTGTCAAACAGATTTGTCATATGCATGACATGATCGTGCACCGAGCTGCCGTCGCTCATTTTACAAGATAAGATTTCTCTCATCAAGTTAAAACGAGCAGACCTCTCGGACTCCTCATAAACCTCGCTGAGGTTTAACATGATGGTCGCTGCGTCATCCATGACCTGATGCTGGAGTTGCAAATTTTGCGACATAGTCATCATAATATAGCACTTGGCCATATTATTCGACTTGTGCCACCTTTTATGCGCCTCACGTTCCGCATCAGTCGACTCATCAGTTAAGGCCGCGGGACGTGGAGTGGTAAGCACAAAACTGTGCTCATCAGCGTCAAGAATATACATAATATGGCGTTTCCATTCGGTGTAATTTGGACCGGTGAGAGGATTGTTTGCTAGAATGTTAATAATCGGAGACATAGACATATCTGAAAGTAAACAAATAAACATGTAAGAACATGAAACACATATAGTTCGTAACAATAATATTGTAACCTTTTGATAAAACAATATTAGTGAAACCTCCAACTGCTCAAAGAATCCATATGCAAGCCACGCGGGTGGACGTTTACACACGGACTCCTTAACCAGACTATTTACCTAGTCGTTTAATTTCTATCCATGTCAACTTAACCTTTTGACAAAAGAAATTAATAGTTGGACCTTAACTAGACCATATCATAATCAAGAAGGGACTCCGCGGGGAGTTGTACATTGTACTTGATATGATATCTAAGCAATGACCACAATTTAACCTTAATAATTAAATTCTCAAAATTGACATACTCACTCGGACCATGTCGCTTTCGATTTAATTACTTTGGTTATCTTATTTAAAATCATTCTCCAAAGTACTTGTGAAAATCATACAAGCAAGCCACGCGGGTGGACGTTTACTGTATAACTCCCACTACTTCAATGAATTTAAATATTTTTATAGAAACCTCTTCTGACAAACTTATGAGAAACAAATATGAAGTAAGCCACGCGGGTGGACGTTTACCCATACCGCCAATCACTTTGTCTAGAGACCGCATGTGGAGGTCTAAACTAATTTTTAATCACTATAAAAATTATTAAACAGCTTAGTCATTTTTCTTTCAAAAGGTTTGTTCATGCTCAAGCACATAAACCTAAACATGCTTCTCTAGAACGCAACATGTAAATCATGCTCGCAGAATTCTAAAACATGCTTAAGAAAACGACAAACCTACTAGCATGCTCGTCTAAGCGCAATTAATAAACAAATATTAACAAGCAAAGACGTGCAAAAGCAGGTAAAGAGCATAAGGGATTAACAACCACGACATGCAAAGAAACATAATTAAAGAATTAAAATTCTTCGTGATCCATTCGTGGAAACCCAACATCTATTCTATTACAAAATAAAATAGAAAAACAAGCCCAAAAACTGAAACGGCCCGAAAACTTCAAGCCCGTCGTTGGAATTAGGGTTTGGGCCCCCTAGGGTTTGAGAAAACGCAGCTAGGGTTTGGAAACCCTAGCTGCCGCCGCCTCCCATGCCAGCCGCCTCTCGGCGCGCAGCAGCGGCCCGGCGATGTCGCCGCGGCCCGGCGCGCGCAACACCTCCAGCAGCAGCCAGCGCCCGGCAACAGCAGCAGGTCGGCCTGGCGCCTCCAGTACGCCTCCAGCGCGCCTCCAGCGCGCGCACAGCAGCAGCAGCAACAGGCCCTCGGCGATCTCGGCGGCAGCTGCTCCAGCGGACGTCAACAACAGCGGCAGCAGCGGCAGCGCGCCGCCCGCCGGGCGCGCAGCGCGCAGAGCGCGCAGACGCTGCCCCGGGCGCGCACCGCCCCTGCCCGCTGCTTCCAGCCGTTCACCCAGCCCTAGCCGAGCCCGCCCCGCCATTAGCCCGCGTCCAGACCAAGGAGCAGCAGCGGCCGCGCGGTCGCCTGCCTGGGCGCGCAGCGCGCGGTGTGCAAGCACCCGCGTGCGCGCTGCCCTTTGGCGCCCGCGGCCCCTCGCTCTCGGTCACGCACGCCTCATCCTTACACCATCCTCCGTTGTTGATTCGTCGTCATCCTCGTTTCGTTCTTCAATTTTACAGATTTACAACGGAAAAACAAATACAATTGAAATCCTAATCTAACCACGGATTTTCTCGTGGTGAAAAACGATTACAACGTCAAACGACGTATCCCACGAATCAACGAATCATGAAGAACAACAGCAGTTAAAACAACGCATATTATTAATCGTACATAAATTAATAATAGAGCCAAGAAATTAATCCTGGGCTCTGATACCAATTGAAGGAATATTAAATTGAATTAATACTCGATTGCCCGATGATCGATTCTTGGATTATTATTAATTCATCATACAACGATTAATTCCTAACATGCTCCTATGAATTTAACAGCTGCACACAGGTGTTAGAAAAAACTTACTTGAGAATCGGATGCACAGATGATTGATGATCGCGTCGAATGATTCAGACTCCAGCTCTGATCTTCTCGACTGCATCCCGCTCAATTCCCAACGTTGGATGGACAACGAACTATGAGAACTCCCAAGACAGAAAAGCCAATCACGTTCTGCGCCCCCTCTCTGCTCTCAAAACCCTAATTTTTGATCAGTGTGTTTTCCTGAGAGCTGACAGCTGTATTTAAAAATACAGAAAAGAGGGAGGAGGCGCCACATTAGTGAGAGGGCCGAAAATTACTGTCTTCTAGGGCTTGGAGACATTGGGCCAGCCCAGGGACCAGATACAAGGAATAAAGATGGGCCTCAAATAAATTAATTTATCCATGGTCAGCCTAGACCATAATTAATTTATAAATATCAGTTCATTCCACTAGAGAACCGATACTGACTTACCCCTTTATTGCCGGTGATGAGTCGGGGCTTGTATTTAGACTTATTAAATCTCCGTATTTAAAATATCCGACATCCATTAATTAATTAGAGCTCTGACAGCTTAAATTAATTAATCTCTTAATAATTCCTTAAGCAGTACCACTCAAACTTTATTATTACGCCTGAACTTAATCAACCTGCAGGGTTTAGCGTAATAAACCTTATTGAGCTCCTTAAGGGGATGTCATTATCCTATACCGGATACGAGTACTAATACAGATAATCAAATATCATATATTAACCGCTATCACCCAAGATACAGAGTACTCGAGTTAGTATATAACTTTCACCCATAGTAAGTCAAAGTGATATACAAGTTAACATATATATTTGAATACTTATTAGTATTAAGATTTATAAGTCACCGAGATCTTGATTCTTCATTTAAGTCAGATAGAAGAATACATCTCAAACTGTGGTCCTATCAATACGTAAAGACGTACCAGTATAGACAAGTAGCCAAGACAAACTACTTCCATCTATACTGCAGCCTAAACCAATAACTTGTCCTCGAGTTATTTCGGCTGTGATCATATTATATCTCTTAAGGTTATTCCAATTATATGGTCTTCTGTGATCTACAACACACCATATAATCTACTTATACAGAGATAAAGAACATACATATGCAATCATGAACACAATCAGACAGGAGATAAGAATAGTGAAAACAGGAATCATTGTATACAAGCATAAAGTTCTTGCTTTCAGTATACAAATCCAACACAAGCGCCTCGAGACTACAGTTGGGCAACTAACAGGAGCCCTGAATCAGCTACAGCAAGAACAGCCAACCGGGAAGTTCCCGAACCAGGACAAACAGCCGCATCAAGCTCATGCCGTTGAGGTAGTCAAGGACAAGGCCCCAATAACCATGGGGAGATGGAGAAGCAAAACTGTGCAGGCAATCAAGGCTACCCAATGCCCCAGTGAGCCACTGCCACCCGTCACTGTTGCACTAGACCGACCACCACCCAAGCAAGGAGATCCAGGTAGCTTTATTTTTTATATTAGCTTAGGTGGGGTTGAAAAGGTGTTTGGAATGCTTGATTTGGGCGCGGCAGTCAATTTGATGCCGTTTGATATTTTTGAGAAATTGGGTAATAAAAGGCTGAAATGCACGAATATGAAGATAGAGCTAGCTGACGGCTCTATTAGTAGCCCACGGGGCCTTGTTGAGGATGTTGAGGTGGTTGTTAGGGGGATTAGTGTCTTGGTTGATTTTGTTGTCCTTGATGTGGGGAAAGGGATTAGAGGCGAGAATGGGCACCTCGTGCTACTTGGCCGACCCTTTATGGCTACCACCCATACACGCATCGATGTGGGTACGGGAACTGTAAGTATGGTAGGGGCAGGTAGAGCGGTAACGTTCTCAGTTTTTGATAAAAAACCTACTACCCCCACTCCCTTAATTCAAATTTGCTCTTATGTTGAAAAATTTGACGCTTGGGATGAGGATTGTATTGTGCAGGAATTCTTTAATAAGCTACAGGACGAGGACGAGATCGTGGAAGAATTTCTTGCTAACTTGCAAGGCGAAAGTGAGATTGAGAAAGAGTTCCTGGATAAGCTGCAAGAGGAAGTTGATAAAGAGCAAGGCCTTCTGTGTGCCTTACCTTTGGAAGAGAAGCTTGATGAGGTTGGGTCACTCAATTTCGTTGGATGTGTGGATAGAGGATCATCCCAGGATATGAGCATGGAGGACTCAGTTGGAGGACCCACAGCTGCAATTCAAGAAGACGTGTTTACAAGGGCGCTAAGGCAGCTGGAGCTTCAATCGGATTTTGGTTAAGGGGTTCTCTTAGTCGGGCTGGCGACTTAAAAACTAGCGCTGCATGGGAGGCAACCCATGTTTTCTTGTTCTTTTTCTTGTTTCGTTTTTCTTTCGTTTGGTTTGTGTTGTGTTTTGTGCTTCTGTGGTTTGGTGCAGGTTGTCGCGTTGGAGACTGCTTGTTCTTTGGATGAGAGAGAGGCAGACATCGTGGGACACTACAGACTCACCACTGGATCGGTATTTAGGGAAGTTTCCTCTTTCACCCCTCTCTTTTTGTTTGCACTGAGGACAGTGCCAGATTTTGAGTGTGGGGGGGTGTTTGTTGGTATTTGTGAATCCTGTGGGTGTCTTCTTGTTGTGTTATTGGGCTTTCTTGTGCTGGGGCGAATGGTCCCCTCGTCTTGTTTTCTTGCCTGTTTTTAAGTGCATCGCATGTTGATAGTGGTTCATTGGCGATTCTGGATTGTGTCCGTGTTGTTTGTTATCCTTGTCTTTCATGATTGATTTGTTCCCAATGAAGTGTAATTAGTTTAAGGTTTTGGGTGCAACACCCTGATGAGCAACTCTTGACGTGATTTGTCCGGTAGATGCTAAGGGGAGTGTTTTGAGTGCAAATTCCTAATATCTTTCTCTGTGTTGAATTGTTTGGTTGGTTGTTGAGTTTTTGATAGCTCTGGGTCTCTGCTCCTCTAATGGCTTCATTATGAGCATGGGAAACCACATGAGAATATTTTGGATCACCTCCAAAAGTTCAATCTCGTGAATTATGGCCCATCTATTAAGAGCGAAAATAACTTGACCCCAAAAAAAAAATGAAAGAACATGAAAAAGAAATGAGATATGATTATAAAGGAAATTGCATTAGGGAATTCACCCTTAGCGGAGAATTGGGTCTGATCGGATTGAGTGGTATCATCTTGTTGTTGCATTTTTAAACCTTAACTTTGAACACTTGATTGGGGACATTGATATCTTGAAAAGACTTGGATTAGTTGGTGTTTTGTTTGGTGAGAAGAATCGCTTGTGGATTTTCTTCGATGTTGTGATTGTTGCTTGAGGACAAGCAAGTGATTAAGTGTGGGGGGGTTGTTTACCTCATTTCTGAGTGTTCGTTTTGTATGTTTTAGCACTCTTTCGAGCATGCTCTGTGCCTTGAAGTATCTTCTTTTACTTGCTCGTTCGTCTTTTGTGCTCTTGGGTGTTACTTGCAGGTTGTCTGGTTCTCGGGCGAGTTTTAGAAGTTTTGGAGGCCGTTTTGAAGAACATTGGAGCAGCCACCGCCGCCTCACGGCGGCCGCCGCCTCGGCGCCGCCCGCCGCCTGCTGATTGGAGAAGAGCTGCGAAGGGGGTAGGCGGCGGCGCCGTAGGGCGGCGGCCGCCGTCCACGATTTTCGGTAGTTACGTTTCAAGGGGTTTAAAACCCATTTTTAGGGTTTTTTGCGGGCATTCCCGATCCCAGCAGCCTCCAGGCGATTTCCTCCTATTTTCCCTTAGTTTTAGAGTAGTAAAAACATCATCAAACATCTTTAGCTTTGTGGATTGAAGATCAAGTTAGTTTTCTTTGCATCGGATTGAAGTTTTGGATCGTTCTCGCTGTAAGAACTCTGTTTATGTTTTCTTTAGAATTGAATGGTAGTTTATTTCCTCTGCATAGATTATTGTTGCTTCGTGTTTACTCAATGAATTGTTTGTTCGTTTATCCCGCCTAGATAATCGTTGTTCATGATCGTCGATTTAATTATCGTTTTCTAGATTGCTAGTTAGAACCCTAGGTTTATTAGTCTTCCTGCGTTCTTAATCTGCTTCCTTTTTATCTCGCCTAGATAGATTTATATGCTTCCCGTTGATTCTGCACTAGATAATTTTACAAGCTTTATTAAATTACGCCTAGATTTAAAGAGAGAGAGTGCCAGACCCAATTACCCGATTAGAATGTTTAGGTTTCCTTTCTGTTTCTTGTGAGTAGCGTAGTTAAAGCCCTGCTAAGCCTTCCTTGAGAGACGACTTGAGTCACCTTACCGCCCTAGGACGACCTCGTATAAATTCGAGTCCATCCGTTAGGTGTTTTTGGATGAGTCAGTTCGTTGTCCATCCAACGTTGGGAATTGAGCGCGATACAGTTCAGAATGTCAGAACTGGAGTTATTCGATTTAGCTGTCAACAGCCTCTGCATCCAATTCACAAGTAAGTGACTCTAGCTTCAATGTGCAGCACTTAAATTCATAGGAACACGTTAGGAATTAATCGTTGTATGGTGAATTATGATATCCAAGAAACGATCCACGTGAGGCTACATCCTTCACTTATAACTCAGCAACGGAAATTTAAACTTAATTCAAATAGCCTTTAGAAAGAGTTTTCACTTGATTAAATCCTTAGTCACACTTTTCAGTTAATCAAGTTTAGTTGTAAAACAAGTTTAGCGCAGATAAGGAACAACTGAAAGCAGATAAAGAACACAAGAATTTTTACGTGGTTCAGAAAATAAATTCCTATGTCCACGACCAGATGATAAGTCTGACAAGCACTTTGGGCTAATTCTTACGGGTGCACAACAATCCTTACAACTGAAAATCAGATTTTCAGTACCAACACACAAGGTTGGATTTCTCGCTCGCTCTTAGCACACTAAGACACACAAATGCCTTTGTAGTGCTTGGCTAAGATCTCTGGAGTCAGAACACTGGTCTGAACTCCTCTCTACTCAAACACTCTTTTCGCTCGGTTGAAAAGGGGTTCGAAATCTTCCAACTAAGATTACTGAGAACAGGCTCTTCAAGCAATTGTTTCTAGGCTTAGGATAAAACAGGGGTTGCCTAGATTTCTAAGAGAGTTTAGGTAATCAGTAAAACTAATTTTACAACGTTTGAGTATTCTCTTCTTCGATTCAATGTTTTGTCTAAGTTAAGGTTGGCTTGTAATTTTGACAGAACTTCAGCGTATGTCTTTGAATCGGTAAAGATCGAAGGCGTTCCTCAAGCTTTATTTATAAGTGAAGTCCTGAATATATCTGTTGGAGATATGGTCTTCAGGATTTTAGCTGTTGTGAGACATTCTGTGCTTTGGGTTGAGGCTTCAATCTTCTTAGCTCCTGATTGGTTGAAGGTTTGAATCATTTTTGTCCTTGGAGCAGGGTGCGTCTTAATTTTAGCACCAAACGGGAAAGTTGGTGTACTAGAAAGGACGATCTTCATATCAAGTGCATTTAATGTTGTTGCAGGAGCATTGCGCTTCAGTCTGATGAAGAATGTTGACTGATAAACTCAAGTCGAATCTCTGTTGTTTACACGTGTTTGCACGTGAGACTTTAAGTTTAACTGAAGAATCAGTTAGAGCTTTTGTCCTTCGCTTGAACAGTCGTCGTCTTCAGTTAAATTGTCTTCCTAATTAACTGAACGTCTCAGTTCACAATGTCCTTCGTATCACCAGCGTCTTTCTTCAGTTGTTATATCTTCAGTCGGGCTTTGATCTTCTTAGTCTTCAGTCTTCAGTTTCTTCGGTCTTTGACAAGGAGAAACTTCAGTTACCTAAACTACAGTCTAGCTAAAAGATTGAACTCTAACAGTTGAGTTCAAGTAAAGAGGCTAATCTAGAGAAAGGAAAACTGAGGGTTTTGGAATCATCAAAACTGGCATAGGATATTTCTTCTATTTCCTGTTGGATTTGTATACTGAAAGCAAGAACGTTTTATGCCTGTATACAATGATTCTTGTTTTCACTGTTTTTATCTCCTATCTGATTGGGTTCATGATTGCATATGAATGTTCTTTATCTCTATATAAGTAGATTATATGGTGTGTTGTAGATCACAGAAGACCGTATAATTGGAATAACCTTAAGAGATATAATATAATCACAGCCGAAATAACTCTAGGACAAGTTATTGGTTTAGGCTGCGGTATAGATGGAAGTAGTTTGTCTTGACTACTTATCTATACTGGTACGTCATAACGTATTGATAGGACCACAGTGAGATGTATTCTTCTATCTGACTTAAGTGAAGAATCAAGATCTCGGTAACTTATAAGATCTTAATACTAATAAGATTTCAGATATATATATTGATTTGCTTATCACTTTGACTTACTATGGGTGAGAGTTATATAGTAACTTGAGTAGTCTGTATCTTGGGTGATAGCGGTTAATATATGATATTTGATTATCTGTATTAGTACTCGTATCCGTATAGGATAATGACATCCCCTTAAGGAGCTCAATAATGTTTATTGCGCTAAACCCTGCAGGTTGATTAAATTCAGGCGCAATAATAAGGTTTGAGTGGTACTGCTTAAGGATTACAAATAGATTAATTAATTAAGGCTGTCAGAGCTATAATTAATTAATGGATGTCGGATATTTTAAATACGAGAATTTAATAAGTCTAAATACAAGCCCCGACTCATCACCGGCAATAAAGGGGTAAGTCAATATCGGTTCTCTAGTGGAATGAACTGATAATTATAAATTAATTATGGTCTGGGCTGACCATAGATAAATTAATTTATTTGAGGCCCATCTTTATTCCTTGTATCTAGTCCTTGGACTGGCCCAATGTCTCCTAGCCCAAGTAGGGCTAGAAATCATCCCAGCCCTAGTAACTGGCGCCCCCTCCTCTGTTCTGTATTATATAATACAACTGTCAGCTCTCAGGAAATACACACTGATAATTATTATGGTTTTTGAGAGCAGAAGGAGGCGCAGGAAACGTGGGTGATTTCTAGCTTGGGACTTTCATAGCTCGTTGTCCATCCAACGGTGAAAGCTGAGCGGGATACAGTCGAGAAGATCAGAACTGGAGTCTTTCGATACGATCATCAACGACCTCTGCATCCGCTTTACAAGTATTCCTAACACCTATGTGCAGCTGTTAAATTCTTAGGAGCATGTTTAAGATTAATCGTTGTATGATAAATTAATAATAACCAAGAAACGATCATCGGGCAAAGCGGAACGTTAATTCAATTTAATATTCCTTCATTTCCCAACAATTTGCAGCTGCCTACATAAAGCATAAACAAGAAACTCAATCATCATTTGAATATGTCATTGGATTGATCAATAATGATAAAGAATGGAGGGTGACACATGATCCTAATACAAAGATGTTGTCATATCGTGAAAGTGTATGATGTGATGGATATAAAAATACTTCCGTAGCATTATGTTTTTAAAATGTGGACAAGAGAAGCTAGGGTGGTGTAGTACAAGACTACGTAGGTAATAAAGTTGAAGAAGATCCTAAATTACAAAGTACAGAGAGGTATAGAAAATTATGCCTGATGCTTATAAGATTGGTGACTGAAGCTTGCGTTTACCCATCAACATTTTCCATGGTGCATGAAACAATGTATGATTTGAGTAAGAAAGTGATGGAAATGCGTTTAATGGAGGATGACCAAGAAAATAGGAATAGTGTGAGGACCTCTCCATCAATCTCTTTTATGCCAGCAAGAGGATTCAGAAAAAAGAATTGGAGTGAAAGGGTCAAAGCGACTAAAGAGTTGGATAGAACATCAGTCAAAGCGAAGCAAAATAAATCATAGAGTGAAGGTATGTAGACTTATTATACTTTTAAGTTTATTGTTTGCTTATATGATAAACATTTTATAATTTTTATAGAATCTTGGAGCAAAAAGTGCACTATCCACTTCTTGTTCGACACCTCCAGAACCTAATTTGTGCCTTCAAAGAGCCACAAATCAATTTAGCTTCACCGATTTGTTGACGGTACGAAAGATTAATTTTATAGCATATAGTTTGTATAATTAGTCATTAACTCGTCCTTTTTTTCTTTTCTTTTTTCATATAGGCACCCTTTCATCAATCTTTACATTCTTTTGATGGAATGTATTTCAACGGAGATACATCTAGTTAGGGATGACAATGGGCCGGATCCTACTTGGTCCAAATCCAGATCCGCATTTTCTTACTTAGGTTCGGATCCGGTCCAGATCCATTGGATCTAAAAAAATAAGATCCAGGTCCAGATCCATAAGATCCACAGGGTCTCGGGTCCAGACCCAAATCCATATTTTTTTCTTTTTAAAACATTTATAAATTTTAAATAAACCCAAATTAAAATCGAATTTGATCTAGACTTTCAACAATTATTAAAAAATAAATAACTAAATCATAATCTATATAAAAAAATTAATACAAAAATTCATAATAAGTAATAATATAATAATCAAGTACTAAATAATATATTAGTATTATAATGAGATATACACTTATTGTAATTGGTAATAGATTTTAGGGTAGAGTTCAATAACAATAAAATAAAATTATATATTTTTTATATATCACTGGATCCGCGGGCTGGATCTGGACCGGATCTGGGTCTTAAAACTTTTGCTCCAGATCCAGATCCGCAAATCTTAGGAGTGATCCAGATCCGGTCCAGATCCATCGGGTCCATTTTTTACAAGGCCCAGATCCTCTAAAAAGGATATGGATCCGCGGATCTGGACCGGGTCCAAGATCCATTGCCATCCCTACATCTAGTGTTGTTAGGTCCGGGGGGTCTCGAATAGGTGTATGGGGGGGGGGAATACACCTATAGGCTATTTTTGACTATCTACCAACCTCAATCAGAGGGATCTCAGTCAGAGATAGAAAAGAAACTTTACATGCAAACCAGACACCTGTTTAACCGAAATTAGTTTTGACCAACAGGGTTGACGACTGATACTGAAAGCTCTTCAGTAAAGAGTTATCAGTTAAGTCACTAGAACTTAACTGATCCACGTAAGGGCTTCAGTCGTGTTTGCAACGATAGAGATGATATCTCTCTTACTTACTATCAGAGGATAGTTCAGTCAGATTGATATCACACGCAGCGGAAATTAAACTTAGTTTCGAATAGCCTCGGTGGAGCAGATAGTTGGATTAGGGTTTCTCTTGCTGTTAGTCAGTGTTCAGTTTTATCAATTGAAATAGCACAGTTATGAAAGTAAAACTGAAAGCTGTAAATAACACAGAGACTTTTACGTGGTTCGAAAAAACTCTTTCCTACATCCACGGCTGGTTGATCAGACCAACAATCCACTCCGCAAGTGCTTGCCTGGTGCACTGCAAACCGTAAACTGAAGATAAACTCTCTTCAGCACCTACACACCTCGCGTAGGATTTCCCCACCTACACACCTCGCGTAGGATTTCAGCACCTACACAACTCGCGTAGGGTTTCCCTGCTAAGCACACCTCGTGCTCAGACTTCCCTTTCTGAGTTCAGAGTACCTTCCTGAATCTCCGAGTCACTCAAACACTCTTATGGGGGAGAGGTTTAAACGAGTGCCAACTATACTTACAAAGAACAAGTTCTTTGAAGCAAGTTTGACCTTTGGCTTCTGGGTACACAGAATATATGCCTAGGGTCTAAGAGAATGTATGTAATCAGCAGTGACTGATTTTGGCTTTGGAATTCTCTTCTTCGATTCAAGCTTTGAGCGGTTAAGCTTTAGGCTGAGTAGCTATTTCGGCAGAGCTTCAGCTTATGTCGTTGAATCGGTGAAGATTGAAGTGATCCTCGAGCGCTATTTGTAGGAGAACTCTTGAATAGATTTGTTGGCGTAAATCGTCCTCAAGATTTCTTCCGTTGGAGAGCAATTCGAATTTGGGCTGAGGCTTCAATCTTCGAGGTTCCTTGTCTGTGTGGAAACGGCTCTCTTTGAAAGACAGGAGATGTGACATCTCTGAAAAGTAGCCACCAGATAGGAATGACCTCTGCAGAGATAAGATATTGAGATATCTCTGCATTTAACGCGGCTGTACTTGAGCGTACGTGGCTTCCTCTGAACGTTGGAAGATCGGTCATAGGAGGAATGTTCAACTGATACTTGACTTTAGTATCAGTCTATGTCGCGCATTAAATAATCAGTCTTCAACTGATTCTTCAACTGACACTTCAGTTGGTAACTCCAGTCTTCAGTCTTCAGTCTTCGTCCTTCAGTCTTCAGTCTTCAGTCTTCGACACCGCAACTAAACTAGAAACGAACTCTAACACTTGAGTTCAAAATGATTCTAGTCTATTACATTTAAGTCCTATGAGTTTTGGTATCATCAAAACAAGGGTTAGGATATTCCACAAGGTTCCCAACAATTTCCCCCTTTTTGATGATGCCAAAACCACACAGCAGTTCTAGACAATAAAAAGACTGAGCTCTCAGTACAAGTTCTAGACAAGGAGAGAAAACAGTTCCCCCTTAACAATAGAACCTAAACAACTTGTACTTAGAGAAAGAACGAAAACAGTTCTAAACACAGAACTTAAAGAAGACAGAAAAACCATAAATCAGAGCCTGGACAAAGAGTCATTGTCTTCAGGGTGAGATCAATAAGAAGTTCATTTCATTAAAAGGACTGATAAGCCATCAGTCGAGGTACAGAGCAAGACTTACATTGGAGTAACAAGAATAACAATAACAAAACATCATGGATAAACCATGGACTCCAGCAGTCTGCTTGGCTGCGCCTTGAACTTCTTGATCTTCATCTTCTGTCTTCGTGTCTTCAATGTTCCTAAGCTTGTTCCACTCTCATTTATTTTCCGTTGAATTGAGGTCTCATCCTCTGGTTAATCTTCCTCATGATCATCGGATGAAAGGATGATCATGTTGCTTGACCGACTTAAGTTCATAAGATTGTGCAACTTTCCCCCTTTTTGGCAACATCAAAAAGAAGGACGAACCTAAGAAGGAAGCAAAGACCATGCGAAGGTAAGTTCGCAGGAGGAAGATATTGGGGTCATAGGGGATGAAGAAGGCGAAGGCTTAGAAGGAGGTTAGGAAGAAGAAACAGATGACGAGGAAAAAGAAGAGAAGCAGAGGGTTTGAGAGGTGAGGGGTTGTCAATTCAGTGAAGATTGTGAGGGTCTCACTGTTGACATAGCGCCGGTTGACAATGAGTTCCTGCTCATTGTTGTTGCTCCGCATTGAAACTTCACAAAAGGCGAGAGGCCTTTTGATGAAGACGATGAAGTCTGTCCTTTTTCAGACAGGTATTACAAACCAATGCACCGGGCATGAGGATGGAAGACGCTCGCTTTGCTGGATACAAGTGAGGGTAGAGCAAACTTTGACGTCGGAGAGACGTTGTGATCCAGTGGAAGGGTCCGGTGTAGACCAAGACTATGAGCGTCATTCTTCCACTCCATGACTTTGCAGTCATAGATTTCTCCTTTAGTCGGAACAAATTTTTCTCTGCAACTTTTGAAACAATTGAAAATTTTTCTCACAGTGAAGGCTGTGGAGAGTTGTTAGTTGATGCAGAAAAATCGTGAAGACAGCATGGTTTATAAATAGACAAGATGTGAACCATGTAGAAGATGAAAAGGTTTTTCGAAAACTGTGCCTAAAATGCAATTGAAGAAAAAAATTCGCGTCCGCCGTCACTGCGAGGGACTTTGAAAGGCATCATTACATATGTCATGTCAATGAGCGTTTCAAGAAATTTTATTGCAGAGGCAAAAAGGTTGGAAGGATTTTTGGCAAAAAGATCAGGACAAGTTCAATCAAAACAGATTTTCACTTTATAAAAATCTTGTCCTTCTCGGATATTCCATTTTCCAACAATTTCCAATAATCAGTTAAAGTTTTTAAAAGAAACTGATCAGTTAGAGAAAAGATTTTGAACTAAAAACTTAAAGCTCATAATTGAAATAACTGATTTTGAAAGGTAAGCATTAAAAATACTTACTGATCAACTGAACATAGTAGTCAGTTGATACCACGTGATTCTGGTTGAATCATCAGGATGACTTCTTCTTCAGATGAGCATTCGGACTTCATTGCTTTCCACATCGGTGATCGTAGAAGCAGCAGTTGGTTGTCCACCAGTCAGCATGACTGTTTGAGAAAATCTTCAAACACAGCATCACTCTTCAGGGTTGATGAGGCCGATCTTTGCACATAGATCATTGAACCTCTCTTCTGGAAGAGCCTTGGTCAGCAGGTCTGCTCTCTGAATAGCAGTGGGAATCCATTCCACAGAGATATTCTTCTTTTCGACATGATCACGAATGAAGTGATGTCGAATCTCAATATGTTTGACTCTGGTGTGATGAACTGGATTCTGGGAGATTGCAATAGCACTGGAGCTGTCGCAATAGATAGGAACTTCCTTTTCCTCGATCCCATAGTCCTTTAGTTGATGGACTAACCACAGGATTTGTGAGCAGCAGCTTCCGGCAGCAACATATTCAGCTTCAGTTGTAGAGGTGGCGACTGAAGTCTGCTTCTTTGAAAACCAAGAGATGAGCTTGTTGCCTAGGAATTGACATGTTCCGGAGGTTGATTTGCGATCAAGCTTGCATCCACCGAAGTCGGAGTCTGAAAATCCGGTGAGCTTGATGTCGTCGTCTGCTGGGTACCATAATCCTAAATTGGGTGTGCCCTTGAGATATCTCAGAATCCGCTTAGCTGCATCCAAATGAGCTTCCTTAGGATCTGATTGATATCTTGCACAAACCCCGACTGCAAATGCGATATCTGGTCTGCTCGCAGTCAAATACAGCAAAGATCCAATGATTTCTCTGTACTTCTTCGAAGAGACAGAACTTCCTTCTGAACCTGGATCAACTTTCCAGTTTGTGTTCATTGGGATCTTGACTGATTTCATGTGCTGAATACCGAACTTAGCTATCAGCTCCTTGGCATACTTGGACTGGCTGATCAGTATTCCTTCTTTGGTCTGCTTGACTTGCAATCCGAGAAAGAAATTCATTTCTCCCATCATGGACATTTGGAATTTGTTCGTCATGATGTCAGCAAACTTATTGCACATGCGTTCGGATTTGGATCCGAAGATTATGTCATCGACATAAATTTGAACAAGCAAGAGATCTTCTCCTTCTTTGAGAGTGAACAAAGTTCTGTCCACAGATCCCTTTTTGAAGCCTTGTTCAACCAGATACTCCGAGAGAGTATCATACCACGCTCTTGGTGCTTGCTTCAACCCATAGAGCGCTTTCTTCAGCTTGTACACCTTTTCTGGTCCAGCAACCTCAAATCCAGGAGGTTGTTCCACATAGACTTCATCTGTGAGCACTCCATTAAGAAATGCACACTTGACATCCATTTGGTGTACCTTGAAACCTTTGTGAGCTGCGAAGGCTAAGAAGAGTCTGACTGCTTCCAATCTGGCAACTGGGGCGAATGTCTCGTCGTAGTCGATTCCTTCTTCTTGACTGTATCCTTTAGCCACAAGCCTTGCTTTGTTTCTCACAACGTTTCCTTCTTCGTCTTCCTTGTTCTTGAAAATCCATTTCAAGCCAATCACCTTTGCATCGTCTGGTCGATCCACAAGCTCCCAAACTGAATTCCGGTTGAATTCATTGAGTTTCTCTAGCATTGCGATGACCCATTCAGTGGACTTCAGAGCTTCTTCAATATCCTTGGGCTCTGTAGTTGATAAGAAACAGCTGAAATTCTTATCTTCGTTGATGCAGTTCTGGTTGATGTCGAAGATGAGGTTGCACATTGATCTCCGAGTCTTGACGCCATCTGATGGTTCTCCAATGATGTTCTCCTTAGAGTGGAGTTCAAACCATCTTCTATACTTCTTGATCTCTTCAGGGGATGGTGGAGCTTCTTCGGTCAGAATAGCTCTGGGATGTTGAGCACCTTCTGGAGCAGGGGTGAGTTGAGCTGGGGCGGCTTCTGCGCGTTCAACTTGAACTTCAGCAACTGGAGTTCCCCCTTGACTGATGCCATCTGTATTGGCTCCAGTCTGGACTTCAGACTGTTGGTTGATCTTCTGATACTGAAGCATCTCAGTATCTTCATCTTTGCCAGGTCCCCACACCAAGACAGTAGAGGTCTCGACAGTGTGGATTTCAGCTTTGGAACCTTCAGCGATCTGAACACCATTTTCAGCATCTTGTTCCCTGAAACCATTTGTAGACTCATCAAAGATCACATGAGGTGTTTCTTCTACACAAAGAGTTTGAGTATTGAACACTCGATAGGCTTTGCTTGAACGTTCTGTTCCAGAGTATCCAAGGAAGACTCCTGGATCAGCCTTGCTATCGAAGGTGTTCAACCTCTTCTTATCATTGTTGTGTATGAAACACTTAGAACCGAAAGCATGAAAGTAGGCAATCGATGGCTTTCTGTTCTTCCATAACTCGTATGGAGTTCTTCCATGTCTCTGAGTGAGGAAGGAGCGATTCTGCGTGTAGCATGCGTTGTTGACTGCTTCGGCCCAAAACTTCAAGGGGAGTTTTGACTCGGCTAGCATCGTCCTGGCTGCTTCCTTTAGAGACCGGTTTCTTCTTTCTGCAACTCCATTCTGCTGTGGAGTTCTTGCTGCAGAAGTTTGATGACTAATTCCTTGTTCATCACAATACTCACGAATGACAGTATTGAGGAACTCAGTCCCACGATCTGATCTGATGCTGATGATGTTGACTTCCTTTTCAATGCTCAGTCTTCTCAGCAGCTTTGGCAGTTCCTCTAGTGTCTCCTTCTTTTTGAAGAGAAAGATAACCCAAGTATATCGTGAATAATCATCCACAACTACCAAGGTGTACTTCCTACCGTTGTAGCTTCTTGGAGTGATCGGGCCAAACAGATCCATGTGAAGTAGATGCAGAATCCTTCCAGAGGAGTGTCCTGTCTTTGACTTGAATGACGTCCGCGTCTGCTTTTCTCTGAGGCATGCTTCACATTCTTGCTTCTTCTGGAATACAATAGAAGGAAGACCTTCTACCAGTTGATGTTTAGCAAGTTTGTTGATCGTCTTGAAGTTGAGATGGTTGAGTCTCTTGTGCCATAGCCAATTGAGCTCCGAGCTGCTCTTGCTGATGAGGCACGTTTCTGGTGGGCTGTCTTCCCAAGAAACGACGTAG
The DNA here is from genome assembly GCF_028751815.1 of Salvia miltiorrhiza. Taxonomy (NCBI): domain Eukaryota; kingdom Viridiplantae; phylum Streptophyta; class Magnoliopsida; order Lamiales; family Lamiaceae; genus Salvia; species Salvia miltiorrhiza. Next base: position 43,520,760 of record NC_080393.1, on the reverse strand, counting down.
AGACTCCCTTGTCTGACTCCCTTCAGAACCACCTTCTTCTAATTGTTTCTAACAGTGAATTCATCCTTTTTGATTTTCACTGTGAAACCACTGTCACAAAATTGACTCACAGACAACAGATTATGCTTAAGACCAAAAACAAAGCTAACATTACTGATACTGGCGTTACCCATGTTGAGCACACCGTAGCCTTTTGTTTCTCCAATCGAGTTGTCTCCGAATGCAACTTTGGATCCAGCTTTCTCAACATACTGGGATAGATATTCTTTGTAGCCCGTCATATGCTTCGAACAGCCACTGTCCAGATACCACGTTCTGATTGAAGCTTTGGCCTCTTCCTTCTTTTTATGTTTCCTGACATTGACCTGCAAGGAAGAGTTGCTTCAGGCACCCAATCAAACTTTGGGTCCTTCAATGTTAGTTCGAGTTCCCTTTGGAACCCAAATCTGCTTCAGAATTGGTCTGGCTGATCTTTTGCGCATTTTTGGATGTCTGATCGATGTCGTTGGCGCTTCAGGTGGCACATGAGCATTCTTCTGTTGAGAAATCCTTTTGAAGGCCTCACTCTTGTAGCAGTTCTGTCTGATGAGTGGTTGAGGTCTTCTTTGCTCGGCGAAGTATCTTCCTTGAGATACTTTAGTCTTTGCAGACTTATGGAGATTTGTCTGACGTCCAGTGGCTTGTCGTCGAGGAAGTGGCATGACTCGACTGGACTCAGGATTGCTTGATCTCCATGGATGTTGTTCCTTCTGAAACTGAACTGAGGATGTCAGTTTCTGACTGATGTGGCCTTTCTTCCCCCTGGTTTGATGAGGAAGATTCTTCTTGGCTCCTGATGTTCCTTCCCGGATCTTTGACTGAAATCTGCTTTCCAGCCTTTTCAATAAGATGATCTGGTTGGGAGCCTCCTTAGCTCGTCTGTAGCTTCTTGGAGGTGGAACATTTGATTTGGCCATCAATCTGCGCTTGTGAACTTCATCCATATCATGATCTCTTGATTCTTCTGAGGTTGTGATTTCAGGAGGACCATTCTTAGAGATGATCATGATATCCTTTCCTTTGGCAGCTGCAACCTTTCCTCCGATGCTGTTGACCAGTCCTTTCGATGGAAAGTTGCTCATCATGGGAGACTGCATCATGCAGTTCTTGACTGTTTCTTCCAGCTTGTGATTGAGCCTCTTGATTTCATGAGATGCTCTTTCACATTCTGAGTTGGAGACTCTGAGCTCTTCTTCCAGTCGGCTGTTCTCCATGATTAGCTGATCAAGACAAGTCTCATCCGGAAAGTAGATGATTGTCTGATGTTTAGCTCGTTCATCATTGATCTCCTTGTCCATTTTCAGATTCTGCTTGAGGAGATCTTCGAACATTTTCCTCAGCTGACAGTGATCAGTCAGGAGCTGATCAAACTCGTCAGTTTCAACGGATGAGCTATCTCCAGATTCTGAGTGGTCTCCTGAAAGCATCAGGAAGTTATCAGTATATGGAGTTTTTGTGAGAGATTTTACCTCTGGGCCATTCATTCCATTGTCGTAGCTGTTGTCAGCTACACTTTCTGATTCGTTGGCCATCAGGCTCGGCTCTCATCATCTGAGCTAGAACTGTCGAAGTCGGATGATTCTGATGTATCGTTGGAAGAATCAGCATTATCAGCAACCATCGCTTTCTTCTTCGAAGATCTGCGATCTTTCTTCGCTTTCAGTTCCCTGCGCTCAGCTGGAGTCAAATCAGGGCATTCATGTCGAAAGTGCCCTTTCTTTCTACATCCAAAACATTCCAATTCTTTAATGTCGTAAGCGGCTGACTTCCTTTCTCCGCTTCGATCTGTGGAATGTCTGGAGTCCCCTTCTCTTTCTTTTCCCTTGTAGTGCTGCTTGTGGAACCTTCTGTACTTCCGGAACTTGGACTCCATCTTGTTGAATCTGTCAGTCAACAAGGCATATTGACTGAAGAAGTCCTCAGGGTTGAGTTCCGTTGGCTCCTTGATCTGCTTCTTGCCTTCTCTGGTCGAGGCCTTCAGTGCAACTCCTCTTGAGGTTGATGGACCATCTTCGTCTGATCCTCCAGCCTTCTTGTTACCAAGATTTCTCAGAAGGTCGAACTCATTTGCCATGAGATCGGAGAAAAGCTTGTTTATCGGGAGCTGACTGAATCCTGGCTTATGCTGATGAGCGACTGAGTAGATCTGCCATTCTCCACGTGGCAGTGCTCGAAGAATCTTCAGGTTGATTTCTCGTTGAGTGTATTTTTCTTTGGAAATGGATTGAACTTCATTCAATATAAGATTGAATCTTTGTTCCATTTCCTCGACAGATTCATTCTTGAGCATGTGGAAGGAGTCGAATTTCTGGCAAGCTATGGATAGCTTATTCTCCTTGATTTCCTCAGAACCTACGCACATTCTTTCCAGAATGTCCCACATCTCCTTTGCTGTTCTGCACTTGATGATCTTCATGACATGCTTGTCGGGAACGGTGCCGGAGATGATGCTTTTGGCGAGGTTGTCTAACTCATCTTGCTTCCTTTCTTCTGTGGTGAAGTCTGCCTTTGACTTGGGCTGGTCCTCATCGTAAGGTTCCTGATGGATGTCATTTGGAACCCTTTTTACAGTTTCGGTGATGATGATCGGACCGCTGGTGATGACTTCCCACATTCTGCAATGTTGGGCGGTGAGGAAGCTTTCAAGCCGAAACTTCCATATGTCGTATTTTTCAATACTAAACATAGGTAGAGAAGATAATCTGTTGTGGTTAGTCTCCATAAAAAAAAAGAGAACAGATAACAGCAGATAGAGCAAATAGCAAGCACAAAAATAAGAAAGAGTAAAACTTCTTAGTGACCTTTAATAAAGGATCTAGTTCAAGTAGGAACTAGTCAGAGACAGATAGTTCTTGCGAACAACCTGCTCTGATACCAATTGTTAGGTCCGGGGGGTCTCGAATAGGTGTATGGGGGGAGGAATACACCTATATGCTATTTTTGACTATCTACCAACCTCAATCAGAGGGATCTCAGTCAGAGATAGAAAAGAAACTTTACATGCAAACCAGACACCTGTTTAACCGAAATTAGTTTTGACCAACAGGGTTGACGACTGATACTGAAAGCTCTTCAGTAAAGAGTTATCAGTTAAGTCACTAGAACTTAACTGATCCACGTAAGGGCTTCAGTCGTGTTTGCAACGATAGAGATGATATCTCTCTTACTTACTATCAGAGGATAGTTCAGTCAGATTGATATCACACGCAGCGGAAATTAAACTTAGTTTCGAATAGCCTCGGTGGAGCAGATAGTTGGATTAGGGTTTCTCTTGCTGTTAGTCAGTGTTCAGTTTTATCAATTGAAATAGCACAGTTATGAAAGTAAAACTGAAAGCTGTAAATAACACAGAGACTTTTACGTGGTTCGGAAAAACTCTTTCCTACATCCACGGCTGGTTGATCAGACCAACAATCCACTCCGCAAGTGCTTGCCTGGTGCACTGCAAACCGTAAACTGAAGATAAACTCTCTTCAGCACCTACACACCTCGCGTAGGATTTCCCCACCTACACACCTCGCGTAGGATTTCAGCACCTACACAACTCGCGTAGGGTTTCCCTGCTAAGCACACCTCGTGCTCAGACTTCCCTTTCAGAGTTCAGAGTACCTTCCTGAATCTCCGAGTCACTCAAACACTCTTATGGGGGAGAGGTTTAAACGAGTGCCAACTATACTTACAAAGAACAAGTTCTTTGAAGCAAGTTTGACCTTTGGCTTCTGGGTACACAAAATATATGCCTAGGGTCTAAGAGAATGTATGTAATCAGCAGTGACTGATTTTGGCTTTGGAATTCTCTTCTTCGATTCAAGCTTTGAGCGGTTAAGCTTTAGGCTGAGTAGCTATTTCGGCAGAGCTTCAGCTTATGTCGTTGAATCGGTGAAGATTGAAGTGATCCTCGAGCGCTATTTGTAGGAGAACTCTTGAATAGATCCGTTGGCGTAAATCGTCCTCAAGATTTCTTCCGTTGGAGAGCAATTCGAATTTGGGCTGAGGCTTCAATCTTCGAGGTTCCTTGTCTGTGTGGAAACGGCTCTCTTTGAAGGACAGGAGATGTGACATCTCTGAAAAGTAGCCACCAGATAGGAATGACCTCTGCAGAGATAAGATATTGAGATATCTCTGCCTTTAATGCGGCTGTACTTGAGCGTACGTGGCTTCCTCTGAACGTTGGAAGATCAGTCCTAGGAGGAATGTTCAACTGATATTTGACTTTAGTATCAGTCTATGGCGCGCATTAAATAATCAGTCTTCAACTGATTCTTCAACTGACACTTCAGTTGGTAACTCCAGTCTTCAATCTTCAGTCTTCGTTCTTCAGTCTTCAGTCTTCAGTCTTCGACACCGCAACTAAACTAGAAACGAACTCTAACACTTGAGTTCAAAACGATTCTAGTCTATTACATTTAAGTCCTATGAGTTTTGGTATCATCAAAACAAGGGTTAGGATATTCCACAAGGTTCCCAACAAGTGTCAATATTCAAGATCAAGATTTTTGATACTTGAGTTATTGTAATGTTTTTAACTAGTCTTTACTCATCTCTTTGTATGCTAATATGCATACCTTTTGTGGGATATAGTTTGTCAAATTCTTTTGAGTTTGAGGCAAAAATTAAAGGTTCTCAATCATTGTGAATTCTATGAATCATAAAAGTAATTATGGCTTTTTGTTGGATATTCATATTTTTGCAAGATGTTCTTAGTAGTTCTATCTTTCAAGAAATATAGCATATATTTTCGCAACAGAAAAATTTAATGCTTTTTGTATTGTGTTTGGAAAGATTTATTTAAAGTAAAATGGAATCACGTTTATTGAGAAGAAGACACGATTTTAATTAAAGGAATTACTAAAAGGTAAAAAGCTATTGTTTTTTGGAGTGAAACGGCTGTGTTTAATGTATAGTAGCTTGTGCTGTGTTTTTTACACAGCAGAGGATCCATTCCCACAAACTTTTCCTTTCACTATTTACAAAAAAGTGTGGGACTCAATCTCCACTTAAACACAACTGCCATACTTTTTCTTAAAATCGGTGTCATCTTTTTTGGTCCACAATTTTTAGGGACAGATGAAGTATCAAATAAGAAATAAAATACGTTGATGTAATAATCTTTTAATCACAAAATGACTATATTACTTATATATTGTGAATTAGGTCTATATAACTTAACTTCTTATGAAAAATGGCTATAACCACTAAAAAAAAAGTTACATGCTTTCACAAAATAAACAACTTCGAACGTTCTTGGAATCCCAATCATGAATCATAAGCCACAAACATATAAGCTTTCACCAAATAAACGACTTTGGGTAATAACGTGTAAGATTTGTTGATGAATTTAAATGACATCTCACGCTGGTTTTCCTTGTTAGCTCAAGGTATATGCATACGACGAGCACAGCGATCAACTATATGTGTAAAATCAATGATTATGAGATAAATTTGGACAAAAAAACATAAGGTTAACGTATTATCAGTTTAACATCAGTCGTAGTTACCGATTAACAAAGCTCCCTTTGAGCAAAAAAAAAAACAAAAAAATCATTGCAAAATCTTATGGTCTAAGAGCAGTGACATCGGCGTACTCGATTGGCCTTACTCCAGTAAGGTGACCGATGAGTAAGCCGATGTGGGCACGGCCTTGCTCGAGTCTTACTCGAATGAGTAAGGCTCATCCGGTAATATTAAAGGCGCGTGCACCTATTAAAAAAAATTAATTTTTAATTTGCAACGGCTATTTCAGCCGAAATTTTATTTATTTATTTATTTCGTTTCAAACGGCTATTAACGGCTGTTTTTTTATTTTTTTTTATTCGATTTTTTTCCCCAACAGCTATTAACGGCTATTTCAGCCAAAATTCTCCAAGATAGGCAAATACATGCCAAGATTCAACGTGATTTGATCGAGCATGTTTGGGCTCGTTTCGAACCTCTAGGGCCGAAAGAGTTATTTAAGCAATGTTTTTATTTTTTTTAATTTTATGTAAGTTCAATTTTATGTAATTTTAATTAATGCAATTTTAATTTGAAGTAATTGTGTTATTTAAGTTAGTGCGATTAAAATTAAATGAAAAATGCAAAAATCAAAACTAATGGATATGAGTAAGTAGGTGAGTCTCACCAATGCATATTGCTTACTCATAAGTGGTCTCCTACTCCGTTGAATAAGCTCCTTACTCAACGGATGTGAATGCTCTAATAATCTTCACATATACAGAAGAAATAGAAGGAACACACATCTTTGGAGCGTCCTAATATAGTGCTATGCTCAAGTTTAGCACTCAGTTTGTCTAAAATGGCATTTCCCTTTCTACATTTTTCCTCCCTGCCAAGAAGCTCCACAAGCGTAGACACACTCACTCTCACTAACCTTACGCATGCACATTCCTACTATAGTTTCTTTCAAAATATCTTCAGTTCGCAGAGAGGATCAAATCAGACGAGCGGAAAGAAGAACGTATCATAGTTCGGATGAAGCTCACTTCCCAACCGAAAAGACATCAGCAACCAAAGTAGAAGCATTGAGGATATCTTCATCATTTTCGTGGAGCCATGTCGTGACAAGCTGACAATTTTTTGTGCCCATGTCGAAGACCACCTGTAATTATGTAATAACAGTTGATGAAATATGACAATGTGTAGCCTAGGCTTATGGGACATCCATATAGGAGCTTTTAGTTTTAGCTCAACTCTTGAGTATTTGAATATGCCAAGTACACTTCAATAGAACAGTAAAAACTCACACTAATAGCAGTAAAATGTCACTTCAAATTCATAAATTAGCAAGAAACTTAAAAAAAAATGTTTTATCAATAAGACTCCCTTGAATAGTTGTAGTAAGATGTGCAATCATGAGCTGAAAGAGTTGAAGGAAACATATTAGTGCATGCTTGAAGAATTTAATTTAAAATTGAACGCAATAATGTGCTGATGTTTAAACTGTTGTTGAATGATAGAGGCAGGCTGGGCGTACCACCTCTTAAGGTGTATAAACAGCAAAGGAAGAAAAGGGAAGGAGGTGACAGTAGTTGATTATTATTTTCTAATGTTGTTATTTCAATGTTTGAGTAAGGGTTGTCTTTTGTTCTTCCCATAATTAGTTTAGTCAAATAAAGGCTTCTTGCATGGGCCTACGTCTAGTAGTATAAAGAGTCAGTTATAGGGTTTCCTTTGCCATCGATAGTGCTAGCAGAATTTTTGCTGTGGCAGGAGGATTATTTATGTGGACCTCTTTGAGGTTGAGTTTCTGGCTATTGTTCAGTTCTTTATTATTTTCCCTTTTCAATCCTACCTTCACTCCACCAACGTCACTTAGACTCTACAATGAAATACACTAATGGCAAGACTCTAAACATTGTTGGCCCATGGAATACATTTTCTGCAAATGGTTTCAATCTTCCATGTGTCCTATATACTTTCATTCTCCTTTTCTGAACTAGGGTGTCAAAAGTACTCGATAAACTATTGTTCAAATTGGGACCAAGACCCCTTGTTAAAGACACACCCGGAGGGCACGCAAACTTAATTGGTTTGCCTCCACTAGCCTTTCAGATGCTGTGATTGTTCCTTACTCCTTAGAAGAGTCAGCAGCAACGCCTCATGCCCCTAAAGAATTTATCTTTTTCTCACTTTAGGAGCAGAATTTTATTATTCTAAAATTGCTACATAATCATTGCAGATTATCATACAAGAGCATGAGAATTACATAGTTTCTTATTCTCCTAGCTCTTGTGCTTATTGATACATTTTTCACTAGAGAATTGCACCTAGTCAAAGATATAAACTTGTACTGTATGCCCTCTCCAAATTTTGAGAATAACATAACATTATTTAGTAAGTCTGATGTACCAGAGTCATTCTCTTAAATCAAATAATAAATAAAGATTAATTTCATTATTCTTTGGAGTTCCCAACAAATGCACTTCTTTCCTTTTTTCTAAATTATAATCAGAAATTCCTCTAAGTTGACCTACCACATGGATGCATTTTCAGCAGAAGCTACATTTTTTATTGTGCCAATTTACCTGGTCGCGAAATCAAATTAATACGTGA